>NC_089252.1:121135721-121743721 GCF_963930625.1 Muntiacus reevesi
TCTGTCATTCAAAAAAATTCAATCAAGTGTGTTAAATGTCATCTGATTATTGATATTTTAAAAATGTTTTTCTATCCCAGTGAATTGAAGAGCAAGCCATCTATTTTTCGCATCAGAAATCTGCAATGATTAGTGTGTTACAGTCAGAAAGGATTATAGATTATGCACAATGTTAAATGACTACAAAGAAATGTCTCAGAGCTACTGCATTTAAGAGAAAGTTAATATATTCCAGATTCTCAAGAATTCTCAGATTATGTACTCCATTATCCATATTATGTTGTATTATGTTATGTTGTCTTTGCTGTATTTGCTTGGATTCACAAGTATCTGAAAACATATTTTGGCAAATTAAGAACTAGTTTATAAGACTTGTTTAACAATATAAGAGGAAGCATGATGTTGTTACTTAGTTGCTAAATTGTGTCCAACTGGTTTTCAACCCTGTGGGCTGTAACCCGCCAGGCTCCTTTGACCATGTGATTTCCCAGGCAATAAGACTGGGGTGGGTTGCCGTTTTTTCCTCCAGGGGATCTTCTCCGCCCAGGGATTGAACCCTCGACAGAGGAAGAGATGGTTGGATGGCATCACGGACTGGTTGGACACGAGTTTGAGCAAGCTCCAGGAGATGTTGGTGGACAGGGAAGCCTGGCGTGCTGCAGTCCATGGGGTCGCAAAGAATCCGACAGGACTGAGCGACTGAACTGAACTGAACTGACCTGACCTGAACGCCTGCTCTGGCAGGCGGATTCCTTACCACTGAGTCCCCAAGAAACACACGATAAAGCACACATTTAGCTATTTATGAAATTCTCCCTTTAATAGTGCATAGCTTTAGTGTACATATGAATCTGTAATGCTAAAATCAGCAGGACATAAAACAACAACAACAACAACAACAACAAACTATATTTGAAAGATGAATGGTTCTTCAAGAGTCAAGGTTTTTTCAACTTCGGTTGTTGGAGCCATTCATAAAATTAATTGGAAAGTAATTCAGTAAAAATCTCAAGACATTCTTCATGTCTTTAAGGCAGGTCTTCATTCTTTGAGACAGCATCCAGTGAGTCTTCTCACAGAAAGTTAATTTAAATAAGTACATATTGGAAGAAACTAAAAAATCAAAAGAAACTAGCCAACCAAATAAGAATGTGTTACATATTGAATTTCACTTCCAATGAATAATTTACTTACTGTTTGCTAAATAGATAATCTCCTCTTTAATTGTTCCATTAATTAATATCCTTTTGTAGAACTTATTAAACAACCTCCTTAAGGTAAGTCTGAATTGATTATTTTTTAAATAACTTTTTTTTTTCCCTTTTGGAACAAACAAATGCACATAATAACTGCACAAGAGGTACAAAAGAACATGTGCTGAGAAGTAAACCTCCCTTTAATTTACTTTAATTACCCTATTTGCCCACTGGGGGTAGGGGAAACAGTGTTATCATTTATGTCTTTTATCAAAGATGTATTTTGTACATAATCGTTTGGGTTTTTTGTTTTGTTTTGTCTTGGTTTAAAACAAGTAGTGGACTACGAAGCCTGCTATCCTGTACTTTAAATAACTTTTGGAAAACTTTGATAACAACTTCTATAGAGAGGTTTCAAATATTTTAAAAATATTTGAATAATGAATATTTGACTATAACGCCATTGTAGAGATATAATAGTTGACTTAATAGATGAATTTGGCTCACTTACAAGTATATATTTCTAATTCTGTCATTTTCAGTTATGATTTATTTTTAATAAGGCATAATTTAAGTATAACAATGAACTGTTTGTAGACTATTTCAGTTACTATTGATGCATGTAATCACTACAACTTTACTGTTAAATAACCATTTTGTTAAGTTCATAGACTGTGATTCAGGAATTTGGATTGGACATCTCTTTACAGACAATATCACATCTGGGAAATTTCATTTGTTGGGACTAATTGCCAGCTGGGTAATGGAAACATCTTGAGATGTCCACATACATTTGGTGATTGATGTGGACTGTTAGCTTAGACCTCACCTGGAACTGTGGACCAGAACAACACATGGTCTGCTGTGTGGCCTACATTCCATTTAGCAGGATGGTCACAGGGAATTCAAACTTGTTTCACCTGAACTACTTTTTTGTCTTAATTATGAAGTTGAATGGAATCACTGTTCACTAGTAGCCTTTCTGATGTAGCATTCTAATTCACCTTTTAGCATTTTAGTTAGAACTCTAGGAATGGTTTGAAGAAGGTCTTAGCCAAGTTAAATCCCACAGATCTCTCAATTCTACCCTGGAACCCAAGGTTAGCAGGGCATATGCAATTGCTGTATAGTTCTTTTTTTTTCCTAGAGCACTTGGTAGTCATAACAAATCCCAGTGCTTTCAAGTATTGACTGTTTCTGTGGGGAAGTTAGAGACCATGCTGATAGTATGGCATTTTATATAAATATCTGAAGATTTCTTTCTTTATCCCCTTTTTATATGTGGACATTAATTATTTTGTCTGTTTTATTTATCCTAGAATGTGGTTTCCCATTTCAGACTATAGGTGTGGTATTTCTTGGGCACTGGAAAGTTTTCTTATTGCATTTCAATCTATTAAGATAGATTTTTTAAACTCAGAGACAGGAGTATGCATATTTTGGATTATGTTTGTCAGTCTTTTGTATCTATTGGTTTGTTTCCTAGTCTTCTTTGATTTTCACCTTATTTTGTTCACTTATCTTAATCTGACCTCAACACCCTCTATTATTACTGCTATCAGTCTGCCCTTCATTTCTAAATGAATTTATTTTTCAATTGTACTAGCTTTTAATTTCTTTCTATTTTCTGGCTTGTATTCTCCAAAATTCTTGAATCTACACTTTGAGATGGAGGTTCCTTTTTCCCTTTTGCAGTTTATGTCAAAGGCTCTATCCCATGGCAGTGTTTTTACTGAGAAGTTTTCTTGCTCTGTTTTTCCTTCTTTCATTCTCTCATTCCAATTTTATTTATTTATTTATTTTTTGGAATTATCTTTGTGCAGACTCGGTGCTATTCCTTTTCAATTATTGTGTATTTTTTAATGTAGTCTTTGCTGCCTGGAGCAGCTATTTGCAGGGTGTTCCTCTTAGGGTAGGGCCAGTTTCCATGCTTCATAATATCTGTTTCTTTTGGCACCAGGATTCAAGGATTTGTTGTTGCTTTGGCTTCATTTTTCTTGTCTAGTTGATTTTTGTTGTTGGGTTTTTTTTTTTGCTGTTTTTTTTTTCACTTTTTGGCCATGCCACATGACCTGTAAGATCTTAGTTCCCTGGCCAGGAACTATGCTTCTTGCAGTGGAAGCACAGTCTTTACCACCAGACTGCCAGGGAGGTCCCAGTAGATTTCTGAAGACATAAAAAATCCTCCAAAAGCAGTATTCATTTTCTTCTTTACTCTGGCTCACCAGAAGATTGTTTTCTGGAAATACAGAATGTGTCTGTGGGTATCAATAAAGTCTAACATCTCCTCCTCCTTGATGACAAACTGTATTCAGGGAAGTTCCTAATATAAATCCATATGCATTGTTTCCATTCTTTCTAAAAAAGGTGGGACCTCTGCTTGGGAATTACGAATAGCTTCATTGTGAGATCTTTAGTCACAAGCATCCTCTCGGATCCTATCTGCCTCTCTGTTTATAGTAATCTTTCCTCATGTATAGTTATTCAGACTTATAAATATCTCTTAACATTATAAATGACAGAGTTTTTCCTTCAATTTCACATTTTTGCTTGAACCAACCAGGTCATTTTATGTCTCTGCCTCTTAATATTTTATCCTTTGTTAATGAACAAATGCTTGTAGTAATTTTGTTATAAAGCTACTCATTTAATGCCTCCACCTAGACAGTGTATAAAAAGCAGAGATATTACTTTGCCAACAAAGGTCCATCTAGTCAAAGCTATGGTTTTGCCAGTAGTCATGTACAGAATGTAAGAGCTGGATAATAAAAAAGGCTGAGCATGAAGGCATTGATGCCTTTGAACCCTGTGCTGGAGAAGACTCTTGAGAGTTCCTTGGACAGCAAGGAGATCAAACCAGTCAATGCTAAAGGAAATAAACCATGAATATTCACAGGAAGGACTGATGCTGAAATTGAAGTCCAATACTTTGGTCACCTGCTGAGAAGAGCTGACTCATTGGAAAAGAAGACCCTGATGATGGGAAAGATTGAAGGCAGGAGAAGGGGACAACAGAGGATAGCATCACTGACTCAATAGACATGAGTTTGAGCAAACTCTGGGAGATGGTGAAGGACAGGGAAGCCTGGGGAGTTGCAGTCCGTGGGATTGCAAAGAGTTGGATGTGACTGAGCAACTGAATAACAACAACTCAACATCACTTCTGATATCAAGTCTTTCTTGACTCTCCTGTTGGGACCTTTTGTTGCAGATAGAATTATCAGTACATCTTCAAACACATAAGTCCTTAGATTTATGATTATCATAGTAGGTATACATAATTCCAGTACTCTTGTTTGGAAAATCCCATGGATGGAGGAGCCTGGTAGGCTGCAGTCCATGGGATCACAGAGTCGGACATGACTGAGCGACTTCACTTTCACTTTTCGCTTTCATGCATTGGAGAAGGAAATGGCAACCCACTCCAGTGTTCTTGCCTGGAGAATCCCAGGGACGGCATAGCCTTGTGGGCTGCCAAATATGGGGTCACACATAGTCAGACATGACTGAAGTGACTTAGCAGTAGCATTCATAAGTTTACATGCCTATCTTCCTTGTAAATTCTTTGAAGACAAAGACAATAGCTTATTCATTTTTTCACCCTCCAGTTAAGGCATAAGGAGTAAAGCATAATATACACCTAACAAATATTTCTTGAACTATTGATGTATGGCATCTAATTAACTATTGTATACATGAAAACACTGATTGGATTTTTTATCCTTTGGAAATATTCTATACTTAATTATATTACATTGATGATGATGCCCTGAGGAGTCTCTGATAAGTGGTTTTCATTTTTACGTGTATTATCAGTGAAGATTCATTACAAATCATTCAGTTACAAAAATCAGGCCAGGTCTTCAATGATATAATCATGAGCTTTTTTGTTTTCTCCAGTGTACAGTTAGTTGATTCTGCTTTGTCATGAAGATTTTTATATCAACATTATTATTCAATAAATATTTATCAAACAATATGAATTTAATTTCATTTTCTGTTCCCTGAGGAATACAAAAGATACTTTTAACACAGATCTTGTTCTCAAGAAACAAAAAGTATGGTAAGAGATAAGACCTGCACTTCTTATAATTTTTTTTCAGATTAAAATATATAATGTTACATAAAGACAAAATTACAAAGCACTTATCTTCTAAACATTTTAATATAATTTACAGCTAATATTTTATAATATTCCATCACAGATTTTTTTCTTCCTATAGTAATATAGGAAAGAATAGTAGAGTGAATTATAGTGTGGTTTTGGTGTTAACTGGAAGGTTTGCCTCCAAATAGTAACCTAATCCATTTAAAACTCATAGCTCACATCTACAAAATAGGGAAAATAGAACTACTATATAAACCAATTGGCACAATGTCTCAGACATAAAAATATCCTAAAATATTTGCTGGTACCTCAGGTAGACTATAGTCTAAGATAGATGACAACAACTGTAGTTAATAATTTTGTTTTTCTTTTCCTTAATTTATTTCTAATTGTAGGATAACTGCTTTACAATATTGTGTTGGTTTCTGCCATACGTCAATATGAATCAGTTGTAGATACACATACGTCCCTTCCCTCTTGAAGTTCTCTCCCATCTCCCACTCCATCCAACCCCTCTGGATTGTTGCAGAGCCCTGGACAATCATTCTCTTTGAAAGATATTTTATAGTTTTCCAATTTTTTTGTTTCCTTGTTTTTTATTTGTTTTGTTTTGTTTACAATTAAACAATGTAACTATAAGTAATGCTTATGAACACAGTTCTAAATATATTTATACAGCTATTTTTATACTCTTAGAAACAAATTTTTGCCATAAAATTCTTGAACAACTGGATTTTGATAGGTTTACATCAATTGTTTTGTTTTGCCTTCCCACCCTAGACAATTGTTGAACTTCTGCTTATTCTTTCAGTCTTTTAGCCTGAGAATTAGTAAATTGTTGAAGAGAAAGTTGTTCCAAATATTGGACTAACCAATTTATAGTTCTCTTTTCTTCAGTCTTATCCCCATAATCTTGTTCTATTCATGTTTTTCCAATGCCTGAAAACAGCTTTCCCTAATCATATATATATATATATATATATATATATTTTTTTTTTTTTTTTTTTTCCAGTTGTTTTTAGATGGAGATTTGGTTTAAACAGGTGTGTTCAACATCAAGAAAATAGTTCATTCCTTGACAGGGTAAGCATATCTAGTGTGATGATTATTTTCACCCAGTGCTCTAGAAAATTTATTCTATTATTTTTGAATGGCAGTGTTATTTGGAAGACTGCTGTTAATTTAATTAATTTTGGGTGAGGATGAAAGTGAAGTTGCTCAGTCATGTCCAACTCTTTGTGACCCCACGGACTGTAGCCTGCCAGGTTCTTCCCTCCATGGGATTTTCCAGGCAAGAGTACTGGAGTGGGTTGCCATTTCCTTTTCCAGGGGATCTTCCCAACCCAAAGATCGAATCCCGGGTCTCCCGCACTGCAGGCAGATGCTTTACTGTCTGAGCCACCGGAAGTCCTAGTGCCTCTTTTTTTCGTAGGCACATCAATATTTTGTCTCTCCCTGCTTTTAAAATTGTGTTTTTCAATGAAGTGTGGGTGTGCTGCATCTAATCATGAACTTAAAAAAAAAAAAAATCATCCATTTTCATATACTGTGCTTCCTGAAAATCACATTTCTTGTATTAGGAAATTCTTAGGCATTTGTTCCTCAAGTTTTGCTTTGCTTCAGTTCTCTCTAGACTTGTATTCTGGAACTATAATTAAACATATGTTCATTCTAGCCAGTATATATCTTAAATTATCTTTCACATATTTAACTTATTTTTCTCATTTGGCTGACATTTCAAAAAATTATCTTCAGCTAGATATTTCTGTTCTTCAATTCATTCTACATTTGTGTTCTATGTTATGAAACTCATTCATTTTGTATTGTGTTTCAGCAACCATGTTTAATTTGTGAAAATATATTAGTTGATTTTAAGATTGTCTGGTTATGAAAGAAAATATTTTACAGCATGCTGAAAGTTATGAATTCATTCAGTGCTTTCTTTTTCTTTTCAAACATAGTAGTCCTATATGCAGCCACTACTAATTCTAATATTTGCAAAGTATGGGGTTCTAAAGTGGTCGTTATTATTGCTGACAGAGCTTTCATGTTGTACCTTCTTGGGTAGTTGTGGTTTTGATTGTCAATTCATATTTATTTGTGAGGTTTGTGACTGACACTGCCTGATTGTCAGAATTCTATCAACCCTGAGTCACTCTGCTGCTGCTGCTAAGTCGCTTTGGTCATGTCCGACCCTGTGCGACCCAATAGACGGCAGCCCACCAGGCTCCTCTGGCCATGGGATTTTCCAGGCAAGAGTCACTCTAGATCCCTTTAAAATAATGGCTTAATGAAGGCATCTGGGTTTTAGCCCTTCTAGACTGTCAAAGTCTTACAACCACTGCCAAACAATTGTTATTGGCATTGCTCTGAGAAAAATCTTATTCCTACTGATTCTCTCACTGGTCCCAAATTAGAGTTTCAGGGTCAGGTTTCTGGTAAAGTTTTTCTTTCTTTCTTTTTTTTCTTCATTGAGTGTGAAAGGGGAGAGGGAAAGAGTTAGCTGTAGTCTTTAAATCTTTGAAGATTGTCTTTAAATTTTTAAGTGCTAAGAAATACATTAACAACATTTTAGTCTAGGCCTAGTTGTTTTGAGAAAATCTCACTTTGCCTTATAAATCCTTTAAGAATATTGATCTCCATACTAAAGCATGAATTTCTCAAATCAGGGCACCTAGTCATCATTTTGTATTCAATATTTATTCCAGTACTTCACTAAATTTTCAATAAATGCCTTATTGATTACAAAAATAACCATTATTATTTGATTTAGTTCTAAAGGCCCTCACTTTATAAAAGAACAAACTTAAAATGTGAGATTAATATGTCGTTCGTGTTTCACTCACCTTTCAAATACATCTTACATTTTTTACCCCTCCATTTATCACATTAGAAGGTGTAAGTCAAAGTCCTGACAGGATATATAAAACCAGACTAATAAATGTTGATGGAACTATTGAGAAAGAAGGAAGATTCTAATCTGAAGGAGTTTGTGAAACTGGGTTGAGAGTAGATGAGAAAGAATTTGCAGAATATCTGAGGAATACTGCACATGAGTAGATGAAGAAAGGGGGAAGTAGTGAAGATCGTCAATATGATAGGAAGGATGGAATATGACACTGAACATTGGTCTAATATATACAAACAGTCAAATCTCTTACAAAAAAAGTTTTTTTTCTAAGTGAAATTTAAAAAGAAGTTAAAAAGGTGTTAAATCTAATGACATACCTTAAAGTTAAAGGTTAAATATTAAGAACAAAAAAATGGTGACAGTTAAGTGTGAAAAAAAATGAAATATGTTGTGGGAAAATACGTTTCCCCAAATATAAGTTCTTTCTATTTCAACCTTCACTATTTTGAACTATAGTTAAAGTCATGTCTAATTTAGGATCAAAACTGCAATTATTTAAAAGTTCTTCTCTGAGAGATTGCAAGGCATAACTCAATAAAAAATAAAAGATTAATTGTTAAATGAATATTATTGCCCTCAATGGTATCTCATATGTATAAAATCTATATTGCTTATTTAATACAAGAAGAAATTTAATTTCAGCTAAGAAATGAAGGGTGTAAGTCCAAGAGAGTTGATACTATTTTTCAAGAAGAATTCATCTGATCTCTCAGACCATCAGTAAAATCAGGACTAGACTCTATTCCCTGCTTCTCTTAAAGATATAGTGACTGTTGACTTCTGCTATAGTAAGAATGTTTTCTTTGATAGGGAATAAAATTAGAAGTACTCAAATGCTTGAGCAAGCAATGAAATTTGAAGTAAAGAAAAAAATTTTTTAAATACTTGCATTAGAAAAGAGTTCTGCTCTGAAAAAGGACTGTCAGAAAATCCACCTTAATAGCACAATATTAGTAGCATATGAACAGAAATATGTATCATGTCTGAGCTGTACTGTAACCTGTGTGTAAGAAGAGATTAAATGTCAGATTTTAAAATATCCCTTGTTTTAAAAAAGTAAAAAAAGAAATCTAACACCCATTCTTAAAATTAGAGCCATGTGGGTAGTCTAACATCTGCCTCCTGCTACTGCTGTCTACAGTTGTTAAAACTGCCTTAATCAATCTGGAATTAATCTTACACCTTATTTAATATATATATATATATATATATATATACTTGTTATAGGATATTAAATCTCATTTTATGTCCTCTCCTCTGAAGTGATTCTTATGTAGAACAAAATCCAATTTCAATTCAGGTTCATTATGCTAACCTTTATGCAAGGTACTATTGGGGAATCATTTTCGAGACAACTATCTGAAGACCCTGAATAATGGATAAAAAAATGAAACTGTATAACTACTTGAAGTCACCTCTGTGTTCACTTTGTATATAATTCAAATGTTCATTGAATTCTTTGGTTTACAAGTTGCAATAGATGATAGTTGATCTAAAATCTTTATAAACCCAAGTATAAACTCCAGTTCTAAATAAGTACTAGAGATGTAATGTACAACAGGGTAAATGTATAAGGAAAAAAAAATCTTTTTAAATTTTACATCCGTATGAGATAATGATTGTTCACAAAACTTTTTGTGGTAATCATTTCTTCATGTTTGTAAGTTAAATCTTTATGCTATACACCTTAAACTAATATAGTGCTATATGTCAATTATATCTCAATAAACCTGGAAGAAAAAGTCACTAAAAATAAACACAAACATACATACATATATTCCTTATAAACCCAGACAACTTTCATTTTACATTTACCAATTAGTGTTTGACATCTCTGTTCTTTCTGATGTGCAATCATAATGGTTATATATACTCATGTTGGTAGCCTGATAAACTTGACACTTGAATAGTTTTATTCACCTGGGTCTACTATTAATAGTTCAGACAGTTTCACAGAACAATGTTAATTCTCTCTTTCAAGGCTATATAATGTAGTAAGGATGAACAATTTTTTTTGCTGCCTTATGTAAAAAAGAAAATCAACTTCTATTTACATGTCTTCAGAATGGAAAGGTGTCTGCCTTTGGGAATAGATAAATAATAAACTTTGTAGAGTTTTCAACATATGTATTTTTAAACATAAACTTATGTCCTTTTCTGCCTTTTGAAAGAAGGGATTTTTAGGAAAGGCCAGCTATAAAGTTCTTCAGATAAAAAAATTTATTTTTGAGAGTATGCCTGTTGAAGCAACATTTTTACCATATATGTTAATCTATTTGCTTATTGCTAGTTTTTCCTCCTTCCCACCTGCCTTCTTCTTAAAATACAACACTAAGCAAAAAGTGTAATCATGAGTAAACGGGAATGATGCCATCTTATTTAATTGCTTACTAAGGACATTATTTGTTCATCAAGATTATTGAATATGTAACAGCTATCTGAATATTAGTGACTTCATGAATATAAGCAGAGTTTTCATGTTCTTTTCCAAAAGAATTAGTACATTTTTATAAAATGGATGTTATACAAGGGAAAATATGTATGTTAGAGCTATTGTATTAATCTCAAAGCATGTAAATAAAAACTAACCAGCCACTTAACTGCTACTGTTCTTTTTTGGGGGCACCATTTAGCAATTACTGGATTCATTCTCTGTTTCCTTCTTTAAAGAGCATGTCTTAAAATTAATGAACCTTCTACTCCCTGTTGAAAATACTGATTTCACAGAAGAGAGGAAATCATCATCATTCCAATGAGCACAAGCATTTGTACATCTATACCTATATTTATGTCTATTTCTACTCCATATTAAATGTGTTCATTTTTGAAAGCATATAGTAAAATATAGTAAAAAATATTCCTAATGTTCTACCTTCTAATCACATGGTAAAATTATAAATATGGCAACATACATACATATGTGTGTGTCTTGTCTGCCTATGTGTATGTGCACGCTTCATGTTTTTTAATTTCTAAAATAATATATGGGGCTTTCCTGATTGCTCAGTGGTAAAGAATCCACCTTCAGTGCAGGAGCTGCAGGAGATGCAGGTTCAGTCCCTGGGTGGGGAATATCCCCTGGAGAAGGGCATGGCAGGCCACTCCAGTAGTATTTCCTGGGGAGTCCCAATTCTTTTGTTGTTAATTATCTAGAAGTACCCTGAGTTCACTTTCAGTCATTCTTCTCCTATTTAATTAAATATAGTGAGGCTTTAAATTAAACATTTTATCTCCTCTTGGTAAAGTGCACTTAATGCTGAATTAGGACAATGAAAATTTTTATCCCTAGAATTTGAATCTTGAGTAGTTTCCCTTGACTGTAAGTACTCTTAGTTTATCCAGTGTACCATGCAAATATTCTTGCCTGTGAATTGAAAAATGTTGGGAAACAATGACTACAGTGTCTTTCCTTCCATTGTATATTACTTTGCTTCTTGCCTCTCCAGTGGGATCTGAATATTATGCTCCTATTTAGACAGTTTTGAAGCTAGAATTATGATGAATTTCCAAGAAAGTGGGGAGCAAGGAAGAAGAGATTTTTAACTTCACTTCGACTTTTAAAAACAATTTCGATTATTAATAGCTTTGACTTAAATTGTATTATAAAGAAAAAAATGAAAATTCTTTCTTCATGAAATAGATATTCCCTACCAATTACTGCAATGGGACAGAAAGAGTAATTCAATGAAGTTAGTTTTTTGGTTCTAATGATTCTGAAGAGATTGTAAACAAAAAATAATTTTCATTTTCACCGTTGTATTATCAAATTAAAGAGCAAGTATTAGTTGGATTTGATGATTTGTGTCAGGGGAGTGTGTTATTTCCTCGGTTCTGTCTCACTGCAGCAAAAATTTGAAGCAATGGACAGACCAGTGTTATGGCTCAGTTTTATTTGGCAAGCAAAGGAAAATACATCCTGGAGGAGTGAGGACAGGCCGACCCAAAAGACACAAAGAGAAGAGAGACCCAAAGACTCAATTTTGGCTCCTCTTTTTATACCTTTTTTCTCCTCCCCCTGAGCCTGCCCTATGTAAATTGGGCTAGCCAGGAGGCCTGTTGTTTTACATGCGGTTCTCACTCTGATCTTTGGACCTTCCTTCAATCGATTTTCCTGTGCTTTTCCCTTCTTTGTCTTTTTGCTTCAGTTCAGTTCAGTTCAGTTGCTCAGTCGTGTCCAACTCTTTGCGACCCCATGGACTGCAGCACGCCAGGCCTCCTTGTCTATCAGCAATGCCCGAAATTTACTCAAACTCATGTCCATTGAGTCAGTGATGCCATCCAACCATCTCATCCTCTGTCGTCCCCTTCTCCTCCTGCCTTCAATCTTTCCCCGCATCAGGGTTTTTTCAGATGAGCCAGTTCTTCACATCAAATGGCAAACGTATTGTAGTTTAAGCTTCAGCATCAGTCCTTCCAATGAACATTCAGGACTGCTTTCCTTTAGGATGGACTGGTTGGATTGCCTTGCAGTCCAAGGGACTCACAAGAGTCTACTCCAACACCACAGTTCAAAAGCATCAATTCTTCAGCACTCAGCTTTCTTTATAGTCCAACTCTCACATCCATACATGACAATTGGAAAAACCATAGCCCTTACAAGATGGACCTTTGTTGGCAAAGTAATGTCTCTGCTTTTTAATATGCTGACTAGGTTTGTCATAGCTTTTCTTCCAATAAGCAAGCATCTTTTGATTTCATGGCTGCAGTTACCATCTGCAGTGATTTTGGAGCCCCCAAAAATAAAGTCTGCCACTGTTTCCACTATGTCCCCATCTATTTGCATGAAGTGATGGGACTGGATGCCATGTCTTTGTCTTTTAGCCACTGCTATTTTGGACTCCTTTTTCCTATTCTAACCACATAACAATTTGCTTCTTATTTTTATGAGAGACAGAGTGATGCACAGTTCATGTTCTTCCTCAATCCAAATAGATATTTGAAATAATTTTTCTTTTATCCAAATTAATAAAAAAAGTAACATGGAGGCTTCAATGTCAAGTCATCTTACATTTAATCAAATGGCAACATGTATTTGTAATAAATAATCTTTTTATTTAATATTGTTCAGTTATTTCAGAGTAGGTAATTGGTAACATTTTTGTTCTGGTCCAGTTTCAGTCCTCAGCAATTTGTATTTCTAAGAGATTCATTTTATGCACTGTTGATCATGTAAAGCAAGACAAAATTTTGAAGCAATCATGTTGGGTATAATCACGAATGTTCTAGGAGTGGACTACAAATATTATAAAGCTGCTTTTTACTATTGAACATATTTGAGGAACTGTACACTTTTCAGTGTAACATATGCCACCCATAACAATGTAATTTAGAAAGCAAAAGAACAAAGTAAAACATTGTCCCATCATAGATTACAGGTAAAATGGACAGATTCTCTACAAAAATTCAAACCATATTTAAGTATCTAATTATCAATACCCTTCTAACATTAATACCAGCATTTGTTGATGATAGAGTTTTCTATAAAGTTCCTTATAAATAACTTGATAGTACTTGGACTATATTGGGTTTGTTGTCATATGTCATATAAACAGTTGTGCAAATCTTTGACCCATAACTAGTTCCCTACAGAATTTTATATGTCAACAAGCCAGGGCAGACATTTTCTGATGTGACAACAAGTTCCGAGGAGGCAATTTGGGCAAATAAAATCTCTGGACACATTCTCCAAAGCATTTCCAATTACTTGGTGTGTCATTGATGGATTTTTATTTCTCTCTTGAAATTAGTAACATACACAGTTTGAACCAACAAACATCCCACTCCTTACTCTGAATGTGTCAGCAGTTAAACTGAATCTTATTTATTTTACAGCTTGATGAATTGAAGAATAGACAATTAATCACAAATATCCCTTTCCTTTTTCTAATACTTGATTGATGTTCTTATATACATGATGTCATTGATGGATATTTATTCCACTTCTGTAAATAATGATGCATACAACTTTAACTGCAGATGCATGCCTCGTCCACTCAAAGCATAAAAATGCAATTACCACATTGCTGAGAGATAATGGACTGCATCACTTTAGGATCCAGATACTCCCTGTTAGTTTCTTCTGTATAAAGATTCATTAGTCTATGTAACTACTGCTTTTGCTTAGAGAAGTGCACTGCAGAGACACTGAAGAGCTTTCTCCCCATTATATCATCAAATTCTAAGGTGTTAGGGCTGGGGCCTTTTGTTCATATTATACTCCCAACATCTAAAGCAGCTATTGGCATGGATATTTGCTGAATCAATAAGTTAAATGTTCATAGGGATAAAACCTATTAAAATAAACCATTTGTTCATCTACTCATTTTCTAAAAAGTAGTTTTTACACCTGTCTAAATGGCTTTTCTCATAGAGATTTTAGAATCCTCCTGTCTGTCCTTTCTCTTGCCACTCTTTTGGAATTATTATTCCAATTTCAATATAACATTTTCAATCCTTGCTTTGACTTCTGTGTTTTTCCTGTGATGCTTGATCCTGCTGATCTTGATACTATTATATTTTTAAATTAACGATACTTCTTTTTTCTCTTTTTTCCTTGTGCTCTATTTTTAGCCATCTTCTCACCCAAAACTTCATCTACATCTTGTACATAGATTATTTTTTCCAATCTTAAGCTACCTAATCAATTCTCCATATTCTATAAAAATTCTTTTAAAATATGTCTGTTTATGTCACATCCTTGCTTAAAATATTTCAATATATTTATCACTTATAAGACCAAATCTCAGCATAGCATGCAAAACTCTTCTATGGCCATCATTATTCCCAAGAACATTCCTTTCCTGACTCATATATAAGCCCTATACTTTAGATGAATTTATGGTACCAATTGTGGTTCTCCAAGTGAGTCATGATTTTTCATACCTATTGACATGTCAGTTTTCTCTCCTTGGACAGAAGCTTTCTCCTTCTTAACCAGCATTTGAATGCTAATCCATCATAGATGACTTAGCTCAAATTTTACTTCCTCAACTCCTCTGACAGCATAAGCACTCCTTTAGCTTGCTTCTCTTGAAAATACTTGCATAACACAGTATTGCATTTTATTTTCTTCTCAAAGGGCACTATCCTTTTTTTTTTTTTTTTTTTAAGTATTTTTGAATATGCCTCAAGGCTTTTCGGATCTTAGGCCCCCAACCAAGGAATGAACCTTCACCTTCAGAAATGAAAGCATAAAGTCCTAACCACTAGACAACTGGTGAGGTCCAATATTGCACTTTCTAATTACCGTTTCACTACAGATATATTTTATCTACTCTGTTTTAAATGAATTATTTCAAAGTAATAAGTGAAGCTTCTCAGTTGTGTCCAACTCTTTGCAATCCCATGGACTGCAGCCTACTAGTCTCCTCTGTCCATGGGATTTTCCAGGCAAGAATACAGGACTGGGTTGTCATTTCCCTTCTCCAGGAGATCTTCCCAACCCAGGAATTGAAGCCAGGTCTCCTGCATTGTAGGAAGATGCTTTACCATCTGAGATACCAGGGAAGTCCAATGTAATGAGTGCATTCTATCTAATATACACAGAAGATTAGTACCTACCATATAACTGACACAAAAATCTTACTTGAAAGACTGAAGTAAGGAATGAAGTCAAGATACAAAACTTAAAAATTTATAGACATAGTCAATGCACCAATTTCTTTATGTTAAAAATTTTTTTTCTTCAATTATTTTTATTATTTGGAGGCTAATTACTTTACAATATTGTAGTGGTTTTTGCCATACATTAACATGAATCAGCCATGGATTTACATGTGTTTCCCATCCTGAACCCCACTCCCACCTTTCTCCCCATCCCATCCCTCTGGGTCATCCCAGTGTGCCAGCCCCAAGCACTTGTCTCATGCATCCAACCTGGACTGGCGATCTGTCTCACACTCGGTAATATACATGTTTTGATGCTGTTCTCTCAGATCATCCCACCCTCACCTTCTCCCATAGAGTCCAAAAGTCTGTTCTATACACCTGTGTCTCTTTTTCTGTCTTGCATATAGGGTAATAGTTACCATCTTTCTAAATTCCATATATATGCGTTAGTATACTGCATTGGTTTTTATTTTTCTGGCTTACTTCGCTCTCTATAATAGGCTCCAGTTTCATCCATCGCATCAAAACTGATTCAAACGCATTCTTTTTAATGCTGAGTAATATTCCATTGTGTATATGTACCACAGCTTTCTTATCCATTTGTCTGCTGATGGGCATCTAGGTTGCTTCCATGTCCTGGCTATTATAAACAGTGTTGCAATGAATCTTGGGGTCACGTGTCTCTTTCAGTTATGGTTTCCTTGGTGTGTATGCCCAGGAATGGGATTGCTGGGTCATATGGTAGTTCTATTTCCAGTTTCTTTTAAGGAATCTCCACACTGTTCTCCATAGTAGCTGTACTAGTTTGCATTCCCACCAACAGTGTAAGAGGGTTCCCTTTTCTCCACACCCTCTCCAGCATTTATTGCTTGTAGACTTTTGGATAGCAGCCATCCTGACTGGCGTGTAATGGTACCTCATTGTGGTTTTGATTTGCATTTCTCTGATAATGAGTGTTGTTGAGCATCTGTGTTTGTTAGCCATCTGTATGTCTTCTTTGGAGAAATGTCTGTTTAGATCTTTGGCCCATTTTTTGATTGGGTCATTTATTTTTCTGGAATTGAAATGCAGGAGTTGCTTGTATATTTTTGAGATTAATCCTTTGTCTGTTGCTTCGTTTACTATTATTTTCTCCCATTCTGATGGCTGTCTTTTCACCTTGCTTATACTTTCCTTTGTTGTGCAAAAGCTTTTAAGTTTAATTAGGTCCCATTTGTTTATTTTTGCTTTTATTTCCAATATTCTGGGAGGTGGGTCATAGAGGATCCTTCTGTGATTTATGTTGGAGAGTGTTTTGCCTATGTTTTTCTCTAGGAGTTTTATAGTTTCTGGTCTTACATTTAGATCTTTAATCCATTTTGAGTTTATTTTTGTATATGGTGTTAGAAAGTGTTCTAGTTTCATTCTTTTAGAAGTGGTTGATCAGTTTTCCCAGCACCATTTGTTAAAGAGGTTGTCTTTTTTCCATTGTATATCCTTGTCTTCTTTGTCAAAGATAAGGTGTCCATAGATACATGGATTTATCTCTGGGCTTTCTATTCTGTTCCATTGATCTATATTTCTGTCTTTGTGCCAGTACCATACTGTCTTGTTGACTGTGGCTTTGTAGTAGAGCCTGAAGTCAGGCAAGTTGATTCCTCCAGTTCCATTCCTCTTTCTCAAGATTGCTTTGGCTATTTGAGGTTTTTTGTATTTCCATACAAATTGTGAAATTATTTGTTCTAGTTCTGTGAAAAATACCATTGGTAGCTTGATAGGGATTGCATTGAATCTATAGATTGCTTTGGGTAGTATAGTCATTTTCACAATATTGATTCTTCCAATCCATGAACACAGTATATTTCTCCATCTGTTTGTGCCTCTTTGATTTCTTTCATCAGTGTTTTATAGTTTTCTATATATAGGTCTTCCATTTGTTTAGGTATACCCCTAAGTATTTTATTCTTTTTGTTGCAATGGTGAATGATATTGTTTCCTTAATTTCTCTTTCTGTTTTCTCATTGTTAGTGTATAGGAATGCAAGGGATTTCTGTGTGTTAATTTTATATCTTGCAACTTTACTATATTCATTGATTAGCTGTAGTAATTTTCTGGAAGAGTCTTTAGGGTTTTCTATGTAGAGGATCATGTCATCTGCAAACAGTGAGAGTTTTACTTCTTTTCCTATCTGGATTCCTTTCATTTATTTTTCTGCTCTGATTGTTGTGGCCAAAACTTTCAAAACTATGTTGAATAGTAGTGGTGAGAGTGGGCACCCTGTCTTGTTACTGATTTCCGGGGAAATGTTTTCAATTTTTCACCATTGAGGATAATGTTTGCTGCGGGTTTGTAATATATAGCTTTTATTATGTTGAGGTATGTTCTCTCTTTTCCTGCTTTCTGGAGAGTTTTTATCATAAATGGATGTTGAATTTTGTCAAAGGCTTTTTCTGCATCTACTGAGATAATCATATGGTTTTTATCTTTCAATTTGTTAATGTGGTGTATTACATTGATTGACTTGCAGATGTTAAAGAATCCTTGCATTCTTGGGATAAAGCCCACTTGGTCATGATGTATGATCTTTTTAATATGTTTAATATGTTGTTGGATTCTGCTTGCTAGAATTTTGTTAAGGATTTTTGCATCTATGTTCATCAGTGATATTGGCCTGTAGTTTTCTTTCTTTCTTTCTTTTTTTTTTTTTGTGGCATCCTTGTCTGGTTTTGGACTTAGGGTGATGATGGCCTCATAGAATGAGTTTGAAAGTTTACCTTCTTCTGCAATTTTCTGGTAGAGTTTGAGTAAGATAGGTGTTAGCTCTTCTCTAAGTTTTTGGTAGAATTCAGCTGTGAGGCCATCTGGTCCTGGGCTTTTGTTTGCTGGAAGATTTCTGATTATAGTTTCGATTTCCGTGCTTGTGATGGGTCTGTTAAGATCTTCTATCTCTTCCTGGTTCAGTTTTGGAAAGTTATACTTTTCTAAGAATTTGTCCATTTCCTCCAAGTTGTCCATTTTATTGGCATAGAGCTACTAGTAGTAGTCTCTTATAATCCTTTGTATTTCAGTGTTGTCTGTTGTGATCTCTCCATTTTCATGTCTAATTTTTAAAATTTGGTTCTTCTCCCTTTGTTTCTTAATGAGTCTGGCTAACGGTTTGTCAATTTTGTTTATCTTTTTGAAAAACAAGCTTTTAGCTTTGTTGATTTTTGCTATGGACTCTTTTGTTTCTTTTGCGTTTATTTCTGCCCTAGTTTTTAAGATTTCTCTCCTTCTACTTATCCTGGGGTTCTTCACTTCTTCCTTCTCTAGTTGCTTTAAATGTAGAGTTAGGTTACTTATTTTACTTTTTTCTTTTTTCTTGAGGTAAGCCTGTATTGCTATGAACCTTCCCCTTAGCACTGCTTTTACAGTGTCCCATAGGTTCTAGGTTGTTATGTTTTCATTTTCATTCATTTCTATGCATATTTTGATTTCTTTTTTTATTTAATCTATGATTTGTTGGTTATTCAGAAGCGTGTTATTTAGCCTCCATATGTTTGAGTTTTTCATAGTTTTTTCCCTGTAATTGAGATCTAATCTTACTGCATTGTGGTCAGAAAAGATGACTGGAATGATTTCAATTTTTTTGAATTTACCAAGGCTAGATTTATGGTCCAGGACGTGATCTATTCTGGAGAAGGTTCCGTGTGCACTTGAGAAAAAGGTGAAATTGATTGTTTTAGGGTGAAATGTCCTATAGATATCCATTAGGTCTACCTGGTCCATTGTGTCATTTAAAATTTGTGTTTCCTTGTTAATTTTCTGTTTAGTTGATCTATCCATAGATGTGAGTGGGGTATTAAAGTCTCCCACTATTATTGTGTTATTGTTAATTTCCTCTTTCATACTCATTAGCATTTGCTTTACATATTGTGGTGCTCCTATGTTGGGTGCATATATATTTATAATTGTTATATCTTCTTCTTGGGTTGATCCTTAGATCATTATGTAGTGTCTTTCTTTGTCTCTTTTCGCAGGCTTTATTTGAAAGTCTATTTTATCTGATATGAGTATTGCAACTACTACTTTCTTTTGGTCTCCGTTTGCGTGAAATATTTTTTCTAGCCTTTCACTTTCAGTCTGTATGTGTCCCTTGTTTTGAGGTGGGTCTCTTGTAGACAGCATATATAGGGGTCTTTTTTTCATATCCATTCAGCCAGTCTTTGTCTTTGGTTGGGGCATTCAACCCATTTACATTTAGGGTAATTATTGATAAGAATGATCCTGTTGTCATTTACTTTGTTGTTTTGGGTTCACGTTCGTAGAACCTTTCTGTGTTTCCTGTCTAGAGAAGATCCTTTAGCATTTGGCGGAGCAGAATTTTCTCAGCTTTTGCTTGTCTGTAAAGCTTTTGAATTCTCCTTCATATCTGAGTGAGATCCTTGCTTGGCAGAGTGATATGGGTTATAGGTTTTTCTCTTTCATCACTTTAAGTATGTCCTGCCATTCCCTTCTGGCCTGAAGAGTTTCTATTGATAAGCTGTTATCCTTACGGGAATCCCTTTGTGTGTTATTTGTTGTTTGTCCCTTGCTGCTTTTAATATTTGTTCTTTGTGTTTGATCTTTGTTAATTTGATTAATATGTGTCTTGCGGTGTTTCACCTTGGGTTTATCCTGTTTGGGACTCTGAGTTTCTTGAACCTGTGTGACTATTTCCTTCCCCATTTTAGGGAAGTTTTCAGCTATTATCTCCTCGAGTATTTTCTCAAGGCCTTTCTTTTTGTCTTCTTCTTCTGGGACTCCTGTGATTTGAATGTTGGGGTGTTTCACATTGTCCCAGAGGTCCCTGAGGTTGTCCTCATTTCTTTTGATTCTTTTTTCCTCTCTGCTTTATTTATTTCCACCATTTTATCTTCTACCTCACTTATCCTATCTTCTGCCTCCATTATTCTACTGTTGGTTCCTTCCAGAGTGTTTTTGATCTCATTTATTGCATTATTCTTTTTTAATTGACTCTTTTTTATTTCTTCTAGGTCCTTGTTAAACATTTCTTGCATCTTCTCAACCTTGTCTCCAGGCTATTTATTTGTAACTCCAATTTGTTTTCAAGATTTTGGATCATTTTTACTATCATTATTCTAAATTCTTTTTCATGTAGATTCCCTATCTCCTCCTCTTTGTTTGTCTTGGTGGGCATTTTTCATGTTCCTTTACCTGTTGGGTATTTCTCTGTCTTTTCATCTTGTTTAGATTGCTGTTTGGGGTGGCCTTTCTGTATTCTGGTAGTCTGTGGTTCCTTTTTATTGTGGAGGTTTCTCCCAGGTGGTGGGTTTGGACGTTTGGCTTGTCAAGGTTTCCTGGTTAGGGAAGCTTGCGTTGGTGTTTTGGTGCATGGAGCTGGATTTCTTCTCTTTGGAGTTCAATGGAATGTCCAGTAGTGAGTTTTGAGATGGGTCTATGTGTTTGGTGTGACTTTGGGCAGGCTGTAAGTTGACGCTCAGGGCTATGTTCCTGTGTTGCTGGAGAATTTGCGTGGTATGTCTTGCTCTGGAACTTATTGGCTCTTGGGTGATGGTTGGTTTCAGTGTAGATATGGAGGTTTTTGGATGATCTCTTATTACTTAATGTTCCCAGTAGTCAGGAGTTCTCTGGTGTTCTCAACTTTTAGACTTAAGTCTCCTGCCTCTGGATTTCAGTCTTATTCTTCCAGTAGCCTCAGGACTTCTCCCACTATACAGCACTAATAATAAAACTTCCAGGCTAATGGTGAAATGATTCTCCACAGTGAGGGATACCCAGAGAGCTTCACAGAGTTACATGAAGAAGAGGAGAGGGAGGAAGGAGATAGAGACAAGCAGGAGGAGAAAAAGGGGGACTCAAGAGGAGAGAGACAGATCTACACAGTACTCTGTTCCGTAAGTGTTCTCTGTAGCCCAGAACACCCACAGAGACTCACAGAATTGGATTGAGAAGAGAAGGAGGAGGGAGGAAATAGAGGTGATCTGGGGGAGAAAAAGAGGGGAGTCAAAAGGGGGAGACAGTATCATCACACTCCTGAGTAAAAATGGGTAATGAATATTGGATTTTTAAATGTTCAAAATTGATATCAAATACTGAAAAACAAAGATTAAAAATCTAGAGTAGAGGTCAGACTCTTAAAAATACAATATTAGAAACAAAAACACAAAAAATTTAAGAAATATAATGAAGTTTGCTTTAAAAATAGGGTCTTTTTTTTTGTAAGGTTACAGTGGGTTATGAAAATGAAAATTAAGGAGTAATAGAGGACTTTAAAAAAAGTAAAAAAATTAAAAAAGGAAAAAATTAATTAAAAATAATATTAATAAAAATATGTCTAGGAATTTGTCTGGAGCTGTTGCGAGCAGTGTGGGTTTGGTTCAGTTTCAAATAGCTCCTTGTTCCAGCTTACACTTCTCAATATCTATAAACCCCTTCCAGTGTAGTCAGTGTTAGCTATAGGGATTTTAATCTGTTGTACCTGTCCCTTCTAAAGCAGTTTGTTTATTTGGCTTCTGTTTGCAGGTCTGGATCTTCAGTGTCCAATTTCCGCCCTGACACTGGCGGGCAGAGGTGGTCTCTTGTTTAGTTTCGCTTGTTCAGTTGTGCTGCGGGGAGGGAGGGGCGCTGCAGACAAATATCACCTGCCTGTGTGGGGAGCACTCACAGGTTCTGGCCACACTGGGTTTGCCCCTGCCGGCAGGCGTGTGTGCTCCTCCCGTCTCCACTGCTCAGGCTCCAGGCTGCTCTATAGGGGGCGGGCCTTCTCCGGCCGAAGCTGCTCAGGTTCAGGTTTTCGGGTCCTCAACAAAGATGCAAACTCAGTTGGGCCTGGGTTTTGTGCCTTCCTGGCCCAAGCAGCTCAGGCAGCCAAGAGCTTGAGGAGCGCACTCTCTCTGGGTGCAGAGCGCCTTATCCCCTCCGCAGTCCCAGCCTCAGTTTTTGAGCGCGCAGGTAGGGTGCACCTTGTGTCCCTTCTGGGAAGCTGATTTCTGGCTGCGACCCTCCCAGCGGATGTCAACCATCCAGAGTCTCAGGAAGTCTTTGGTTAGAAACTGGAAGCCTGTTTGCAGTTTGGTAGGGGATGCTGTCTCTGGGACCGCGTTTTCCCCTCTCCCCTCCTCCCTGCTTCCAGCGGGGGATGGGCCAGTCCACCATCGGCCAGCTCTTCTCAGGAATTGCTCAGTCCTTCCTTTGTTCTGCAAAGGGGTGGCAAGCGCTTTTCACCAGTTAATTCTCTCTCTCTCTCTCTCTCTTGCTATCCCACAATTTAAGTCACTGTCTCATGTTAGCTCCCTCTGATTGCCCTCAGGGCTTTCAGGCCCGGTCCTTACCCTAAGCACTGCCGCCTGCACCTCTCCGTTCAGCCCCCACTTGCTGGTGACGGATGCGAGCATCTGGGGTACTTTTCTGCTGGGAGTTGCTTTTAGGCATGTAATCTGTGGGTTTTATTTATTTTTCCTCCCAGTTAGGTTGCCCTTCGAGATTCAAAAACTTCCCCCAGACCTGCCAGTGAGAGGGTTTCCTGGTGTTTGGAAGTTTCCTCTATTAAGACTCCCTTCCCGGAACGAGTCTCTGTCCCTAACTCTTTTGTCTCTCTTTTTATCTTTTATATTTTGTCCTGCCTCCTTTCGAAGACAATGGACTGCTTTTCTGGGTGACTGATGTCCTCTGCTAGTGATTAGAAGTTGTTTGGTTGAGTTTGCTCAGCGTTCAAATGTTCTTTCAATGAATTTGTAGGGGAGAAAGTGGTCTCCCCGTCCTATTCCTCCACCCTTTTCTTGTAAGAACCTATGTTAAAGATTTTAATAGTTATAGAGGAAAGAGATTGTGTACTGAGATAAATTTATATATGGTGTCTGAAAATGGGAATAATTTTTCCCTAAATTATGATTATAAAATTATCATGTCTTTTTAAGGCAACTCTATATTTTGCAAAATTCTAGAGACTTGAGTGTATTAAGAAATTTACTGGCATGAATAAAAGTGCTTTAAGTTGAAATATGATGGAGAGAGAAAAATATGAGAACTACTTAATATTAGACACTATGAAGAAAAATAGGAATAGCAGAGAATAAAGAATATTTGATAAATCTCTCAGTAATTTTCAGGGAACTCTAACACAGGATGATGAGAATATAGCAGTCTCATTATAAGATATTTGCCTACTGATACCCAACATGTAAGTCATTTCGGAATAAAGTGAAGATGTGTGTGGGTGTATTTGTACATTTATCGGGACACCTATAAAAGCTCCTTTTTCTTTTTTTTAAATCTCGCAAATCTGATACAGAATTGACTGGATGACCTTATAAGAAATTTATTCTCTCTAAGGAGTATAAACAAAGATTCTATGGACATGAATTTGAGCAATCTCTGGGAGACAGTGAAGGACTGAGCAGACTGGTGTGCTGTAGTTCATGGGGTTGCAAAGTGTTGTTCACAATTTAGCAAATGAACAGCAACAACAGCAATAGCACTTGGCACATTGAAAATATTACAGCAAATAAGGAAAAAGTAGTCACTAACACTGAAGAACCTGGAAACAGCGACCAAGTCATCGTTGTGCTAGTCATTGAAAGAAATTCTTGACCTCATATTGTCGAGGGAAGGGATGATGATAGCAAATTAGAACAAACTGCCTTGAGAGAAACATTGGCATGATGTCAACACTTAGCGTAACTCAAGCTTGCAAGGGCTTGGTGATAACTCAGTTGGTGAACAATCCACCTGTAATGCAGAAGACCCTGATTCAATCCCTGGGTCAGGAAGATCCCCTGGAGAAGGGAAAGACTACCCACTTCAGTATGCTAGCCTGGAGAATTCGATGGACAGCACAGTCCATGGGGTCACAAATTGAGTGACATTAAAAAAAAAAAAAGTTGCAAGATATCAAAACTTCACAATATATTACAATCAATCATAAGGAATAATAATAAACTTTCCATAAAAAAGAAAAGAATCTACATCAAATCTATGAACACTCAGAGAGGTTCTTGGACATAAAAAAAAATCATAGAATAAAATTGAGCTTCAATTTTTAGCTATCTAGAAAATGAACTATCTACAAATTTTTTGATGTCTGAAAGTTAAAATTTATTGTTGTGTCCTGGGAGTATACAGCCTAAAGATCAGTCATCTGAGACAGAATATATTGAATGAGGTGGACATTTTTATCTGCAATAATTTACATAAGCCCTTGTTGTGCTTTATATTCACAGAGAAATTTGTTAAACATTTTTTGAGATCATAACACAAGCTATAGCTTGCTTTTGAGATATGCAAGAGGAATTTGATATATTTATATTGGATAGAAGATTACTAATAGGAATAATTAGAAATATATGACTCTTTGAAGACTTTCAATTCCTAAAAATTAAATTCACTTAATATTACTTCAGATTGATTATATTATTTGCAGCCAAAGACAGAGAAGCTCTATACAGTCAGCAAAAACAAGACCAGGAGCTGACTGTGGCTCAGATCATGAACTCCTTATTGCCAAATACGGAAATTGAAGAAAGTGGAGAAAATCACTAGACCAGTTAGGTATGACCTAAATCAAATCCCTTATGACTATACAGTGGAAGTGAGAAATAGATTTAAGGGGCTAGATCTGATAGACAGAGTGCCTGATGAACTATGGACGGAGGTTTGTGACATTATACAGGAGACAGGGAACAAGACCATCGCCAAGAAAAAGAAATGCAAAAAAGCAAAATGGTTGTCTAAGGAGGACTTACAAATAGCTGAGAAAAGAAAGGAAGTGAAAAGCAAAGGAGAAAAGGAAAGATATACCCATTTGAATGCAGAGTTTCAAAAAATAGCAAGGAGAGAAAAGAAAGCCTTCCTCAGCAATTAATGCACAGAAATAGAGGAAAACAATAGAATGGGAAAGACTAGAGATCTCTTCAAGAAAATTAAGGATTCCAAGGGAACATTTCATGCAAAGATGGGCTCAATAAAGGACAGAAATGGTAGGGACCTAACAGAAGCAGAAGATATTAAGAAGAGGTGGCAAGAATACACAGAACTGTACAAAAAAATACCTTCACAACCCAGATAATCATGATGGTGGGGCACTCACCTAGAGCCAGACATCCTGGAATGTGAAGTCAAGTGGGCCTTAGGAACCATCACTACGAACAAAGCTAGTAGAGGTGATGGGATTCCAGTTGAGCTATTTCAAATCCTGAAAGATGACGCTGTGAAAGTGCTTCACTCAACATGCCAACAAATTTGGAAAACTCAGCAGTGGCCACAGGACTGGAAAAGTTCAGTTTTCATTCCAATCCCAAAGAAAGGCAATGCCAAAGAATGCTCAAACTACTGCACAATTGCACTCATCTCACACGCTAGTAAAGTAATGCTCAAAGTTCTCCAAACCAGGCTTCAGCAGTATGTGAATCGTGAACTTCCAGATGTTCAATCTGGTTTTAGAAAAGGCAGAGGAACCAGAGATCAAATTGCCAACATCTGCTGGATCATCGAAAATGCAAGAGAGTTCCAGAAAAACATCTATTTCTGCTGTATTGACTATGCCAAAGCCTTTTACTGTGTGGATCACAATAAACTGTGGAAAATTCTGAAAGAGATGGGCATACCAGACCACCTGACCTGCCTCTTGAGAAACCTGTATGCAGGTCAGGAAGCAACAGTTAGAACTGGACATGGAACTACAGATTGGTTCCAAATAGGAAAAGGGGTACGTCAAGGCTGTATATTGTCACCCTGCTTATTTAACTTATATGCCGAGTATATTATGAGAAATGCTGGGCTGGAGGAAGCACAAGCTGGGATCAAGATTGCCTGGAGAAATATCAATAATCTCAGATATGGAGATGACATCACCCTTATGGCAGAAAGTGAAGAAGAACTAAAGAGCCTCTTGATGAAAGCGAAAGAGGAGAGTAAAAATGTTGGCTTAAAGCTCAACATTCAAAAAGCAAAGATCATGACATCCAGTCCCATCACTTCATGGCAAATAGATGGGGAAACAGTGGAAACAGTGGCTGACTTTATATTTCTGGGCTCCAAAATCACTGCAGATGGTGACTGCAGCCATGAAATTAAAAGAGAGTTACTCCTTGGAAGAAAAGTTTTGACCAAACTAGACAGCATATTAAAAAGCAGACATTACTTTGCCAACAAAGGTCCGTCTGGTCAAGGCTATGGTTTTTCCACTGGTCATGTATGGATGTGAGTGTTGGATGATGAAGAAAGCTGAGCGCCAAAAAATTGATGCTTTTGAACTGTGGTGTTGGAGAAGATTCTTGAGAGTCCCTTGGACTGCAAAGAGATCCAACAAGTCCATCCTAAAGGAGATCAGTCCTGGGTGTTCATTGGAAGGAGTGATGTTTAAGCTGAAACTTCAGTACTTTGGCCACTTGATGCGAAGTGCTGGCTCATTTGAAAAGACCCTGGTGCTGAGAAAGATTGAGGGCAGGAGTAGAAGGGGACAATACAGGATGAGATGGTTTGGTGGTATCATCGACTCGATGGTCTTGGGTTTGGATGGACTCTGGAAGTTGGTGATGGACAGGGACGCCTGGCGTGCTGCGATTCATGGGGTTGCAAAGAGACAGACACGACTGAGCAACTGAACTGAACTGAGGTTATTGACTGAATATTACTCCAGATGGCAAATGAAAAAGGAGAGGCTGGTTTCAAAAAGACTTACTGATAATCAGTTCTGTCCAATCAAGACAAATTGATTTTGGAACAGGACACTTCTCCCCCTAGAAACACACAATAAACTGATAAGAACAGATACTATACTTAATCTTAGCCAAAAGATAAGGTATTAGTTTCCAAAATTTATAAAAAGCTTATGATACTTAACAGCATCAAAACAGACAGCCCACTCAAAGAGTAGGCCGAAGACCTGAACAGACATTTCTCCAAAGAGAACATACAGATAGCCAACAGACACAAGACATTGCTAGTTATTTTTTTTTGAAATGCAAATCAAAACTATAATGAGATATCATCTACTACCAGTCAGAATGGCTATCATCCAAAAACCCACAAGCATCAAATACTGAAGAGGGTGTGGTGAGAAGGGAAAGCTCCTACACTTTTGGTGGGAATGTAAACTGGTACAGCCACTGTGGAAAACAGTATGCAGGTTCCTTTAACAGCTAAAAATAGAGCTACCATATGACCCTGTAATCCCACTTGTGGGCATATATCCAGACAAAAACATGATCTGAAATGATACATGCACCCCAATGCTGATTGCAGCACTGTTTACAATAGCCAAGACATGGAAGCAACCTAAATGTCCATCAACAGTGAAATGGATAAAGAAGATAAAGAATGATGAAGAAGATATAGTACATATATACAATGCACATATGCACATATAATACAACTATAATAAAGAATGAGCTAATGCCATTTGCAGCAATGTGGATGGACCTAGAGAGTGTTACAGAGTGATGTAAGTCAGACATACAATGAGAAATATATGACATCCCTTATATGTGGAATCTAGAAAGAAATGATACAAATGAACTTACTTACCAAGTAGAAAAAGACTCACACACTTAGAAAATGGACTTATAGTTGCCAGGGTAACGGGACAGCTCGGGAATTGGGAAGATCATGTACACACTGCTGCATTTGAAATGGATAGCTAACAAGAACCTATTGTATAGCACATGGAACTCTACTCAATGTTGTGCACCAGCCTGGATGGGAGGGGTTTGGGGGGAGAATGGACACACGTGTATGTATGACTGAGTCCCTTCACTGTCCACTTGAAACTACCACAACACTGTTAACTGCCTGTACCCCAATACAAAATGAAAAGTTTAAGTTTAAATAAAAAGATACCTACAATAAGTCTCAGCTATGTCAGAAATGTTGATGAATTCATAAAAATAATTTATTTTTATGACTCAATTTTTATGTTAATTTTCTATATTTTTATTTTATAATAAATTTTCTTCTTCAGCTAGGATTAAGTTATAAGCACTCAAATTTGAAGAGTAAAGTAAGGTTAATTGGGATTTGTAGCATCAAAATTCAGAAGTGCCTAGAATGCTCTGTCTGTCCATGCACACTTTAATAGATTGTATTGACACTGGGGGAGAAAAACTCTAAGCTTCACTTTTTCCTTATAGCCTAGATAATTTGTTGTCAGTTGAAAATATAAAGCTGGACATATTTTCACACTGTGTATGTAAGTCCTATTTTACATTTGAGATAACCATTTCAAAATATGGACATAGAACTGGAAAGATACAACAGTTGCCCTCAAAAAGACAAAGCCATAAATATCAATGTGCTGGCATCTATCCTTCTTCGCTCTTTCTTGTCATCCATTTCCCTTCAAATATGTATTACATTAACTTTTCCAGGACTCAATTAACCACAGAAATAGAAAGAGTACTAAGAAGGTATGCTTCAAATTATAAAAATAAAAAATGCTATTATTTAATAATGCCAACATGAAAGCTATAATGTTAGTAATTTGTGATAAAGCCCTATTTTGGAGATATGTAAAGTGTAAATCTAAAGGAGGAAGTGAATAACTCTTTGGAAATATAATGTCTGAGTTGAATCTTGAATTCTTGAATGTTGTTTTAGTTTACCATAGAAATAAATGACTGAAAAGAATTCTAGGAAGAGGTTTTCTTCTATAAGGGCATGCAAGCATGAGATCAGATGAGTCATTGAGAAAAGGGTCAATTTGGCATGGCTGAAAGATACAGTGGAAAGAGGATGGACATTGTGAGAAAGCTAGAGGATAAGCAGATTCTATAACCTATAGGAGTATTTTGCCTTACAAAAAAGTATGAGTTCTGCAGTTGATAGCAACTCAACAAAGGGCTTTAGGGAAAGAGAAATAGCATGGGGAGATCTATCACTTAGAAGACTCTAATATATAAGTAATTGGTAATGGATGGTTGTGGAGGGCAGGAATAAACTTAAACTATTTTTTAATAGTGCAGAGGCAAGGTGATAACACTCAGATCTAGAGCAGTGCAATGGAGAGCAGACAGATCCAGCATATTGATCAGTGTTGAAAGAATTTAGTAGTCTTTTAGAAGTTGTGGGTGGAATGAGATTTAGGGATTGTTCTGGCTAATTTCAAATATTTTTCATGGTAGTATTAAGCAAGATGGAAAATATTAGAGTTGGACCTGATTTTGAAGGATGAATGGGATTATGCTGATAATGTAGGATGACTACTACTTAGCAACTTAATAATAAAAGTATGGAAATGTCTATAGTTGCTGCAAGGACCTTTTGTATGTCAGATTTTTAAGAATAGCATCACACTGTTTCCAAATTTTCCCTTCATAATCATTGCCTTTATTCTCAGACTATTTTTCAATATTCAGCATATTTTTCAATATCATTGGACACAGTCCAATGTCTCGATTAACAGGTCAGAAACAGTCCATATTTTCCTCTCTTACTATATTATTTATACAGTTTCAGAAATGTTTAGTTTTTAAATAATATTTCTGTGATGTCAGATGTTTCCTTCCTCTTTTTGTTATATTAATCCATCTCTTTGTAAATGGAAATTAATACTTGTTACTAGAAAAGGTTAATAAAATATATGATAGGATACTTCTTCAATCGGTTGTTTCAGAATCATTGTTACTGTTTAAAATACATATTCATAGGTCCCTTCCCCAAAATCTGTGGCAGCTTTTGTCCTCATTTTTTTTTTTAACTTATCTCTCCTTCACATATTCTGTTCCAACCACTAACCTTGTTGCTATTCCTTATGACTACTGCACAAGTCTCTTATTTAGTAATTTTGTTTACATTATCTCCCAAGTTATTTGTAAGACTTTCATCTCAAGGAGGCCTACCTGGTAAACTATTTAAGTTAAAATACCTCCCATTCCCTCTGATCTGATTTTTTTTCATAATATTATTTTCTACTTTATATTATCTTCTCAATTGTATTTATTTATTATCCCTCTTTTTCATCAAAATATATATTCTATAAATATATACACATATACCTTTTTTTCTTTTTTGTTGTCTGATATATTTCAGGTGCCTGGAACACTGCTTGTCATAAGTAAATGCTCAATGAACTAATTTACTGAATGAAAATCTTTGCTTGGAAACCGAGAAACTTTACTATTGAAAATTCCACATGTAATTAGCACCACACGTACTTTTTCAGGATCACGAACTCCTGATCTAAATAGTAGCATATGGATTTAAACAATAATACTTTTTAACAGAAAATAGAAAATTGTTTTGGCCACAAAATATATTGAGCCTTCTTGTTATACTAGTTAAATGGTCTGTTTTGTCCTGGAATAAGAAAGGTTTGTCTTTTAACAGGCATAAAGCTATCTGATCTTATGCTGTTTCATGGATAAAAGAGATTACAGTTCAGTTTTTATTAAAATTAGTAAAACTTTCAATTTTTGTCTTAAGCAGATATGACACAACAACTATGATGGCTTACTTGCTATTTTTATAGTTATTTTTCTGACCCTCTCAGTACTTAAAATTTGACTGCAAACTATAAATGGAGTTCTATGTCATCCACAGTATTACAACTCTTGGGTCATCAGGGCAACTTGTAAAATCAGAGTTTCCTCCTGTGTATTTTGTCTCACATGGTACTGTTTCTGATACTAAGTAAGAAGAACAGTAGGATTTAGCAAGTCAGACAACTGAAAAATCAAAGTTAGTATAATGAACACAACAATGAATACTTTAACCTTTGTGATGACAAAATGGCTAAAGTATGTTACCAAGTCAGATTAGAGACTGTAGATTTACTAAATCTTATAGAAATTGTTTTGAGGCATGTAGCCAAACTTTATAGTAGATAGATAGAGAGAGACAGAGATGATAGATAGATAGGTAGATAGATAGGGGTAGATGCTTTTTGAAAGAAACGGTGTTTTATTTACTTGTCTTTGGAGTAAATTCAGTTACTGCCAATCCTTGAATCTGACTTCTTTTCTCCAATTCCCATTCAAAACTCCTATCTTGATATCCTAGCTCATGCTACCTTACTTTGTACAATATTATAAACCATTGTGGGGAAAAATGAAAGTCTTCTCTATTTTCATTAAATAGATGTTTATCTACTTAGTTTAAATTATTATGTTTAATTCTGTCTAAGCATCAGATGTTGAAGATGAACTGTTATGGTATTTTCACAATGATTTTTACCATAGAAAAGTGGTAAGCAATATATGGTGGATGTCAATATTCACAGTTCAAACACTAGACCTTGCCCTCTCAACTAGTCAGGTGTAGACTAAAGTATTAAAATATTATGAGGAATGTACTTGAGAAAGAAAGTGATCAAATGTTATCTCGATATATTTAGATATGATAATATTATTGGAAAGAGAAGTAAGAGATACATGAGACATCAATTTAGCATACTATTTCATAATTCTATTTTTTTAAATTTGACTCTAGGACACTCTGGGAACAGCAGTTGATTTATTCTGTATTTATTTAAGTCCTAGATGTCTAATCTCCCAAACTGGCACACATATGGAAGAGAAACAGCAGCTAAAAATGATAAGGGGATAGTACTGAGTGCATTTCAGAATAGAACCAGGGCAGGATAGAAAGCATAAATCCTCAAGTCTTTTGGATTTGTAAAAGCAATGTGCAGTTCAAGAAGATTGTAGAATGCCACTTTTTCTACATTCTCCTTAATTTTCAGCCACATGACTTCTATCATATATGTATATGTCATATACATATATATGTACATCCACACATACTGTTTTATATGATAGCATTCTTTCACTCCCATTTTTGGTTTTCTAAGTGAATCTTCAATAAATAGGAAAGTAAAGCCACTATACAAGAATTTTTTTTAATGGAATACAAGTAAAGCATTGTATGCCCTTTTACTCCTTATTTATTATGAGAATTGACTCTGCAAATTTAGATATTTTTGAAGAATGCTTTGTCCATAAATGAAACTCATTGTAAATTGTGAAACTCTCTCTACATATGTGTGTGTGTGTGTGTGTGTGTGTGTGTGTGATAGGCAGAATAATGCCTCTCAAAGATATTCATATCCTAATTCCAGAACATAAACTTATGTTAAATGGCAAAGAGGAATCTAGGTTGGAGATGGAATTAAGTTTGCCAATCAAGTGTTTATAAAATAGGAAGATTACCCTGGAGTATCTATGGTGTGTTAGTCACTCAGTTGTGTCTGACTTTTGTGACCCCATGAACTGTAGCCATCAAGCTTCTCTGTCCTCGGGATTTCCAGGCAAGAATACTGCAGTGGGTTGCTATTTCCTTCCCCAGGGGATCTTCCCAACTCAGGGGTTGAACCCCGGTCTCCTGCATTGCAGGCAGATTCTTTACTGTCTGAGCCACTAGGGAAGCCCATCTGTGGTAGGTCCGCTGTAATTACAAGTGTTCTGAAATTGGAACCCTGAAGCATAAGTTAAGTCAGAGTGATGGCTAAATCTGAAGATGAAGGAAGGGGCCATAAGGCAAGAAATAAAACAGGGCTCTGCCGCTGCTAAGTCGCTTTCAGCCGTGTCCGACTCTGTGCAACCCCGTAGACGGCAGCCCACCAGGCTCCCCCGTCCCTGGGATTCTGCAGGCAAGAACACTGGAGTGGGTTGCCATTTCCTTCTCCAATGCATGAAAGTGAAAAGTGAGAGTGAAGTCGCTCATCAAGAGAGCTCTAGTAGCTGGAAAAATCAAGGAAACAGAATTCTTCCCTCATGCCTCCAGAAAGAAAGCAGCACTGCAGGACACTTTAATCTTAGCCTGCTAAGATGTTTGCTGACTTCTGACCTACAGAACTTCAAGATGATAAATTTGTGTTATGTTAAGCAACTGTTTTTGATGATTTGTTAGAGCAATGATATAAGGCTAGCATCGTATCTTTGTTTAATAAATGCATCACTATTAAATTAAACTTCAGGGGTAATCAACTTAAAATATTTTAATAACCATTTGACATTCTACTAATTTTAACTTATATAGTTTTCTTGTGTATATATCAAGGTAATAGCTTTACATATAACAGAGATTATACAAAAAATAAAGTACCATTTAAAAAATCTGCTTTATATTCCACTCAAGAAACATTAGCCAGTAAGAGTGATTTTGAACATTATTGCCACTAAAATAATATTTTGATAAAGTTTTGATAACCTATATCTTCAGTAAAAACTAATTTAAAAAAGTTTAATGATTGACTATTTTGAAATTTCGCCATACAAAACATGTGCTTTTTATAAGTCCTTTTGTTCTATGACCTCCTTACTACTTTGTAAATTCTTCTCTCAGAATTTGATTTGTGTGTAGGAAAATACATATTTCATATAAGTGTTTAGAATTTTCCCTACTTTATTTAGACTTTTATAAAAGAGTTTTTGAAAATGTTCATTTTCACAAAAAATCCTGGAGCCTATAGTTCTGCAGGCTGGATTCTATATTTTTCCCTGTTCTGTGACAAATTTATATCACGCATTCTATAGTAAATTTTGCAGCATGCTGCAGCAGGCTACATGGTACCTCTTACCACATCTATTAATTTCCAAGAGTATTTTTCCTTAACCGTAATTTATACAAGGCTTTATATTATTTATCACCAACTCTCTATCAATCATCTAGTTTAGGAACGTTTATTGCTAAGTTTATTTGAATGAAGGTAACAGAAGAGCAGTTAGGGCCTTTTAGTATGAATGTTAGACTTTTGGGAGGATACATTATTATCCTCTAAGAAAGTTGACGTTTGGTGACTGACTTGCATGAATTGTTGGCAAATGCAATGAAACATTGTGGTTTAAATTGTTGCTCAATAAATAAATTTCCAGATATATATCTATATCTATTTCATTTTGAATATATATAATTTAAAATATATATAATTATATATATATATATATATATATATATATATATATATATAATGTGATTAACCTAGTAGGATTAAAGCAACATGTGCTTAAAGCACAACCTTTCCACTTCATTTTCAAAGTTATAGGAACTGGTCTTCCAAAGAATTCACAAGAATTCATTTACTCCACTGAACACACATTACTTTAAATAACCATTAATGAAGGCTGGTAAGAATCAGTTACTCTGGGATAAAATATTAATCCAGAAATTATTCACAACTGCAAACTAAAAAGTAATCTTCAGTTATATAAAGGGATAATTTCAGAAAGGGATAGAAAATTATTCAGTAGTAAGGAAATTGTGAAGGAAACCATTTCCCAGTATGAACTGTATGGTATCGAATTGTAAATGTACTCAGCCTAGCCTTATTATCTTACCATTATCCTACCTTTATGGAAATATAGGTAATTAGTTTAGAGTATGTATTTGAAAAGCTTGTGAGGATAGAACTTTTCACTGAGTGAGACATTATGAAAAAGATAAGATAATACAATACTTTGGATCTATAAACCAGAAATTAATCCAGTGTGAAAGAATAGCGTCAAAGGCAAAGTTCTTCTCTGCTTACAATTATCTAAGTATTTACTAAGCTTATCACCCACATTCTTAAATTGTCATTCTTGAGGACCAAAAATAAGCCAAATTGTGTTTACATTTACATTACATTTTTCTTTCTCAAGTCTTTCACTTGACATTAGAAGCGCATGTTCCAGTCAACTCATTATTATGGAAGTGCTTTTAAGTAGATATAAGCATGACACAAATTCTCACCTTTATAGATAGGAACTGGAAATAGATGTTAATTTGCTAATTGCCATTCCCCTCTCTCCAATTTGGGAACTTGTCATTTGATTTATAAATCATCAGGTTCAATCCCATTAATTGAGTTCTTTTGGAATACACTCACTCCTTATAGGAACCCTGCAAATTATTTTTAAATATACCAATGCAATATATCCTGTTTTCATGGTCTTTGAAAACAGTCTTACATGGCTATGTCAAAATCACTATCTGTTCAAGAACTTTTATAAACAAAATTCTTCTTTTGTCCTACATATGAATAGTGGAGACCAGTTGGTTTTCTCTGTTCTTTCCATCATTGTTTAAATAAATGATGTAAGAGCTTTTTGTTACAGTAAATGAATGAAGAATCACAATTTAATTATAGTGTAAATATAAAACACATAAAATAAAGTCCACAGAGTCCTTTAAGGGATATCTATTTGAAACATAGCCTGTTCATTTTGTTTACAGGACTTACATCAAGATTTATAAAAGGGCCATACTTCGTGACTCCCTAAATATATTACCTACTAGTCTTGTTGACGAAAAGTAGTGATAATAGCATTCTATTAGATACTGTAGTTTTCCTGGTGACTCAGTGGTAAATAAAATTGCCTACCAATGCAGGAGACGCAGGTTCATTCCCTGGGTTGGGAAGATCTCCTGGAGAAGGAAATGGCAACCCGGTCCAGTATTCTTGCCTGGGAAATTCCATGGTCAGAGGAGCTTGAGGGGCTCCAGTCTATGGGCATGCAGAAGAGTCTGACAACCAACCAACCAACATTAGAGAGTATAGAGTTCATACTTACTCTAAAACTTTTAGAATATATATTTGTTTTGATTTTGAACTTTAAAGATGTCTTTTTGCATTAACAGCTTCATTTCAGGTTAAAGGCATATTGTTAAAGTGGGAACTAAAACCTATCTTTTCAACATTGTGCTACAGAACAGAAAGATTTTTTAAATGCTTACTTCTATTTTTATCTGTATGTACTGCATTCACCCAGGAACTGAAGACACACTTTTTTCAACTCTGGTTGTCAAACACTAATCCTGAAAATATCCTTGTAATTTGCTATGCTGTTTAATTAAAATGACAATTAAGTCTTATCTGCTGTTCATAACACTAGGGAAAAATGACAACAGACTGAAACACCTCCTACTCCTCAAATGAATGTACACTCTTATGTTGGCTATGATTATTAGTCCAGTGAATTCCTTTTACAGTAACCTGCTTTCAATTTCCTCTCATAGTATTAAAGATATGATAATAATACTTTATATAGCACACTGTGGTTTTCATGTCACTATTAAATACATTTTATTATAGCCTTCCAATAATCACACAAAATATACTTACTAATAATTTCTACTGTATCACCCAATAAACATTTGAAGAGACTGATGATTCAATGAGAGTACCCAATACTCTCCATGCAAGGAAACTTTCTTTGGCAAGTGGAAAGTCAGAATATAGCCAGAATCTCTTGCTTCAACTTACCCTAGTGTCGTTCCAGTAAATCGCCCTCACTTTATTTATTTATTTATTTTCACCCTCACTTTAAAGACAGAAAGGAAAATCTCTTTTTCAATAAAGCTTTCTAGAAAGGGAAGACATTGGGGGAAAAAAAAGACTAACTTCAATCAAGCTGAAGAGAATTTCAGCTTGGTCAGACCTGAGATATTGGACTTGCACAAATATAAAAGCTGTGTAGTGAACAAATGACTAAGCAAAAGCAATCATTGTGCTTCCTAGGTGGTGCTAGTGCAGGAGACATAAGAGATATGGGTTCGATCCCTGGGTCAGGAAGATCCTCTGGATGGGGGCATGGCAACCCACTCCAGTATTTTTGCCTGGAGAACCCTCATGAACAGAGGAGCCTGGGGAGCTAAAGTCCATGGCGTCGCATAGAGGTGGAGACAACTGAAGCGATTTAGCATGCATGCAAGCGATTATTAACTAGTTATCTGGCACTGAGCAAGTGCTCAAATGTAAATCTTCAATTTTCTTACCTATAAAATTGAAGTACTGCTGCAATAATCCATACCTGATGTGAAATTCTATGGATCAAAAGCAGAACTAATTGAGTCCCAGGTATTGCCTTCATCTGGAAAATCAGATATTTTGTCAGTAATATCAACAATACTTAATGATTGGTTATTGAGCACTTAGTACACACCACACAGCATGTTAAAGCCTGTTCATTCATTTAGCTATTGAAGATACATAAGTGAGGCACATTATTATCTTCACATTACGTGTGAGGAGAATAAAACTTCAAGTTTAGGTAACTGAACCTTAAATCACTCATTTGGCAGGTCATATGAAGCCAGAATTTGAAATCAGTTATTTTTCTTACTTTGAAGATTCTGCTCTTAAATTAAATATCTGTTTTTTTTCTCCTTGTGATTGTAGTCTTAAAATACTATTCTAATGCTTCTTAATTTTTTGAAAGAGATTATTAATTCATTTGGCAGGTGTGCATGCTAAATTGTGTCAGTTGTGTCTGATTCAGTGCAACCCTATGGACTGTAGCCTGCCAGGCTCCTCTGTCCATGGGATTCTCCAGGCAAGAATAGTGGAGTGGGTTGCCAAGCCTTCCTCTAGGGCATCTTTCCAACTCAGTGATAGAACTCAGGTCTCCTGTATTTCAGGCAGATCTAGTCTAATCTGCTTAAAATAAAAATATAAATGCAAAATATTTCAGAATGCTTAATTTTCTATTATTCATCCATGGCATCAATGTGGCTTTAAATTAATTAAATTTCTGTCAGGGTAAAAATTTTAATAGAATAGTTACTATTTACATATGCATTGGGAGTTTGACTTTGTTCATACAGAATTAGTTTATAAATGGACTTCACAAATTCTATGGCAATTTCAATTAACATATAGTAAGAACATTATTGTTACTAATCTTTGCACTATCATTTATTTAAGTCAATAGATAATTTTTTAAACAGCTTTTGATTTACAGAATGATTGAGAAGATAGTGCAGCCATGTCTTGGCTATTGTAAATTCTGCTGCTATGGACATTGGAGTACATGTGTTGTTTTGAGTTAGTGTTTTCATCTTTTCTACATATATACCCAGGAGTGGAATTGCTATCTCATATGGTAGCTAACTTAGTTTTATGTGGAATATCCTATTAAATTGATGTATCACAGTTTTTTCATCCATTCACCTGTTGAAGGACATTTCTGCAATTTTTCCTTTCTGCCATTTTTTTTTTTCACAACTACTATAAACATTTGTGTTTAGTTTCTTGGGTAGACTTAAGGTTTTAATTCAGCTGAGTACATACCTAGGTATATGATGACTGGAACATGTAGTTAGACTATGTTTAGCTTTATGTGAAACAGTCAAACTGTCTTCCAAAGTGGATGTACCATCTGGCATTCACATCAGCAGTGAATGAGAGTTCCTGTTGCTCCATAGCCATTGTAGCAGCTGGTATTATCAGGTTTTTGCTTTGCTTTTATTTTTAATTTTAGCTATTCAATAGGCAAGTAGTATCTAATTTAATTTGAAATTCACTAATGGCATGATTCTGAGCATCTTTTCATGTTTGTCATCTATACATCTTCATTGGTAAAGTGTCTGTTTAGATCTATATTCCTTATTAAGATTAGTTTGTTTTCGTATTATTCATTTTTAAGAGTCCTTTTATATTTTAGATACAAGTCCTTTATAGGATATGTAATTTATAAATTTTTTATTCTAATTTTTGGCCTGTCTTTTTATTCTCCTAAGACAATGTAATATCTAATAAAAGCATTATTGGATGCCTCACACATTTCAGTAAAAATAACATCACTATCATCTTTCAGACGACATTTAAATTAATTGCTGCTGAAAGTAATATAAAAGAGAGCTCCAAATTGTTTTTTTTTTTAATAAAATTACAGCCTGTAATGTTGTAGCTTATTTTATCCCAAAGATTTATGACAAAATATTTAAGATCTCAGGAAGAAGAATGAATCTGCATTGGACATAAGTATATATTTTATAATCTACATATCATGTACATATATATAAAGAAGTTAGTACAAACTTTCTGTTATATATTTAACATTGATATTATATTAAATGTATAATAGTACAGTGTTTTCTCATCATTTGTTTGAGAAGCAAGAGTAGCATCAAAGCATTACTACAAATTTAAACTGTCGTTCAATTCAAATTAGACCTCTACCATTTTTTAAGAGGCAGATATCCAGGGATAAGTCTAGCTGCAATCCCTACGTTTTCCAATTTCCAAATAATTTATCAGGTCAGCGTACCTCAGAAAATATTTGATGGTTAAACTCTCAAGCCACAGAGTTTCTTGGGTTCAAATTTCTTCACTTAGCAGCTGGGTAGGGAAGTAAAATTTGCCCCCTGAAATGTGTTTCTTGGCATAAGGATTAATTTACACTGTGCTTTTTCTTTTTTCTTTTTTTCTTTGAAGAAACAGAAGACCTGGAAAGTTTTTTGATATCTATGCCTTAGATATTAAGATCTCAGAAAGAAGAATATAAATAACCGTTGGACATACACTTTGGCCACATGATGGCCAAGAGACAACTGATTGAAAAAGACCCTGGTTCTGAGAAAGATTGAGAACAGGAGGAGAAGGCAGCAACAGAGGATGAGATGGTTGGATGGCATCACTGACTCAATGGATATGAGTTTGAGCAAGCTCTGGGAGTTGGTGAAGGACAGGGAAGCCTAGTGTGCTGCAGTCTATGGGGTCACAGAGTCAGACATGACTTAAGAGACTGAACAATAATTAAACCTGTGTTTTCCATTTCCTTGTGAATTGCCTTCCTTCTCTTTTAAGTCCCAAAGTCCCTACCCCCTTTTGTTTTAAGCTGAAGACGGTATTTAAAGTGAGTATTTTGGCCATTTTTAAAAGTTACTCAGTTTTTCCCAGGTTTCTCCCACGTAACATGTTATTAATCTTTTGTTTGATTTTTCTCCTATTAACTTATCTCATGCTAGTTTGATTCTTAGACCAGCAAAAAGAACTTAGAACGGTAGGGGAGAATGTTTTCCTTCCTGAGAGTGTATGACCTTAGACAAGTTACTTAACCTCCCTGTGCTTCAAGGGTAAAATAATGATGATAATCTACTTGATTTATAGATTACAGTAAGGATTGAAGTAAAGTGTTTAGAATAAAGTGTTCAGTGCCAGTCACCTTATATAGTTGTAAAATATTTGGTTAGAATCTCCCACCTTAATATTTGAAGCTTGAATCATGGTCTAACAACCTTAGTATCACCTGCAAATTTGTTGGAACTACAGAATCTAAGACTCCACCCCTGATTCATGAAACAAAACCTAGGATTTGCATTTGAACAAGATCCTCAGCTGAATCCTGTGTAACTTGTTTTGAGAAGCACTGCTAGGCATTATTTGTCTCTAGCTCATTCATCTCCATCAGACTTTTTCTTAGTTTCAATTCAACAGGCCTTTAGTTTCAGATTTATGAGGTTACAGATAGTTAATCTAATAAATGACAGCAATACTGTATATCAATTGGGAATAATATATTCATGAAAGCAGGAGAGCAGCTGACCTCTTTTATTGCAATCAGTTCAGTTCAGTTCAGTCGCTCAGTCGTGTCCAACTCTTTGCGACCCCATGAACTGCAGCACGCCAGGCCTCCCGATCCATCACCAACTCCCAGAATTTACTCAAACTCATGTCCATTGAGTCAGTGATGCCATCCAGCCATCTCATCCTTTGTCGTCCCCTTCTCCTCCTGCCCTCAATCTTTCCCAGCATCAGGGTTTTTTCAAATGAGTCAGCTCTGCACATCAGGTGGCCAAAGTATTGGAGTTTCAGCTTCAACATCAGTCCTTCCAATGAACACCAAGGATTGATCTCCTTTAGGATGGACTGGATGGATCTCCTTGAAGTCCAAAGGACTCTCAAGAGTCTTCTCCAACACCACAGTTCAAAAGCATCAATTCTTCTGTGCTCAGCTCTCTTGATAGTCCAACTCTCACATCCATCCATATACATCAGTGTGATTTTTTTCCTAATTCAATTAAACAATGATAAGAAGTGTTCCATTTCTTGGCATTTTTTAATTGAAAAAAAAATATTCAATTAAAAAAACTAAAATCAGTTAACAGTTTAAAATATGTTTTGTATAGCCCCTTAACCTTAACTAAGCAGCTGTTTCCCCATCTATTGGTAAGTAGCCCTGCAATCAAACATTTTGATAAGAATTGATAAACTGGTGCACTCTTACCATTACTGTGGAAAATATTAAGAATTTTCTTTTTCTATTTTAGTACAATGTTTTATTTTCCTGTGTTTTTGCAACTTCTAGATGAAGATTTCTGGTGAATTTTCTTGTGTTTATTTTTATTATTTTCTTTCTTAAAATATTATAATACTTAGCCTACCTTTTGATAAATAATCAGGATTATCTCTTGATGGCAATTTTACAAATTGAGAAGTTGATCTAATGAAGTGTCAAGTTTTTCCCAGCAAGGGTTGGAGGGAGCTCTCACCTTGGAACCACAAAAACTTGGCTTTAGCCCCACTGCTTCCTCTGATTGGGTGCACAACCTTCCAGAACCCTTTAATCATGGTAAGACTCAGTTTTCTCTTTCATAAAGTCTTGAAGTTCCAGGAGGAAGGTTCTTTTAAAGTGACTTCTAGAGCAACAGTTCTATTTTTCCATGAATCTTGTCTTAAGTCAAAATAATACATTAAATGGTTTCTCTGTACCTGTCACAAGTTTCTACCGGTAGCTTTTACAACTTGTGCTAACTGGACTGAAGATTGACTGAGCAAAACATTCATTTTTGTTCCTTTACCTGATATACATCACTAAACAAATACTAGTTTAGTATTTCAAGTAACTTCTGGGACATTTTGATATTAAAGGTAAAGATCACACATATGGATGGTGAATGAAATTGCTACAAATTTTTTGAGCCACCAGGGAATCCCAACTTTTATAACACTTACTCCCAAAACTATGTGTACTTCAAAAAACTGGATAATTTAAACGAAACAAAAAAATAAAATATATGACTCACACTAAATGCAGTATGAGGACAGAATGCCATACCTAACCCTGAAGAACTGCCTCCAGGCACAGTTTGTACCAATAGTTTGTACCAATAGTAGTTTGAATAATAGGCACTCAAAGATATTAAGTTCTGATATCTGGAATTTGCTTTTTTTAAACTTTATTTTATTTTATTTTTTTTAATTTATTTTTCAGTGGGTTTTGTCATACATTGATATGAATCAGCCATAGAGTTACACGTATTAAACATTACCTTATTTGGAAAAAGGAACTTTGCAGATGTAATTAAATTAAGGCTTTTGAGATAGGGAGGTTGCCCTGGGTTATCTGGGTGAGCTCCTAAATGCCATTACACATAATTTATAAGAGAGAGCCAAAGGGAAAAAACACATATACAGAGGAGAAAGAAATGTGAAGATATAGGTAGAGACGGAAGTGATGTGACCAGAAGCCAAGGAATGTCATGACAACTACCAGAAGCTGGAAGAGGCAAAGGATGGATTTTCCCTTAGGGTAATGGAGGGGTCACTAAACAAATTTAGTTCTGCTAAATAAATTTCAAATTTCTAGATTCCAGAAATATAAATGAATAAACTTCTATTTTTAATGCCACAAATTTGTGAGGATTTTTCTTAGCAGCCTCAGAAAATTAATTCAGAGTTCATTTTTAGAAATAAATCTTCTATGAAAACATCTCCCCCCTCCAAAAAAAGTCAGTGGAAAATATCCAAATCAGTGAATTAGATTGTAATAGCTGAATCAGAAGTATACTAGTTTAGAAAAAATGTAATTCTACTTTCAAATACCATCTAACGCCTCAGAATTTCATGGATTAGAGGGAAAGATTAGTTGTAGGAAACTGGGACAAAACTTGAAATGGCAAACTTTTGGGACCCATTGCCAAATCAGAGTAAAATTTATATGGACAACTTATGGTAAAAGGGCCCATGTAAAGGCAACACAATTTTCTAATTAACCACACCGAGGTTGAAGCACTGCTTCACCATGGATTCTGTTTGCTACAGGATTTTCATCCTGACCTACTACACAGAGCCCCACTGGCTTTTGTGAGTTATGATAATATAAACATGAACTCATTGCTTATTACACAGCTAGCAAATGGGTGATTAGTTTTTCACCACATACAATATTCTCAACAATACTGTGAGGTAAATTTACTTTTTAAATGTTTTGAAATTGAAAAAAAAAATAGACCTAAAACATATAAGTAATTTGCTTCAAATCACACACCAGTTAAGTGTTAAAATTACAAATTAAATCTAACAGTCAGCATTCCATAATACACTCTTACCTACTAAGTTGTATGGAAAACGCCTGGCAAAAGTTTAAACATGCATTTGTTATTGGGATAAGACTGACCTGGCCTTCAACATTGTGGAAACTTTTGAAATACTTCATGGTCACTCTTAAAGAGGGGGATTCTTTAATATTGACCACTGATATATGTATGAATAAACTAAGGAATGCTGAGTGGATTCTCCTCATGTCGGTTTTAGTTGGGAACTTGTACTGTCTTTTCCTCTATGTCTATTTGTGGAGAATTATTTAATGCATCACCCATTTAGCAAATCATAGGAAGTGCTTTTTGTCACAGTGTGAAGAACTTTGCTAGTGTCGGAAGAATGTGGCAGTATAGATACAAAGTGTAACTTGTTGAACTTAAGTTCAACTTAAGTCTGATTTCTGAACTCAGTTGTTATTATTGTTGTTGTTTCTTGCATGGTTCCTGACTTCTGGAAATTGAGAAAAACTGAACCTTGTTCTATCTGAGACCCGCATATAACCCAAAGGTCAAGTCAAAGCTTCTCTCTTGGATACAGGTTAGATATTAGTTAATAAGTGGGCCTTCCATGGATTTTACACCCTGAGTTTTATTAAGGTCACAATTTTCTAAAGGTGTTAGTTTAAATCCTATGTTGAAATTTATCTTCAAGTTTTGTTTTGAATCAACTTTATTTCTCTTGAGATTCATTCACTTTTAGGTGTTTTAGATGATTCTCTTCTTTCCATCAACCCCAAACCTATATCTATCCTAGATTTAACATATATTCTATATTTTCATATATTCATCACATATTACCAATAGGACAATTCAAAAATATAAATTTACAATTCCAGAGTGATTATATTTACATATGAGCATCATTTAGCTTTGTACCTGAATGCTATTACGTTTCTAATACACATATACCTAAAATGACTCCTTGGTTCTGTTGTCTTGTGAAACCTAGTGTGCTGCTTTAAAAGTCCAAGTATCTATCACAAATGGGTTACTTTTTCTCATCTGTCAAAGAGAAAGATATTTCCCTTTAACATCTTTCTGGGATGCTTCTGAGGGCAAAGTCGTTTCGCACATTATGTGCGTTGAACCTAAGCTCTGTCAGATGTCTGTTCCAGCTGCCACTCCTGCCCTTTCTCTTAGCCTTTGTCTCCTCTCCTTCTGTCTGTCCACACTGATGTTCCCTGCACCTACCTGCTCCTGTCAGCTTTCTTCTTAAACTGCCTGTACAATGGCGCTTTGGCAAAGACTCCTAGTAAATTTTCAAGCAACTGTTTCTCTTCTAAGTTCTATCTAATGATATAGAGGATATATGCAAATTTCAAGGTACACTTTATACTGTTCCTATCCTCTTTCCTCATTGCCCCACGATTTAGTTAAACAGTGGAAGAACTAAAAAGCCGTCTGGATCACATAGACAAGTACCACCTCCTAAGGACAGCAAAACAAACTTATAGGCATTTTAATTCTGCTATGAAGTCACTATCCATGCCCTAAACTGCTTATATCATTTCATGGATAGAAAATAAACTATTACTTTATTTAAAACATTGTTGGGACTTCACTGGTGGTCCAGTGGCTGTGATTCCATACTCCCAGTGCAGGGGGCCTGGGTTTGATCCTGGTCAGGAAACTAGATCCCTCATGCTGCAACTAAAAATGCTGCATACTGCCACAAAGATGGAGGATCCTGCACGTTTCAAGTAAGGCCCAGTGCAGCCAAAGAAATAAATAGTTTTTTTTTTTTTTTTTTTAATCCGCATTGTTATTTTGGCTCCTGCTTGGGACAGATCCAACATTTTAATACAGGGAGTAACCCACATTGGCCTCGCCCACACTTTGGGACTGCTGCTGCTGCTAAGTAGCTTCAGTTGTGTGCGACTCTGTGCGACCCCATAGACGGCAGCCCACCAGGCTCCCCCGTCTCTGGGATTCTCCAGACAAGAACACTGGAGTGGGTTGCCATTTCCTTCTCCAATGCATGAAAGTGAAACGTGAAAGTGAAGTCGCTCAGTCGTGTCCGACTCATCGCGACTCCATGGGCTGCAGCCCACCAGGCTCCTCCGGCCATGGGATTTTCCAGGCAAGAGCACTGCTGATCTTCATTTTGTTGCCTCCTTGTGCTTGCTCTGCATTCGCGGTTCTATTATTTGATCCTCACAGATAACTGCCACTTCCTTCAGTATCCACAGAGTAGTCAGGAGCTGATTGTGACCTCCACGGCCCCTCTTGCTCTCCCTCTGCTAGAGTAGAGAAATCCCCCAGAACACCAGAGGCCGTTTTTTAATTCTGCTAAACATTGATTTCTCTCTGAGGGCTTATAAGAAACCTAGGGTCTAACTGGGGGAATTAAGTACAAAGTTAAATTTTTGTACTTTGAGAAACTGCCCACTTCTCCTTAGTCCTCAAGTAAAACAAGGTCACACATTTTCATATGTTCTCCCTTTTTCAGTTTACCCAATCCTCTCTGCCATTTAATTTCAATTAAAATACACTGTAACTCTTCCCAAATAATGTCTCTATATCTAAACTTGTGAAGAAGTTTTGAGATATTTTCCATAGAAATTTTGTCGTCCTTCAAAGTCAGAAAATATTCCTAAATATCACAAATAAATAGGAAGTTATTTACTATTTATATATCAGTTATACATGCTTTTTTTAAATGGCTTGGTTGGGAAGATCTTGCTATCCATATTTATTTGGAGAAATTATTATTCATCAGAGACTGACTATAGAAGTATATGTGACAGGAAAATAAAATACACCAATTTGATTTTGCTACTGAAGGTATCTTACAAATATATATCTAGTTTCTGATTCTGGGTCTGCTATTACTATAAATATTTCTTTGAATAAGTCACCTAATCTCTCTAAACTTCAGCTTCTGATTCTAAAAAAGAAAAAATGAAGATATGAGCCTAGCTTATGCTGCAGGTTTATTGTGAAGCAAAAATGAGAAAAAAATATTTATAAGAGGAATTTGTGAATTGTGAAAAGAAAGCCTACATATTTGAGGATTTATTATAGAATCAATCAAAACTCCTTGCCTCTTATAATTCTAAAATGTTTTATTTTATCTTATTAAATTCCAATTTAAATGCTTTATAGTACATAAAATATAACATATTTTATATTTTATATTTAATATACTATATTAAATCAATTAGCATGTCAATAATCATATATTTTATGTTTTGAGTAATTATTCATTCCTTAAATAAACACTAGCATGTACTAGGTACTAGGTATATTAAACTAAATGAGAGATTTTGCTATTCAATAATTAAATATTATTTAATTTATAACTTATTAAATTATTACATTCCAATATAGAATAAAATAAAAAAGAAATAGCTGTATTGCAAGCTATGACATTCATTGATAGATTTAAATGTAGGAGGCTCTTGGAACATAAAGGTTTCCATGGGAAAAAAGGCATTTTGATTTTTTGACCAATGCTCTGCAGATCCCCAAGTGAAGACAGATGTGTTAGTTATCAATAGTTGGATCCAAGTAATTTGAACCTGTGCGTTTTGTGTGTTAGTCCTCACTTGTGTCTGAATCTTTGTAACCCCATGGACTGTACACTGCCAGGTTCCTCTGTCCATGGGATTCTCCAGGCAAGAATACTGAGTGAGTTGCTATTCCCTCCTCCAAGGAATCTTCCTGAACCAGGGATTGAACCTGGGTCTCCTGCATTGGAGCCATATTCTTTACTGTCTGAGCCACCAAGGAAGCCCTAATTTAATTTTTTTTCCATTTATTTTTATTAGTTGGAGGTTAATTACTTTATAATATTGTAGTGGTTTTTGCCATACATTGACATGAATCAGCCATGGATTTACATGTGTTCCCCATCCTGATCCCCCCCTCGCCTCCCTCCCCATCCCATCCCTCTGGGTCTTCCCAGTGCACCAGCCCCAAGCACTTGTCTCGTGCATCCAACCTGGGCTGGTGATCTGTTTCACCCTTGATAGTATACTTGTTTCAATGTTGTTCTCTCAGAACATCCCACCCTCGCCTTCTCCCACAGAGTCTAAAAGTCTGTTCTGTACATCTATGTCTCTTTTTCTGTTTCATATAGTGTTATCGTTACCATCTTTTAAAATTCCATATATATGCGTTAGTATACTGTATTGGTGTTTACCTTTCTGGCTTACTTCACTCTATATAATGGGCTCCAGTTTCATCCATCTCATTAGAACTGATTCAAATGCATTCTTTTCAATGGCTGAGTAATATTCCATGGTGTATATGTACCACAGCTTCCTTATCCATTCATCTGCTGATGGGCATCTAGGTTGAGGAAGCCCTAATTTGAACTTAGATGCATCTGACTGAAGAAAAAAAAAATAACAGAAAAAAAACAAACAAACTAGAAAACATATGTTGCTTAATTGAATGTTCCAGGGCTAAACTTCTTTTATTCACAATTCAGGTAGAAATTTAAATATATAATTAAGTTTGTCTATCTTTGCTACTTTCTTTTAGAATGATTTTATTCTCCATTAATACCTCCTTTGTGGTCTATAAATGGCTACCATAAGTTCTAGGCATAAATCCTCATTACAGCTAAAGTTATTAAGAAAAGAGAATATTTTTAATGATTGGCTCTGGCAAAGACTCTGAGAGGACTTGCTATTTATTATCCATGAAACATTATTATAGGCAAGAGCATGGGTTCTCTGATTACCCAGCCTGAGCACTATGCCCGTTCTAAGACTATTGAATCAGATTAAGGTTTCAGAGAGCTTTTTCAAGTGGAAACAGGTTGATTATTACAAGGCATTTTATGTGTATTTATTTGTTTTATGTGTATTTACTTATGTGTATGTGTGTTTATAATTGTTTTCTTAATGTTTCATTCCTCTAGGCAATAACTCTGGCTAGAGACTTTGTGCATTCTTTTTTACTGCTCCGTACCTATGGGAAAGGTTTAATAAATATTTGTTTAATGAATTAAAGAATGAGTGATAAACAGAGAGCCACCTGCAATGAAGGAAGAAATTGAAATTTATATTAAGAATAATACATTTACCTATACATCTTCCTATAGTTTTCTGTGTGTCCCTATATCCAAAGAATTCCTTTTGAAATCTTTCATCAGAGACTCCACTGGTATCAATATGCCCCTTGAGTAAGGAATAATTTTACTTTAATTTATAGTTTAATTCAATTTATAATTTTATATTTAGTTTATAAATTTGTTTTGGCAGTAGTATAACAAGTTAAAAATGCTCAAAGGCATAGAATTTTGTGTCCATCTTTTCAGTTTCTTAACTTGTAATAGAAGTTCTGAATTAAGCAGTCCATTGGGTTGATCAAAATAAACTTGTCCTTTTTTATGATAAAATGATAAAATTAATAATTTCATATGACTCAAGTGTAGATAATTTACTAGCTCACACAACTTAAAAATCTACAGGTGGACCTGGCATATTTTCATCATTCTTCCCTCATGAGGTTGTTTTCATTCTGAGACTCTGCTTATGATTCTAAGATAAATGACACCAGCATTTAGGACTACATCCTTCATTATTCCTAGTTAGAAAGAGGGGATACTTACTTCACCATATTTCCCCAAAAAAGTCCTGAGATATACTCTAGACTTGCAAAACTCAGCCAATGACACAGCTTAACTGTGTTATATAATTCTGAAGCTAGAAGTGCATGTCAGTCTCCAAAAAGCCATATGGATCCCCAAACTAAAGTCTGGCATAAAATAAATGAGGATGGGAAAAAGGATGTTGTGAGATGCAGTGGAAACTATTAACTATTTTGTCTCTAAAACAATTTAATGCACTAATAATGAACCTAGCTAAAGTGGGGGAAATGAGAACCTGGCATAATTCCTGGGATTTCTGGATAACAGATATTTATATCTTTGGCTATTCTGTTTCTTTATGAGATAGATATATATATTTAATCCTGAATCTTGATTCAAGGTTATACAGACAGGAGTGATTTAATTTTTACCCATTATATATGTACCTGATCTTAGGGTGGAGAGCATAAGCAAAATCCTATTTGGCTATGATTATGAAAAGTGAAAGAGAAAGTGTTAGTCACTCAGTTGTGTCCAACTCTGTGACCCCATGGACTGCAGCCCGCCAGGCTTCTCTGTCTATGGGATTTCCCAGGCAAGAATACTGGAGTGTGTAGCCATTCCCTTCTTCAGTGGATCTGCCTAACTGAGGGATCAAACCTGGGTCTCCTGCATTGCTGGTGGATTCTTTACCATCTGAGCCCCCAGGGAACTCCAAAGCGGCAGGAGAAAACTATTTTCAATAAAAGGGGACAAAGAAAGTTAAGAGAAAATTGTGGGCCCATTGAAATAGTTGTACAAATACCTTTTTTCAAGGAAACATATAACATTCTAATATTTTCCTCAGAATCAATATCTATGTTCTATTCTGAGGGCTTGGACCTTCCAGGTAGCACAGTGGTAAAGAATATCCACCTGCCAATTCAAGAAATGCAAGAGATGCAGGTTCAATCCCTGGGTCTGGAAGATTCCCTGGAGTAAGAAATGGCAACCCACTATAGTGTTCTTGCCTGCAGAATTTAATGGACAGGGAGCCTGGAGGGCTACAGTCTGTGGGATTGCAAAAAATAGAAGGCAACTGAGCATGGCACATTCAGAGGGCTGAGAGTTAAAAATGCTGCAGATATTTCTTGGTGAATATGACTAACACAGGGATTATTATAAATGGAGTCTTCTTAAAGTAAAAGAAGCTTGCAGAAATGAAATGTTTGTGTAAAGATTATCCAGCTCTCCAAGTTCAGTTCTAAGGAAAGTTTGTGGCACAATTCTAGAACAAGTTGGTAAGTGAGGTAGATATCAAAGAACAGAATTCAGCCTTTCAAAATTAATGCCCACATAGTAGGGAATAGATATTAAAGCTGTGCATTTGGGTTGACTTATGAACAGAGGATTCTGTTTGCCACCATTCATGCCATAGTTGTGAGACACGAAAGCAATTCCAGGTTAGACCCGAACTAAACCACAGAGTTATGCTAGCCTGTGCTCATACTTAGTATTGCATTTGTGGAAAAACTGGAAAGAGGTCAGACTGGACATAATTAAAAAAAAGAAAAAAAGGAATAGGCCAGATATCTGGATTAAAATACATATGCTAGAAAAATGTACGCTAATTTGCTGTCATGAAGGATGTGAAAAATGTTTTTACAGCCTAGAATATCTCTTAGAGCATCCTTTTAAACATCTCTGAATTCTTAGTATTGTGATACTCATTTAATCAAGGGTTTTCTTGTTATAAACGACATTTACAACTGCACCATTATGAAGTCCAGGGAGAAGACTTAAAAAAAAAAAAGCAAAGGAGATAACATGGAGTGGCCTGTGAAGTAAGAGGGGAAGCAGGAGTACTTTGCTCTAAAGACCAAGAAAAGGAAGTGTATCAAAAATAGGAGAATGATCAACTGCATCAAATAGCTAAGTCAGTATAGAATTAGGCATTGTTCAATGAATTTAGCAACCTAGAAATCATAGGATGCAATATTGACAATAGTAGTTCTGTTAGAATTAAAGCAGGGACACTTGGTGGAAAAGAGGTTAAGAGAAAACAGGAAAATGTAGTTGGAAGTAGTGAGGATAAACACTCGTTTTGAAATACAAAAAAATTGAGGCTGTATCTGACAGGAAATTGGATTCAAGCAAAGGTATCTACTTGCTTGCTTGTTCATTCTTTGCTGTTGGAAACAGTCAGGAGATTGTTTGTGGCAAAAGGGAAGGAGTGCTAGAGAAAAAATGATTGAAAAGTAAGGAGGAGATAGGATCTGGTGAAAAGGTAGAGAAATTTGCTAAAGTTGAACATAAGTATCTCTTTAAGGTATGGGGTAGGAAGAAAGAGAATGTGAGTGAAAATATTCCTCGGCAGGAATGTGAGGAAATCCACTTGGTTCCTTCTAGTTTAAGGCAAGAACAAGATTTTTCACTTAAATTTTGGTCTTAAAATGGTTCAAAGGACCTCCATTTTCAAGTTGTAGACAATTTTTTTTTAAATCATTCTTAACAGAACTCCTTATTCTGGGTGCAGGAGAATTTTTTGGCAGATATTACTACTTGACTATATTATATATATATATATATATCTCCTATTCCCTTACCAAGGAAGGGAATCTCCTATTCCCTTACCAAAACCAAGTTTTGTTTGCCAGAACTCTACCAACTAATATCTCTTTGCAGAGGGTGATGACATTATTACAATGTTCTGACCAATGAGATAGAAGCTGTGAAAATTTCATACTTCCTGGACATGCATCCCACAAATACTTTCTGTCTCAAGGTGAATATGTACCAAATGTCATTGTAGCACGATTCTTGTGGCCATGAGATGGTAAGCTTGAGGATGAAGGCACAAACATTAAGAAAAGTGTAGCAGAAAGGACGAACTGGCAATGAACCCACATTCAGGGCAGCACTAGAGACAGAGGCAGAGGCGTGGGTCATCTGTGGTCTGCTGCAGGGCCGGGGGTACTAAGTGTGGGAGTATGAACGTGAGACCTTTTGAAGGAGGGCACCATTATCTTCATTACCTCCACCTTAGTTTGGCCCCAGGTAAATAATAGAGAGGGAACATAGTTCTACCCATCAACAGAAATCTGGATTATAGGTTTATTAAGCATGTCCCCGCCCATCAGAATAAGACCCAGTTTCACCCTCAGTCAGTCTCTCCCATCAGGAAGCCTCCATTAGCCTCTTATCCTTCTCCATTAGAGGACAGACAGAACGAAAACCACAATCACAGAAAACTAACCAGTCTGATCACAAGGACCACAACCTTGTCTAACTCCATAAAAATATGAGCATGCTGTGTAGGGCCACCCAAGATGGATGGGTCTTTGTGGAGAGTTCTGACAAAACGTGGTGCATGAAGGGAAGGGCAAACCACTTGAGTATTCTTACCTTGAGAACCCCATGAACAGTATGAAAAGGCAAAAAGATAGGACACTGAAAGATGAACTCCCCAGGTCGGTAGGTGCCCAATATGCTACTGGAGATCAGTGGAGAAATAACACCAGAAAGAATGAAGAGACGAAACCAAAGCAAAAAGTCACCAAGTTGTGAATGTGATTGGTGATGGAAATAAATTCTGATGCTGTAAAGAGCAATACTGTCTGAGAACCTGGAATGTTAGGTCCATGAATCAAGGCAAGCTGTAAGTGGTCAAACAGGAGATGGCAAGAGTGAAGAGATATTTTAGGAATCAGCAAACCAAAATGGACCAGAATGGGTGAATTGAACTCAGATGTGGGCAGGAATCCCTTAGAGGAAATGGAGTAGCCATCATAGTCAACAAGGGAGTCTGAAATGCAGTACTTGGATGCAATTTGAAAAAAGACAGAATGATCTCTGTTCATTTCCAAGGCAAACCATTCAATATCACAGTAATCCAAGTCTATGTGCTGATCAATAATGCTGAAGAAGCTGAAGTTGAACAGTTCTATGAAGACCTACATGACCTTCTAGAACTAACACTCAAAAAGATGTCCTTTTCATTATAGGGGACTGGAATGCAAAAGTAGGAAGTCAAGAAATATCTGGAGTAACAGGCAAATTTTGTCTTTGAGTACAGAATGAAGAAGGGGAAAGGCTAATAGTGTTTTGCCAAGAGAATGCAAAGGTAATAGCAAACATACTCTTCCAACAACATGAGAAGACTCTATACATGAAGTTAATAGATGGTCAATACCAAAATCAGACTGATTATATTCTTTGCAGCCAAAGATGGAGAATCTCTATACAGTAAGCAAAGACTGGGTGCTGACTGTGACTCAAATCATGAACTCCATACTGCCAAATTCAGACTTAAATTGAAGAAAGCAGGGAAAACTACCAAACCATTCATGTATGACCTAAATCAAATTTCAGATGATTATAAAGTAGAAGTGAGAAATAGATTCAAGGGATTATATCTGATAAAAAGAGTGCCTAAAGAACTAAGGACGGGGGTTCATGACATTGCACAGAAGGCAGGGATCAAGACTATCCCCAAGAAAAAGAAATGCAAAAAATCAAAATGATTTTCTGAGGACGCCTTACAAATAGCTGTGAAAAGAAGAGAAGTGAAAGACAAAGGAGAAGAGGAAAGACATACCAATTGGAATGCAGAGTTCCAAAAAATAGCAAGGAGAGATAAAAAAAGTCTTCCTCAGTAATCAATGCAAAGAAATAGAGGAAAACAATAGAATGTGAAAGACTAGAGATAAGTTCAAGAAAATTAGAGATACCAAGGGAAAATTTCATGCAAAGATGTGCACAATAAAGGACAGAAATGAAGCAGAAGATATTAAGAAGAGGTGCAAGAATACACAGAAGAACTATACAAAAAAGATCTTGATGACCCAGATAATCACAATGGTATGATTACTCACCTAGAGCCAGACATCCTGGAACATGAAATTAAGTGGGCCTTGGGAAGCATCACTACAGACAAAGCTAGTGGAGGTGATTGAATTACTGTTGAGCTAATTCAAATCCTAAAATATATGCTGTGAAAGTGTTGCACTCAATATGCCAGCAAATTTGGAAAACTTGGGAGTGGCCACAGGGCTTGAAAAGGTCAGTTTGCATTCCAATTCCAAAGAAAGGCAATGCCAAAGAGTGGTCAAACTCCCACACACTTGCACTCATCTCACATACTAGCAAAGTAATGCTCAGAATTCTCCAATCCAGCCTTCAACAGTACATGAAACATGAACTTCCAGATGTTCAAGCTAGTTTTAGAAAAGGCAGAGAAACCAGAGACTAAATTGCCAACATCTGTTGGATCATCAAAAAAGCAAGAGAGTTCCAGAAAAAACATCTACTTCTGCTTTACTAACTATGCCAAAACCTTTGACTGTGTGGGTCACAACAAACTGTGGAACATTCTTAGAGATGGGAAAATCAGACTACCTGACCTGCCTGCTGAGAAATCTGTTTGAAGGCCAGAAAGCAACAATTAGAACTGGACATGGAAAAACAATCTAGTTCCAAATCAGAAAAGGAGTACGTCAAAGGTGTATATTGTCATCCTGCTTATTTAACTTTTATGCAGAGTACCTCATGAAAAATGCTGGGCTTGATGAAACACAAGCTGGAATCAAGATTGCTGGGAGAAATATCAATAACCTCAGATATGCAGATAACACCACCGTTATGGCAGAAAGTGAAGAAGAACTAAAGAGCCTCTTGATGAAAGTGATAGAGGAGAGTGACAATGTTGGCTTAAAACTCAGCATTCAGAAAACTAAGATTATGGCATCCAGTTCCATCACTTCATGGGAAATTGATGGGGAAACAGTGGAAACAGTGGCTTACTTCATTTTTGGGGGCTCCAAAATCACTGCAGATGGTGGTTGCAGCCATGAAATTAAAAGACACTTACTCCTTGGAAGAAAAGCAATGACAAAACTAGACAGTGTTAAAAAGGAGAGACATTACTTTGCCAGCAAAGATCCATCTAGTCAAAGCTATGGTTTTTCTAGTAGTCATGTATGGATGTGAGCGTTAGACCATAAAGAAGGTGAAGAACTGGAGGATTGTTGCTTTTGAATTGTGGTTCTGGAGAAGACTCTTGAGAGTCCCTTGGACTGCAAAGAGATCAAATCAGTCAATCCTAGAGGAAATCAACCCTGAATATTCATTGGAAGAACTGATGCTGTAGCTGAAACTCCAATTCTCTGGCCACCTGATGCCAAAAAACAGACTCACTGGAAAAGACCCTGATGCTGGCAAAGATGAGGTCAGAAGGAGAAAGGTGCAACAGAGGATGAAATGGTTGGATGGCATCATCAACTCAATGGGTGTGGGTTGAGAAAACTCCAGGATAGTGATAGAGATATTGATGAACAGGGAAGACTGACTTGCTGCAGTCCATGGAGTCGCAGAGGACAGAGCGAGTGAACAAACAATTTGACCGCCCCCCCCCACTTCTGCACATCTTGGGACAAGTTTAGTGTTTGACTCTAGACTACATTTTCAAGGCAGTTTGTAATGCAAATAGGCCATGATAATAAAGTTGTGTCTCCCTCTGGGAAAGAATAGATTTCTTTCCTATGCAAGATAATCAAGATAATGCCTTCCCCTGGCACACTGATTGGGTAGATTTTCTAATAGTTCCATTATAATTAAAGATTTTTCCCTAAGGCCAAGTTTCTTAACTTGGAGGCAAATCCTCTACAAGTGTCAGCCACCATGTGGATTAGTCTATTCCTATGAAACACAAGTATGTAAGAGAAACCTATAAGAGCATGAAGCACACGCCACCTGCTATGCCATAAATATTAAAGTATTTTGCATCTGAGCCAGGAGTCTTGTGTATTCTGCCAGCATCCTTGAAAGTATAGTAAGCTAATTTACAGTGGTTGCTTTTTCAAAAAAATCTTATTTATTTATTTTTGGCTGACCTAGATCTTCACTGCTGCACACAGGCTTTCTCTAGTTGCAGTAAGTGGCAGTTATCTTCATTGCAGTGTGCAGACTTCTCATTCTGATGGCTTCTCCTGTTGCAGAGCTCAGGCTCTAGAGTGCGCAGGCTTCAGTAGTTACAGCATAGGGGTTTAGTTGCTCCATGCCATGTGGGATCTTCCTGGACCAGAGACCAGACCTGTGTCCACTGCATTGACAGGTGGGCTCTTAACCACTGGAAGAATCACTTAGTCACCAGGGACGCCTCTGTAAGTGGTTTAAAATCTAAATTCTTCAGAGTTCTTGGCATCTTGGTATTATTCAACTTCCTAACTCAGTAGTCAAATATCACCCTAAAAAAAATACTTGCCACATTTGCATCTTAAAACTTTTGACACTGTAATAATGGAATTTATAATGTCACACCCTATAAATTACCTTCCCATGAAATCTTCACTGGTTCTATGTTCTGAATTAATTACCACTATTTTTGTTCTCTTTAGAACTTTGCAATTAATACATCATTTAATTAAACTTACTTTTAAAAATTAATTTTATGTATGATGTCTTTCCACTTGATTATGAATGATAGAGTGGCAGTTTCTTCATATTGGATTTGTCAAAGCACCTTGTCCAGTTTGTCTACATATGATACAACACATACACCTTTGAATTTTCAAAGATAATTTCAATAATAAAATAAATTCCTTAATATTGATTTGAATAATTAAACAATATATTTATATGGCACAATAGCATTTTCAAAGGACTCACTCATATTATCTAACATAGTTAATTTTATTCTAACATTCCTGTGCAATAAGAGTATTATATCTAAGGATAAAATGGACAGCATGGATTCAGTTCTGATTCCTAGCTTCATGTATTTCCTTTGGAATTTTCATGCCTGTGAAAACTACTCAGTTGTTTGTTTTATTTCAAACTTTGTACTTCCCACAAATAGCAAATAAAGTTGGCATTTAAAAAAATTTGTTTCTCTCTCGTTGTACCTCCAGGTTTTCTTCTAGAAAAGTTCAAAGCCATTATTCAATTTAAGAAATGTTACAAAAAGAAAGAAACCAGAAAGGTCTTGATCTTTGAAAAAGTCAAAATTATGTTAATAAAGAGTAGTATTAATGCAACACTAGAGCAGATTAAAAATAAGAAATGAGAATTTTAATATGTCATGTTGAAATCATGTAAATTTTCTACTGTAATTATTGTTATTCTTTTAATCCCCACTTGATAATGCTCTTCATAATCACTGCACAATTCCTAAAGGAGAATAGACATGAATACAATTATCAAGAAATAATACAGTCTAGAACACATTATGCTGGCTCTTGCTCTTTTAACTATTACAATAGACATGATGTATTAATATGTTTAACTGAGATATCCAAGTGGATTAAATTATTTGATTGAAAATGAATACCTCCTCTGTTTATTGATTGTATATACATGCATGTTTTGTGTGTGTGCATTTGTGTGTGTGTGTGTGTGTGTGTGTGTGTGTGTGTGTGTGTTTGGAGGGGGTCAGGAGGAACACAGGAGGAAATGTGTTAATGAGGCAGTGTTTACCAACATAAAAATGAGGCATGATATTGATTAGAATATTTTGCTCACTTGTTGTTTAGTCACTAATCCTGTCTGACTCTTTGTGATTCCATGAACTGCAGCAAACCAAGCTTCACTGTCCTTCAACCTCTCTAACTCATGTCCATTGAGCCAGTGATGCCATTCAACCATCTCATCCACTGTTGATCAAGTCTCTTCCTGCCTTCAATCTTTCCCAGCATCAGGGTCTTTTCCAGTGATTCAGTTCTTCCTATCAGGTGGCCAAAATATTGGAGCTTCAGCTTCAGCATTCAGCATTCAGTCTTTCTAATGAACATTCAGGGTTGATTTCTTTTAGGATTGACAGATTTGATCTTCTTGCTGTCCAAGGGACTATCAAGAATCTTCTCCAGTATCACAGTTTGATAGCAGCAGTTCTTTGGCTCTCAATCTGCTTTATGATCCAACTCTCAGATGTGTACATGATTACTGCAAAAACCATAGCTTTGGCTATACAGACCTTTGTCAGCAAAGTGATATCTCTGCTTTTCAATATGCTGCCTAGGTTTCTAACATCTTTTCTTCCAAGAGGCATGGCTGCAGTCACTGTCTGCAGTTCTTTTGGAGTCCAAGAAAATAAAGGCTGTCACTGTTTCCACTGTTTCCCAATTTTATTTGCCATGAAGTGATGGGACTAGATGTCATAGTCTTAGTCTTTTGAATGTTGAGGTTTAAGCCAGATTTTTTACTCTCTTCTTTCACATTCATCAAGAAGATTCTCTTTAGTTCCTCTTTGCTTTATGCCATTAAGATGGGGTCATCTGGATGTTTGAGCTTATTGACATTTCTCCTGGCAATCTTGATTTTGACTTGAGCTTCATCCAGTCCAGCATTTCTCATGATGTACTCTGCATATAAATTAAATAAGCAGGGTGATGATATACAGCCTTGACACACTCCTTTCCCAATTTGGAACCAGTCTGATGTTCCATGTCCAGTTCTAACTATTGATTCTTGACCAGCATACAGGTTTCTCAGGTAGGTTGGTCTGGTATTCCCATCTCTTTAAGAATTTTCCATAGTTTATTGTGATTCACACAGTCAAGGGTTTCAGCATAGTTAATGAAGCAGAAGTAGATTTTTTTCTGGAATTTTCTTGCTTTGGCTATGATCCAAAGGAGGTTGGCAATTTAATCTCTGGTTCCTCTGCCTTTTCTAGGTCCAGCTTGTACATCTGGAAGTTCTCAGTTCACGTACTGCTGAAGCCTAGCTTGAAGGATTTAGATCACAACCTTGCTAGCATGTGAGATGAGCACAATTGTGTGGTAGTCTGAACATTCTTTAGCATTTCTCTTCTTTAGGATTGAAATGAAAATGTACCTTTTCCAGTCCTGTGGTCACTGCATTTTCCCCCCAAATTTGCTGACACATTGACTTATCAGCATCATCTTCTAGGATTATAAGTAGCTCAGCTGGAATTTCATCTTCTATTAGCTTTGTTCATAGTGATGCTTCCTAAGGCTCACTTGACTACACATTCCAGGATGTCTGGCTCTAGGTGAGTGATCACACCATCGTGGTTATCTGGGCCATTAAAACCATTTTTGTACAGTTCTTCTGTGTATTCTTGCCACGTCTTCTTCAAATCTTCTGTTTCTGTTAGGTCCATACCATTTCTGTCCTTTATTGAGCCCATCTTTGCATGGAATGTTCCCTTGGTATCTCTAATTTCCTTGTAGAGATCTCCAGTCCTTGACATTCTGTTATTTTCCTCTATTTCTTTGCATTGATCGCTGAGGAAGGCTTTCTTATCTCTCCTTGCTATTCTTTGGAACTCTGCACTCAAATGCTATATCTTTCTTTTTCTCCTATGCCTTTCACTTCTCAGCCTCCTCAGACAGTCTCCTCAGATGACCATTTTGCCTTTTTGCATTTCTTTTTCTTGGGGATGGTTTGACCACCGCCCCCTGTACAAGGCTAGAAATCTCCATCCATAGTTCTTCAGGCACTCCGTCTATCATATTTAATTTCTTGATTCTATTTGTCACTTCCTCTGTGTAATCATAAAAGCTTTGATTTAAGTTATATCTGAATGGCCTAGTGGTTTTCCCTACTTTCTTTAAGTCTGAATTTTGCAATAAGGGGGCTCATGATCTGAGCCACAGTCAGCTCCCAGTCTTGTTTTTGCTGACTGTATAGAGCTTCTCCATCTTTGGCTGCAATAACTGGAGATAAGTTTCCCAAAATATAAGCAGAGTAACTTAATGTCACCAAATAATTGCAAGAAATCTTGTTTATGGGGAAGTAACTTTTTTTCTGTAAAATTTTTAGTTGGAGTATAACTGCTTTACAACAGTGTGTTGGTGTCAGGTGTACAATGAAGTGAATAACCTGTTTACATATCCCCTGCCTCTTAAACCCTCCTCCAACCCATCGCACTCAACTAAGTCATCACAGAGCACTGAGCTAAGCTTCCTGTGCTACCTGGCATGTTCCCTCTCTCTATTTTACACGTGGTAGGGTATATATACCTCAATGATAATATCCCAACTTTTCTAACCAATACAAAATTAATTGCAATAGCAAAATAAGACTATTTTTCTAATTAGTAATCTTGAAGTAAAATTAATTTGATAATATGTCCCCTGGGGAAAAAATAGCATGTGTTTAAACAATTCTTTCTGTGTGCACACATTTTTAGGACAGGGGACTGTCATTTGATTTTACTGTTTCACCTCAAACATGTGAAATAATAAAACAGATTTATTTTATCAGTTTAAATGAGAGATTTGATACTAAAATGGCAGCATAGACCAGGTTGGATTCAGGTGATGTGGGATGGTACTCTGGATCTTCCAGGCCATTTCTGAAGGATGAAGCTACCACTCAGCAACAACTGGGGCTTAATTAGAAGATATAAAAATAGGTTCTTGGATCTTCATTCTTTCTTTACATTCTGTATTTAATTCATCAGGAAATCTCTTTTTCCCCTTCTCTCTTTAAAATTTATCTGGAATTGGAATTCTTCTCATCAATCAGTAATATCTTGGCCAAGTAATTATCTTTTATCTTATTGCAATGCCATTCTTAACCGATATTTCTGTTTCTTTCCAGCTAACAACACAAATACACAAGCCACTTCTTTATTTTTTAGGTCAAGAGATGCTTCCTGTCTGTCATGCCTCTATGGCTTAACTCAAAGAAAAAGGCAAAGCCTGTATGAAGGCCCATGAAGTTCCACATGTTCTTATCTGCTTTTACCTCTCTGATCTCAGGAACTACCTGTCTAGCTTCCTTATACATCTTTAGTCACAGTGATATAGGCACACCCCAACCTCAAGGTGTTTGATTCTCTTGTTCCCTTTGCTTGGGAAGCTACTTTTATTCTTTATACAACATCATCCCCTCTTAATCTGGTAAAACTCCAACTGGTGTGACACCAACTGTGCATCAGTCAGTTGCTCAGTTGTGTCTGACTCTTTGCGACCCCATGGACTACAGCATGCTAGGCTCCCTTGTCCATCACCAACTCCCAGAGCCTGATCACACTCATGTCCATAGAGTCAGTGATGCCATTCAACCAACTCATCCTCTGTCATCCCCATCTCCTCCTGACTTCACATCAGAATACAGTTCTGATACTCTTCATCTGGAGTCAACATCAGAACCCACAAGTTAAGAGTTCATTTCTCCATAAGACCATTCTTATTTCAACAATTAGAGTGACTCACAGAACATAGAAACCATTATGTATAGGGTGAGGTCTGGGTAAGTCCCAAATGCACAGCTTCTATTGCCCTTTCTCCATGGCCTTTGGGTTCTGCATCACCTTTCTATTATTATACCCATTTGTTCACAACCAGGAAGGTCTACTGAACCTCAGTGGCCATTGTTTTTATTAGAGCTTCATTTTGTAAACATGACTGATGAAATCATCAGACATGTGACTGAACTCAATTTCAGGCCTCCCTCCTCTCTCTATAGTTTGTGTAGGATTTTTTTTTCTCTTTTTTTTTTAATGAGCCTTATTTGTTTTGACTTATGACTGAATAGAGGAAGCCTGAAGTTTATGCTGGGTTGATAGAGGAAGGAAAGCAGACATCATCTGTGGTCTGACTTCCCTAAATGAGCCATGAATGGGAATTCTGTCTTTCTCTCTCAAATCAGGTGAACTATCAAGAACTAACCCAGATCCTATATATACAAACAATTGTGTCATTTCAAAAACTGAAACACCTAGCCTTGCACATAGTGGTTACTCAAAAAACTTTTACTGAATGAATTTTAAAAAATGTGGGGTAGTCTCACATTCCAATCCATAAAGATATCCAGTAGCACATCATATGCCACCTCATAAGTATAACAGAGACACTCCAATCAGGCAGAAAATTCCAGGGGTTTTAGAAGTTCAATGTCAGGAATCTGAATCAAAGGCTGGAAACTTTTCGTTATACTACACTTCACATCCTCTAAGTCTTTCCTCAAATGTCACATTCCTGGTAAGGTCCTTCCTGATCATCAGTAACATAGAGTTTGACTTCATTTTTCCATGCTCAAACATTGACTTCTTCTAAAACTGTCACTTTTGTTCCTCTTTTGCCCCGCATTTGGACAGATTAACAAGAAAGCCCACATATGTCTTCTTTTCTGGTCCAGTGGGAAATTTAAATCTTAAAAATATCCAGCTTGCACAGGGGAAAGTATCCCCAGTTCTGCCCTTCAGTATTTTGAAAGTCTTAACCTAGATTCTCTTCCTTCATAAAGGCGGCCCAAGCCTTCTTCTGCTCACTCTTCTCTCCTCTGAGAGTTTCTTTGTGATGATACAGTTTCTCTCAAATTATCTTGGGGTGTGGAGTGTCAGAAGTCTTGATATCTGGACCATATTTTGGGTGGGGTTCCATCTTGTTTCTCTCTGTAGTAACATATAAGGTTACTTAACCTCAAAATATTTCCTCAAAACTAAAACCACATCTTCTTCCCTTCACTCCACAGTGATTCCTGGGGACATTATTTAACTTATTTTATATTATAAATGTATCAACAGCTGATATTATAAAGATTATTTTCTTCATTTACTATGCATCACTCCCTCTCTGATGCTGGGAGAGATTGAAGGCAGAAAGAGAAGGGGGCAACAGAAGATGAAATGGTTGGATGGCATCACCAACTCAACAGATATAAGTTTTAGCAAACTGTAGGAGATAGTGAATGACAGGGAAGCCTGGCAATTGCAGTCCATGGAGTCAAAAAGAGTCAGAGATGACGTAGAAACTAAACAACAACAACACCTTCTAGAATATAAGCTTCATTGGAGCAAAGATTTATTACTCTGATTGCATGATATAAAATAGTATTATAGAAATATATTTATGAATATAAATATTTGTTCAAGTAAGGCATTTAAACTTTAGATTTATAGTTTGTCAGCTGATGCAGCATAATTTTATTTTGAAATAAATTATTTTCTGATTAAGAGACTTAATACTCTGAGTATTTAAGTTACTCTTCTATGGGTCAGCAGTTGTCTGGACTCAGGTGGCTGGTTCTGATCTCAGTCAAGTTAACTTATGAGTCTAGTCAGCTGCCAGTCAGCCAGAAAGTTCTTCTGAGGATTGGCTGTCAGTGGACTGGGGCAATGGGGGCAGTGAATCCTGCGACTCTTTTCTTTCAATAGGAGCTTGTTCACATGGTAAACAAGTAAGCAAGTGTTGGTTGCTCCATCGTATCTGACTCTTCTGCGACCCTATGGACTGTAGCCCACCAGGCTTCTCTGTACGTAATTTTCCAGGCAAGAATACTAGAGTATTCTAGATAGCCATTCCCTTATGGTATCTCCATAAAATCCCAAGAACAAGAATAGAAGTGTTCAAACCTAACATGATGCTATTTCTTTCTGTGCATTCTACTATTAAAGTCAGTCTCAAGTGAAGCCTAGATTTAAAGGGTGAAGAAATTCCCTCCATTTCTTGATGAGAAGAGATGAAAATACATACTGCTAGGGGCATATATTTAGGGAGGGCAAACATCTTCTGCAATAAACCACAGATCTATTTGCTCATTTTTCCTATGGAGGAAATCTAAAAATTCCTCCTTCCCTGTTATCTAACAAAATCTGCAAGAACACTTACTAGTCAGCTTCTAAGTCAGCACTAGTCAGCAAACTGTAAGCAAAAATTTTTTATCAGTATACTTTATCACTGATCTCTTCTTCCCATATTTCAAGAAAATAAAAATATTCTCTCTACAACATGTGAGTCTCCATGGTTATGCCTCTATTCTTCAGTCACTTACCTGAAATATCTTTTATACTCCATACTAAATCACTATCTAATGTAGGTTAAATGCAAACTTATTTAATTATCTTCATTTGGAAAGGTCTCTATGCATTATGCTTTTTTTCCCCTCAACCATCTCTGTTTGTTAATTATAACTGCTAAATATGTATCTTAATTTTTTTTTTCTTGCTTTTTTCTTATGTGTTAGGTCATCTGGGTTAGTTGTGAAGATTCTTGTTTCTTTTGCAAATCCTCAAAGCTTCCATGTTAGCCCTTCACAGATAATGATGAGAATGATGTCAATAATGGCTAGAGGTCTGAATTTTGAGCTTGACAGGGTATTTGTATCTCATCCAAGGAAAGCAGAAGTTCAATTCCCCTTGGTGTTTGATGTTATTGAAAAAGGTGCAGGAGGAAGATGTCAATTAGAAGGTGAGATATCAAGGAAAATTTGGAGAACAAGAACAAATATGCAATTAAATTTAACTAGAGGTGGTAAGGGACTATTTGCAATAGTGATTAGACTGTTTGATAACTGAGACATTTACTTTTGGTTTAAGAATGTTCATTTTATTAAAATGTGAGAAAACAGAATAAACTATGTATAATGTGTACTGTGAAAAGAGAAATGATAGATAACTTGTCAGTGATAGTTGTGAGTCAAAGAAAATAAAATATGAGAATAAAAAGATAAAATTAGGCTGAAAGATATTACCAGAGTGACCAATGTTATTAAATTAAAAAAAAGACATTAGCTAAACAATATGTTAAGTGTAAGTTATAATCAAAGTAAGTTTGAAATGAAAGAGAGTGAGAAATTTCTCAAATGACAGGTAATGAATGGTTCAATTAAGATTGATCATGGCTGCAGTCCCTTAGAAATGAAAAGAATTGGTAGGAATGAGTAGGCAGACATACGTTAAAGTAAAATTTTCACTTACTTTTCTTTCCCCTTCCAAATCCTGTGTCTCTCCCCACACCCCCCTTTTAGTAACAACTTATTCAATTCTGAAACTGCATTTTAGGTATCTTGAAATTTCTTGTTGGATTTTGTTTGACTTGATCACATAAAGATAGTAGTACAAAGAAAGAAATATGAAGTTATGACACAGAAATTCAAAAGAGTCTCTTGAGTTCTATTTTATAAAATATCATATTCTCTCTATTAAACTGACAGGTAGCTTCAAAATCTTTTGTATGCTCAAGAAAATATTTCCTCTGCATTTTTCACTGTATGAAGGCAACATGAAAGGAAGAGAAGTGTGATTCCTAGAGATTCCCAAGAGATTACTTAGAATGTTTTGACTATGACACAGTGCACAAGTGATGCCCTGTTATCCTTTTAAGATAAATAGTAAACACACTAGTCTCTCTTGTGTTGATTAAATTTTACTCTTCCCTGGTCTCCAGAATGCTATATATCTAAAACACCTTCCACCTATGTGAAATAAATGCTTGACTCATTCATTCATTTCCCTCTTAGAAACTAAAGGGAATAACAGAATAAGACACTGAGTGGGACTTATTTCTAGGAAATAGACTAGTGGAACCTCATGCCATAAAAATATGGACTTACAAAAATAAAGTGTAAGCTTATTCTATAGTCACAAGCAGGTGAAACTAGAGTTATATACATTACATATTTATAGTGCTGTGATAAATGAAACAAAAGCATGTATACTGAGTGTATACTAACAGTTGGGTGCAGTGGCTTTTTTATATATCCATTTAATAATCTCAGTGTTCCTACAATAAAGTCATTAATCTTTGTATTTTACATAGAAGAAAAATAAGATATCTTTCAGATCATAATGCTAGTACAAGATGAGGCCAGTAGTTGAATCATGAGTTATCTAAACCCAAAGACAATGCTCCTTCTTATTGGTTTCATATTTCATTCAAAATATGCAATAAGTCCATAAGAGAGGTAATAAAACTGTGCTAAAGGTACAGAGAAACAGAAATTATTAACTTTGGGATTATTGAGTCAATCTTGGAGGAAGAAGGTTAAAATTTAACATAGGTCAAACCAATTGCCTGACAGCGTCATTCCAGACAGAAAAGAGCATTCACAAAGGCAGAGAAATGGCTTATTTGTGACTCATGAAACTAGATCCATCACTACAGCTGATTGCCAAGGTGTGTCAGAAGGTACCAATAAAGACAACACTGGGGGAATACAATAAAGACTAGAATCTTAAAGTTTGCATGACAAGCAAGAGAGAATCAATAGACTTTTTCTTGGAATAAAAGTAATATAATAATAAGCTGGTTGAGCAACCAAATAAATGAATTTGTATGTCAAAGATACAGTATTTTAGTCTTGACACTTTTCTATTAAATGGCCTCTCGTAGAGTCTTTCATGAGCTTACTTATTAAAAAAAAGAATTTCCTTTAAAATGGTTCATGAAAATGACAAATACAGTGGCTTATGTTTTATCATGATGAATAAATTCAAGGGATTAGATCTTGTAGACAGAGGTCCTGAAGAACTACGGATGGAGGTTTGTAACACTGTAGAGGAGGCAATGACCAAAATCATCCCAAAGACAAAGAAATGCAAGAAAGCAAAATGGTTGTCTGAGGAGGCTTTACAAATATCTAAGAAAAGAAGAGAAGCAAAAGACAAGGGAGAAAGAGAAAGACAAATCCAACCGAATGCAGAATTCCAAAGAATAGCAAGAAGAGATAAGAGGGCCTTCTTAAGTGGACTATGTGAAAAAATAGAGGAAAACAGTAGAATCGATAAGACTAGAGATCTTGTCAAGAAAATTGGAGATAATCAAGGGAATATTTCACCCAAGAATGGGCACAGTAAAGGACAGGAATGGTAAGGACTTAACAGAAGCAGAAGATATTAAGAAGAGGTGGCAAGAATATGCAGAAGAACTGTACAAAAAAAAAGGTCTTAGTGACTTGGATAAACACGATGGTGTGATCACTCACTTAGACCCAGAGCTTGACGTTTGAAATCAGCCTTAGGAAGCACTAATACAAACAAAGCTAGTGGAAGTGATGGAATTCCAGCCGAATATTTCAAATCCTAAAAGATGTTGCTGTTAAACTGCTGCACTTAATATGTCAGCAAATTTGGAAAACTCAACAGTGACTACAGAACTGGAAAATATGTTTTCATTTCAATCCCAAAGAAGGGCAATGCTGAAAAAATGTTCAAACTACCATAACATTGTGCTCATTTCACATACTAGCAAGGTTATGCTGAAAATCTTTCAAGCTAGGCTTCAGCAGTACATGAACCGAGAAATTCCAGATGTTCAGCTGGATTTCAAAGAGGCTGAGAAACCAGAGATCAAGTTGCCAACATTCTTTCGATCATGGGGAAAGCAAGGGCGTTCTAGAAAAACATCTACTTTTGCTTCATTGATTATGTAAAGCTGCTGACTGTGTGGTTTACAACAAACTGTGGGAAATTCTTCAAGAGATGGGAGTAACAGAGCTTACCTGTCTCCTGAGTAACCTGTATGCAGGTCAAGAAGCAACAGTAAGAACGGGACATGGAACAACAGACTAGTTCAAAACTGGGAAAGGAGTATGACAAGGCTATATATTGTCACCCTGCTTGTTTAACTTCCATGCCATGAACATCGTGAAAAATGCTAGACTGGATGAATTGCAAGCTGGAATCGAGATTGTTGAGAGAAATATCCACCTCAGATAGGCAGATAATACCACTCTAATGGAAGAAAGTGAAGACAAACTAAAGGGTCTTTTCATAAGGGTGAAAGAGGAGAGTGAAAAAGTTGGTTGTAAGTCAGCATTAAAGAAAAACAAAACAAAACAAAGATCATAGTATCTGGTCCCGTCACTTCATGGCAAATAGAAGGGGAAAAAGTGGAAACAATGACAGATTTTATTTTCTTATGTTGTAAAATCATGGTGACAGTGACTGTAGTCACGAAATTAAAAGATGCTTGCTACTTGAAAGGAAAGCTATGGCAAACCTACACAGTGTATTAAAAAGCAGTGATGTCACTTTGTTGACAAAGGTCTATATAGTCAAAGCTATGGTTTTTCCAGTAGTTATGTACAGTTGTGAGATTTGGATCACAAAGAAGGCTGAGCACCAAAGAACTGATGCTTCTAAACTGTGATGCTGGAGAAGACTCTTGAGAGTCCCTTGGACAGCAAGAAGACCAAACCAGTCAATCCTAAAGGAAATTAACCATGAATATTAATTGGAAGGACTATTGATAAAGCAAAGCTGCAATACTTTGGCCACCTGATGAGAAGAGCCAACTCATCGAAACTGACCTTGATGCTTGAAAAGATTGAAGGCTGAACGAGAAGGGGTAGCAGAGGATATGATGATTAGATGGGGTCACTAACTCAATAGATATGAATTTTAGCAAACTCTGGGAAATAGTGGAGGACAGGGGAGCCTGGTGCGCTACAGCCCATGAGGTTGCAAAGAGTCAGACATGACTTAGTGACTGAACAATAATAATGACAATACTCTTTCCTGATATTTTTATTGAAATGATGATGTTTTCTATGATAAAGAGGTATCTGATGCAACAGCTGTTTAATTGACAATTTTTAAATTCCATCTTCATTTCTCTACTCATTAGCTGCTCATTTTGAGTTTAAAAAATAAGACCCATCTGCATTCTCTCTCCCTCATGCCCAATACCTACTTTACACTTCCTGATGTGCCCAATTTTGTTTCTGAAGAGGCATCTGATGAACAACATGCTTGCTATCTGATTCACAACATGTCATCTTGTTCACGGAATAGGTGACACATCCTTTCCACTTTGCTTAGTGGTTCTCACCTAAATTACTCTTGAGAAAACACTCTTTGAAGATACAGCCAGATGGCTTTTTTCACATACTTGAGAAGCAGATTGGCAGTTTTAGTTTTGTTTCAATATTTGTTGAGTGTATATTTCCTACCTTCTTCATAGTTTACAATGCCAGCTAGATTTATGTCCAAAAACATACAGAGAAGATAAATTCTTAGCTCTTCCTTAGTAAGTCATTACACAGAAGTCTGTCAGGCAGTATTCATGTACCAAGCAACTCCTTAGAACTGCAGAAATATATCATCTTACTGGGGTTATTTGCTGTAATTGAAACGAGGTTAGAGAGTCCCTAGAATTCATCATGCCACACCAATTGATTTAGAAGGAAGTAATGAGAATTATGAAAAATTTGAAATCACCTTAGAGAAAGCCTAAATCTCTGTTAACTGACTGTCCATAGAAATCTGGACTTCAAGGACATTTCTGATGAGCACTCAGAAATAATTGAAGAATACGTTACTAGAAACTTGAAAAAGAAGACCCTTCTTTTTTGGTGTCAGAAAATTGAGTGTAATGGTGCCCTGAGATCATGTGGAAATCAGAATCTGTGAATAATGAGCTTGGATGTTTAGCTGGAGAGATTACAAAGCAAAGTGTTTAAGCTGAGTCCTAGTTTCTCTTTGCTGTTTATAATAAAATGAAAGAGGAATAATATAAACTAAAGGAAGAACTATTCAACTAAAAGAAGTAAGAATATGAAGTTTTGGAAAATTCTCAGCCTATCCAGAGGACAAGAGGTCTAAGTGTTCAGTCACACAAAAGATTCTTCAAAGAGATCAAGGATGTGACTTCCATATTCCCTCAGTCAAACCAGGATCCCATGTAAATTTTAAGGTCTTTCTTTGTCTCTCAGTTGTCTCAACAGAGATAAAAACAGATGTGTGTGTGTGTGTGTGTGTGTGTGTGTGAGATAGTCATTCAGGTCATTCAATCATGTCTGATTCTTTGTAAACCTCATGGATTGTAGCCTATCCAGCTCCTCTGTCCATGGAATTCTCCAGGCAAGAATACTGGAGTGACAGCCATTCCATTCTCCAGGAGATCTTCCCAAAGCAGGGATTGATCTCGGGTCTCCTGTACTCCAGGCAGATTCTTTACCATCTGAGCCACAAGGGAAGCCCAAAACAGACATAGGATTAATCTTGAAAGTAGACAAAGCTTCTGTGTCTTGGAATGAATCTCCTGTAGCCTCCAAAGTTCTAACAGCAGGAAAGAGGCAGATAAAAATACTCATCACTAAATATATGCTATCTTTCATAAGGAATAATGATTCCAAAGGTGGAGCCAAGCAACCAGAGGCCTGAGTGGAGAACAAAGGAAAAACTTTCCCAAGCCTTGAAACATAATGTATTTTGCTTGCCTTCAGTTTAAAAATGCTTTGGACTGTGGACAACATTTTCTTATTCATTTTTCCACTTTTAAAATAAGGATATCTGTGATTGTGTCTATGCATGTCCTACTGCTCTATATTGGGAACAGATAACTTAACTTTGATTTCATAGGTTCATAAATGGAGAATTGTGCCCACTGTTATATTTATTATATTAAAAACTTTATACTAAAAGCTTTAGTCTCATGATGTAGATGACTTTATTAGATTATTTAGATGATGAGATTTGGAATTTCTGAGCTGATGAGATTTAGGTATAATTTGGGATTTGAGTTGATGCTATAAAGGAACATGACCTTTAGGGATTTAAACATATTTAAAACATTTATTTAGGGAATGAACATATTTTGTATGCAGGGGGGGGGAGGGACATGAACCTTTGAGAGTCAGCAAATGGTTGGTGATAGCCAGAATGATCCACTAAATATTCATACACTAATTCCTAGATTTTGTAAATATGTACAGAAATATACAGGGAATATACAGGAATATATAATCAAATTTATGGACCTTAAAACAGGAGATTATCCTAGATTACCTTGGAGGGCCTAAACGAATCAAATGAACCTTTAAAGGCAGAGATCTTTTTCCAGGTGGAATAAGAAAAATAGGGCAGAAATAGAAGCCAGAGAGGGTTTAACCTGCCATTATTCTCTTTGAAGATGAAAGAACAAAAACGACAAAAGATGCAACAGACATTAAGGATCTGAGAGAAGCTCCAGACTGATAATCTGTGAAGAAACAAGAACCTCAGACCCACTGCTGCATGTAACTAAATACTGTCAATAGGCTGAGTGAACCTTGGAAACAGATTTTATTTGAGTCTCCAGATAAAATCCCAGACTGGGCAAAACCTTGACAATACTTCTGACCTACAGAACTTTGGAAAAATACATTTGTGTAGTTTTTAGTTTCTAAATTTGTAGTAATTTGGAAGAACAGCAATGAAAAAATAATGCAGCCTGTAATTCAAAACTTCTCAATCTATGTTAGAGTTTATTTTTATAATGGTCTCTGTTTCCTTTGGATCAAGCTTTGTGTTATGCATATACAAGCGGGTATATGAGAAATTGATAACAGTAGTGACTCCAGATTTTCATCCTTTTCTCTATTCAAACACTTTGCCCTGTGAATATGAATTGCCTGTCACTAAAGTGATTAATTTCCTCACCCATTGATTCTGGGACCAACCATGTGGTTTATTATGGCTATTGCAATGAGGCAATAGAAGAAATAAAGAAAAGAAGTATGCACAGAGGATAAAACATTAAATAGCTACACTTAGAAGAGCAGGATGGAAGACCTGGATTGATGAAAAAGGAGGGTGCTTTATGACCTCAGTGTTAGTATGTGGAGAAAAGTGGGCAGAGCTGCAGACTTCTGGAGTCTACTATTGTGTGCTTAAAACTCTGCCCAGTACTCAGTATTTTCTTGGATGTTGTGACTTAGGATCTAAAATTTCAGAAACCTGAAGTTGTAATGAATAAAGACACTCTTTTCTATCATGTCTCTCTTATCTCAAACAAGAATAAGTGACCCACAACATTCTCCCGTGTGCCTACTGTCTGAAGTGTACCAGATAATCTGTAAGTAATGTCACTACCTACCATATGATGCTAATGAGGCAACTACTTGAAACTTAGGAATAGTTACAACTTTGTAGTATAACTACAAAAGATACTGATGCTTCAGATGTTAACATCTTTGTCTACTACCATGGGATCTAGAAGGATCTTGTGTTTCAGTATAATCTGAAGACTTTTGTTAACAGATGAATTGATTTGAAAGCAACAAAAGGTCAGTGAAGATCTATAGAGTTATGAATTTAAATGTTTCCTTGTTTTGGCATTGTGCTAAATTTTTGTGTTTACAAGTGTTTTAATTATACCTATTTATATAAAATATATGACTTCCCTAGTGGCTCAGATGGTAAAGAATCTGCCTGCAGTATAGAATACATTGAATATATTGGATGATTTAGGTGAATATAAACTGAAATTATCTATAAAATTACAAAGCTTTGTTAATTTTGTTCCCTGTAGATACTTTCATAATCAGGTATAACTATTGACCATCTCTATTATAGATAATGTGAGAATTTAATAGAATAATTGTAGCTATTTTATTCTGTCTTTTATTTATTTTTATTAGATACTGATGTACTTAAAGCATAAACAACAACCTATTTTCTGAGGTTTGAGAGCAACAGCCTTTTCTTTTTATGTATAAATACATTTACCCCAGTAAAAATTTCTAAAAAATCTGGGAGGTCCTAAGATGGTGGAGGAACAGGACAGGGAAACCACTTTCTCCCCCACAAATTCATCAAAAGATCATTTGAATGCTGAGCAACTTCCACAAAACAATTTCTGAATCCTGGCAGAGGACACCAGGCACCCAGAAAGGCAGCCCATTCTCTTCCAAAGGAGGTAGGACAAAATATAAAAGACAGAAAGAGAGACAAAAGAGTTAGGGGTGGAGACCAGTCCTGGGGAGGGAGTCATGAAGGAGAAGTTTCCAAACACCACGTAATCCTCTCACCAGGAGGTCCGTGGGGAGTTTTGGAATCTCAGAGAGCAACACAATCGGGAGGAGGGGGAAAACACACACACACACACACACACACACACACACACACACACACACACACACACAGAGAATATGCACCTAAATGCAACTCCCAGCGGAGAAGTATCCCAGAAGCTCGCGTCTGCCACCAGCAAGCATGGGCTGAACAGGGAGGGGCAGGTTGCATGTTTAGGGTAAGGACCAGGTCTGAATGTCTTGAGGACAATCTGAGGGAGTTAAGGTGAGGTAGCAACCCAAACTGTGGAGTAGCCAGAGAGGAAAAAAGAGAGAAAGAGAGAGAACTTTCCCATGAAAAGCTCTATTCAAAAGCACAGCCTGGCACACTCACAGTAAAAAGGACTGAATGAATTACAAAGGAGAGCTGGCCGGTTGCAGATCAGCCGATCCCCCTGCTGGAGGCAGAGAGGCAGGTGGGCGACAGCCAGAGCCAGAAGGCAAGGGGCAATCTCAGCCCCAGAGACAGCATCCTCCACCAAACTGTGAGCAGGCTCCCAGTTGCTACCCAAGTCTTCCTTGGATCCTGGACGGTTGATATCTGCCAGGAGGGTCGCAGCCAGAGATCAACTCCCAGAGGAGACACACGGCACACCTGAGAAGGTGCTTTCGCTGTGCACCCGGGAAATCAAATGGCTAGGACCAGGGAGGTGATTAAGACACACTGCCCACCTGGGGAGAATGCGCTTACCAAGCACCTGGTCACCTGAGCGGCTTAGACCAGGGAAGGGCACAAAACTCAGGCCCAACCGAGTCTGTGGCTTAGTGGAGTACCCGAGAACCTGAACCTGAGTGGCTTAGACCTGGGAAGTGCATGAAACCAAGGGTCTGCTTTGGACAGTTCCCCTACAGAGCAACCTGGAGGCTGAGCAGTGTAGACCTGGAAAGCACACACGCTGTGAGCAGGGCAAACCCACTGTGGCCCAGGCACTGCGCGCCCTCCCCACACACGCCAGTGATGTTTGTTTGCAGAGCTCCTCCCTCCCCACAGCACGACTGAACAAGCGAGCCTAAATAAGTGACCACCTTCGCCCCCTTGTGTCAGGGCGGACACTAGACACTTTCAAGACCTTCAAACAGAGGAAACCAAAATAAAAAAGAGGGAACTGCTCTGGAAGTGACAGGTGCAACAGATTAAAATCCTCTAGTTAGCAATGTCTAAGCATTAGAAGGAGTCTATAGACCTTGAAAAGAAGTATAACCTGGAACAGGGGACTATATGAAACTGAACTGACCCCACACTGCCCTCAACAGCTCCAGATAAAATCCTAGATCTATTTTTGCTACTACCATTTTTTAATATTTTTAATTTTTTAAGTTCTTTATTACTCCTTTAATTTTCATTTTTATAGCCTACCATTACCTTGCAAAATATCTTATTTTAAAGCAAATTTCATATATATATATATATATATATATATAAATAACTTATTGTGATTGATTTTGTTTTGTATTATTATTGTATTTGTCAGAAACTAACCTCTACCCTAGATTTTTGATCTTTGCTTTTTGGTATTTGTTATCAATTTTGTACCTTTAAGAATCTAATCTTCAGTACTCATTTTTGCTTAGGGGTGTGATTACTGGCTTGATTGCTCTCCTCTTTTGACTCCCTTTTCTCCCCCAGGGCATCTCTATCTCCTCCCCACCCTCCCTTCTTTTCTCTACTTAACTCTGTGAGCCTCTCTGGGTGTTCTGAGCTGTGGAGAACACTTAGGGAAATGATTACTGGCTAGATAACACCAGAAAACTCCTGACTCCTGAGAACATTAATCAATAAGAGCTCATCCAAAAGCCTTCATACCTACATTGAAACCAAGCTCCACCCAAGAGCCAACAAGTTCTAGAGAAGACATATCATGCTAATTTTCTTACCCTGAGCATTAAAATACAGGCTGCCCAAAGTCACACCAAACCCACAGACACCTCAAAACTCACTAGTGGACACTTCATTGCACTCCAGAGAGAAGAGATCCAGTTCTGCCCAACAGAGCACCAATGCAAGCTTCCTTAACTGGGAAACAACAAGCCACTAGTCCAAGCCCACCCACAGGGAGGAACCTTCACAATAAAGAGAAATCACACACTTCCAGCCTACAGAAAGGCCACCCCAAACACAGCAATCTAAACAAAATGAAAAGGCAGAGAAATATTCAGCAGGTAAAGGAACATGATAAATGCCCACCAAACCAAAGAGGATAATTCAGAATAATGATAGTAAAGATGATCCAAAATCTTGAAGACAAAATGGAGTTACAGATAAATAGACTAGAGACAAAGACAGAGAAGATGCAAGAAACGTTTAACAAGGACCTAGAATGGAAAAAAAAAAAAAAGAGTTAATCAATAATGAATAATGCAATAACTGAGATCAAAAGCACTCTGGAGGGAACCAACAGTAGAATAACTGAGGCAGAAGATAGAATAAGTGAGGTGGAAGATAGAATGATGGAAATAAATGAAGCAGAAAGGAAAAAGGAAAATAATTAAAATAAATGAGGACAACTTCAGAGACCTCTGGGACAATGTTAAATGCCCCAACATTTGAATCATAGGAGTCCCAGAAGAAGAAGACAAAAAGAAAAGTCATGAGAAAATACTTGAGGAGATAATAGTTGAAAACTTCCCTGAAATGGGGAATGAAATAGCCACCCAAGTCCAAGAAATCAAGAGAGTCCCAAAGAGCATAAACCCAAGGCAAAATACCCCAAGACACATATTAATCAAATTAATGAAGATCAAACACAAAGAGCAAATATTAAAACCAGCAAGGGAAAAGCAACAAATAACACACAAGGGAATTCCCATAAGGATAACAGCTGATCTTTCAATAGAAACTCTTCAGGCCAGAGGGGAATGGCAGGATATACTTAAAGTCATGAAAGAGAAAAACCTACAACCCAGATTATTATAGCCAGCAAGGATCTCATTCAAATATGAAGGATAAATCAAAAGCTTTACAGACAAGCAAAAGCTGAGAGAATTCCGCTCCACCAAACCAGCTCTTCAACAAATGCTAAAGGATTTTCTCTAGACAGGAAACACAGAATAGGTTTATAAGCTCGAACTCAAAACAGCAAAGTAAATGGCAACAGGATCATACTTATCACTAATTACCTTAAATGTAAATGGGTTGAATGACCCAGCCAAAAGACAAAGACTGGCTGAATGGATACAAAAACAAGACCCCTATATATGCTGTCTACAAGAGACCCACCTCAAAACAAGGGACACATACAGACTGAAAGTGAAGGGCTGGAAAAAGATATTTCACTCAAATGGAAACCAAAAGAAAGCAGGAGTAGTAATACTCATATCAGATAAAATAGCCTTTGAAATAAAGGCCGTGAAAAGAGAAAAAGGACACTACATAATGATCAAAGGATCAATCCAAGAAGAAGATATAACAATTATAAATATATATGCACCCAACATAGGAGCACCACAATATGTAAGGCAAATGCTAGCAAGTATGAAATGGGAAATTAATAGTAACACAATAATAGTGGGAGACTTTAATACCCCACTCACGCCTATGGATAGAACAACTAAACAGAAAATTAGCAAGGAAACACAAACTTTAAAAGATGCAATGGACCAGTTAGACCTAGTTGAGATCTATAGGACATTTCACCCCTAAGCAATGAATTTCACCTTTTTCTTAAGTACTCATGTAACATTCTCCACGATAGATCACATCCTGGGCCATAAATCTAGCCTTGGTAAATTCAAAAAAATTGAAATCATTTCAAGCATCTTTTCTGATCACAATGAGGTAAGATTAGATGTCAAGTACAGGAAAAAAACTATTTAAAATAGAAACATATGGAGGCTAAACAACACACTTCTGAATACCCAACAAATCACAGAAGAAATAAAAAAAGAAATCAAAATATGCATAGAAATGAATGAAAATGAAAACACGACAACCTAAAATCTATGGGATTCAGTAAAAGCAGTGCTAAGGGGGAAGGTTCATAGCAATACAAGCTTTTCTCAAGAAACAAGAGAAAAATCAAATAGATAACCCAACTTTACACCTAAAGCAACTAGAAAAAGAAGAAAAGAAGAATGCCAGAGTTAGTGGAAGGAAAGAAATGACAAAAATTAAGGCAGAAATAAATGAAAGAGAAAAAAAGGAGACTACAGCAAAAATCAACAAAACTAAAAGCTGGTTCTTTGAGAAGTTAAGTAAAATATACAAACCATTAGCCAGACTCATCAAGAAAACAAGGGAGAAGAATCAAATCAACAGAAATCACAACAGAGAACATAGAAGTACAAAGGATCATAAGACACTGCTATAAGCAACTATATGCCAATAAAATGGACAACTTGGAAGAAATGGACAAATTCTTAGAAGAGTATAACCTTCCAAAACTGAACCAGGGAGAAATAGAAAATTTTAACAGACCCATCACAAGCATGGAAATTGAAACTGTAATCAGAAATCTTCCAATAAACCAAAGTCCAGGGCCAGATGGCTTCGTGAATTCTACCAAAAATTTAGAGTAGAGCTAATATCTATCCTATTCAAACTCTTCCAGAAAATTGCAGAGGAAGGTAAACTGCCAAACTCATTCTATGAGGCCACCATCACACTAATATCAAAAGCAGATAAAGATGTCACATAAAAAAAGAAAACTACAGGCCAATATCACTGGTGAACATACATAAAAAATTCCTCAACAAAATTCTAGCAAAGAGAATCAAACAACATATTAAAAAGATTATACATCATGACCAAGTGGGCTTTATCCCAGGTATGCAAGGTTTCTTCAATATTCACAAATCAATCAATGTGATACACCACTTTAACAAATTGAAATATAAAAACTATATGATTATCTCAATAGATGGAGAGAATATCATTTGACAGAATTCAACAAGCATTTATGATAAAAACCTTCCAGAAAGCAAGCATAGTAGGAACATACCTCAACATAATAAAAGCCATATATGATAAACCCACAGCAAACATTATCCTCAATGGTGAAAAATTGAAAGCATTTTCCCTAAAGATAGGAACAAGACAAGGGTGCTCACTCTCACCACTACTATTCAGCATAGTCTTGGAAGTTTTAGCCATAGCAATCAGAAAAGAAAAAGGAATCCAGACTAGAAAAGATGAAGTAAAATCCACTGTTTGCAGATGGCATGATCTTCTACATAAAAAACCCTAAAGACTCCATCAGAAAATTACTAGAGCTAATCAATGAGTATAGTAAAGTTGCAGGATACAAAATTAACACACAGAAACCCCCTGCATTCCTATACACTAACAATGACAAAACAGAAAGAAATTAAGGAAACAATTCTATTCACCATTGCAATGAAAAGAATAAAATACTTAGGAATAAATCTACCTAAAGAAACAAAAGACCTAGATATAGAAAATTATAAAACACTGATGAAAGAAATCAAAGAGGACACAAATAGATGGAGAAATATACCGTGTTCATGGATTGGAAGAATCAACATTATGAAAATTAGTATATGACCCAAAGCAATCTATAGATTCAATGCAATCCTTATCAAGCTACCAATGGTATCTTTCAGAGAACTAGAACAAATAGTTTCACAATTTGTATGGAAATACAAAAATCCTCAAATAGCCAACACAATCTTGGGAAAGAAAAAAGGAACCGGAGGAATCAATCTGCCTGACTTCAGACTACACTACAAAGCTACTGTCATTAATAAAGTATGGTACTGACGGAAGGACAGAAATATAGATCAGTGGAACTCAAAGACAAAAATATAGATCAATGGAGCAAAATGGAAAATCCAGAGATAAATCCATGCACCTATGGACAACTTATCTTTGACAAAGGAGGCAAGGATATACAATGGAGAAAAGACAATCTCTTTAACAAGTGGTGTTGGGAAAACTGGTCAACCGCTTGTAAAAGAATGAAACTAGAACACTTTCTAACTCCATACACAAAAATAAACTCAAAGTGGGTTAAAGATCTAAATGCAAGACCAGAAACTATAAAATTCCTAGAAAAAAAAAATAGGAAAAACACTCTCTGATATAAACCACAGCAGGATCCTCTATGACCCACCTCCCAGAGTAATAGAAATAAAAGCAAAAATAAATAAATAGGACCTAATTAAACTTAAAAGCTTTTGCACTATGAAGGAAACTATAAGCAAGGTGAAAAGACAGCCTTCAGAATGGGAGAAAATAATAGCAAATGAAGAAACAGGCAAAGGATTAATCTCAAAAATATACAAGCAGCTCATGGAGCTCAATTCCAGGAAAATAAATGGTCCAGTCAAAAAATGGGCCAAAGGACTAAACAGACATTTCTCCAAAGAAGACTTACAGATGGCTAACAAACACATGAAAAAATGCTCAACATCACTCATTATCAGAGAAATGCAAATCAAAACCAAAATGAGGTATCAACTCACGCCAGTCAGAATGGCTGCTATCCAAAAGTCCACAAACAATAAATGCTTCAGAGAAAAGGGAACCCTCTTACACTGTTGGTGGGAATGCAAACTAGTACAGTCACTATGGAGAACAGTGTGGAAATTCCTTAAAAAACTGGAAATAGAACTGCCATATGATCCAGCAATCTTACTCCTGGGCATACACACTGAGGAAACAAGAATTGAAAGAGTCACATGTACCCCAGTGTTCATTGCAGCACTGCTTACAACAGCTAGGACATGGAAGCAACCTAGATGTCCATCAGCAGATAAATGGATAAGAAAGCTGTGGTACATATACACAATGGAATATTACTCAGCTATTAAAAAGAATGCATTCAAATCAGTTCTAATGAGGTGGATGAAACTGGAGCCTATTATACAGAGTGAAGTAAGTCAGAAAGAAAAACACCAATATAGTATATTAACACATATATATGGAATTTAGAAAGATGATAATGATGACCCTATATGACAGACTACAAAAAAGATACAGATGTAAATAACAGACTTTTGGACTCTGTGGGAGAAGACAAGGGTGGGATGATTTGAGAGAATAGCATTGAAACATGTTAATTGTGAAACAGATCACAAGTTCAGGTTCGATGTATGAGACAAGGCGCTCAGGGCCAGTGCACTGGGACAACCCTGAGAGATGGGATGGGGCGGGAGGTGGAAGGGGGGTTCAGAATGGGGGACACACGTACACCCATGGCTGATTCATGTGAATTTATGCAAAGACAACTACAACATTATAAAGTAATTAGCCTCCAATTAAAATAAATAAATTGATTTACAAAAAGAAAGAATTTTTAAAAATCAGAACATTGTTACATATTCAAAAACTTTAATTTCCTAGTAGACTTTTTAATGGCTGATTAATGAGTGTTGACAGTTTACTTATTCTGAATATGTATTTGTGTCCCTTAAACCAAATACATTTAATTAGTTACTATATTAACATTTTCTAAATGTCTCTTTAGACCATTTGCTTATTTGTATAACTTCAGATACTGTTGTGGCATTGTGGTTCAAGAGAGACAGAGTTCACATTAGCATTATTTGTTACATTTGCCAATTCAAAAACATGAACGAGAATATGCTTTCTCTTTTTTCTACATTCATTGGCAGTAAAGCTATGTTATGGCAGTTTGGACTTCAATAAGGGAGGCTGAAGCACTGTAACTGTCATGTACATTAGGATCCCCTAGAAAGGAGTTCACAGTATTAGGGGATACAAAGCAAATACATGTATATAAATCAGAAGAAAAATATTAGAGCAGAGCATTAAACAATCATGTCACAGGTGGGATTGTTTGGAGCTGATGTCTTAAGAGAGGTGAAAATACAAGATAATTACAACTCAGCCCAGGAAAGAGAAGGTACAGACCTGAAGTAGGATATCAGACTTTGGAATATAAAGGTATGTGTATCATAAGACAAAGAAAATCATGTTTTAATCAACTTGTGTCATGTCATGCATCAGAATCAACAATTTGAAAAATACACCTTTTTAATGCCATTTTTTAAAAGTTCAGTTTATTTAAACTAAAAAAATAATCAGAGTTCACTCATTTCTCCAGCTCCCATCCCCACTAACAAACACTAATCTATACTCTGTATCAAGAGCTTGTTTTAAATACAAGCACACACACACACACACACACACACACTCATATATATGTGTCTGTGTGTTTACATTTAAATAGCCCATACAAGATTTAGATTTAGATTTTGCATACAAGAGAGATCATATGGTGTTTGTCTTTCTCTGACTTATTTTACTTAGTAAAATTCTCTTTCTATCTCTTTATTGATATTCACTAGTTTATGTATCATTCTCCTGGTTGCTTTTAGTTCTTCTTCCATGTTTTTCTTTAGATCTTTGGGCATATTTAATACAGTTATCTTTTTCTTTTCTTTTAGGTCCAAAATCTGGGTTTCTTCAAGAATGTTTTCAATTTCTTTGTTTCTTTTTTTTTTCTTTAATTTTTCTTCTTCTTCTCCACCCTATGAATGGGTCATGCTTTCCTATGTTTTATATGCTTTACATTCTTTTGTTGTTGTTTGTTGTTAATAATTGGATATTTTGAATATAGGAATGTGGTAACAAAAAGCAGAGTTTCCCCTCTTCTATGGGTTTGCTGTTGCTTCTTCTTGAAGGTGGCAGACATCCATTTGCTTAATCACTTTTTCAGACTATTTTTATGAAGACTATACTCCTTGTCATTTATAGTTACTGGAGTCTCTGTTCAGTTATTTCTGAAGTCAGCCAACTACCTGACAGAAAAGAAGAGTAGCGAAAAACAGAGGAGAAAAGGAAAGACATACCCATTTGAATGCAGAGTTCCAAAGAATAGCAAGGAAAGATAAGAAAGCCTTTCTCAGTGATCAATACAAAGAAATAGAGGAAAACAATAGAATGGGGAAGACTAGAGATCTCAAGAAAATTAGAGATACCAAGGGAACATTTCATGCAAAGATGGGCTCAATAAAGGACAGAAATGGAATGGACCTAACAGAAGCAGAAGATATTAAGAAGAGGTGGCAAGAATACACAGAAGAACTGTACAAAAAAGATCTTCAAGTCCCAGATAATCATGACGGTGTGATCACTGACCTAGAGTCAGACATCCTGGAATGTGAAGTCAAGTGGGCCATAGGAAGAATCACTATGAACAAAGCTAGTGGAGGTGATGGAATTGCAGTTGAACTATTTCAAATCCTAAAACATGATGCTGAGAAAGTGCTGTACTCCATATGCCAGCAAATCTGGAAAACTCAGCAGTGGCCACAGTACTGGAAAAGGTCAGTTTTCATTCCAAACCCAAAGAAAAGCAATGCCAAAGAACGCTCAAACTACCACACAATTGCACTCATCTCACATGCTAGTAAAGTAATGCTCAAAATTCTCCAAGCCAGGCTTCAGCAATATGTGAACTATGAACTTCCAGATGTTCAAGCTGGTTTTAGAAAAGACAGAGGAACCAGAGATCAAATTGCCAACATCTGCTGGATCATCAAAAAGCACAAGAGTTCCAGAAAAAACATGTATTTCTGCTTTATTGACTATGCTAAAGCCTTTGACTGTGTGGATCACAAAAAACTGTGGAAAATTCTTCAAGAGATGGGAATACCAGACCACCTGACCTGCCTCTTGAGAAACCTGCATGCAGGTCAGGAAGCAACAGCTAGAACTGGACATGGAACAACAGAGTGGTTCCAACTATGAAAAGCAGTACATCGAGGCTGTATGTTACCCTGCTTATTTAACGTATACGCAGAGTACATCATAAGGGACACTAGGCTGGAAGAAGCACAAGCTTGAATCAAGATTGCTTGGAGAAATATCAATAACCTCAGATATGGAGATGACACCACCCTCATTGCAGAAAGTGAAGAAGAACTAAAGAGCCTCTTGATGAAAGTGACAGAGGAGAGTGAAAAAGTTGTCTTAAAGCTCAACATTCAGAAAACTAGGATCATGGCATCCGATCCCATCACTTCATGGCAAACAATGGAAACAGTGTCAGACTTTATTTTTTGTGCTCCAAAATCACTGCAGATGGTGATTGCAGCCATGAAATTAAAAGACGCTTACTCCTTGGAAGGAAAGTTATGACCAACCTAGACAACATATTAAAAAGCAGAGACTACTTTTTCAACAAAGGTCCATTTAGTCAAGGCTATGGATTTTCCAGTAGTCATGTATGGATGTGAGAGTTGGACTGTAAAGAAAATCGAGTGCCTAAGAATTCATGCTTTTGAACTGTGGTGTTGGAGAAGACTCTTGAGAGTCCCTTGGACTGCAAGGAGATCCAACCAGTCCATCCTAAAGGAAATCAGTCCTGAGTGTTCATTGGAAGGACTGATGTTGAAGCTGAAACTTCAATACTTTGACCATATGATGTGCAGAGCTGACTCATTTGAAGATTGAGGGCAGGATTAGAAGGGAACGATGTAGAATGAAATGGTTGGATAGCATCAGTGACTCAATGGGCATGAGTTTGGGTAAACTCTCGGAGTTGGTGATGGACAGGGAGGCCTGGCGTCCTGCGATTCATGGGGTTGTAAAGAGTCGGACATTACTGGGCAACAGAACTGAACTGATTTCCTTGATTGCTTAAGATTGTTAATTCAATAAGAAAAGGGGAAAATAAATAATAAAATGTCATGCCTCTTTAGAATTCTTTCACAGATTTCCTCGGAATGCCTTTTCAGCCATGTCAGTGTTAAAATAATGGGAAACATATGTGCTGGACATTGTGATCTACCAGGTAGATTGAAACACACAACCTTGGTTTTTAGATGGTAAGTTCTTTATCACCCATCCTGGCACCTTCAAGCTGAACCACAAAGACAAGCTTTCATCCCTAACACTGCCTGCTCTAGTAACAGGTCATGAAGAATGACAGTTGCTATGGGAGATGCTAAAATTTAGTAGCCAATTTCTCATCAAGCACTCTCCTGGAATCCACAAGAATTTGTTTAGACTCCAGAGTTATGAAAGACTTTATTCCAAAAAAAAAAAAAAAAAGAATTCATTTCAATAGTTCTTGTCAACTCAATACTTGTTTTGGTGGAGAGACTAACTTTTGCAGCTTCCTACTCCATTATTTTCCATGACATTACTAAGTCATTTCTTTTGAATCCAGAATTAATTTATTTTTCTGAATCAAGATTGATTCTCAGATTCTTGCTTGCCTTGTAAGTTATATGTGTCTTTCTGTGACATAAAACGTTATATTGTTTAGAAGGTTCACTCTAAAGTTGCTCCATCATTTCATCTAGAAAAGTCCACCTTTGTCACCCATCGTGATAATGTACATTTTAGAAGTAATTCTAAATACACATGTTTTCACATCCAGGTTGAACTTTCTCTCAATGACCTCTTTATTCAACGTTATTTTTTTGGAGTTGGTACAATGTTACAATATAATTATGACATTCACTTGCTGAAATAAAAGCAAAATAACTCCAAGACTCTCCTGTATTTTAGTGAAGTGGGGGAGAATGGATACGTCTATATGTATTGACGAGTCCCTTCACCATTCACCTGAATCTATCACAACACTGTTAACTGGCTACAGTCCAGTACAAAGTGAAAAGTTCTTTTATAAGAAAAGGTACTTACACAGAACATCCTCACCATGGAGTATAAAACATTATGAAGTCAGTCTAACTATTACTTAAATGATCTAAGTTCAATAAGAAGACTGATTCCTTGACAGTAAGAGATATTAAATATTAGAAAACATTTTATGATGTTTAAGTGATCTCTTGAGTTATGCAACATGGTTAAATAAGCTTAAAATGGTCATATAGAATGAAAATCATTTTTTTTCATTGAGAACTCTTCTAATTTTAAAGCTTTGATAAACATGCAAGCTGTTTTTTAAATTTAAGCTCAGTGGATTACTTTTTCAGAGGCCAGATGCAAAACGTATCTGTGCCCAGCTGTTACAAGAGACACTTGTCTTTATAAGATGAACCAAAATCTCTAACTGAAAACAGGGATGTTCTGAAAGCAGATATTTTGATGGTAGAAAATATCATGACTGTGCTTATGTTCTTAAAATAAATTTTTTTTATTTTTTACTTTTAAAAGGTTGCCCACATAAAAAGAAAAAAGGCCAAGAGTGAGTGATAGCAAATCTGTTTCTCTAATTTGTACCTAACATAAATACCAAAATAAAGAAATTACTTTTATGTAGGTAAAAACAGGTGTCAAAATAACTGAATCTAGAATACAGGACAAATTTTTTTGCTATCTAGTCTTTTAAAAACAATTTTATTTTCTAATCATATTTGAAATCAAGGAAGATTGTATTTTGAAAAATATAGAAAATATCTGAAAATGGTGAACATAAATATTATTCAATCATTCAATTATATTTAATGCTCAGAAAGTCTTTTTCCTACCCCTATTTAGATCAATTAACTCCCATGACTTAGGGGGATGGTGTTAACTGTTTGGGAGTCCTAGGAGTGTTTATAAGCTGTCAGCAACCCACTCCAGCATTCTTAACTGGAGAATCTCATGGACAGAGGAGCAGGCAGTTATAAACTATAAATTATTTTCAATTATAACATGTATTATTGTAATTATACTTTATTATAGTTATAAATTATAACTATATTTATAATCTGGCTGAATAGTCCCCCAGTTATATATATATATATATATATATATATATGCATACACATATATATACATAAATTAACTGTGATCATTGAAATTACACTGTCATATGAAGTGGATGTATTATTGTGCTAAGCACTGTTTTCCTGATTTTGAATTATTAATTAGATAAAAAGGTGTTTTCAAATGCTTTTTCAGAATATATTAGCTTGCAAATTTTTTAATGTATAACTTTTTGCTGAGATGTCAGCATGAATACATTCCAAAACAAATCACTCATGTTCATCACTTTTAATTTCAGAGTTTTATTGTCTTTGTATTTGATTTCAGTTCTCAGTGTCTATGTTTATAAACATTCTTTTCTGTGGTCCATATTTTTCAAGTTTTGGGTCAAGAGCTGCTACTTGCATTAAATAAATTTAATACCTTTACATACTTTTGTGTGCTTTTAATATTTTGTATGACATTGAAATTATTTGTTGTGACAATTTTTAAATAATTTACTCATCAATCCCCATATCCAAAATTCTTTCTTTTGGGAAAGTGCAAATGAGAGGCAAGATCCAAACTCTTTTATTATATAATCAGTTGTTTTTATACATGGACATGTATTTTTCTCTCTCTATGGTAGTATTTATGTCAAACTTGCTAAAAGTACTATGTTTACATAAACTTCATTGTGTTATTTGGCAGATGTATTTTTAGATACATATTATATTACAATAAAGTGATCTCTTTGTTATATATATTGTTTTAACTCTAACAATTTAACTTCTTTGATATAAATAGTGTTATTCAGTCATGTTTTAATTTGAAAAGAATCAATCTGTGTCCATGCTTTAGTTTCATAGATTGTATTTAGTTATATATTACATTTGACTCTTATAAGATGACTAGTGTTTACTAAAGCCTAGATTCTAAAAAATCAAGGGATTTTAGTCTACTGGTCAAAGTCAATTTGAAAATCTGGTCAATTTGGAAATCTTGAAATACCAAATTTGGAAATCTGGAGTCTAGAATCCAGGGAATGAGACATGGAAAAGACAGATAATTAGCATACTCTGATTCTGTGTACACTCCAATACTAGATTTTTCTAAGCTGTCTTCAATTCAATGCTAGTTACTTTATCTTCACAACTGACTTGAAACCCACTGATGATTCAAAATCATGCCAGTGGTTTTAATCAGTAGTTAAATTGTCTCTGCTTTCTATTATATCTAATAGTTGTATGATGCTTTGCACATTAGAAGAAGCATCTTCAGGTATACAATATTAATTTTTCAATGTTTTGCTTAAGACTCAAAATAGTGATATAATAATAATAGAATTATCTTCCTTGACTCTCTTAATTTGTCCCTATTTATAGTTTATCATTTATTTCTTATTCTCTGGGAAATTTTAAAAAATAGAATAAAGGGTCATTAACATTAATCCTGATAATGCATAGCTTAAAACAAATCTACAGTATAGTTAACTTAGGTAGTAGCAAAACAAAATAGTATAATCAAGCCTTTTTCTGGGAGATTAAAATATCTTATAAAAGTCTGGTTTTCTGGACTTCAGTTCTCTCATTTGTAGTAAGAATTTGGACCAGATTCAATAGTTTTCTACTTGAGAAAGTTCTGTTGCATAGGGTCATTTGGACATGGGAGAGTACTTTGTTTATCACCTTCTCCATGATTTGTGGTACACTTCAGTTCAGCTTAGTTATATCTGACTTTTTGTGACCCCATGGACTGCAGCACACCAAGCCCCCCTGTCCATCACCAACTCCTGGGGTTTACTCAAACCCGTGTCCATTGAGCCAGTGATGCCATCCAAACATCTCATCCTATGTTGTCCCCATCTCCTCCTTCCTTCAATCTTTCCCAGTATCAGGGTCTTTTCAAATGAGTCAGCTTTTCACATCAGGTGGCCAAAGTATTGGAGTTTCACCTTCAGCATCAGTCCTTCCAATGAACATTTTCATGACTGATTTCCTTCAGGATGGACTGGTTGGAACTTCTGGTTGTCCAAGAGACTCTCAAGAGTCTTCCCCAACACCACAGTTCAAAAGCATCAATTCTTCAGTGCTCAGCTTTCTTTAGGGCCCAGCTTTCACATCCATACATGACTACTGGAAAAACAATAGCTTTGAATAGATGGACCTTTGTTGGCAACATGTCTCTGCTTTTTAATATGCTGTCTAGATTGGTCATAGCTTTTCTTCTAAGGAGCAAGCAACCATTAGTTTCATGGCTGCAGGCCCATCTGCAGTGATTTTGGAGCCCAAGAAAATAAAGTATCTCACAGTTTCCATTGTTTCCCCATCTATTTGCCATGAAGTGATGGGACTGGATGCCATGATCTTAGTTTTCTGATTGTCGAGCTTTAAGCCAACTTTTTCACTCTCCTCTTTCAGGTTCATCAAAAGGATATTTAGTTCTTCTTTGCTTTCTGCCATAAGAGTGGTGTCATCTCCATATCTGAGGTTATTGATATTTCTCCTGGCAATCTTGATTCCAACTTGTGCTTCATCTACCCAAATATTTGCATGATGTACTCTGCATATAAGTTAAACAAGCAGGGTGACAATATACAGCCTTACATATTACTTTCCTGATTTGGAACCAGTCTGTTGTTCCATATTGAGTTCTAACTGTTACTTCCTTATCTGCATACAGATTTCTCAGCAGGCATGTCAGGTAGTCTGATATTCCTATATCTTTAAGACTTTTCCACAGTTTGTTGTGATCCACACAGTCAAAGTCTTTGGCATAGTCAATAAAGCAGAAGTAGATGTTTTTCTGGAACTCTCTTACTCTTTTGATGATCCAACGAATGTTGGCAATTTGAACTCTGGTTCCTCTGCATTTTCTAAATCCAGTTTGAACATCAGGAATTTTATAGTTGACGTACTGTTGAAGAATTTGAGCATTACTTTGAAAGCATGTGAGATGAGTGCAACTGTGCGGTACTTTGAGCATTCTTTGACATTGACTTTTCTTTGATATTTGAATAAAAATACCTTTTCCAGTCCTGTGGCAACTGCTGAGTTTTCCAGATTTGCTGCCATATTGAGTGCAGCCCTTCTATAGCATCGTCTTTTAGGATTTGAAATAGCTCAACTGTAATTCCATCACCTCCACTAGCTTTGCTTGTAGTGATGCTTCCTATGGCCCACTTGACTTCACATTCCAGGATGTCTGGCTGTAGGTGAGTGAACACACCATCGTGATTATCTGGGACGTGAAGATCTTTTTTGTACACTTCTTCTGTGTATTCTTGCCACTTCTTCTGTTGCAGTCTTTTACAGACTGGGACCTGGGGACTGGAGTCGACAAAAAGAAAGAGAGAAAAAGAGAGAGAGAGAGCAATATCCCTCGGGTTACGTGGTAAACAGGCACAGGACTTGTACTGCTCATGAAGGCACAGGGTGTCTTCTTAAGGAGGCCTTGAAAGCCCAGGCTAGAAAGTGAGCTCGGTAGGCTTCCATGCTCCAAAGAGAATGAAGACAGAAAAAAGGATGCAAGGGACCCAAGTCTCTAGTGGAACAAGGGTATTTTATTAGCAGAACTGCATGCTTATGTATCTTCAGTAAAATGATTACTCAGTCATTACAAAGAATGAAATTCCACCAGTTGCAACAAAATGGATAGTCTAATACATAAAAGGTCACTGAAGAGAGTCACTGAAGGGAGTCATTGAAGGGAATCCAAGCAGGTGCCCTTTCCCATGATCTCAGTCATGAGAACTGGATGCAGCTCTACTCGTTCCTGTATTCCAGGAACTGATAAGGAACAGAGAGTTCATGAGAAGTGACACACAAAGGAAAATGCAACATATTGGATCCCTTAAAGTTGAACGTCCCCTGACACCCTTCCTAATATCTTCTGCTTCTTTTAGGTCCCTACCATTTCTGTCCTTTATTGTGCTCATCTTTGCATGAAATGTTCCCTTGGTATCTCTAATTTCCTTAAAGAGATCTCTAGTCTTTCCCATTCTATTGTTTTCCTCTATTTCTTTGTCTTGATCATGGAGGAAGGCTTTCTTATCTCTCCTTGCTATTCTTTGAAACTCTGCATTCAAATAGGTATATCTTTCCTTTTCTCCTTTGCCTTTTGCTTCTCTTCTTTTCACAGCTATTTGTAAAACCTCTTCAGAAAACCATTTTGCCTTTTTGCATTTATTTTTCTTGGGGATGGTCTTGATCCCTTCCTTCTGTACAATGTCATGAACCTCCATCCATAGTTCTTCAGGCACTCTATCAGATCTAATCCATTGAATCTATTTCTCACTTGCATTGTATAATCATAAAGGATTTGATTTAGGTCATACCTGAATGGTCTAGTGGTTTTCCCTACTTCTATTTTAGTCTGAATTTGGCAATAAGGAGTTCATGATCTGAGCCACAGTCAGCTCCCAGTCTAGTTTTTGCTGACTGTATAGAGTGTCTCCATCTTTGGCTGCAAAGAATATAATCAATCTGCTTTTGATGTTGACCATCTGGTGATGTCCATGTATAGAGTTTTCTCTTGTGTTGTTGGAAGACAGTGTTTGCTATGACCAGTGCATTCTCTTGGCAGAACTCTATTAGTCTTTGCCCTGCTTCATTCTGTACTTCAAGGCTAAATTTTTCCATTACTTCAGGTATTTCTTGACCTCCTACTTTTGCATTCCAATCCCCTATAATGAAAAGGACATCTTTTTTGGGTGTTAGTTTTAGAAGGTCTTGTAGATCTTCATAGAACCACTCAGCTTTAGCTTCTTCAGCATTGGCTGGTCAGGGCATAGACTTGGATTACTGTGGCTTTAAATAAAAGACTCCATGCTATGGAAACTTTGGTATGTCCAAGATGGTTCTGGTCTATCAATGATTCCATATTTAGCATCTTTTTTTTTTTAGTTTTATAAATGCTTATTTTCCTAACCTATGCAAAAGATCATGTCCTGGACAAAGTGCTAAAACCTCTGTATTGAAAAGCACTGATCTTGTGTATCTTTGAAGTCCTTTTCAATTTTATTATTCATAGATCTGTGAACATGATACTTTATAGCTATTTAATTTTTAAAACAATGGTTGTTACATTTTAAATTTATTTTCCCTAATATCTCCTGCTCAGCAAAACTTCTACCAGAGTAAATGATTCATACTTTTGAGTTTTTTGGTGTTTTTTTTCCTAGTGATTTGCAATCAGTAACTATTATATGAGATTTTTCATTTATTGAATGAAAATTGACTAGTGAACTAATTAGTTATCATATATTCCTGCTGGAATGAGATATTTCATTCCAGAAATACATGTTTTCCTCTAGATTCCATGATATTTTTCAAAAATATAGTCTCCCTGGTGGCTCAATGGTAAAGGATCCGCCTGCCATTGCAGGAGACAGAGGTTCAATCCCTGATCAGGGAAGATCCTACATGCCAAAGAACAGCTGAGCCCATGTACCACAGCTATTGAGCCTGTGCTGTAGAGCCTGGGAATCATGACTATGGAGTCCATGTGCTTCCACTACTGAAGTCTGTGAACTGTAGAGCTCATGCTCCACACCTGTGCATTGCAACTCGAGAGTAGCCCCACTCTCTGCAACTAGAGAAAAGCCCACACAGCAGCTAAGACTTAGCACAGTCCAAAATATATATCTATCTATATATATATATCTCTATATATACTTTGCATATTATATTTTATAAAAAAAATCATGCTAGCTCATATTTTCATTTGATTTACTAGAATTAGCTAGTTTTTTTCTTTTTATAATTTCTGAGATCAACACAAAGTATATTCTATGATGTCAATCTTTGTGATAGTGAATAATCAGTTTAAAGTTGAAAGTGATTTAGAGCTTGAAGATATATCTTAATAGCTTATAATGTCATCAAAAAACTTTTTGAGCTGATTTTTTTTCTTTTATTCTAAAAGAAAAGGTGGAACTCAGCCTAAGTGTGAATATTTTTGAAAGTTTAGCCAAAATGAATTTAGCCTTTTTTTTCTTGTACTTACTTGAGAATGAACAAAGTTTGTTTTCTCATTCTGATAAAAACCCCCTTGAGCATCTATTTGTGCTCACTTAAGAGCAACTAAAATTATAAGCCTGAATAGAGCTCTTACTGTGAAAAAAAGATCAAGATAAATTTATAAGAATTATTCAAGATTTTTGGAAGTTATGATGGTGGATTAGACACTAAGCCGTGTCCAACTCTTGCGACCCCATGGACTATAGCCTGCCAGGTTCTTCTGTCCATGGGATTCTCCAGGCAAGATACTGAAGTGGGCTGCCATTTCCTTCTCCAGAGGATCTTCCCGACCCAGGAGTCAAACCTATATCTCCTGCATTGCAGGCAGATTCTTTACCACTTTAGCTATGAGGGAAGCCCAAATTATATTGTTTGTGGTTTAGATGAGTATGTTATAATAGTTTATATATATATATGTAAGCTTATAGGATACATTCTGAACTCTTGTGCAATTCTCTAGTGAAGAGCACTGCTATTAGTACAAAATAAAATACAAAATACAAAATAAATACAAAATAAAATAAAATAAATAAAATACAAAATAAAATAAAAGCTAGAAATTTTGAATTTAATGTGATTTTTGCTGTCAATTTCTTTTAGTTTTAGTTTCTCAATCTCCAGTTCTTAAAAGTGGGGGATGGGGGTGGGGGGTGGGGAAGGGAGTAATCAGTTTGGTACCTTGCACTGCTGTGAAATTTGAGTAGCTGTTTTATTGATAATTTTCTAAGAATTCATATGTATATGAACTTTACTGAATTTTAATTATAAGTTTTATTTAAAATGTATTAAGGAAATCAACTGGAATCACAGAACAAGATTACTTTAAGTTCAAATATGCTATTACATGTACTCTGCATAGTCCCTTGGTAATAAAATCTTCATTCTGTTTTCCCATAAAGCTGATTACAATACTTTCTGGGTCCAATATAATATAAGTCCTCTTTGGAATAATCTACTTGGATATCACTACTAGTATTGGAAGCAGGACAAGTAAAGGGAAGGGGTTCCTACCACAGAAATTTTTAAACCCTTCTTTGGTAGCAAAAACTAAAGTCAAGCCCTTTTAATAACAGTTACTTGGTGACCCAACACTCAAATTTAATCTATTTTGTGACTCTTTGGAGATTTCTGGGTTAACTCACTTTTCAATTTTCCTATTGGTGTAGTTAATTTAGTAATAATTGTATCATAAATATACGATTGTGAATAAATTTGTCTCTACTATTTCATTTACACAATAAACTTATGTTAATTTTATAAACTTGTGGTTAGTTCTTCAGTTTTGGCTCTCACCACAGATGAAGGCTTCAGATCAGATAGAGCACGCTGACATCAGTGACTTACCACCTCTACTTCTAAGGTAATAGTAGAACTCATCACATTGAGTTCTTAATATAGCTGCCTAAATTGCATTTAATCTATTTTGAACATTATTCTCACTGACCCATATGTTTGGCAACCAAAACTAATTACAAGCCTTAATAAAGCTTGATACAATAAAAATGCTATCTTATTAGCACCTTATTTTGTGCCCATGCTACTTCAGATTTACATTTCTTCACTATAGATCATATGATGCCCTATCATGGGGAAAAATGAAACAGAAAGAAAATTCACTGAATCCACTTGAGAAAAACAAGAGTGCAATTTGCCACACAGCATGCCCTCTGATATGCACAAACAAGAACTTGTCATAACCATCTGTAGCTCTTCTTACATGAAGATACACACAGGCCAAAAACCAGAGGAAGTCTGTCTGAATTAATAAATGTGTGGAAGAGAAGCTTGCAAGAAATATATCTTTAACAGATAGGAGTAAGACTATTACCAATTGCAAAGGAACTTGGAATCAACAAAATTTCACTGTCAGTCTAAGTTTGCTTTGTTTTTGCTTTTCAGAAACATGCCAGGATATCAAGCAAATGTGCTGGCAGTAGGAGAGGTAATTAAAAGATGGCACATATGATTTGCATATATGTACATTTCTGACATTTTGATTTGCTAATGCTTTAAAAATGATATGTGAATGATAGCATTAATTGAAATTCACTGTATAAAAAGATGCAGTTGTTTCTCATACTCATCATTTTAATCCCCAAAACTATACATGTATTATTAATTTCTTTACAGATGGAGGGACTGGGGTACTTACCAAAGGTCACAAAGTTGGCACACAGAAGCAGAACTGTTGGTCAGAATCTAGATAAACAACTAATACTGTATCTCCTGAGACTCTAGCAATGAATTATAGGAGAAAGAAAACTCCATGTTAAGGAGTTAAGGACATTTGGTATCCTGTTCCTCAGCTATTTATTGAATCACAGGCAGTGGATATTTGTAGCTGACAGACTGCTGATTACAATGACAGTCCAACAGGAGTCTCTTAACAGAAAATGATTTTCAGACCTAGATACCTAAAAGATGAGATGCACAGAATCACACATTTCATTGATGTTTCACTTACTTCTCTAGAAGAGTTAACATCTCCATCATCATCTATAAGAATGAAAACAGACCTATCTATCCTCAATCATATCTCCTACTCTTCTAGGCTTCTCTCATTCCTTTGTGGTCACACTGTCCGGGCGTGCCCTACCTAATGGAGTTTGGATTGCTGTTACCACAGATGTTTGCATCATTTTCTATTATCCCAACTTCTTCAAGACTTTTGCTCAAAGGGCACCTTCTCTGGGAGAGCATCTCTGACAATCCAGTCTAAAAATGCATTCCCCCCATGATACTTGTTATGTACTTCCCAAACTTTACTTGTTACCATTCATTATAATTTAACAAAATGTAGATATAATTATACTGGCTTCCTGGGTAGCTCAGCTGGTAAAGAATCTGCCTGCAATGCAGGAGACCTCAGTTCGATTCCTGGGCCAGGAGATCCCCTGGAGAAGGCATAGACTACTCACTCCAGAGTTCTTGACTAGAGAATACCCATGGGCAGAGGAGCCTGGCAGGCTAGAGTCCATGGGGCCGCAAAGAGTTGGACACGAATGAGCGACTAAGTACAGCACAGGACAGCATATGTTATTGTGCATTCACTTTATTTCTGCAACTCCCACTAAAAGGACTGATGCTGAAGCCGAAGCTCCAATACTCTGGCTAGCTGATGTGACAAATTAGAAAAGATCCTGATACTGGGAAGCATTGAACGCAGGACGAGAAGGGAATGTCAGAAGACGAGATGATTGGATGGCATCACTGACTCAATGGACATGATTTTGAGAAATCTCCAGGAGATGGTGAAGGCAGGGAAGACTGGCATGCTTTGGTTCATGGGATCTTACAGTCAGAAAAAACTGAGTGACTGAACAACAATCGACTAAAAAGTAATCTCCATCGAGGTAAAGAATTTTTCTTGTGTCTTACTTCATAGTAGTGCCTGACAAATAAGAGGTACCCAATAAGGACTTGTTGAATGATCAAATATGTGAATGAATGAATGAATCTAAGTGCTGCATTTAATCTCTCATCCTAAATTACACAGTAATTTCTGACAAGTCTCTCCCTTCTTTCCTTCATTCTTAGTTGCATGCTGGCTGAAAAATCCCTCTCATTTATCTGAGGCTGTATATCACATGTCCACAGGTCTAGAACTTTTTCGTGTTGAAGATTCCCTCCGATCCTGCTGGTAGTATCCAGTCCTTTTATATTCCAATTATAAATGATTCCCTCACCTCTACAAAAAGTCTACTCCATTACCTAAGGATATATTCATTCTAGAAAATTACTTCTCAGACTCTCCCTTACCATAGCTATCAAAAGCCTTCTACTATATCCTCCCTCTGAAACACCTGCAAATTTTAGTTTCATCACTTAGTTGAAACAGTTTTTAGTAATTTAAAAAATGACCAAGTTCTATTCCAAGTTGCCTTTCTTTCAGATCAGTTTATTTCCACATCTCTATAAACTAATTTTCTTGTTGAACTATTCCTCACTTAGTCACTTTGGCAAAGCCTCCAAAGCATAAATTTATCTCATTAATATGCAGAATTGCACTTTGATCAATTCACTACAGGTTTCACACTCTACAAATATCTTCATTGTCAAGCTCATACTTGAGTGCATCCTTGAGCAAGTACTGCTGTTGTTTCAGATATAGGCTAAAATTTTTACAGATTTTTACTATAATTTGTATAAAAACAACATGTAATTTATAAAAACATTTTCCAAGTGCTTCCTTGTGCAGTTCAGCTTTGACTATTATAGACTCTTATGTTTAACTGGAGTGTTGTAAGGGTTCATGTTTGTAAGAGAGATTTCTTTTAAGTACTTTCATTAAATTAAATCTGAAACACTTTTATAACAAACAACTACAGAGAGTAGGACATTTTGTTCATGCTTGATTAGTTAATAAAAGTGTAGAAAAACTTCAGAGGATACCTTCCCCCTACTCCCCTGTTGAGCATTTCCCTCATTATGTTTATATGAAAATGCTTCCAAAAATATCTTATGGAGAAGTTGAGTTTCAATTAATTACATAGAAAAATATTTTTCTTACTACTGTTTTAAATATAATAAGGCCATAGATAAGCAAATTCTCACAACTTTTTGAGGACACCAAAGTGACACTCATGGCTCATATCTAGGTTGACAGTCATTAAGGGCACTTTAAAAATATTTGTGGTATGTTTGGGTTTCTTCCCTGATGTCTCAGATGTTAAAGAATCTACCTGCAATGCAGGAGATGCAGGTTCGATCCTTGGGTTGGGAAGATCCCCAAGAGAAGGGAATGGCAACCCACTCTGGTATTCTTGCCTGGAGAATTCCATGGACAGAAGGACCTGGAGGGCTACAGTCCATAGGGTTGCAAAGAGTCGAACATGACTGGGTGAGTAACCCTTCACTTTATGCCTGGGCTATTCTTTTCCTTCAGACACAATCCCCCAAATCTGGGAAGCATTTTCTGTTAACAATGCGGTTCTTTTTCTGCTGAAAACTCTTTGCCAATAAAGTAACCAAGATGATATTAAAGCCATTGCAGACAAACAGCACTAATTACTGTTAATTATGAACAGTATTCATGATTTGCTTCAAGTCCTAGCTAACCCCCTAAAACTACTGGTGATTCTATGTTTGGAGCTGTTGTGATCTGCACTGCTTTCCTTTGATGTGGATCACTCTAAGGATATAAGCTTTTCTTCTGAAACTCTCTAGAAAGTCTTTCCTCATAGATACCGCTCCTTCAGAACAACTGTATCCATTTTTCTTATCCAATAATTTTTTTTCAAACTGCAAAAGTGTTACTACTAGGTCCCCAGTGATCTGGTTTTAGCTAGTCTTACAGCCTTTAGAGCAGAAAATTTACAGTATGAAAAGATTTTAAGATAAGATAAATGCTGACTTAAATGTTGGTCCTATTAAACTATGAGTAAATAACCTAGACCTCTGATTTTATTTATCAGTACATATTTGTAATAAGCAATGGATAAAGATAATGGACAATCATGTGGCATACAGGAAGTAGTTGATAAATATTATCTTATTATTTATTACTTATTTATCATGAACTTATTTACAAGTTCACATTCATTATCACTAGTTATTAACCCAGTCTCTCTTGACTATGACTTTTCCTCTATGACAGTTCTACTCATGCCAGGTGGCATTGGAGAGGACTATTGACATTTTTATATGACTAATGGGAACTAGAGTGAGAATTTACATTGTTTGGTCATAGTAGAATATGTTCATGAGATTAAAAATCACTTGGGCATATCATTATTACCAGTCATTTTGGTGTAGGGATAACTTCTAAGGGTTCTTATTGCCCAATGCATAGTCACACCTTAAGTCGTAATGTGAAGACAAGACACAAGTGTTAGGTTGCCTTTTGCTTTTTGTGATGGATCTCTTATTCATTAAGATTTTTTTTAACCTTAAGGTACAAATGATCATATAATATTAAATATCAAGTATGTAACTCTTACTTTTATAATTGAATATTGCCTGGCATTGTCTCAAGGTAATATTGATTGACATTAATGCCATGGTTAGAGTAACCTCTAAAACAGTGCTTATATCTGAAGCTAGTCTGTCCTAGAAACACACGTCTCTGAGAATAGGATTTGTGTGCAGGTTAATTATTGGGGAGCTTTCTCTGGGGCAGTGCCTATAATTGTGTGAGAAGCTGCAGTGTTAGAGAGAAAGGGAAACTGTGATGCCTTTCCGGGACAGTTTTAGCAGAGACCTTGACTGATCCTAGGAGGGACTACTGAGCAGGTATAGACATTCAGAACTGTTCTCAGTCATGAAAAGAGACCCAGGCATTTGTCGTCCAAAACAGATTAGTCACGGGATACAAGCTGCTCCGGGGAGGGAGCAAGGTATTGGATGAAGCAGCTCCCTTCAGAGAAATTCCTGGAGAGGGACTCAACTGTGAACAGTCCTGACAATATACCTGGCAGCTCAAGGAGTGAGTGCCTGGGTTCTGAGTGGCAGACTTAGGTGTTGTGCCAGAGCTTCCACTGCGTGTGCCAAATTGATATATTTCATAGATACATATATTTTAAATATAAAGTACAAGTTTGCAAATGTTTTACTGAACCAAGTAGGAATGTTAAAAGACACAAATGTACTCACTCAACAGATACTTTGTGTTAAACAATAATTCCAAAAATAAAGAAAACATATTAACATAAAAAATGTAGAAAAAAATCAAGAAGAAAGCATAATCATTAAATGAAACTTACTATATATGTGTGTGTGTATAATTAATATAATTTATATCTATCTCTCTATTTACATATATTTCTCGCATTCTTTTAAAATTGTAATTGAGAAGGGGGAAAAAATCACTATTAATGTCAGCATTCCAATATTCCTTATGAGAGAGTAGTGTAGTTTTTTCAAAAGGACTCACTCTTGTCCTACAGAAATGATCATGTCAGGCTTATAATTCCTCACTACACCTTTTGCAAATATGCAAAAACTCAACCAAGTCAAAGAGTTCTACACATATGACTTCTGAAAGGAAACTTTAGTAATTTTAGTTCATCCAAATAAGATTTTACTAGCAATAGTACTTTTTTATGATACCAAACATTTCATGACATCTGTAATTCACATATAATAGAGAAGGCCGTTTGAATATATTTACTTAAACTTCTTAATTTTGTTCACTTGGGGACACATTTTAACATATTGATATTTTCTCATGACATTAATATTTATACATTTTATATCAACATCCTTGAATCTCCATCAATTCAAGAAGAAGCAAGGTATTGGACGAGGCAGCTACCTTCAGATGACATTTTCCATCAATGACATTTTTCAAAAAATAGATGGATGAAGTTCAGACATGAAACTGGCTAGAAGTCTCTATTTATATTAATAGAATCAAAGGGGTCATTGCTTATCTTGTCCTGCACATTGCTCAGCTAATGTAAGTATGCACGTTGTTTGTAGTTAGTGGAGTCTCAGCTCTTAGATATTCCTTTTTATGGGACAGAGAACTATCAAGAATATCTTTGTAGACTACCTTCATAAATCATATTTTTATAGTGTTTCTTGAAACCAGTAATTGATTTTGCCTAGCTAGGGAAAATGCAATCTAAGTATAAACAGATGAAGTCTTTCATTTTTGTTAGAGAGAATTAGCATCTTTTTTTTGATATGCAAAGAATCAGTCTACTTTCATCCCAGTTTGAAGCTAGTTTGAATTATTCTAGACAATTATTTTGATGTTTTGTATGTTACATTATTGGTTTAAAAACTGTATTATATAAAGATATTATTATGTATCTTCCAATAAAAAATTGAGAATCTGAGTGGTTAAATTTCTTGTTCTAACTAAATACTTAGACCAACTTAACTTAGGCAAATCTAAGTGTGTCTGGGGTCTAATGGTCTTGACTTCGCCTAACCAACTGCAATTACAAGGATACATTAAGATAACAAGATGCAGATTAAGAAATACATTCTCATGAATTAACTTACATGGAAATATGTGAACTCTTGATTCTTGCATGCTTTGCACATCTGGACTATGAATCTGATGAAAAAACAAGCATTCACTCTTTTTAGTAATTGTGTAGTAAGTGTAATATTTTTCATATATAAGTATGTTTCTTTTTTGTTTATGCCCAGTTATATGATACACACACAATACACAAAACTTTTATATTGGAAGTCAATATAAAAGGGGTAAAAATTTTAATACAAAGGGGTAAAATACAAAATACAAAATTTTTACCCCTTTTTTAATACAAAAGGGGTAAAAATTTTAATACAAATAAAAAATTTGGATTTTTTAAATCCTTGTTATTCTAAGTATGATTTGTGTAAATTAGGCAAATGATATAATATTTCTAAATCCCAGTTTCAGATTTTTTAAATGGAGATAATCATGACAATATTGTTCCAAGAAGTATTAGTAATACTTCTTAAATATATTTCATTTAGTAATCAATAAATTCTTGCTATTAGCAAAATTATATACTAAAAAGTCATTTACAATTTGAAGAAGTTTAAATAGCTTTATTTATGTCTCAATTTAGTTAGTAAAGGTGAAACTTAAGCTATAAAAAGAAAATAATAAGTGACAAGGGCTTATAAGGAACACAGTTCTCTGATTTATAATTTATTTAGAAATACAGTCATTTCACAACTTTAATGAAGCTACATATTTTGGAAACAGTTTTGATTAAGTATTTTCCCCAACTGCCAAATCACATTAATAAAACTTTAGGAAGTCTCTCAACTTGATTAGAAAAACATCAGAGAACTATTTAAGAATATAATATTGGATTCATCACTTTAGTAGTTTGTAAGCTGCATCCTAAACTAGATTTAAGAAGATTCAACTTTCCAAACAGAAAAGCATTTTCTTGAAAAATCCTCACTAGAAAATATAAATTCTTTATATATTAATGTAATATTTGCATATTTTTACTTTTAAAGAAATCAGGGCATTTTAGAAATTTAACAGAGCACTAAACAATCTCTATCAAATTTCAGAGAGGCAGTGGTAGTGTCACTATTCAGACTTGAATAGGACACTTTGCAATCAGTTCAGTTATTTCTCTTTTCTCTTTTTTTTAAATTAATCTTTTCTCTTTGCCTTGCTTAATGCTCAACAATCCATAAATTAAACATTCATAAGTAGATGTTATGTTCCAGGAACCATGAAAACTATGTACAGATAGAGCAATAGAGTAAGGGAATAATGACATGTGATGTTACCATCAGAATAATTTCTAAAACAACAATTTCTACAATTTAAATAGAATGAATTAGTTGAATTCACTCTTAAAAACCTAAAAGTTTTGAATAAGACACAAAATGAAAGCAGAGAGAGAAGCAAAGGCATAAACACAAGTTGCAGGAAGCACATGGCATGTTTCTGAAATGACAATAATTTGGAGATGGCTAGATAAGAGGGAGTGATGTAATTTCCCTGAACTAAAAACTTTGTAATTCAGGGAACTTTGCGGGCATAGGCTCCTTCCAAGAACCTGGGAGATACTACAGCACACTCTCGTGGTACCGTATTTTTTTAAAAAATTACAAAACTGATACAGTTTGAATAGAACTAGCTATGGTCACTGTCTCTTTTGACTATGACTTCTCCACTGTGACAGTTTTTCTAATGCCAGGTGGCAACTAAGGGGGCTGCAGTCATTGCTATCTGACTAACAGGAATTAAATGAGAGCTTATGCTCTTTGTAGGTGTGTGAGACTCAAAATCACTTCTGCACATCGTTAAGTAACTGTCAGTCATTTTGGTGTAGCAATAACGTTCAAGGGTACTCACTGACAAATGTATGAACACATATTGATTTGTAACAATGAACAAGTGACTGGTTCAAAGTGAGAAAGGAGTATGAGAAGGCTATATATTATCACCCTGCTTATTTAATTGATATGCAGAGTAAATCATGTGAAATCCTGGGCTGGATCAGGCACAAGCTGGAATCAACATTGCCATGAAAAATAACAACAACCACAGATATGGAGATGATACCACTCTAATGACCCAAAGAGAGGCAATGCCAAAGAACGGTCAAACTACCACACAATTGCACTCATCTCACACGCTTGTAAAGTAATGACCAAAATTCTCCAAGTCAGGCATCAACAGTACGTGAATCATGAGCTTCCTGATGTTCAAGCTGGATTTAGAAAAGGCTGAGGGACCAGAGGTCAAATTGCCAACATCCATTGGGTCATCAAGGAAGCACGAGAGTTCCAGAGAAACATCTCTTTCTGCTTTATTGACTATGCCAAAGCCTTTGACTGTGTGGATCACAACAAACTGAAAAATTCTTAATGAGATGGGAATACCAGACAACCTGACTTGCGTTTTAAGAAATCTTTATACAAGTCAGGAAGCAACAGCTAGAACTGGACATGAAACAACAGACTTGTTTCAAATAAGAAAAGGAGTATGTCAAGGCTATATATTGTCACCCTGCTTATTTAACTTACATGCAGAGTACATCATGAGAAATGCTGGGCTGGATGAAGCACCAGCTGGAATCAAGATTGCTGGGAGAAATATCAATAACCACAGATATGGAGATAACACCACCCTTATGGCAGAAAGCAAGGGAGAACTAAAGAGCATCTTGATAAAAGTGGAAAGAAGAGAGTGAAAAAGTTGGCTTAAAACTCAACATTCAGAAAATTAAGATCATGGCATCTGATCCCATCACTTCATGGCAAATAGATGAGGAAACAGTGGCTGATTTTATTTTGGGGGGCTCCAAAAGCACTGCAGATGGTGACTGCAGCCATGAAATTAAAAGACGCTTACTCCTTGGAAGAAAAGTCATAACCAACCTAGACAGCATATTAAAAGGCAGAGACATTACTTTCCAACAAAGGTTCATCTAGTAAAAGCTGTGGTTTTTCCAGTAGTCATGTATGGATATGAGAGTTGGACTATAAAGAAAGATGAGCGAGAAGAATTGATGCTTTTGAATTGTGGTGTTGGAGAAGACTTTTGAGAGTACCTTGGACTGCAGGGAGATCCAACCAGTCCATCTTAAAGAAAATCAGTACTTAATATTCATTGGAAGGACTGATGTTGAAGCTGAGACTCCAATACTTTGGCCACCTGATGCGAAGAGCTGACTCTTCTTGAAAAGACCCTGATGCTGGGAAAGATTGAGGGCAGGAAAGGGGACAGCAGAGGACGGGATGGTTGGATGGACTCACCGACTCGATGGACATGAGTTTGAGTAAGCTCCGGCAGTTGGTGATGGACAGGGAGGCCTAGCATGCTGCAGTCCATGGGGTCACAAAGAGTCAGACATGACTGAATGACTGAACTGAACTGAACTGACCACTCTGATGCAGAACATGAAGAAGAACTAAAGAACCTCTTGATGAAAGTGAAGATGTGAATGAAAAAAAATGGCTTAAAACTCAATATTAAAAAAACTAAGATCATAGCATCTGGTCCCATCACTTTACAGCAAATAGAAGAGGGAGAAGTAGAAGCTGTGACATATTTTATGTTCCTGGCCTGAAAAATCACTGTGGATTGTGACTGCAGTTATGAAATTAAAAGACGCTTGCTCCATTAAGGAAAGTTATGACCAAACTAGATAGTGTATTAAAAAGCAGAAACATCACTTTACTGACAAAGGTCCATATAGTCAGAGTTCTGGTTTTTCTTGTAGTCATGGTCAGATGCAAGAGTTGGACTGTAAAGAAGGCTGAGCACTGAAGAGTTGATGCTTTTGAACTGTGGTGTTGAAGACTTTTGAGAATCCTTGGACTGCAAGGAGATCCAGCCAGTCCATCCTAAAAGAAATCAGTCCTGGGTGTTTATTGGAAGGACTGATGTTGAAGCTGAAGCTCCAATACTTTTGCCACCTGATGCGAAGAGCTGAATTATTGGAAAAGACTCTAATGCTTGGAAAGATTGAAGGTGAAAAGAGAAAGGGACAACAGAGGATGAAATGTTTGGATACCATCACTGACTCAAATGACATGCATATAAGCAAACTCTGAGAGATAGTGAAGGACAGGGAAGCCTGGTGCACTGCAGTCGACGGGGCCACAAAGAGCTGGATGTGACTTAGCAACTGAATAACAACAACCACCACAAGCAGATAAGGCATGGACAGTAGGTTATCTTTTGAATCTTGTTATGATTGTTTTATTTGTAAGATTTTAAAAACTAAAAATTTTATGTGTTTCAACCAGGAACTCTAATTAAATATGCATTTTACTACCTGCTGCAAACTTATATTATTTTCTCAAACAGCCTCCCCATTCCCTTGCCCCATAACTGTTTCAGCTCTAGGCACCATAAGATGTATACATTTTCTAACTATTGGCTTCACAGAGGATAAGATATGTAGGAACATGGGAATGAGGTGAGGATGGAAAGGGGTGTAGAAATAGATTGCTACTACAAAAAGGTAAAAAAAAAATCTATTCCTATATATTGGCTAGGAATGGGTATAGCTCATGTAAAGGATGGGATATTTTTCACTTTCACCATTCTGTGGTACTTCTTTTCTTGATATGCCCAAGTGCTGGAAATTTGCTAAAATATGTTTTATGCATTATAAGCCATGACCAATATATAATTTTCTTCAAAAATTGAGTATTTGGTAAGTAGAAACTGTGAATGTATGCATGCTCAGTTGCTTCAGCCATATCTGACTTTTTGCAATCCCATGGATTATAGCCCACCAGGCTCCTCTGTCCATGGTAATTATCTAGCATTCTTACAGTGGAGTGGGTTGCCATTCTCTTTTCCAGAAGATCGTGATTCAGGGATCGAGCTCACATCTCCTGAATTGCATGCAGTTTCTTTACTGCTGAGCCACTGGAGAAGCAGAGTAGCTGTGAATACTACCATTTTAAATCAAAATTATAAGTTTCCTTATTAATATTAATACTATCAGGATGAAACTATGGCTAAAAATGGTGTATATACTGATAGTTTGCTGTTTGAGGCTGCATTCATACTTCCAAGCCCCTAGAGTAATTTATTTGTTAAAACTGGGAGCTGATAATTTACTAAATGTACATCCATAATGAATAAGCTTTGGCTAAATGCCTTAGATGATTTTGTTCATATGTAAGCTAATAACCTTAACTATCAAATCCATCATTTAATAAACAAATCCTGGGTTATGTTATCATTTGATGGCATCTCTTGTGAATTTTTATATTTTAATATAGTTTACGTAATTTTAAATAACTGGTGTGTGTGCTATGTGATTTCTCTGTTTAAAAATAAGGAAGTATTTCAGTGTAGCACCTCAGGATGCCAGCATCAAGGCAGTGTTTAGTTTAATGAAACTCCAACATGCATTTCACACTACAAGAGCACTCTGTAAGGAAAACCGACTGTGACTCTTGCTTTCTTCCTGGCAAATTGCCTGCATTCTTTTTGTTCATTCCTTCTTCAACTAGGATATCTGCATTATTCTGGATGAACTTCTCTTGGATTCAATACCTGATAAGGTTCAAACTGTTATCAGCCTTCACCCTTCTTCCAAACTATTATTTTCATTAGCTCCTCTAAGTGAATGTTCTTTCAAATTCTCAAAATCAGCCCAACCTGGCCCTGACCTGGCAAACCCACTTCCATAGGAACTTTCCCAGAAAGGACTACTTTTCCCACAGTTTCTGAAGTATTTTCCCTAAACATCGTTAAAGAAATCAGAAGGGTTTTACACTATGAATGCCATTGTGGTTGAATTGATTCTATAATAAAAACATCATTAGTAACTATTTTCTTTAAATGATGATTAATTGATTTGTTGCTATGTGGACTTCACATAAACGGACTATCAATGAATATCTGGCTGATCAGTATACATGATCTGAAGTGTCATCCTCTCTTGGAAATGTACAAGGAGTGGAACTTTTCCTTCTTTTGTTCATGGATAATATATAATACAATATATAATATATGACAAAGCTAAGTTGAACATTTTTATTGATACAAGAATTTTTCAAAATTTAATTATCAGCATGGATGGTGTACCTTGTTTCTAAGTTTTTATCAACTGTAGAAAATAGACATATAAACATATAACTCAAATAAAAATTGACAAATGTCTTAATAATGAAAGAGATGCTAAATGAAAGCTCAGAGAATGGAATGTCTTCTTGAACTGGGGCTTCAGTAAAACTGAGGTGGTCTCTAGGAATGGAAACTTTTATCAGATGAAGAATTTGTGAAAGAACATTTTAGGTTTACAGAGCACTTAAAGTGTTGTAACTCAGAAAATTCTAAATTTGTAAACAATCATTTGGTGTGCTTAAATAGAGAGATGGAGTGGAGGGTAAAGATTGGAGACAGGTGAGGGGAAGGGTTGGAAAACTTTTAATTATAAAGACCCTTGAAGTTATAAGGGTCTTATAAGTTATCTCTTTTTCTGAATGTGTTGACAAGCCATTAAAAAAAAAAAAAAACTAAAACACTGGAGTTAAATAAAAGTACGTGTGTTCAACAAAGTTCACAGGTGACAATAAGAATAATACATTGAAGAAAGAAGAAGCTGGAGCTACAGATTCTGAGAATATTTCTGTAGCCCACAGAGATAAAGATAAGGGTCTATCCTAAGGCAGTGACAATGGAAAAAGAAAAAGAGTTATATAGTGCTCTGACTGATTATCTAATCTTTTTTTTTTTCTTTCTTTAGCCTAAATTTCAGATACCTGATTAATATTTTCCAGGCAGAGCCTGAATTTTGTCATAGCCATGTACAAATGCATCCAATAACATTCAATCACTTGACAAGTTAAATCTTTGTGCTCACAACAATACTTACACAGTACCTTTTATAGTATTTTACATTTTACTTTTTTGTTTCTTTCTTCCAAAATCAGGAAACTGGTCAAACCAGTACTTTTTCTATACTCTAAAAAATGTGTTCACAGATACTTCACCAAGTGATTTGGCTGCAGTTGCCTTGTGTTTGTTGCTGAGTCGTGTCCGACTCTTGGTGACCCCCATGGACTGTAACCCCCAGACTCCTCTGTCAGTGGGAGTCTCTAGGCAAGAATACTAGAGTGGGTTGCCATTCTCTTCTCCAGGGGATCTTCCCAGACCAGGGACCAAACCCGGGTCTCCTGCACTGCAAGCATACTCTTCACTGTGTAAGTCACCAGGGAAGCCTCATGTTTATGGAGAAATGTACTTAATTGCTCAGTCGTGTCCAATTCTTTGAGACCCCATGGATGGCAGCAAGCCAGGCTACTCTCTCCCTGGTGATTCTCCAGGCAAGAATACTGGGGTGGGTTACCTTGCCCTCCTCCAGGGGATCTTCTCAAGCCAGAGATGGAACCCATGTCTCCCACATTGCATGCAGATTCTTTACCAGTTGACCTACCAGGGAAGCCTGTCAAAGTCAGATCTTTCCTTTAAAGTTAGGATACATCTACATCTATACCTTCTCCCTCTGTTACCTAAGAGCAGCTTGTTTTATGTTTTATTTGTCCCTGAGTTCTCATTGCCTTCTTCGTATTTAATTATGTTTTTATTTGCTCTCATCCATCTGATCCTTTATTAAGATCTTTCAGTAGGCACTACTAAAACCTAAACAGTTTTATTCTGTTTTCTAGGTGACTTTGGGCTTCCCAGGTGGCTCAGTGGTAAAGCATCTGCCTGCCAACACTGGAGATGCTGGAGACATGAGCTCGATCCCTGGGTTGGGAAGATCCCCTGAAGGAGGAAATAACCACTCACTCCAGTATTCTTGCCTGGATAATCTCAAGGACAGAGGAGCCTAGCAGGCTATAGTCCATTGGGTCTCAAAGAGTTGGACATAACTGAGCATGCATGCACCTCAAAAAAATGACTTCAGTAGGTCTAATTAATGCTTACTTTGAACTTAAATTTAGGTTTCTGTTGTGTCTTTTTAAAATTTTTTATGCTGAGATTATGTATAACTTGAAATTTTAAGAATGAGTTTAAGGTCTACTAATGATCCATTTCAATTAAGTCTATTTTCTGGGAAAATGTGCATAAGAATTCTGCTTGATGTGGAGACTGAACTGTTTACCAGTCTAATGGTTTTGTTTTGTTTTGCTTTTTTTCAGAAACTTGAACTTCCATGGCAATAGACAAAACATTAGAAAGACTTTTTTTTTTTTTTTTTTTTTTTTTTAAGACTAGGTATCAGAAATGGATCAATCAACACAATTCAAAGTATCACCAGTTAAATAGCACTTCAAACTATGGAAATTCCAGATCATTATCTTAGACATTTAAATTAGTACATTTGAACCAACAACAATAATTTTTGACTAATAAAATTTTGGCAAGGGAATTTCCAACTCTTTAAAGCCTACTTTTATTCATTTATTTTTTCATTTATTTTTATTAGTTGGAGGCTAATTACTGAACAACATTGTAGTGGTTTTTGCCACACATTGACATGAATCAGCCATGGATTTACATGTGTTCCCCATCCTGATTCCCCCCTCCCACCTCCCTCCCCATCCCATCCCTCTGGGTCTTCCCAGTGCACTAGGCCCGAGCACTTGTCTCATGCATCCAACCTGGACTAGCGATCTGTTTCACACTTGATAATATACATGTTTCGATGCTGTACTCAGATCATCCCACTCTCGCCTTCTCCCACAGAGTCCAAAAGTCTGTTTTATACATCTGTGTCTCTTTCTCTGTCTTGCATATAGGGTTATCGTTACCATCTTTCTAAATTCCATATATATGCATTAGTATACTGTATTGGTCTTTATCTTTCTGGCTTACTTCACTCTGTATGATGGGCTCCAGTTTCATCCATCTCATTAGAACTGATTCAAATGAATTCTTTTTAATGGCTGAGTAACATTCCATTGTGTATATGTACCACAGCTTCCTTATTCATTCATCTGCTGATGGGCATCTAGGTTGCTTCCATGTCCTGGCTATTATAAACAGTGCTGCGATGAACATTGGGGTGCATGTGTCTCTTTCAGATCTGGTTTCCTTGGTGCATATGCCCAGGAGTGGTATTGCTGGGTCATATGGCAATTCTATTTCCAGTTTTTTAAAGAAATCTCCACACTGTTCTCCATAGTGGCTGTACTAGTTTGCATTCCCACCAACAGTGTAAGAGTGTTCCCTTTTCCCCACAGCCTCTCCAGCATTTATTTCTTGTAGACTTTTGGATAGCAGCCATTCTGACTGGCGTGCAATGGTACCTCATTGAGGTTTTGATTTGCAGTTCTCTGATGATGAGTGATGTGGAGCATCTTTTCATGTGTTTGTTAGCCATCTGTATGTCTTCTTTGGAGAAATGTCTGTTTAGATCTTTGGCCCATTTTTTGATTGGGTCATTTTTTTTTTTCTGGAATTGAGCTGCAGGTGTTGCTTGTATATTTTTGAGATTAATCCTTTGTCTGTGGCTGTATTATAGTAAATGGGCTAAGTGACTTACTGATTGCTAAATGATTGTTGCTTAGGAATTGCATATCTGTTTTTAAAATATTAGGAGAAGGGATGATTATTATAATTAATTCATGTTCAATAACACCCATTAATGATGATACCTCATTGTCTAATTGATGCCATTTCATGACTTGCATATTGACAGACACATTCTAGACGGTTGAAGTGAAGCCCACTGGAGGAGCAATGACTGTGATCACTTGAACCATGGTTTAAAGACGTAAATGTTGAACTTTCCAAACTCAGTAAATAATTAAAGATATATCCATTGAATCCATTATTTATGACATTTTGTTTTGACTTTCCCTCTATTTTACACCTTGCTAGCTAATGCAGCATTCACCTGAATCTATCAAGTTCTTCCTCATGAAACTCCACATGAAAAGAAGCTACTGACTTGGCAGAAATATAACCTTTGTAAAATAAAAATATATTTATCTCTTTGTGGCAGAGATAAGCAAGAAGCAGACTACTGCTGTGAAATAATTATGAATCTTGCTTTCAGGAAAATGACATCATTAAAAAATAATAGTGTAAAACACTGAATTTTTATTTACTATATGTATAAAAATATATTATTGTGAGAAAGATAGTCAGCTATTCATTAATTACTCTCCCCATCTCTCTAACATGGTGAAGACTCAAAAAAGTTTTGCTAATTGAATTGACTATGATCAAAAGGATGGTTTAACTTCGAGTGCAACAATAACTAGAAATGTGAGAACATATTTTTTTCTAAGATTATTAAATAAAATTAGTTTCTTAGGTTTTTGTTGACAGCTTATTTTCATCAAAAATTTTTCATTTATATGAGAGATTATGACCAATGTAAAAAAGAGAAAACTTTCTATCTTTTATCAAATAAGTTAATCAGATTTTACTCTTCTTCATAGAACATTTTTGATAGCAATTAGCATCTGATGGAAAACAAAGATAAATTCATAAGACATTTTATCAAAATATGTATATAAAAAGTTTATAAAAACCCTTGTGGGAAATCAATAAAGTATCAGTATATTAACTTTCATTTAGAGTAAAGTATTAAACTATGATTACTGAGAACACATAAATATTTTACTTCCAAAGAAAGAAATGAAAAGAGGCATTCACAAAAACAATTAAGAAAAAAAGAAAGAAAGAAAGAAAGAAACAATTTCAGAAATAAATATTCAGTTTTAGCAGGAGATAAAAAATACAAATCCTAAACAAATGTCTATCCTGAATAAAGGTTGTGAATTACAGATGTAGTTTTCTATATTGTATACCACTACTATGGAGAAGGCAATGGCAACCCACTCCAGTACTCTTGCCTGGAAAATACCATGAATGGAGGAGCCTGGTAGGCTGCAGTCCATGGGGTCGCCAAGAGTCAGACACGACTGAGTGACTTCACTTTTTCTTTTCACTTTCATGCATTGGAGAAGGAAATGGCAACCCACTCCATTGTTCTTGCCTTGAGAATCCCAGGGATGGGGGAGCCTGGTGGGCTGCCATCTATGGGGTCACACAGAGTCAGACATGACTGAAGCGACTTAGCAGCAGCATACCACTACTAAATTTAACTTCTAAGTTATATGATACTTCATATAACTAAAATCAGTTTCAATGGTAAATGCATTAACAAATTCTGTCATTAAAGTTCAAATAAAACTGCCTTTCAGCAATCTAATTTCACTTATAAGCTTGTAATTATCTAATTTTAATAATTTTGGAAATATTATCCATAATTAAACTGTTGTAGGAAAGGGAAAGAAATACAGCATACAGCTTTGTGATTTTTGCTCCAATATCCTTTTGATGTTCTAGCCAGAATCAACCTCACCAATTTTTGTACAATGCTTGAAATACTGGGAACAAACAACCTATTGTCTGGCAAAGAGACCTCTGAACCCTTTTAAAACCAGGAAATAAGAAAGTATTATAAGAATTATAAAGCAAGTCCCTGTGTCCTTATCCTAACTCCACCATCATATCATTTGGAATGTTCAGTTCTTTTTCATTAAAAGTATATTGAATACAGGAATGATTCAGACAAAATGCTCTTCAGCTTGTCTCTACAATTCAATTTCTAATTATTAATTTTTTAAATGCAAAAAAATTGCTAGATGTTATAAAATGGATGAAACAAAATTAAAGATAATATAAAGTAATATTAAATAGTCAGTCTTATGTAGCCACAGTCTGACCTGGGTTTGCAAGAACAAGGGATTGTGTTATGCATTGCGAGAGGAGAGCACCAGAGGTTCCCAGACCTGAAATATATTGCTATTGAGTTTACCTGGGATTACTACCTATATTCACTCTTTATTAAGCCAGAATACTTTTGTTGATGAGAAATCCTAAGAAAGCAATGCCAAGCCTAGAAAGTATTCCCATTCTTACTGCTTATCTAATATATTTTCTATCTTCTGATACTATTCTCTAAAATCTAAAGGAATATATAATATTAATTTAAATTTTAAAAGAGTAAATTCATTTTAAACAAAAAATCAACAAGTCCTTCCAAATGTCCATATCATCAAATAGTTTTCAAAGCCAACAAATGATAAGAGAAGATTTATTGCTTATATTACAGGAAAAATAAGCCGTTTTTTGCATATTGCTAATAATATATTCATATCATCCTCATATGTAAGGTAAATCCACATTTAGCTACCACACATGACAGCAATTTTGCTATTTATAAATGGATTTATATAACTCTGTATTGTCTGCTTAATAGGTAGGGAAGACTGCTGAATTCAGTATATGAAAAATAAAACAAAGACCTTGCCATGAGAACCTTACATTTAATAATTCTGATATAGTGATTGCTTTACATTCAGATTATTACAGTTTTTGAAAATTAATAATATATTTATTATGACACCAAAAAAAAATGGATATCACAGTTACTGGTAGAGAAGCTGAAAGAGGGAAAATATTGTGATGTTTTTATAAACCTGTCGATTTCCATATTTTCAGAAGAGAAACCTGAGTTCTTTCCACTACATTAAACTTTAATGCACGTTTAAGCTAAACAATATTTTACAATATATATTTAGCATAATATGAAAGAAACAAAGACAAAGAAAACTATTAAAAGCAGAGAAATAAAATAACAGATTATCTTCAAATTATAAGAGCATGATTTAAAGCTGACTTCTCAAATTAGCAAGGTTGCAAGATACAGGGTCGCTAGTCTAAAAGAGAAAGCAATACATATATTCATTAAATACAGAATGAACAAGTAAAATATACTATATCCACATCTGACTCTTTGCGACCCCATGGATTGTAGCCTACCAGGTGCCTCTGTCCATGGGATTTTCCAGGCAAGAGTACTGGAGTGGGTTGCCATTTCCTTCTCCAGGGGAATCTTCCTGACCCAGGGATTGAACCCAGGTCTCCAGCACTGCAGACAGATGCTTTACCATCTGAGCCACCAGGGAAGCCCATATAATAGAATGAAGTCATCATTTAAAATAATGAGCTAAATAAATTTTTCTGAAGTATAATATATAAAAACATCAAATTACTATGTTGTACATCTAAAACTAATATAGCATTGTAGATCAACTATGCTTCAATAAAAATTTTAATTTAAAAATTAAAAAAATGAATTAGTGATATATAAAGGAACAGGGATGAATCACATAATAATTATGCTAAATGAAATAATTCAGAACAAAATATTATGTATAGCACAGTTTATTTTGCATATATTTCTGGAAAGTGTAAGCAAATATATCGTGACAAGAAGTAGCCTGGTTGTTGCTGTTTATTTGGAATGAGTGGGCGATGGAGAGGCAGGTAGGGGAATTGAAATACTTAGGTCTAATGGATTTGTTCACTATCTTGATTGTGACAACTTCTTGGATGGATATACTTGCCCAATATATTAAAGTATAGAGTTTATTATATATTCTCTGTATGCCAATTATGCCATCATAAAGATATGAGAAAGGAGAATGAGAAAACATAAATGTTGCCAGCTTGAAAAGTTGTATGAGAGCAATGTGGATGGCACAGAGTGGATCCCAAAGAAAGGTGCAGATACATCTGCCTTGGAGTGTTAAGGAAGGAATGCTTGACTTAGTTCAAGCATGCTAAGCCACTTCAGTCGTGTCTGACTCTGTACAATCCTATGGGCTGTAGCCCCCCAGGCTCCTCTGTCCATGGGATTCTCCAGGCAAGAATACTGGAGTGGGTTGCCATGCCCTCTTCCAAGGGATCTTCCCTACCCAGGGATCGAACCTGCATCTCTAATATCTCCTGCATTGGCAGGCAGGCTTTTAACCACTAAAGTTTACCAGTAAAGATTTACTTCAGGATTAGTTATTAGTTTTCTCTTACTTCCCTACATACCATTCAAACCCTAAAAGGGCAAACTGAGGAGAGAAGACAGAAATAATAGCCTCAGAGTGTTCTGAATTCTTTTCCAGAGGCAACAGTTAGCGAAGTTGGTCTTGCTCCTTTTTTGGGATCTAATGAGGCCAAGAAGGTCTGGTCTTTACAGTGACTGGGGAAGTCCTTCTGATATGTAGTAGGCAAGGGTTCGAGGTGCTGCATGTCCTGCAATGTCAGGGAAGTGAAAACAGAAACAAACGGAAAAGAAGACAAACACCTAACAGTCCATTATCCTATTGCCTATCTGCCTATCAAGCTATCTATGTACTTATCACCTATCTGCCTGTTTTGTCATCATAAGTAAAGTGCTTTAGTTCCTTGTCTTCTAATTCCTAATCAATAAACATCCTACTGCATAGGATTGCTGTGAAAATGAGATGAGATAATGTATAAGGATTTCAGCAAAATACCAAACACATTGTTTACTAAATGCTAGCTACTATTATCAAGGAAATTAAGTTTACTGAAGGGAAAAATAGAAAAGTTAAAAAGATAAGCAGTTCCCACCATGTAACTATCTCCATTTTGGGATTTGGTATGTCATTCCAGGCTTTCAAATAATTATAGCTTAAAAAAAATTCTATTTTTGTTCCTGTTTTTAAAGCACTTCTGAGGAGGAGGAAAGAATCAATGACCATGCCAAAAAACAAAAAATGCATTTCACAATGGGGATGAATTAGGATTTTTCTATCTTTAGAACTGTAACTTAAAGCAAAATCTCATTCTCAAAATCTTTTGGAACATGAAGAATAGAGGTTTGATAAATACTCTATGTTGACATACACATGAGTGATTAAGGCAAGAGAGGATTGGTTGTTTATCAATAACATTATATAAAATTATCAAAGATAGGCATTTATATTTGGAAAATATATCTTATTTTAGTTTTTGTGGTATGTAATAATAAGGAAGATTTTTTCTAACTTTGAAATGACATTTATCTCAAGAAGCTATAAAAAACAAAGTGAATGACTCATATTTAGCAATAGTATTGAAAAATAAGAAAATTCCATAGACTCTGAGTAGCCTATATGAAAGTCAAAGCTTTTGATATCAATAATGTAAATTTAGGAGAAGAAAACAATACATTGTTTTTTTCAAGTTTTTAGGTTAGACTGTCTGCCATTTGAAACCCAATAAAATCTAAATAATACAGCTAAGAGTCTAGATTTCCTACAAGTTACTATTGTTTAAAGACAGTAGGTCCTCTTGAATTAGACAATATATATCACTATATGGCCCATGAGATTCTATTAATTAATATCCATGGCACGCCATGGGGTGTGTGCCTGATAGGCAGTGTATGAATTCAAGTTATGTTTATTTCAGAATGGCTAAAGGACACTGCAGAATAAAGATTGTATGTACTTTGAAAAAAGAGCAAAAGACTTGGCAGAATGTAGAAATACTTCAAAGAAGAGACTTCTAACTCCAGGGTAAAAGAGATTCATCTGAATGAGGCAGGAAAAGGCATGGAAAATGGGCCTTCTTTCCCTTGATTTTTCATTTCTAATATGACAAAATGCATTAATTAAGGAGTTTTCTTTCAATCAGCTTTTTAAAACAAACATATATAGCTCATCAGACTAAATAAAACACATCCTTTCCAGAAAATGGTCTATTATTTCCAGTTATTTTTCTGAATAATTTGGCTGCAATATAGTGACTGCTGGAGCTTCCTTGGTAGCTCAGCTGGTAAAGAATCCACCTGCAATGCAGGAGACCCTGGTTCTATTCCTTGGTCGGGAAGATCCCCTGGAGCAGGGCTTGGCACTCGACTCTTATTGACAGAGGAGGCTGGTGGGCTACAGGCCATGAGGTTGCAGAGAGCACAGCACGCATAGTGACCGCTATATTGTTTTAAATTGAGTTAATTTAAGGATACCGCTCACCATTGTTTCATCATCATCGTCTAGGCAATTAGCCAAATGTTAGGGGAATACTTCCCAACTTAATATAGATTTAATATTTGATTTGAATTATTGAAGAACTGTTCTATTTATTTTATTCGACCACAAATTATATATTCAGAATATATCTCAACATATGGAGACCTCTGATACAAGTGCCCCATAATGAGTTTCATATAACTTAGCTTTCTCCTGCAGGAAAATTTTTAATTAATTTGCATTTTAAATGTATGTTAAAATAGCATATTTTAATCAAAAGGGAAGGTAAAAGAAGGAAACAGACTAAAACTATAAGATTAAAAAATAGCAATAATTCTAGTACGTTGATATTAGTTATTTGCAGGTTTATTAAAATGTACTTCCTACCTTTATGTATATTCAAAAAACTCCTTAATAAAAAATTTAAAAGATTATGAGTGAGTGAAAGTCTCTCAGTTGTGTCTGACTCTTTGTGACCCCATCAACTATACAGTTCATGAAATTCTCCAAGCCAGAATACTGAAGTGGGTAGTGTTTCTCTTCTCCAGAAAAGATTATTGATGGGCTCAAATAAGATGAGTAATGTAAATGAAAAGCTTTCAAATGTAAAAGAGTTTACAATTATATTATTATCATATACTACACTAGACTGTATAAAATACTGCAGTTTTTCTGTGAATACAAAGTAATGTCTTTGCTTTCTAAACCTCAGCTGACTATAATAACATAATTACTTCCGGTTTCAATTAATGTTCAGTTCAGTTCAGTTCAGTAGCTCAGTCATGTCCGACTCTTTGCAACCCCACGAGTCGCAGCAAGCCAGGCCTCTCTGTCCATCACAAACTCCCCGAGTACAACCAAACTCATGTCCATCCAGTCGGTGATGCCATCCAATCATCTCATCCTCCATCGACCCCTTCTCCTCCTTCCCTCAATCCTTCCCAGCATCAGAGTCTTTTCCAATAAGTCAACTCTTCACATCAGGTGGTCAAAGTACTGGAGTTTCAGCTTCAGCATCAGTCCTTCCAATGAACACCCAGGACTGATCTCCTTCAGGATGGACTGGTTGAATCTCCTTGCAGTCCAAGGGACTCTCCACATTGGGAAGATGCCCTGGAGAAGGAAATGGCAATCCACTCCAGTACTTTTGCCTGGAAAATGCCTTAGACAGATGAGCCTGGTAGGCTACAGTCCAGGAGATCCCAGAGTCATTGTTGCAAAGTTGTCTCACGCATTTTGGCAAGGTTGTCAGCAACACTGTGTGATCTGCTTGCTATATGTGTGCTCAATCACTTAAACATCTCTTAAAATATAAAGAAACATTTAGAAAAGAAATATAAAAGATCAGTTAAAATAAGGAGGGACTCTGAAATTTGTTGTCAAAATTTAGGAAATCAAAAGTCTACTAATAATGTATACTGTTGAGAAAACATAATGGTCTTTCTGTATCATAACCTAAGAGATAAAGCTTTATATATTTATTAATATTTTTCTTCTTTTAAAATGTAAAAAAATATGATAAATTATATTGAAATAATGAAAAAAATGTTGCCAACTTTGATTTTTATGAATTTTAACTATTGCTTTGATCTGAAAACATAGGTTAAAAAAATAGGTAATGGCATTTTTTTCTTTTTCAAGAAAAAAAAATTTCTTTTGTAGAAAGCAAAGTAGTTAATTTTTTTTTTTAAGTAGCAATCTCTCCACATAAATAATTTAGGACATCACATTTTGCATCTTTAAAAGAAATCATTTGCTGTCTTTCAACCACAACTAAACAAAATGTAACTTATATCAATTTCCATATAATGAAAAAAATCATATAAAACTTTTATAAAATTTTTATTTGTAGTATGATCCATCTCAGAACTTTTAAAAGTTTCTTACTGTTCAATATACATTTCACTGATACAAACTAAATTTTCTTCTTCAAATTTAACTGGCAAATAACAGAGCATAAAGCATATATTTCTAGAAATATATGAACAAGGAATAGAAGCAAATGACAGTTGAGATTCAGATTGTTGATCTTTTCCCCTCAATAAAAATAACCTGCATATTGAGAATTATAGTATCGTAAAAAAACTGTGGCAGGATGAACAATGAGATACTAAAGTTTCTCAAATAATAGTATTGAACAATTTAGACTGCAAACTAGGTTTGTCACTGTCAAGGAACTATTGGTAAGTGTATATACCAGCCTGTATAAAGAAACATTCTAGTCTGTATGACTTGCTTATACTTATAATAAAGAGTCACTCCACAGGAAACAAAATTAAAATAATATTTTCATGTAGAATCCACTTATATCAGGGAGTCCTCTAGTTATTTTATTTCCCAAGTGACTTAATTCAGGAAAGGAGGTGCTTGGTCAGTGCAAATAAGCACTGTTATGAGTAGGCACATTTTCTACCAAATTTATTACCCAGTATCTTTTGGTTAACAGTGATCAACTATAAAATTGATTGAAATAAAGTTGAACCAATGCTGATGACATCTGGTCATCTTAAAATGTCCTTGAAAGACTTAGTTAAAAATTGACAGCTATTCATAAATACCTAATTAAAATATCCCTGAGACACTTTGGTTCTGATCAGGAAAATGAAACTAAATTATATAACTAAACACGGATTGAAGCAACTCCACATGTAACTTTTAGATTGACACAGATTATAAATTTAATAAATGTTCAAATGAAATACATCTGGGTTAGTTGTAGACAAAACTAGAAGAGGCTTGTAAAACTATAATAATTTATCTAAAATTTCTGGAGTCTGGTAAGTATGATGACTAAGTAAACTGGTATACCAATGCAAATTCTTATTTGTGTATTGGTATACCAGGTACAAGCATATGTCAACACCTTTATCCTCAAATCACTGTGATTTACAGAAACTTCTCTTTTCTCAAAGACATTGTATTTTTTGGTGATTTTGCAGAACTCTAGACATTTTCTTTAATTTTATTAATATAGTGCAATATCAATAAGGTCAAAGTAAGATCAGGATGGATATGTCAGTGTGCATTGTCTTTCTGGAATAGAATTAGTACAGGATATAATAAGGTAGGAACATGTCTTCATTTTCATTGTCTATCTTTTTTTTTTTACTCTCAATGCAAATATTCTTTTACTGAAGTCTATCAGAAAACATATCTTAACTACTGTCTACAAATTTCAAGTGTAGAGTGTAATAAGAGAGAAACCATATTGGTTTTGTATTCTTGAAAACAAAAATTGAGACAAAGCATTTTATAAATTACATAAATAAAACATAAGAGACTATTTGGTAAGTACTTTTGAATAGATTTAGATTCACAGTTTTCACTGGAAGAGATCAACAAAAAATGTGCCAGATAAATATTTGTCAAAACATTTGACAGTTTCAGGGAATTTGGTGAAAAATCTGTACCAGATGTAATTTTTGTTCCTCTTATTACCCATAGCTAATATTGCTAATTGATTGCATTATTTCCAAAAGAGCACATATTTGAACTTAGAACCCCTTTTAATGTATCACTCCAGGCAATTATTGTGAAGCAATGAGAATTGGCTTTCAAGATGGAAATTATCTACCATGCTTAGCCTGGTACCAAAGAAGAACAAATAGTCAAGTGAAAGTATAATATTTAACTGAGGACATGAGGCCTTACAAAGCTTGATTTTGTAGTGAGGCAACTTCCAAGTCAACTTTCTAGCTGTAAATACTGTTAGCAAACACACATGCAATGAATAGAGAAAGTGAGAGACAGAAGAAATATTCCTATAAGAGAGTAGATAAGTCAAGGCCTTATTTGGGAAGAACATACTATGTCATTCCCATTGTGAACAGGTAAAACAATTCCAGTATACTTAGCAACATACACAATTAAATGCACACACAATATTCCCCATTACTGTGCCCCATAACTGCAGAAAAACTGAACTGTGAAAATATTTCTCTTCCCCAATATTAGGAACCTTAGTCATACTACCCAGAAAATAGAGTGGGTATTGTTGATAACATGAAATCCTGGGCTAAGCTAGCTTTATGGATTTGGAGGCTACTGACATCCTAGTTATTCAATCACTTTTAAGATAGAAAAGAAAAAAAGAAATTGGAAAATAGACCAAGTTCTGAAGCAAATGACAAGTAACCTCTGGACAAACTCTTAGGTAGTTATTTAAAGATACAATACTTTCAGTTCAGTTCAGTTGCTCAGTCGAATCTGACTCTTTGCACCCCCACGGACTGCAGCACACCAGGCCTCCCTGTCTATAGCCAACTCCTGGAGTATACTCAAACTCATGTCCATTGAGTTGGTGATGCCATCCAACCAAATATTGTTCTCTTTCATCCCCTTCTCCTTCTGGCTTCAATCTTTCCCTGCATCAGGGTCTTTTCAAATGAATCAGCTCTTTGCATCAGGTGGCCAAAGTAATGAAGTTTCAGCTTCAGCATCAGTCCTTCCAATGAACATTCAGGGCTGATTTCCTTTAGGATGGACTGGTTGGAACTCCTTGCAGTCCAAGGTACTGTCAAGAGTCTCCTCCAACACCACAGTTCAAAAGCATCAATTTTTCAGCGCTCAGTTTTCTTTACAGTTCAACTATCACATCCATACATGACTACTAGAAAAACCATAGTTTTGACTAGATGGACCTTTGTTGGAAAAGTAGTCTCTACTTTTAAATATACTATCTAGTTTTGTCATTGCTTTTCTTCCAAGGACCAAGTGCCTTTTAATTTCATGGCTTCAGTTACCATCTGTAGTGACTTTGGAGCCCCCCAAAATAAGCCTGTCCCTCTTTCTACTGTTTCCCCATCTATTTGTCATGAAATGATGGGACCAGATGCCATGATCTCAGTTTTTTGAATGTTGAGTTTTAAGCCAACTTTTTTTACTCTCCTCTTTAACTTTTATCAAGAGACTCTTTAGTTCTTCTTCACTTTCTGCCATAACGGTGGTGGCATCTGCATATCTGAGGTTATTGATACTTCTCCTGGAAATCTTGATTCCACCTTTTGCTTCATCCAGCCTAGAATTTCTCATTATGTACTCCTGCATATAAGTTAAATAAGCAGGATGACAATATACAGCCTTGACGTACTCCACTCCTGATTTGGAACGAGTCTGTTGTTCTATGTCTAGTTTTAACTGTTCCTTCCTGACCTACATACAGATTTCTCAAAAGGCAGGTCAGGTTGTCTGGTATTCCCATCTCATTAAGAATTTTCCAGTTTGTTGTGATCCACACAGTCAAAGGTTTTGGCATAGTCAATAAAGCAAAAGCAGATGTTTTCCTGGAACTCTCTTGCTTTTTTGATGATCCAGAGGATGTTGGCAATTTGATCTCTGGTTCCTCTGCCTTTTCTAAATTCAGCTTGAGCATCAGGAAGCTCACAGTTCAGGTACTATTGAAGCCTGGCTTGGAGAATTTGAGCATTACTTTATGAGTGTGTGAGATGAGTGCAATTGTGTGGTAGTTTGAGCATTCTTTGGCATTGCCTTTCGTTGGGATTAAAATGAAAACTGACCTTTTCCGGTCCCATGGCCACTGCCGAGTTTTCCAAATTTGCTGGCATATTGAGTGCACCACTCTCACAGCATCATCTTTCAAGATTTGAAATAGCTCAACTGGAATCCCATCACCTCCACTACCTTTGTTTGTAGCGATTCTTCCTAAGGCCCACTTGACTTTACATTACAGGATGTCTGACTCTAGATGAGTGATCACACCATCGTGATTATTTGGGTCATCAATATCTTTTTTGTATAGTTCTGCTATGTATTGTTGCCGCCTCTACTTAATATCTTCTTCTTCTGTTAGGTCCATACCATTTCTGTCCTTTATTGTGCCCATCTTTGTATGGCATGTACCCTTGGTATCTCTAATTTTTTGGAAAAGATCTCTAGTCTTTCCCATCCTATTGTTTTCCTCTATTTCTTTACCTTGATCACTGAGGAAGGGTTTCTTATCTCTCCTTGCTATTTTTTTTTTTAAATTCTGCATTCAAATGGGTATGTCTCTCCTTCTCTCCATTGCCTTTTGCTTTCCTTCTTTTCACAGCTCTTTGTAAGGCCTCCTCAAACAACCATTTTGCCAATTTGCATTTATTTTTCTTGGGGTTGGTCTTGATCCCAGCCTTCTGTAGAATCTTGCAAACCTCCGTCCATAGTTCTCCAGGAGCTCTGCTTATCAGATCTAATCCCTTGAATCTATTTCTCACTTCCACTGTGTAATTGTAAGGAATTTGATTTAGGTTATACTTGAATGATATAGTGGTTTTCCCTTTTTTCTTCAATTTAAGTCCGAATTTGGCAATGAGGAGTTCATGATCTGAGCCACAGTCAACTCCTGGTCTTGTTTTTGCTGACTGTATAGAAGTTCTCCATCTTTGGCTGCAAAGAATATAATCAATCTGATTTCACTATTGGCCATCTAGTGGTGTCCATGTGTAGAGTCTTCTCTTGTGTTGTTGGAAGAGGGTGTTTGCTATGTCAGAGAGTTCTCTTGGCAAAACTTCATTCGCGTTTGTCCTGCTTCATTCTGTAAAGCAAGGCCAAATTTGTCTGCTACTCCAGGTATTTCTTGACTTCCTACTTTTGCATTCCAGTCCCCTATAATGAAAAGGACATCTTTTTGGGGTGTTAGTTCTAGAAGGTCTTGTGGGTCTTCATAGAATTGTTCAACTTCAGCTTCTTCAGCATTACTGGTCAGGGCATCGACCTGGATTACTGTGATATTGAATAGTTTGCCTTGGAAACAAATAGAGATCATTCTGTTGTTTTGAAATTGCTATAGTTTGCAATACTTTTGCAGTTCTTCCAATATTTTACCTCAACCTCATTTAAGAAAAATTGTTAAATAAAAAGAATAATGCATCAAGAAAAGGACTCTGGAGAAAAGAAAAACAATCCAAGTAGTTAGAAAACAACATGTCAGAGCTGTAGAAAGAAAAACTAGAAAGCAAAATATCAAGTAATTCTAAAAGATAAAACATTTCAAGAAATAAACGAGTGTATCAGGATAATGATTGAGGTTAAATATGCATTTCCTCTTGGACTATCATGACAGACATTTTACAAATAAATTCATAACGTTACTGGAAAATGAAAACAAAAATGCCTGTAGGTGATCAACAACATTAATAAATTCACAAAGAATAAAAAAATATATAAAATTATACAAAGGGATGAAATTTCATAGAAACACATTTTCACAAAGATTGGTGTAAATTATGAGTGAGTCCAAGGAGACCACATACTTGAGGCAACAAATACAGAAACTAAATTGGGAAGATGAAGTGAGTGTGAGATATATAAAGTGGCTATTACATCTATGATGGTTAATTTATATGTCAATCTGGAGGATTAAATTAACATTTAAGCCAATAATTTTTTAGTAAGCAGATTGTCCTCAGATATGTGAATGGCCTTCATCCACAGATGAAGGACTGAATAGAATAAAAATCTAGTCTCTTCTAAGGAAGAAGAATCTCTATAGCAGAGTGCTTTCAACAAAGAGCTACGCCATTGACATTCCTGTTTCTGTATTGGCTTTCATACTGGAAATACACCACCAGCAGCCCTGATCTTCAGCCTACTCACCCACACTCTAAACTTTGAACATACCAACCTTCATAACCACATTAGCCAATACCTTATTATCTATCTATTTACCTACTTACCTTCCTATATATCTATATATTTATATACCTACAAGTCTTCCTGTATGTTATTGGTGTGTTTCTCTGAGAGCACTGATCAATACAAATTTTGATACCAAGGTTGATTCTAGAGGAACAGAATAGTACTAATGAATCATCTGATTTGACTCTAGAGATCTGAAACTGACTGTCTAATTTCACTAACTTAAAGACACTGAATATTCTAAGTTAACAAAAAAAATCTAATAGTCCATGACTTTATCTGGTAGTAAGATATACCAGATATTATCATTGGATACTCTTAATTCAGCACTTACAGGAAGCAAGGATATGGATGATCATGCATATAAAACTTTGAGATACTTTAGTCAAACTAAAGAGTATAATGATATTGACTGGTTGCTCCTGTCATGAAATGGAAGTAGAAAAAAAATGAGCTCAAGAATTCTAATTTCTAGATGAAATACCTTATTCATGACCTGAAAGATTTTATATCCACCCTATCCACCTGCTGGTGCAGGAGACATAGGGAGATGTGGGTTCAGTCCCTGGGTTGGAAGATCCCCTGGTGTAGGAAATGGCAACATACTCCAGAGTCTTGCCTGGAAAATTCCATGGGCAAAAAAGCCTAGCTGGCTATAGCCCATAGTGTCCCAAAGAATCTACCATGACTGAGCATGCACATACATGCACACACACACAAAGAGATCTTATTTCCTTGGAGCCTCAGGACTGACATGAATGAAAACCAAAACCAGAATCTCATCCTGTCAGTGGTGAAATTACAATGCAAATTGAATTCACAGTTTCAAGGAGTGTCTACTGTTAAAGTGAGGGCATTAATTGGGGAAAGAAAAAAATGAATCCTACAATTTGGAATGGGATATGTGGAAATATCCTGACAAAGCTCAGACACTGCAGCCCAAGATTCAAATAATCTTTTGCTACTCCCTATTGCAAGAAGACTCCCCATCTCCAGTAGAAGTAGCTACCCTTCTCTCATCTGAGATTGATCCTGCATTGCTTGAGGTTGTATCTTTGCTAAACAAGGTTCCCTGAGGCTATTTCTTTGCAAGTTCAGCTGCGTTCATTCCCTCAGTCATGTCCAACTCTGTGTGACCCCATGAATTGCAGAACACCAGGCTTCCGTGTCCTTCACCATCACCTGGAGCTTGCTCAAACTCATGTCCGTTCAGTCAATGATGCCATCCAACCATCTCATCCTATGTCATCCCCTTCTCCTTCTGCCCTCAATCTTCCAGTATCAGGGTCTTTTCCAACTGGTTGGCGTTTCTCATCAGCTGGTCAAAGTATTGGAGCTTCAGCTTCAGCATCTGTCCTTCCAATTAACATTCAGGGTTGACTTTCTTTAGGATTGACTAGTTGATCTCCTTGCTATCCAAGGGACTCTCAAGAGTCCTCCAACACCACAGTTTGAAAGCATCATTTCTTTGGCACTCAGCCTTCTTTAGAGTCCAACTCTAGCATCCATATATGACTAGTAGAAAAACCATAGCTTTGACTATACAGATCCTTGTTGGCAAAGCCTCCCGGGTGGCTCAAATGGCAAAGAATGTCTGCAATGCAGGAGACCTGAGCTCGATCCCTGGGTCAGGAATATCCTCTGGAGAAGGGAATGGCAACCTACTCCAATATTCTTGCCTGGAGAATCCCCATGGACAGAGGAGCCTAGCAGGCTACAGTCCATGGGGTTGCAAAGATTCAGACATGACTGAGCAACTAATACTTTCACGTTCTGCTTTTTAATATGCTCTCTAGGTTTCTCATAGTCTTTCTCCCAAGAAACAAGTGTCTTTTATTTTCATGGCTGCAGTCACTGCAGTGATTTTGGAGCCCAAGAAAATAAAATCTGTCACTGGTTCCATTATTTCCCCATCAATTTGCCATGAAGTGATGGGACTAGATTCCACGGTCTTCAATTTTTGAATGTTGAGTTTTATGCCAGGTTTTCCTCTGCTTTTTCACCTTCATCAAGGGGCTCTATAGTTCCTCTTCATTTTCTGTCATGAGGGTGGTGACATCTGCATATCTGAGGTTATTGATGTTTCCCCAGGCAATCTTGATTCCAGCTTGTGCTTCATCCAGCCCTGCATATCACATGATGTACACTGCATACAGATTGAGCTTGACATGGAAAAATGAACTAGCTGCACATTGAGAAAGGAGTATGTCAAGACTATATATTGTCACCTTACTTATTTAACTTATATGCAAAACACATCATGTGTAATGCCAGTGTTGGATGAAGCAAAATCTAGAATCAAGATTGCCAGGAGAAATATCAATAACCTCATATATGCAGATGACACCACCCTCATGGCAGAAAGTGAAGAGAAACTCAAGACTTTCTTGATGAAAGTGAAAGAGGAGAGTGAAAAAGCTGACTTAAAACTCTAAAAAACTCAAAAAATTCAAAAAACAAAGACATGACATCCGGTCCCATCTCTTCATGGCAAATAGATGGGAAAACAATGGGAAAAGTCACAGCCTTTATTTTCTTGGGCTCCAAAATCCCTGCAGATGGTGACTGCAGCCATCAAATCAAAAGACACAAACTCCTTGAAAGAAAAGCTATGACAAACCTAGTCAGCATATTAAAAAGCAGAGACATTACTTTGCCAACAAAGGTCCATCTAGTCAAAGCTATAGTTTTTCCAGTAGTCATGTATAGATGTGAATGCTGGACCATAAAGAAAGCTGAGCACTGAAGAATTGATACTTTTGAACTGTGGTGTTGGAAAAGACTTTTGAAAGTCCTTTGAACTGCAAGGAGATCAAACCAGTCAATCCTAAAGGAAATCAGACCTGGATATTCATTGTAAGGACTGATGCTGAAGCTGAAGCTCCAATACGTTGGCCCCTTGATGGGAAGAACTGACTCATTGGAAAAGACCCTGATGCTGGGAAAGATTGAAGGCAGGAGGAGAAGCGGATGACAGAAGATAAGATGATTTGATGGCACCACTGACTCAATAGAAATGAGTTTGAGCAGACTCCAGAATTTGGTGATGGATAGGGAAACATGCTGCTTTCCATGGGTTTGCAGAATCAGACACAATTGAGTGACTGAAGTGAACTGAACTGAACACTGCTTGTAAGTTAAATAAGCAGGGTGACAATATTCAACCCTCACATACTCCTTTTCCAATTTTGAACCAGTCCATTGCCTTGCAATACTATGTTGATTTTTCTCAGGACCCACCCCTGACCACTTCTTTTTATTTATATATCTATAATTCCATTCAAGTCAGTGTGCATGCATGCTATGTTGCTTCAGTTCTGTCTGATTCTTTGTGACCTTATGGACTACGGTTCCTCTGCCTATAGAATTTTCCAAGTAAGAATACTGGAGTGGTTGCCATGACGTATTCCAGGGGATCTTTCCAACTCAGGGATTGGACCTGAGTCTCCTGGATTGCAGGGAATTTTTTCTTTTCTTTTCTTTTTTAGCATCTGAGCCACCAGGTATGCCAGAGTAGGCCTCTAAAAATGAGGAATAAAAGATGATCCATGAGGAATAAGTTACACTTCAAAAGAACTACTTGAGTTTTCAAATTTATACAGACAAAAATCCAGAGAATATGCTGGGAGTGGATTTATTAAGTGTATGGGATAATGATGGGAGGAACATAAAGATGGATCTGGCTGAATTTATTGATATGGAGCCACTAAACAGAGACTCTGCACTTAACCTTGCAGCTGGAAAGAGAGTTAGGAATGTTGACAACAGTTTGCTTGTTTGGTTAGTTGAAACTTGGATCAAAAGGTCACTGTGCGTGACATGGAAATACCCAGTCTCTCACAGTTTAATGTAGAGGAGGAGACTCAAAGCCTTATGGAGAGTAAAATGTTTGAATGAATCTATCATTTAAGGCCTACTAATTTACCGTGGGTCTTTCCTGGTAGCTCAGCTGGTACAGAGCAGGGAATGGCAACTCACTCCAGTATTCTTGCCTGGAGAATTCCACGGACAGAGGAGCCTGGGGGGCTACAGTCCAGGGGTTGCAAAGTGTCGGAAATGTCTGAGCGACTAACGCCTCTGCTTCACAGGTTCAGGGTCAATATTCCTCAAACTGTAAAACCAGAGGTATAGTGGAGAAGCAAGAGGGCAGCAAGAAAATGTCCTGGCACTTTTACAACTTTCACAAAGGATCTGTTCTGAAAGAAAGAAAAAAAAAATAGAAGAGATCTCTATGAACTTTTAACAGGATAGAGATTTCACAACACAGAAAATTTGAGGATAAAAGATTTAGAAGTGTGTCTTGGGATAGGGTTCATAGATGTTAAAATTTGGAGAATTGCAGTAACAGACCATATCATTGGAAAAAAAATTAAAAGGGGCAGGGTAAGAAAGAAACATAGCTTTAAAGATTTATCTAATTTAGTATTGATTGTACTGGCTATAAGTTTGGCTTAAGGGGCCTTTTTTTGTAGCTATTAGCAACTCTGTTTTAAAGTCTACATTTTGAATATACTTGACAGGTAAACCTGGCTTTGGGATGCTGGGATTTCTATAAATGTGTGGGGAGATAATTGAATTAATTATTAGTGCTCAGAAAAAAAAATCATTCTAAATTCTAGCCAAGGGAAATAATTAGACTCAAATGACAAGAAGCTAAATACTAGTTTTTTACTTTTTTCTTTTTTATGTTCAGGAAAAGTCATTTCTCAAATATGGTGATTGCTACTGTCTCAAGATACTTAAATTACAGTGCTATTATAAATTGAATGTTTTTAATCATAATTGCTTTGCTTTCAGGTTCAAACTTATTTTGATAAAACCTGTATAGAATCGTGCTTGCTGAGAAAAAATGGTGGTGAATACATGTTATAGAAATTGAGGAAAACATATTATAATAAAGTTATTCTCTGAGGCTCAATACTGTTTCTTTTTCTTTTCTTTTAAGATCTTTCCCAAGTACCATTTTAGTTTTGGCTTGAACCCATAACTTGGGAACTGGGGAAAAAAAATGCCTCAACAGCTCACATTTTTGTTTTGATTTCCATTAATCTAGGAGACAGATACAAGAATAATATTGCTATGATTTATGTCAAAGTGTGTTCTGCCTGTGTTTCCCTCTAGAAGTTTCATAGTAGTCAGTCTTACATTTAGATATTTAATTCATTTTGAGTTTTCTGTGTATATGGTGTTACAGAATATTCTACATTCATTATATAATTTGATGCAAAAGACCTATACTCTGAAAACTATAAAATGTTGATGAAAGTTAAAGAAGATGACACAAACAGATGGAAACATAGATTATGTTAACACATTAGAAGAATCAATATTGTTAAAATAACCATACTATGCAAAGCAATCTACCAATTCACTGCAACCTCTATCAAATTACCAATGCCACTTTTTACAGAACTAGAACAAAATATCTTATAATTTTTATGAAAAAATCAAATAGCCAAAACAACCTAGAGATAAAAGAATGGAGCTCAAGTCATCAAAATCCTGTCTTCAGATTATACTATAAAGCTACAGTAGACAAAACAGTATTGTATAGGCACAAAAACAGGCATACAGATCAATGGAACAGGATAAAAAACCTAGAAATAAGCCCACACATTTATGGTCAACTAATTTATGACAAAGGTGGCAAGAATATAAAATGAAGGAAAGACAGTCTAATCAATAGTGTTGCTAGGTAAACTGGACAGCTAAAATCTATTTTATATTTAAGTCTTGGATCTGGTCAAATCCTGAACCATTTAAATTAATTTCTGTTTAATTTTAGACTATTTTTAAAAATTCTAAAGTTTATCATTACAATGTTTTCAGTGTTTGATATAAATTGCGTCTATTGGCTAGTAGCATATATTTGTATCATAGAAGTAAAGTCTCAAAAAATAGCTGATTAACAAAACAGAATGCATTTTGTCCATCTATAGAATATATATGTAGGCATTTTGTCTATATACAATGTATACAGTATATATATTTTGCCTACAAATACAATATATATATATTTTGTCTATATATAGTGTATAATGGCTACACTGTCCTTTTGCTTTATATAGACAGTTTAAGTTTTACTTTTTCCTGTGCCATTATGGTACATAGGTTCCATAATAAACCACAGTATACTCAAACTCCAAACATCATCTGTGTGTTTCAGGTAAAAACTTATTTATATGACAAAGCTGCAAGAGAGCCTACAAAGAATGCAGCACTTTGGCTCAAGTCATTTTTGTTTCAAACAAAATTACGATAATGCTATTAAGACTAAAGTGGAGAAGAAAGAGCATCAGATGGCTTTGGTTATCTGATGTGATTTTATCAGAAAAACTAATCTCAATTCCCTTCTATATGTAAAATATCTCAGTATTTTAAGAGCTGTTTTTATAAATTTCTTCACAATTAACTTTGAAGATATTACCTTTTTATTTATGGAAAATCCAGTTATTTTGATTTCTTCTTACATAATAAATAAATGTTTAAGAGATGGGTGATTCAGTTTTAACAGCAAAGTTTAAAGAGAAAATCCAAACTATTAAAACAAATTAGTAAATATATCAAGATTAAAACAGTAGTATTATGTCTTTTATACTATGTGGGTGTTCTAGCCATCAAAGCTCAAATTTGTCAGAAGTTGAGTCCTTCAAAAATCCACTCAACTTTTTAAAAGTTCTTGATTTTAAAAGGTAGTTTTGAAAAAAAAAAGTTTCCTATAGAAATAAACCTAAGTGAAACAAACCACTCTTGAGTATATACCCAAGGAAAATGAAAAAACTAATTTCAAAAAATATATACACCCCAGTATTTATGACAGCATTATTTATACTGTCCAAGCCATTGAACCCACACATGAAAGAGCAGAGAAGACATAATGTGTGTGCATATATATATATATATATTACATATATATTACATAATATATACATATTATACATATATTACATTATAAATATATATATATATATTACAAAATTCACCCATAAAAAGAGAAAGAAATTCTGCCATTTTCAGTAACATGGATGGACCCAGAGGGTGTTATATTTACTGAAAAAAGTTAGATAGAGAAAAGAAATGCTGAATGTTATCACTATATATGGAATTTTTAAAGTAAAACTAAGGAATGAATTCGTTAAACTAATGAATGAACTAATAACAAAATAGAAACAGATTCATATACAAAAAGAACAAACTAACGGTTACCATAGGGAGAGGTAAGGGGGGGGAAAGACAAGATAGAGGTAGGTAATTACTGTATATAAAATAAATGCCACAATATGTTAAATACAGTACAAGGAATATCAGCAAAATTTATAGTAACTTTGTATTGAGTATAATTTAGAAAAATTATTGAATCATTATGTGGTGGTTGTGGTTTAGTCACTAAGTCATGTCTGACTTGCAACCTCATGGACTGCCAGGTTCCTCTGCCCATGGGATTCTCCAGGCAAGAATACTGCAGAGGATTGCTGTTTCCTTCTCCAGGGAATCTTCATCTTCCTGACACAGGGATCGAACCCATATCTCCTCTGTTGCAGGCAGATTCTTTACCAACTGAAATAATTCCTATATAGTTTCCTTGAAATAAATACAATAATATAAGCCCAATATACTTCAATATTTTTAAAAAAGAAAAAAAAAATTATTTGGATTTGTAAAATATTAAAACTGTCCAAATATGTACCTAAGGACTTAGTTGAGTAAATGAGGCCTTCACTCTTACAACTGCTAGAAACTAAATTTGGCTAATAAGTCAAGTGATAGAAGAAGAAGACTCCACACTCCAGAAGAAAATATTTCTTGGCTGATAACTAAGTTTTAGATTTGTGAGACCTTGAGTGGAAGACATGTCCAGACTATTGACCCATCTGTGATATAATAACTGTCTCTTGCTTAAGCCACTAAATTTATGATGAAATGATATTTAAAGATAGAAAACCAATCCAAAGGAATGGGCATGGAATAACTTTATCCATGCCCATATTTTTATGACTTTTAATCTGAGAGAAAGTTTGCAGTCAGTTCTACATGAAGTAGGTGAACTGACAGAAAAACTTCAGTCTTTCTGGCCTGAAAAGCCAGAGAGCAAAGTTTTAAAGGGAGCAAACCAGAGGGCAGAGTAATTTCTACACATAAAATCAAATATTGGACTAACCCTTGAAACATGCATGGTCAGGTTAAACTCCAAGCAGCTCACTAACAATAAACACTATAAGATTAGGATTTGATTTGTAATCTCAAATAAGTGCTTACCATCCTTCCAAGATGAATACCTGCTGAAACAAAATATTAACACCCTTCAGATGACAATATCAGAATCCAGAGTTGCTACCAAAGTATTTAAAATTTATAGAAAGCTAAAATTAATCTCAACTTAATTAATTACTAAAATTTAAGATAAATTACTCAACATATAAAAAATAAGAAAATATGTCAAATTTTATTGGGAAAATAAAACCAAGTCCAAGATGATTCAGTTGTGGTAATTGTCAGAGAGGGATAAGTGGTTAATATACCATACTAAGTAAGGTAAGAAAAAATATTCTCAGACTGAATGCAACGATTGAAAAACTAACCAGAAAGATAGAAATTATAAACAAAACCAATGAAATATTTAGCTCTAAAATGTACAATAATTGAAATAAAAAGTTCACAAGATAAGCTCAAAAACTGAATGGAGATAATAGAAAAAATGTTGAACTTGAAGATAGATCCAGGGAAATCATCTGATATGTAGAAAAGAAGCACAGATATTTTTTAAAATTAAATAAATGTATAGAGAAATGAGGGACAGCGTTAAGAATTCTAAACTTTGTGGAATTTGGAGTCTAAGAAGAGAAGAGGGAATGGTACAAAACAATATTTGAAGAAATAATGACCAATAATTTCCCAAATTTTGTGAAGGCTGTAATTTACAGATTCAAAAAGCTCAGTGACTCCAAAATGGATAAAATAAAATAGTATCCAACCTATGCACATTATAGTTATATTGCTGGAAAATAGAGACAAAAGGATAATCTTGAAAACAGAGGATGACACACACCAAAGAGACACCAACAATACAAATTACTATTCATCACCATAAACTATGGTAACCAGAAGACAGTGGAATGGTATCTTTAAGTACCTAAAGAAAAACTAAATTTTCAGCTCAAAATTCTATACAGAGTGAAATATCCTTCAATATGAAGGCAAAAATTGAATGTCAATACTTTGATAGTATTCTGAATCAAAAACTTTAAAATGTACACTTGTAAAATGTTTGGGGTGATTTGAGTATAAACTAATATTCTTATTTTGGAAATATTATTAATTGTATTAAGTGTGTGATAGGGATACTTTAGCTGTATAGGAGGATATTCATGTTCTTTGAAGATATATATTCATGGTAAAGTATAATGATGTCTGCAAATATTCTTCAAAGTTTCAGGCAGGAAAAAACATAGAGATTTACATGATAATAACTGTCAAGTTTACATGAAGGGATTGATTTCATGGAAATTATTGAGTTTATTACCACCCAATATTTAATTGGTACAAGTAGTCTGGAATAGAGAAATAAAAAAGTATAAATTCTTTCTATTTTTGAACCTATTCATACCCAATGATCTTAAAATCCATTTCTAGATATATCCTACAGAAATTCTTCTATATATACACTAAAATTCATTAATTTTGATCAATTTCTATCAGGACTTATTTCATAGTAAACAGAATTGACCATTACCAACAGAAAGCATAAATCCTTATCATGCACATTAATGCAATGGAATGTTACTCAGCAATGATGATTATTGAACTACAGCAATATAAACACTTAAAAAATGTTAAGCTAGAGTAGTCAGATGTGAAAAAATACGTGATATAATTTAACGTATGCATGCATGCTCCATCGCTTTAGCTATGTCTGACTTTTTGGGATGCTATGGACTGTAGCCTGCTAGGCTCCTCTGTCCATGGGATTCTCTAGGCAAGAATACTGGAGTGAGTTGGCATGCCCTCCTCCATGGGATCTTCTCAACCCAGTGATCAAATTTTGCCCCTGAAGTTTCCTTCAGTGGCAGGTAAGTTCTTTACCAATAGTGCCACCTGGGAAGTCCATAATTTAATGCATCAATTCAGTTCAGTTCAGTCGCTCAGTCGTGTCCGACTCTTTGCGACCCCACGAATCCCAGCACGCCAGGCCTCCCTGTCCATCACAAACTCCCAGAGTTTACTCAAACTCATGCCCACCGAGTCGGTGATGCCATCCAGCCATCTCATCCTCTGTTGTCCCCTTCTCCTCCTGCCCCCAATCACTTCCAGCATCAAGGTCTTTTCCAATGAGTCAGTGCTTCGCATGAGGTGGCCAAAGTATTGGAGTTTCAGCTTCAGCATCAGTCCTTCCAAAGAACACCCAGGACTTATCTCCTTCAGGATGGACTGGTTGGATCTCCTTGCAGTCCAAGGGACTCTTAAGAGTCTTCTCCAACACCACAGTTCAAAAGCATCAATTTTTCGGCACTCAGCTTTCTTCACAGTCCAACTCTCACATCCATACATGACCACTGGAAAAACCATAGCCTTGACCAGACGGACCTTTGTTGACAAAGTAATGTCTCTGCTTTTTAATATGCTATCTAGGTTGGTCATAACTCTCCTTCCAAGGAGTAAGCGTCTTTTAATTTCATGGCTGCAGTCACCATCTGCAGTGATTTTGGAGCCCCCCAAATTAAAGTCTTACACTGTTTCCACTGTCTCCCCATCTATTTCCCATGAGATGATGGGACCAGTTGCCATGGGTAGATTTCCCAAACATGGAGATCAGGGTAAAAGCCAGATTCCTACAAAAGTACACAAATTTCTAATGCTAAATTGTTTCCTTCTTTAGCCAATTCTCTCATTTCCCTTGATCCTTTCCTCTTCTCCATATACAACTCATTTGATATACTTTACTTTTTATGGCTTTATATATCACCTCCATATACACCAAGTAATTAATCGAACATTCATTTGCCACTACAATGAACAAATCTGCTAAGCACTGGGAATACAAAGGTACAGTTAAGTAAAATATGTTTTCTTTAAAAAGAAAGTTTTAATGTGATACTTCATAACTTGAAAGTGAAAACAGTAGTAGTTTGATGCAAGTTCTCTGAAGCCTGATCTGCCTAAGTATCTAGCCCAGCTTGACCACTTCCAAACCATGAGGACTTTGACATATTACTTATGCCTTTTGTGCCCCAAGCCCTTTATTTCTCTATGTATGTGTGCTTATTCTATTAAAAGAGCTCAATAATTATTTAACATTATTACTTATATATTGAATTTTATATTACAAAGCACTCAATATTCAAAATATCATTCATCTTTGGTATAAACATCTGAAAAAAATTATTTTTTAAATAAAATTGAGGCTTATGGGACTTTGTAAAAGGTTAAGAAAATCATAAAACAAAGTTTTAATTTTAGCCTCTGCCTTTTAGTTCCTTGTCCAGGTTTTTTCTTTCTTTCTTTTTTTTTTTGTACCTCCCTTTCAGCTACTGCCCTAAATTTATCTTGAGCTCTGCTTTCTCTTCTAACCTTCAATTCCACCGATGTTTCCTGGGCATTTCACTGACACTGTAAAGTCAACCACAAAATAACCGGGTTCTAAACTAAATCATCTATTCCCTAAATCTGTTTCTCTTCTTGAATTCCTTACCATTGGATGACAGGAACATTTCCTAGGCAGTAAATTTCAAAATAACAGTATAATCTCCCATTCTTCTCTTCGATATCCATATAGACATCTCATATTCTAGACAGCTTCCATCTCTACTTTATAGTATTCTTTTATCGTATTCAACTTCCCAATCCCACTGCAACAGACTTTATCAGAATTTTACTACCCCTAGTTAATATTATTAATCAACTATTTCTGTGTGAAGTATCTGCAAAGACAAACCTGTTCCCCATAGTGCTTGCTGTTGGGATAACTACTATTCATTGAATATTAATAATTAATAATTTAATAATCTATCTAGCACTTAGGTGATTTACATACAGTATTTCATTTAATTTTCACATCAGTTCCCAAATATAATTTAGTCAGTATTATATATGAGAAAATTGAAGCTAGATTTCTTCCATTTAAATAGTTGGAACTGAAATACAGGCATGCCCACTTCCAATTTGTGTTCTAACTCTCTGTTTTTCCTTTATTTTACTTCTATGCTCAAAATTACACATAAACTTCCACTGCCTAACAAATCACACCCAAAATCATTAGCCTATTACTTTAATGCTCCTTGATCTGACCTTTTCTAGTCCTGTGGCCACTGCTGAGTTTTCCAAATTTGCTGGCATATTGAGTGCAGCGATTTCACAGCATCATCTTTTAGGACTTGAAATAGCTCAACTGGAATTCCATCACCTCCACTAGCTTTGTTCATAGTGATGTGTCCTAAGGCCCACTTGACTTCACATTCCAGGATATCTGGCTCTAGCTGAGTGTGAGTGACCACACCATCATGATTATCTGGATCGTGGAGATCTTTTTTGTGCAGTTCTTCTGTGTATTTTTGCCACCTCTTCTTAATATCTTCTGCTTCTGTTAGGTTCATACCATTTCTGTCCTTTATTGAGCCCATCTTTGCATTAAATATTCCCTTGGTATCTCTAATTTTCTTGAAAAGATATCTAGTCTTTCCCATTCTGTTGTTTTCCTCTATTTCTTTGCATTGATCGCTGAGGAAGTCTTCCTTATCTCTCCTTGCTATTCTTTGGAACTCTGAATTCAAATGGGAATATCTTTCCTTTTCTCCTTTGCTTTTCTCTTGCCTTCTTTTCACAGCTATTTGTAAGGCCTCCTCAGACAGCCACTTTGCCTTTTTGCATTTCTTTGCCATGGGGATGGTCTTGATCCCTGTCTCCTCTACAATGTCATGAACCTCTATCCATAATTCATCAGGCACTCTGTCTATCAGATCTAGTCCCTTAAATCTATTTCTCACTTCCCCTGTATAACCATAAGGGATTTGATTTAGGTCATACCTGAATGGCCTAGTGGTTTTCCCCACTTTCTTCAATTTGTGTCTGAATTTGGCAATAAGGTGTTCATGATCTGAGCCACAGTTACCTCCCGGTCTTGTTTTGCTGACTGTACAGAGCTTCTCCATCTTTGGCTGCAAAGAATATAATCAATCTGATTTCGGTGTTGAACATCTGGTGATGTCCATGTGTAGAGTCTTCTCTTGTGTTGTTGCAAGAGGGTGTTTTCTATGACCAATGGGTTCTCTTGGCAAAACTCTATTAGCCTTTGCCCAACTTCATTCTGTATACTTAAGGCCAAATTTGCCTGTTACTCCAGGTGTTTCTTGACTTCCTACTTTTGCATTCCAGTCCCCTATAATGAAAAGGACATCTTTTTTGGGTGTTAGTTCTAGAAGATCTTGTAGGTCTTCATGGAACCATTCAACTTCAGCTTCTTCAGTGTTACTGATCATATCATAGACTTGGATTACTGTGATATTGAATGGTTTGTCTTGGAAACGAACAGATCATTCTTTTGTTTTTGAGATTGCATCCAAGTACTGCATTTCAGACTCTTTTGTTGACCATGATGGCTACTCCATTTCTTCTAAAGGATTATTGCCCACAGAAGTAGATATAATGGTCATCTGGGTTAAATTCACCCATTCCAGTCCATTTTAGTTTGCTGATTCCCAGAATGTCAACATTACTCTTGCCATCTCCTGTTTGACCACTTCCAATTTGCCTTTATTCATGGACCTAACATTCTAGGTTCCTATGCAGTATTGCTCTTTATAGCATCAGACCTTGCTTCTATCACCAGTCACATTCACAACTGGGTGCTGTTTTTGCTTTGGTTCTATCCCTTCATTCTTTCTGGAGTTAATTCTCCACTGATCTCCATTAGCATATCAGGCACCTACCAACCTGGGAATTTCGTCTTTCAGTGTCCTATCCTTTTGCCTTTTCATACTCTTCATGGAGTACTCAAGGCAAGAATACTGAAGTGGTTTACCATTCCCTTCTCCAGTGGGCCACATTCTGTCAGATCACATTCTGACCAACCTCGACAGCATATTAAAAAGCAGAGACATTACTTTACCAACAAAGGTCTGTCTAGTCAAAGCTATGGTTTTTCCAGTAGTCATGTATGGATGTGAGATTTGGACTATAAAAAAAGCTTAGTGCTGAAGAATCGATGCTTTTGGACTGTGGTGTTGGAGAAGACTCTTGAGAGTCCCTTGGGCTGCACGGAGATCCAACCAGTCCATCCTAAAGGAAATCAGTCTTGAATATTCATTGGAAGAACTGAAGCTGAAGCTGAAACTCCAATACTTTGTCCACCTGATGCGAAGAAGTGACTCATTGGAAAATACCCTGATGCTGGGAAAGATTGAAGGCAGGAGGAGAAAGGGAGAACAGAGGATGATATATTTGAACAGCATCACCGACTCAATGGACATGAATTTGAGTAAACTCCAGGAGTTGGTGATGGACAGGGAAGACTGGTGTGTTACAGTCCAGGGGGTCACAAAGAGTCGGACATAACTGAGCGACTGAACTGAATATTAGTTGCTCTAAATTAACACATTCCATGATGTTCTGCTTCCATTCCAGTGTACAAATTAGCCCTTAATTCTACTTGATCAGTTGATTTATCCTTTTAAGGTCTAGCTAAATGCCTCTTACATTTTTTTTTCCTTGTTCTGCAAAAATAGGCAGATATTTTAAACTTCAGAACAAAGAACCATAGATTTGGGATGGTGTGAGATGGGACTTCTGTTTGTATGATAGGAGAAGCTTAAAAGTGAAAAGAGAGATGGAAAAGTGGCAAAAGGTAGATATTTTGAGATACAACAGTTTTAAAGAAGAATACATATATGTTTAGACTTTCCCCAAGGCTCTGCATGACTGTGAACCCATTCATAACGTGTATTTCTCCCAAGAGAACACTGGAAACCCACTTTAAGGATATATGGATTAGCTAGAGAGCAATCAGCAATGAGAACAAATAGTTCAGAGGGTTTTCTCCCATGCTGCTTGAGACAGCTTGAAATCTGAACAAAATGACATGTGTTCTCTGAACTTTAATAGTATTAATAATTTTCTGATTTGTATTTAAACTTGTTTTCTATTTATTTAGCTTCTAAAGTAGCTTATGTCTGTGTCTAAGCATCTTTATACACTGAAGCCTCTGGATAGTAATCAAGTACATAAGATGGATTGCTACCTTGAAATTACTCTTCATTTTGGATTAAAAAATGTTAAGATATTATGTGATGATATTACAGTGATGGTAACACAGAACCTAGTGTGTATGTGTGTGTGTGTGTGTGTGTGTGTGTGTGTGTGTGTGTGTGTGTATAGACAGACACCAAAGTTCAGCTGATAGACATAATAAATTAGGTTGTGAATTTTGACTTCTCTGACAGAAAAAAATTTCTTCTAAGTGTCTTAGAAAATTGAGTTAAATGTAGTCAATGCACTAAAATGTTTCTAATGACCCTTTGTAAATTCTGCATTTTGCTGTGCTTTATTGGAGATCAGTTGTGAACATCTTTTTTGTTTGTTTGTTTGTTTGTTTCTTTTAAAATACACTTTCACAGATCTTTGTTAGTGGGCTCTGTATTTTTTACAGAAGAAAAAATCTATTAAATACCAGTACTGAAAAATTAACCATAATTGCTTAGGATGATGATTCTAAATGAAGAATACTAAAGGATTTAGAAGAAGTTTCTTAAATATTGCATATAAAGTACTTACTTTTGTTACCACTTAAAAATTTAGCAATGAGCAGAGTTTATTTGGGATGACACGTACAATGCTTTAATTATTGAAAATCTTAACCCTCCCTGTTACAGTCATAATGAATATCTAAGGTTAGAAAGAATTTATTCCCACAATTTAATTTTAGAAACTGAATGGATTTTTAATTTTATTATCTGAATGGATAAATATCTGGTTTTTTTTTCACTACATCTCTAGTTTAACATAAATATATATATATATATATATATATATATATATATGAATATTGGAACGAAAGAGTAGGAGAGGTATGGGAGACTATCGAGAGACTCTTTTAAAAATATTTAAGATATAAAATAAAATATTTAAAAAATGTTTTCTAGTCCAAATTCAATTAAGTAAGTTTAGCAGTTATGATTCAAATATTTAGTTGCTTAGTTTGTTAGGATTGTTTGGTTAGTTTAAGTTAATTGCTTTATATCTATATTGCTGCAATAAATTATACTTAGTTTATTTAGTGCTAATGTACTCATTTTAATTGACTCAAATTTTTTTATTAAAAGGTTTCATAGTAATAATATTATGTATACTGACACATTTTTAATATTCCTTACAGATATAAGATATAAGTCATTTGCTTACTTGAGGGGGTATTAATGATATTTAGAGGTATTTGAGATTTCAGATCAGTTTTACCATAATATAAAATATGCAAGTTCCAAACTAACAAAGAATCAAGAAAAGAACCAAAAAATTCCTCTAGTATCTCTCATAGTTCACAGTACAGTATACTGAAAAGAGTAATCAGATGAGTATACAAAGACAAACAAGAAAACACAGAAAAAAGAAAAGCTATGTTTTTTGAATGATGACTTATAGAGTGCTTAATATGTCAGATTCTCTTTGAAGACTTTACAACAATTAATTCATTTAGTCATATTTTGAGAAAGGCACTCTTATCAAATTAAACACAGATGTGCTCCAGAGAGGTTGAGTGAGTAACTCAAGATTCCACAGTTGGTGGTACATGAAGCTTGAATTCAAACATTTTCTCTATAAAATCATTGCCCTTACAAAGTTTCACCTTATCTCCCATTCAATGTATTAATGGAAACTTTCTGACTTTTTAAATGTGAGTTGAAATATAATTTTAGTTTGGAATTTGTTATGGAATACCATACTGTGATGCTACAATATACCCAAACAGAGAAAAAAAAATCTCATTCATGCATCATTATATATGTTAACCTTCCTGGATACCAGAATTCTTATAGCAAATGTAAGTTACGCTGTAACTGATCGAGGAACATCACTTTAATATTGCCTCTATTTCAGAGATTCGTTTCTGTAAAGGCTTGTATTTCCAGATCATACTTTCACCAACTGTAATTATATAAGTATCTGGTTATTATTAACTGTGGAAGTGATATGTTCTTCAAAATGTGAATCAAAGCTGTTGACCTCATATCCCCTTATTGTTGGTGATTCAAGTGTACAAACTTGGAGTAAGAAAAGAACTTTCAAGAAAAACCACCTTTCCCTTGATAAACTGTTTCATTTCCCCAGCTTCAACTGGTATAAAAACTGCACTAGTTAATGTAAATTTATGTCAGTTGAACAACTCCCCATAACTCCTTACCCATTTCCTGGCAACCATCATTATACTATTTACTTATGCCTCATATAGAGGAATTGTGCCTGGTAGCTCTTGTTCTTTTTCTTGAGCAATCTCCATCTTGCTTTCCATACTGACAGCACCACTTTATATTCTTACAGCAGTGTACAAGGGTTCTAATCTCCCAGCAACCTTGTCAGCAGTTATTATCTTTCTTTTTAAATAATAGTCATCTTTTAAAATGTAAGGTGATAATTTATTGTGGTTTTGATTTGTGACTTCAGAAAAAATGTGTGATAATAGACTTTCCAGAAGTATATGCTGGACAATTCACTTTTAAATTCAGGAGAGTAAAACACTTTCTGTTGAGGTAGAGTGAGGAACATGTTGTCCTCTGTGTTTTTAAAAAATGTTTATCTTGTTAATCTGACTTTTCATATGATGATATATTGCGAATATCTTTCCAGAATATAAAATCATTTTGAGGTCTTTAAAATCTTTAAGTGTTAAGTATTTTAGCTATTTTGTTTAAATGGCATTATGCTAGAAAATAATTTAGTTTGTCTCGCTTTGCAAGAATTCTCTTTCTGTGCCTTGATGGTCTGAGACACCACTACCAGTTTCAGACTGAGTAATTCTTAATCACATAACTTTTGGTGTATAAATTTATTTTTATAGCAGTAGGTGCACTTACACTCATGTAAGATGTGGGTATGGTTAAAGACATTCCATACAACTCCACAAACACTGATATTTTTGATGCTTTGGTCCTATTAACAGAAGTAGACCACTGGAAGGGAGAAGGTGATGAAAGTTTGACTTCCCTAAGTAAACATTGATTTCATTGTCTACACCAGTCTTTTAGTTGGAGAAATTAACTCACTTGCTCAAGGTCACTCAGGTAAACAGTGGTGGCTTGGGGGTAAGTTTGGTCAGCTTGACTTCAGAAGTCATGCTTTACCTTACAAGGAAGCTATTTTCAAGGTGTGTCTCAGTCCCAGGTGCATGACATCATCTGGAGAAACCCTAAAGCCTTGCTGGATGAGACTTATTGCTGGGCATTTTTTCACAGAATTAGAATACAATTTTTATACTTTCTGTGGAAACATAAAAAACCCTGAAGAACCAAAGCAATCTTGAGAATGAAAACTGTAGGAATCAGGCTACCTGATTTCAGACTATACCTCAAAGCTACAGTATTCAAAACAGTGTGGTACTGGCATAAAAACAGAAATAGAGATAGATGGAACAGGATGGAAAGTTCAAAGACAAACCTACCCACCATGGTCACCTCATCCATGACAAAGAGGCAAAAATATACAATGGAGAAAAGATAGTTTCTTCAATAAGTGGTGCTGGGAAAACTGTACAGCTACATGTGAAAAGAATTAAATTACAACACTCCTTAGCACCATACACAAAAATAAACTCAAAATGGACTAAAGGCCTAAACTAAATCTGGATACTATAAAACTCTTAGAAGAGAACTTAGAACACTCTATGACACAGAACACAGCAAGATCTTTTTGGATACTACAGTAATGAAAATAAAAACAATAATAAAAACATGGGACCTAATTAAACTTAAAAGCTTTTACAGAACAAAGGAAACCATTAACAAGATAAGAAGACAACCCTCAGAATGGGAGGAAATATTTGCAAATGAAGTGACTGACAAGGGATTAATTTCCATTATATACAAACACCTCATGTAGTTTAATAAAATGAAAAAGAAAGAAAAAAAATCAAACAACAACAACAAGTACTCCAAAACCTAATAATAATAATAAAAATGGGTGGAAGATCTAGATAGACTTTTCTCCAAAGACGACATACAGGTGGCTAAAAAGCACATGGAAAGATGCTTAACCTCCCTAATTGTTAGAGATATGCAAATCAAAGCTACAATGAGGTATCACCTCACAATGATGAGAATGGCCATTATCAAAAACTACAGACAATAAATGCTAGAGATGGTGTGGAGTAAAAGGAACCTTCCTACACTGTTGGTGGGAATGTAAATTGTTACAGCCGCTATGAAAAACAGTATGGAGGTTCCTTAAGAAACTAAAAATAGCATTACCATATGACCCAGTAATCCCACCCCTGGGCATTTATCTGGAGAAAGTCATAATTCAAAAAGATACATGCACTCCTCCGTTCCTAGCAGTACTATTCATAATATCCAAGGCATAGAAACAGGCTAAATGTCCATCAACAGAAGAATGGATAAAGAAGATATGGTACATATATATAGTGGAATATTTCTCAGTCTTAGAAAAGAACATAACAATGCTATTTGAAGCAATGTGGATGGACCTAGAGTTTGTCATACTGAGTAAAGTAAGTCAGACAAAGACAAATATCACATGCTATCATTTACATGAGGAATATATCACTGTATAAGCTTTATAAGACTTAAACATTCTTTAAGGAGCACAACACATTGAAAGTCTGAAAAATGAAGTCAGAACTCTTTGTTACTTATAACTGCAAATGAGAGAAAGTTACCATAAAGGGTCAAACAATTTGGGAACATGGTAATAGTGAGCTGGAATTACAGGGGATAGTCTATACCTGGCAAGTGAGGAAGGGTTGGCTAGATTTCAAGGGCTCCCTACCCTTTGGCTAATTTGAATAACTTTTTAGGCTCTGAGCCACAGAGTCTGTCCCTACTTGTCTGGTACTGGGTCCAACGGCAACTGGGAATGGGTATGGTGGTTGGAAATGTGAGACACTGATAAGAGATGTGGTTAAGTGTGGACTGCAGCAATTAGCTATTTAAGGAAAACTGACTAGCCTCGAGGCAAGGCCTCAATACTAGGTCAAAACAGCACTTCAAGGAAAAGCTTTAGCATACATATGAAGAAAGACAAAATTGAAGAATATATCTGCTATGTGTCCTGAATGGACTACGCAAGGGACAAAGCCCACAAAAAATAATTGCCAAGGTAATAATAACTGACATTATTTCCAGGCACTGTTTTGAGAATTATACATGTGCTATTTTAATCTTTGCCATCACATGAGGTCAGTGCTATAATATTTGAAGTTTACAAATGAGGAATCTAAGGCAGAGAGACCTTAAGTAACATGATCCCGACCTAAAGTTCCTATGTTGGACATAGAAGAGCCAAGGCAGTGTTAATCTTAGAGCTCAGGTTCTTAACTCCTTTTCTCCTAGCCATACTACTAAATACTGATTGTCTTGTTGATATGGGGTTTATAAAGAATGTGTGTGTGTGTGTGTGCCCAGTCACTACGTTGGGTCCGATTCTTTCTGATCTCACGGACAGTAGCCTACCAGGCTCCTCTATCCATGGAATTTTCCCATCAAGAATACTGAAGTACTGAAGAGGGTTGACATTTCCTCCTCCAGGGGATCGTCCTGACCCAGGGATCAACTTACATCTCCTACATCTCCTGCATTGGCAGGTGGATTCTTTACCACTGAGCCACCTGGAAAGTCTTTATAAAGATTATAAAGGAGTGATTATATCCATGCACAGAACTGTGTTATTTCTCCCAGAAATGTTAAGCAATCCAGATATAAGAAGGAAATTGAAGTTTATAGGGCAAAATACTGCCAGGAAAAAGGATGTGGATATTGTGAGCTAGGTTTTAAGGAATTCAAATAAATAACACAAGCAATCCAGATATAGGAAGGAAATTGAAGTTTATAGGGCAAAATACTGCCAGGAAAAAGGATGTGGATATTGTGAGTTAGGTTTTAAGGAATTCAAATAAATAACACATGCTTTATTACTCAAGAATGGAGCAAGTTGAGAAAAGGGTTCAGGAATATGAATAATAAAAACAAAATCTCACCTTAATTCCTATGAAAGGTGATTGCAGAATATGACTTTCCTTCTGTAACAAACAAAATTGCCAATTTCATCCCTGAGTTAGATATGCTTACCCATCACTGAACAGTTGATTAGCTAGCTGCTCATCTTTCCTTTCAAGGGCAGACTTCTTTCCATATGACATGCAGTAGGTAATTAAACAAAATCCATATAAATAGACTGGCTTCTAAAAGGGAAGACACTGAGGTAAGCATGCTCAGTATTTTCTCTTAAATATATCTCAAAGATTTTATTATCTTAAATTGTTTCAGGGATAATTCACTCTCATTCTCTATGTAAAGATGGGTGAAGAATAGAGAGAGGGCCAGAGGGTTAGTGTAGTAGAAGACCCTGCACTGAGACAAAAGCAGTGGACAGTAATTGCATTCCCTACTCCTAGTTCTATGCAATTTTGAGTCCAAGGGAAGATACTGATCAAAGACTTTAGCTTATTGGAGAAGAAAGCAAGGTCATACATGCAATGTGGATTGAGAGCAAAGAATGAGTTTAAGGACTAGAAGTGTCTGGGCCCAGGGGAAGGGAGGATAATAGGGATGTAATCTAGTTCATTAGAAGGTAAGACGTAGTGATGGAGAGAGTTGTGAAAAGATTTTGTTTGTTTGTTTTAATTGACACTAAGGACATAAGCAAGAAAGGTAAAAAGTCTACTTCTTGAGTGCTAACCTCACCTGGTTGATATGGTCACTTGAAATATTATCTTAAGATAATTGAAAAGCCATGTTCAGATTGTTTAAAATAATTTTAACATTGATTTTTGTGGTAATACATAGTATTGGAAGGAGGAGTAAAGTTTTGTATGCTGAATACTTGTTACTCAAAGTAAAAGTGGGAGTAAGGTTTGAAGTAAAATGTAGATTTTTTTTTTTTATAAAAGGGGAATTTAAAATGTATGCTCTTTGTTAAAGGATGATTCATTTTAAAGAATTTTTTTTCAAATTATTTGCAAAAGTAGAGTGTAATGGATAATTATAAAACTAAAGACAAATCTACAGTAAATGAATAGAATACTTTAATAGGTTAAAAATGATAGTTCTTCCAGGAGAAGACTGGCCTGAGACACCAAGAGGCACTAGGGCCAACACAGATATTTTCTACCCTTTGCCTCTGAGATAGAATGGACTATTGCTGAAATATTTACTGCTCCTTCCTACTGACCCTGCTTATTGGAGACAAATTCCATTTGATAATGTGACTGGCTTTACCCAGTTAATCATGAATGGCAGAGCTGCCATGTCAGTTTTCCAGGAGACACCATATCTCTGGTAGGGGAAGCAAATTCAATAAAGAAAATATATATGTGAGAAATAAAGATGTGAGAAAGAGCCACAATTGCACCACAACAGATATTCATTTCTGTTGGTTTTAAGTCAGTTGTTTGTTACTTCAGTATCCCTTAGACTAAGATATCAAACATAGTGCCTATACCTGGCACTGAGCTTGAGAATCTTAAATGAAGCTATTCCCTTCACACAGAGGAGAATGTAATTAAGCTGATTATAACTCATGCTTCGGTTCAAGTGTTGTAAAGATAACAGTGCTAATGAAGATCAACATAGTCACTCCTCAGTGACTATCAAGAGTCTAATTCTAGTCATTCTATGGCTAATAATATTAATGTGGAAAGTTAAACAGATGAACTTACTAAACATATTGAAAATTCAGCAATTGTTTCTAACTAGTTGAATACCATAATGTGTTAATTCATCAAGACTCTCATTCTGATAAGTTTAATTAAGTATTCTTTCACTTAACAAACACACAAGTTTGTTTACTCTTACATTTTCTAAAGCAAAATGCAAATAAACTTCTATGAACTGAAGTCTAATAAATTACTTCACTAAGTGTTATTTTGCTTTTCACACCTAACAGACACTTCAATTTAAAAAATACCCATTTCACTCAAAAGAAAAAAAAATGTCATTCATGATTAGAGTATGCTTAAATTTTATAAAACCCTCAACTGATTCACAAATCACACTCTGTGTTGCCTTTTCAAAATACAAAAGAACTGGATGAAAGCTGTGAAGTACATATTACAAGTGGAAGTAAATGCAGAGACAGAAAAGGGCATGAAGTAGAAAAATAAAATAATGTAAAAGCAATTGCATGTGGGAATTGAGCAACAAAAATATATTTTTTTTAATTTTATTGCCTGGCTTAATGGCTTTTTAGTCGAATACATTTTGGAGAGCTACTTGGATTATCTTTTCCAGTCTGTTTTTCCCTCTATCTTTAACTCATGTAAAGATAATAGTCCATGAAGAGTACTTAAATATCTTCTGGAAAAGAAAGGATTTTCAACGAAAGATTGTTTTATAAAACAGGAGCTTATATCTACTTTTCAGTGCATTCATGTGGTGTTTCACTTTGCTTATATATCTGTTTTCTCCATCAAACTGCTCAACTAGACCAAAAGAGATGTCTCACATGTACAATTGGGCCTTTGGTGTTTAACACCATGTACTGTACATGGTAGAAGTTTATTAAACATTTTTGAGAACTTTCTAAAATTTCTCTGCCTTTCTGAATGTGAGAGGTTATAGGAGTCATTTGACTTTTTTAAAATTTATTTTAATTGGAGCCTAATTACTTTGTAATATTGTAGTGGTTTTTATCATACATTGACATGAATCAGTCATTTGACTTTCTTTTGACAGCTTTGAATGAGTCTGAAGTGGTAAACAAGTCAGTAGTAATTGGAAAGTTCAGACTCTGCCAAGTATATGACTACAATTTGACTATAACTTTTTAATATAATGATAAACAAACTGAAATAGTTTTTAATGGATTGCTTTTCCCTTATCAATATATTTGGTTAATCTTATCATTGGTATATCCTAATTTTTAATCATTATTTTATAAAATAGCTTTAAATATTTTAAAATAAACTTGATTTGGAGTTTTTTGCTAATAAGATCTTTCAGATAAGACACATTTTACTTGCTAATTTTTCATGGAGAGACTAAAATCACCCTTGATTTCATAATAAAAAGTATTTTGTATGAGACAAGATGAAACTCACTTAGAGATTTCTTTGTCTTCTCCATCACCAACACAAAGATCTCTTAAATGTAAAATTGACAATAGCAGTACAAGACTAAAATATTTAAGTATCACCATATTTAAGGCAAGATACCAAGCATATCATAAGTATGTGCCCCCAAAAAACACTACAAAAAAATCTTCTAAAGCATTCTTTCCAAGCACAGTTAAACACAAAGCTGATGATTTCTGGTATAGTCCCAAGTGGCTAGCTTTGAGAATGGTGTAAGGAATGGACACAGTGAAGTTTCAAGAACTTTCATGATATGCTTCCTAATAAGCATGTATGAAACACTTCTAAATAAAATTTAGAGTTATGAAGAAGAAACATTCTTGAAATTATCCTATGTTAATCTGACTTCAGTAACAGCAGAGTATTCAATGTTTTCATCTAGAAAATTTGAGATAATAGACTTTGGGAAAAGCTTAACACATGTGCAAAGACAGAGGAGTTTTTCCAGATAATTAAATTTGATTGTATATTAGGTCATATCAAGTGACCAAAATGAAGGAATAAATTTTCTTATTTTTAAAGATATTTCGCAATATACACAAACCTATACATATAGATATACATGCAGCACCACATATAAATGTTATGCTTGTGTAAATATACTAATACAAGTACATATTTGCATAAATAGATGTGTTTATTTGAAAATGCAAGTAGGCATATCCATGTGTGTATCATAGGTGAATGTCTAAATGCATGAGGTGGAATATGTGTTGCTATGTGTGTGATATGTAGCTGAATAAGTATCCTGAATAATCAAAGATAAAAGCAACTTATCCAATATGTTACTATTTTGATGCCCTTTCTCAATTCAAATATACTTTTCCAAGGAGCATTTTCAATTATTTTAAAATAAATAGCAGCTCCACTAAAGCACTTTATCCCAATTTGAGGTACTTCAAAGTATGAATATAAAATTTGAAAGGTAAATTTGATTGAATGTATTACCTTTGCTTTGATTTGTTCAGTTCATCCTTTCTCTTTGTAGTAGTTCATCCCAATATCATACTGTTGCACACATTTTTTCCTATAAGCACAATTTTCTGAAAGCTTAAAATGCTGACATTTTAGCACTCCATTTGAAGAATGCTTGATTAAATATTTCAAACTGTTATTGAGCATTATGGAACTACAATTGAAAGGATTTACTGTTGAAAAGTCCAATAAAATTTTAGGACACTTAGTCTGATTTTAAATATATCTTTTGAAAAGCTCAAACATTTCTAAACTCCAATTAATGATGAACCACATAGAAAGTATTACCACCATGCTGATGTACAGTTTAACATTCAACATTATCTGTTAACAAAAATTTATATTTCAGTGAGTCTATCAGTGTTTAAGTACAACTACATTTTGTATTTTGATTTTAGAATTTCACAACATTTTTGGAAATAATTACAAATAGAATTTGTTTTACTATCTACTACAAATTATATCTTTGGTTTCTAAATTAAGAACTTTTCTAATGCAAAGCTTTACCCTATCAAAGATTTTTAATATAATAAATAATTTTATCTTCAATCTTGTTGCTGTTGCTTAGTTGCTCAGTCGTGTCCATCTCTTTGTGACCCCATGGACTGCAGCAGGCCAGGCTTCCCTGTCTTTCACCATCTCCTGGAGCTTCCTCAAACTCATATGCATTGAGTCAGTGATGCCTTCCTGTTCAGATCGGCTCGACAAGCAGGGTTTCCGAAAGCGCCATACGGCGAGAGAATGAGAAATAAGACACAAGAATTCAGGGAAAAGCGAAGATCAGGGGACTAACACCGCTCAAAGGTGAAGGTGCTGAAACTGAATCCAAGTCAGCTTTATTATACTTTCAGTCGTGAATGAAAGAAAATGCAGGAGTTAAACTGTCACATAAAGAATGAAGGGATGGAGCCAAAGCAACAGCAATGCCCAGTTGTGGATGAGACTGGTGATAGAAGCAAGGTTCGATGTTGTAAAAACAATATTGCATAGGAACCTGGAATGTTAGGTCCATGAATTAAGGCAAATTGAAAGTGGCCAAACAGGAGATGGCAAGAGTGAATGTCAACATTCTAGGAATCAACAAACTAAGATGGACTGGAATGGGTGAATTTAACTCAGATAGCCATTATATCTACACTGTGGGCAGGATTCCCTTCGAAGAAATGGAGTAGCCATCATGGTCAACAAAAGAGTCTGAAATGCAGCACTTGGATGCAATCTCAAAAACAAAAGAATGATCTCTGTTCATTTCCAAGACAAACCATTCAATATCACGGTAATCCAAGTCTATGACATAACCAGTAACGATGAAGAAGCTGAAGTTGAATGGTTCCATGAAGACCTACAAGACCTTCTGAACTAACACCCAAAAAAGATGTCCTTTTCATTATAGGGGACTAGAATGCAAAAGTAGGAAGTCAAGAAACACCTGGAGTAACAGGCAAATTTGGTCTTGGAGTATGGAATGAAGCAGGGCAAAGGCTAATAGAGTTCTGCGAAGAGAACGCATTGGTCATAGCAAACACCCTCTTCCAACAACAGTGGAAACAGTGGCTGATTTTATTTTTGGGGGCTCCAAAATCATTGCAGATGGTGACTGCAGCCATGAAATTAAAAGACATTTACTCCTCAGAAGGAAAGTTATGACCAACTTAGACAGCATTTTAAAAAGCAGAGACATTACTTTGTCAACAAAGGTCCATCTAGTCAAGGCTATGGTTTTTCCAGTAGCCATGTATAGATGTGAGAGTTGGACTTTGAAGAAGCTGAGCACAGAAGAAGAAGCTTTTGAACTGTGGTGTTGGAGAAGACTCTTAAGAGTCTCTTGGACTGCAAGGAGATCCAAACAGTCCATCCAAAAGGAGATCAGTCCTGGGTGTTCATTGGAAGGACTGATGCTGAAGCTGAAAGTCCATACTTTGGCCACCTGATGCGAAGAGCTGACTCACTGGAAAAGACCCTGATGCTGGGAGGGATTGGGAGCAGGAGGAGAAGGGGACGACAGAGGATGAGATGGCTGGATGGCATCACCGACTCAATGGGCATGGGTTTGGGTAGACTCCGGGAGTTGGTGATGGACAGGGAGTCCTGGCATGCTGTGGTCCATGGGTTCACAAAGAGCTGGACACGACTGAGCGACTGAACTGACTAACTATAACTCATGTGACCTTCAGGACCAAAGAACAAAATGATCATTAACCATTGAGTAATTAAGAACCAGTAATCAATAACAAATCAGTAACTAAGACTAATAATCTTATCTATAGATTTCCACCAGATATGTAAAACATGTGACTCTGAGACACCAGTTGAGAAACGGTCTGGAGTCGGTTTTCCAACCCCAGGATCACATTTTGTTTTCAAGACTATGAACTCTTCCCTCTGAACTTGTTCCAAGAGTCTCATGCCTTATAGCATCCAGCTTATCAATAATTATACATTTCTTTTGTGGACCTTACCAGGACCTGCTTTTCTTTTATTCTTCCTGTCTCCTACACCATCCAAACATCTCGTCATCTGCCATCTCCTTCTCCTGCCTTCAATCTTTCCCAGCTTCAGAGTCTTTTCTAATGAGTTGGCTCTTCGCATAAGATGGCCAAAATATTTCAGCATCAGTTCTTCCAATGAATATTCAGGACTGATTTCCTTTAGGATTGACTGGTTTGATTTCCTTGGAAAGACTCTCAAGATTCTTCTCCAACACCGCAATTCAAAAGCATCAATTTTTCAGTTCTTAGCCTTCTTTATGGTTCAATTCATATCCATACATGACTACTAGAAAAACCATGCTTTTGACTATTTGGACCTTGTAAGCAAAATAATGTCTCTGCTTTTTAATACACTGTCTAGGTTTGTCATAAGCTTTCTTCCAAGGAGCAAGTGTCTTTTAATTTTATGGCTGTAGTCACCATCTGCAGTGATATTGGAGCCCAAGAAAATAGTCCATAACTGTTTCCACTGAATTTTTAATCTGAAGTTACAGGAAATTTTCCAGTTACTTCTGGTGGTTCATCTTTTACAGAAATTTTTGAAAGCTTTATATACATTTTATCAGTTCAATACAACAAAGAAAACCCACTTTTGCAATTAATATGAAGTGATTCTCTCTTTGGAGAATCTGATATCACTAATATATAAGCTGGTATTTATCTACTTGCAAATTTTTCTTTTGTAGATAGAGACAATATATTAACAATCATTGTGTAATACTTTCTATGAGCAGAGGAAAACTTAGATTTGACAATAAGATAGATGAAGGATCAGTTTATTTAAATAAAATGTATGATTTCATGAAATGACATTGCAAATACACATTATGCAGCTGCCTATATTTAACATCAACTTTGCAGAGGGTCAGTCTTCCCAAATTACCCATTAACTTCTGAAATAAATGCTGATATTTCTTTAGCAGATTTATTTCTCCTGATTTTACACAGTCAGGGGTAACACCAAGTTTCTTATGGTGGATGAAAAAACTTTCTTGAAAACTGGACATTTACTGTGTATTTTTATTTATTTATTTTTAGTGTGTATTTTCAAATTAAACATGCACTTTAATTTTTAGTTCACTGGTGCAGAAAACAGTTATAAACATGGTTTAAGACTTAGAGCACAACGTGCATATTCAGACTACTTTCCACTAGGTCCCTGGCACTAGTTTTCAGTCTGTTTCCTGCACGAATTTCTTATACACCTAAATTTCCATTCCTGTGTTCTTTGCCACTGTCTAAGGCTGGAGGCTATATCTACTGGAGCCCCAAAGGGGGTAGGGGTTGGCAGTGAAAGCATTCAGATCTGGCAGGGGGGAGTATGTTGTCACACTATTGTTTAGAATTGCTGGAGCATGATGGCAATAAAAAGCAGTAAAACTTAGCAGTTGTAAGTCAGCATTACTATTCTTTTAAAAATTTCCTATGCATAACACACTCCCCTATTACCTGCACCAGGGATGATCTGTGCCTCCCCCATCTTGGTACCATTCCATGATAGCTTACTGCATCTTTTAGGTCAGACACTGGCCCCAGCACAGCACTGGTGTCCAGCAAGGGGCATGTGTTAAACGCTCCTTGTATAAGAAGAGGTTAGTTTTCTATTACTACTGCTCTTGAAAAACTCTGCGTATTGTATTTAGGATAAAGGTGTTTGTTAGAATGTATTTGAGAGAGTTCATGTAAAAAGAACTGTGCTTTTGATGGTCTCGGGGTCTTTCACTTAACCAAATTAAAATTCTACAAAAATCATGTATTTAATGGCTTCTAAATGGAGCCATGGCAGAGATTGGAAGTAAAAGTAGACATTGGCAACCACCGCCCCCCCCCAACAAGGTTTTTGATATGACTGCTTACAAAATTATTTTTTAAACAAATTAGAAAATTCATGAAAAAGATACATAGGACAAGACTTCGGGACCACAGTTTGATTGCAGAAAATAAATTGGCGATCTCTGAGTGTGCTTATGCAGACATGCTCTGTGTGTTTTTGAACTTGAAGAGCACAAGACAGCAAGCAGTCAGCAAACAGAAGAAACAAGAACAATTATTTTTCGACAACTGATCAGAATCCAGAGAAAGGTGGTGATGCTGGTGACGGTGAATTCACAACTCTATTATCCTACACTCAACAGGTGGACAACAGTGGCCTGCCCTGGCATCCACTATAGCCAACAAGTTCTGAACTGACTAGACAACGACTTGGTCAAACTCCCCACTCACCGTCCACTGTGCAGCCACTGGGGCTGTTGTCTTTATAAGTCTCACTCTTGTCTTTGGCTACAGAGACTGGGATTCAAAGGTTTATCTCTCTGTCTCTCTCTCTCTCTCTCTCTCTCTCTCACACACACACACTTGTCACCTATAAATTCTAAGTTCATCTTTGACATTTAATCTATAGGTACCATTTCACTCAACCCGATCTTTTTTTATATCTTGTTTTGTAATAAACTCAGAGTAACTCCCACTATATCTCTGTTTATGTTTTCCTTTTTTTCAAAATAAAATCAGAACTGTCCTAGGCAAACCCAGAACCTATGGTCAGTTTAGAGTTACTAACATGACTTCTTAAACTCAGTCCTTTTTCTATTTAAATTCTATCTAGATTTCTAACAATGCCAAAAACTTCTCATTTGATGGATCAGAATTCATCAATTCAAGTTAGAATTTGGAAGGCAAATTGGTGACATAAAAATCACATATCAGGGGTACAGTGATTTTTTATATATTTGAAATGCATTTTTTAAAAAATATATCTGGGGCAAGACTAAGTATAAAAAAAAAGACATGCCTTTATATTAAAGGAAAATCAGAAAAGAGAGGTTCATGCCTAACAATGATTGAAACAACTTAATTTCTTCTCTCCAAAGTTTTCTTCCTCATAATCCTCTGTATCAATTGCTTAAAACTTAAGTTTCACTTCATTCTTAATTTACGTATCTGCCCTGACTTTCATTTTAGAATAGTAGTTCTCATTCAGTCAACTAGCAGAGGGAATAAAACTTAGACCTTGACTCAGCTGCTCAAGGGATTCTCTTGCCCTTTAATAGCAAGTGCATCTTCATTAGTATTTATTTCCAGCATGGGAGAGAAAACATTTACATAGATACTAGAAAGCAAGTTACAGACAGAATTAAGTGAATGGAAAACCAATGTTGAAAGTGTAAACATCAAGTCTAAAATGACATTATTTAAGGTATCAGAACCCTGAGTAGCAGAATAAAAACAAGCACTTAGGCCAATGTCAGCAAAAAACTTCTTAATGATAATGAGTGTATAATACTCTCTCCAGGGAAGAAACGGAAGCTATCATTTACAAATTCTGTAGCTTAACTGGATAAAAGATAAACCACATCCTTTTGGGAATAATATGCACTGACAAGTAAGATGTTCAGTTCAGTTCAGTCACTCAGTTGTGTTCAACTCTTTGCTACCCCATGGACTGCTGCATGCCAGGCTTCCCTGTCCATCACCAACTCCTAGAGTTTACTCAAACTCACGTCCATTGAGTTGGTAAGGCAAGTAAAATGAGATGGTCTTAAATTAGGAGGGGAAAATAAACTTATGATACTCTTTGTTTCTCCATGTTTATATGTAAAATTAAATTGTCATTCACTTTTCTGAATGATAACAAAAATACCTAACTAAGATTACTTCTTTAACCACTTTTAAATGAAAAAAATCATCCAAGTTGTTTTCTTGGAGTTTTCTGCCTAACAGCTGCAGTTACCCTGAATGCTTTGACTTATTTTATCACTCTTAATTTCCACATTCTCAACTAAGGGTACACAAATGTTGGAAATCAACCAGATTTGCTGAAAGGTGGCCGTTAAGTCCTGATCCCAAGTCAATTAAAAATGTACCACATGTCAATCATTAATATTTTCAGTCACAAAAATGCAGTATCATCTATCAATTATTTTTCAACACACAAAACAATGAATAGATTGTGTCAAGATTTTCAATAGCTTGTTGATCTCAGCAAAAGCATTTTAATTTTGTTTTTTCACCATGAACAATAAGAAATTTTCAGGGTCATTATATAAAATGAAGTTATTTTCTTTCTTGAGAAAAGTCTTCATGAGAATCAAGGCTAGAGTTTGGCAGGGACAGAGCAACATATAATTTCACAGAATTCTATTATCCCTTTGACACTTAAGGGAAAATATGCTAGAAATGGTCTCTTGCCAAATTAAGTACATATGCATTGAGTGATTTTTTGTTTCAAAAAAAATATCTTTGATCAGCTTAAGACCAAAGTTCCTGAGAAACATGCAAGCCAAGTGTGCTGTCAGAGTCTTCTCTTCACTCAGGTGAAGGTGAAAAAAGGAAAAAACAAAAAAGAAATGAAGCAGAAAACATGAGGACTTCACTGTTATTTTGTGAGATAATTTATCACAAAAAGAAGAGCTAACATTATTTTTAGTAGCGATTAGGTGGTAAGTCCTCTTAAAAATTTTAGTTACCTAAGATATATTATTTCAGCTTTATGTGTAACTTCTCAATAAGTTTTGATATGTCAGAAAGATAATTTAGTGAAAGTAAGATTACTGCTCAAAACATGTTTCTAAAAAACAGTTAAAATCAATAATTGGATAAGCTATTATTATTCAAAACATGCTGCTGGAAATTGACAATTGTCAGCCAACAAGAACAACAACAACAAAACTCTATTGTGATCCATTAGTGAGTGGCATCATGCTGACTAAGGTTTATCACAAATTTGAACCTAAACATTCTCTAAATTTTATGCTGAACATAAAAAAAAATAATGTGAAGTATCTGTCACTGAAGTAGTAATTTTGGTGTCAATATGGTAACTGAAAACAGAAAGATCAGTGAGCTAATGGTATTGACATCCTAATAACCTTATTTATTAGATACTAATTTAAATGGTTTACCAGTATATGTCAGTAAAATACTATGCTATTATAGGGATGACCTCATTGAAGTAGATTTTATCTATAACAACATTTATAGAATACAGAACACTGAATTTCTACAGTCTGTTACATAAACATTTTTTGATGCTTCATTTCTGTTCAAAAGCAATGAAAATCTTTGCTGAAAATTTTTTTCCATAGTGAAACTCCCTATGTGATGCATTCTGTGTCCAGTAATGTTGCCATAATCATCGCTGTCATATCTGGACCTCCCAGTAGCTCACACAGTAAAGAATTTGCCTGCAGTGCAAGAGATCTGAGTTCGATCCCTCAGTCAGGAAGATCTTCTGGAGAAGAGAGTGGCAATCCACTCCAGTATTCTTCCCTGGAGAATCCTGTGGACAGAGAAGCCTAGCAGGTTACAGTCCATGGGGTCGCAAAAAGTCGGACACGATTGAGCAACTAACACATACACATCTTTGCCACAGTTTTGTTACTAACTTGTTCACGGCATAACTAGTTGGTCACAAGGCAGTTTTTCTGTCAAAGATTAAATAATGAAAAATAAAAGAGGGATATTAAAAAAGGACACAATGAAACATGAGAAAAAATAACAAGATTAAAAAGACTTCATTGAGAAATACAAAAATGTTTGAATATAGTTAAAAATGTGTGTAGAATCATGGAACAAACAACTGATTTTATACTGTGGGTTGTACCTAAGCACTAGTCTTTCATTCATATTAACACACACACACACATACACAGCTTGCTGATTCATTTCCTCCTTCAGCATCATACATTTTCTTTTTTGCTAAATTTTTTTTTCTTTAGTAATAGAGTCATCAGTTTCCAAACACTATTATGCATATTTGTAACTGAACTTTGTATTTGTTGTGAAAACCTCTAGTGTTGTGTATTTTTGGCTTCTTGTCACATGTTCACTGATAGATTTTCCAAAGTTCTTTGGGAGATATGGGCTCAACTTTGAACTTTTGAGGCCTTCAACTTCATTCTCTTCTAATACAGTGTGTTTCAAAGCAAGAAACCGATTGTTAGGGGAAATCATCATCATGTATTATCAGCTCAGTGAGGCCATCAAGAAAATTGCGAACAGAAAGAAATGTTAATACATTTCAACCAGCTAAATCAGACTGGTGAATCAAAAACTGTCAACCAGTTATTTTCTTTCACAGCAAAACTGTCTTAGAGACAATTAATTATGGTGCAATGTCCGTAGGCTTCCCTGGCGGCACAGATGGTAAAGAATCTGCCTGCAGTGCAGGAGACCCAGGTTCGATCCCTGGGTCAGGAAAATCCCCTGGAGAAGGGAATGGCAACCCACTCCAGTATACTTTCCTGGGACATACTATGGACAGAGGAGACTGGTGAGCTACAGTCCATGGGATCCCAAAGATTTGGACATGACTGAGCAATTAACATTTTCACATTCTTTCAATGTCTGTAGCAAAGATGTGCATAGAAAAGTCAATTAATACATTTTCTGTAATCACATAATTTATGTGCAATCACATTAATTATCCCTCATATTTTCTACTGTTTAATATAGTGTCCATAAGGACATAATTCATGATTCATGGCATATATACCTTAGAATATACTCTGCCCTTTTATCTACTATACTCCCAAATCTGGTAGTTATTATATGAACTAAATATTAAGAGTGCTTAAACTGTAATCATCATGAGCATTAAAATTATAGCCAGGATCAGTATAGAAAGCATATTAGGTATCTATTAATTTCTATCAGCATTGAAATACAGTGAAATGTGAACTAGACCCCATTAGATAGTGCTGGAATGTGTAAATTTTAAGAATTCTTCAATCTCCCAAGAATCAGCAGTTCCCAAAGGTCAGTTCTGACAAAAGATAAGATATATTTAGATCAAGTTATGGATCTGGTAATGTGCCCTGTATACTTTAATCACTTTACACATTCAGAGCCCACAAGCAAGCAGAGCTGGATTTATTCAAGTTTCACTTTACACTTTGCTTTCCCACTCAGTAGCATTAAGATGAAACTCCCAAAAGATAACAACAAGCTGAGCTCATCTAAATGCAACCCAGTCATTCAGGTTTAGATAATAGCCACTGCCAAGATAATGTATGGTTTTCAACATTTGTTAGCATCGGTAACTAACCAGGTCCTAGCATCTGTATTAAGTCATGAGCTGACACAAGTGCAAAGTAATTTGCATGGGCTGAAAAAGAAGAGTCACAAAGAACTTTAATAATGTAAATTGTATTTGAACTTTGCCATCACCCCAGTTTACGGAAGTTAATTCCTATCCTCAGTTTCCAAAGACAATTATTAATTGACCCTCCTTATCTGAGTGCACTTTGATTAGAAATGCTCTTTTCTCACCTATATCTTCCGTTATAGAAGGTGGTCACTCAATGAAAAGATGTGACCTGAACCAAGTTTTCCATTTTTCAGAACTGCAATATGTAGCTACAGTTTACTGCTTTTGTAAAGCTATTATTTTTACCGTCAACATGAATGGTGCCCTAAGATACATTAGATGCAATAAACTGAAGCAAGAAAACACAACATTTGATCAAATGTCCTCCTCTCCCAAAATATCTACTTTGGTGATTGAAAAATAAATAAATAACTTCTGTAATTAGACATTTAAAAAGACCAGAGAACATGAGTTAACCCTAACTGTAGCTCCAAGAAATGTGTCATTTGATAAGATCAGGAGGGTAACCAGATATTTAAATTCTAAAAACCAGAAAATGAAGCACTCTTTCATTATGCAATTATTATGACACAAAAGTACAAAGAAAACTATCTGAAGATGTAAAGACAAAGAGAAGATTCCACATACAAAAAAAGCAATGGGTTTATTTATGAAAGTTAGCTAAACATGTCATTTGCCTGTGTGACAGATTGATTTAAATTCTAATTCCCTTGGGAACATAGATGGAAGCTTGATTTCAGCCAACACTAAAATGCTGGCTTGTACTGTCATTTATAAATAAGACTCTGAGTTTCTGACTATATTTCTTATTGAGAAATTATCAAAACTCTTAAACTACATTGCCAAAAAGAATGATCAACTTATACAAAATATTTAGTCAATGAAAATCAGTCAGAAAGTCTTATCTTGAACTTATCTTGATCAATATTGGCATGAATGCCTACTTATTTTTAAGACCACTCAACATAATGAGCCAACAATATATGTTTACTTTGTAGGATATTAAATGCACAAGAAATGCTGTGTGATGTCTACCTGTATGTCATTTAGACCCTTTCAATATTTTAAGGGAATAAAAAAATTGTCCTGAATAATTCTACCTGTTGGTCGAAACATAAGCATAGTAGGATTGAATTGATTCTCTTTCTAAAATAGATCTGTTGAAGACCTAATCCAGAGTACCTTGAAGATTGACCTTATTGGAAATTAAAGTGATACAAATATATAAACACAATTAGTTAAGACGAGTTCATACTCGAGTAGAGTGGGCTCCTAGTCTAACGTGGCTGGTGTCTGCATAAGAATATTATTTTGTGAAGATACAAAGAGTTAGGGAGAAACAGCAAGTGTTGATGGAGGCAGAGATAACAGTTATGCAACTACAAGCCAAGGAGTTCCAGGAATTACTGGTAATACCAGGAACTAAGACAAAGACATGGAATAGATTCTTCCCTGTAGCCTTCCACAGAGCATGGTCCTGCCAACAACTTGATTTTTGGAATTTTAGTCTCCAAAAATGAAGCAAAAATGTTATTTATTTTTTTTAAAGCCACTCAGTCTGTGGTACTTCATTACAGCAGTATTGGGCAATTAATACAAGTAAGATAAAATAAAATTGTGCTTAATATAAAGACTATCAAACCTAGAGTTTCTTCAGCTCCCTCTTTCCCCTTTAACCATACCCTTGAAATTGTCCTGCATAATGGGAATAAAGTGTTACTGACTTCCCAGAGTCAACCAAATAATATAAGAGCCAAGCCAGGTTTTGAGGCTGCAGGAAATATGTGGTTCTCCTTACTCTAAAACATAAAACATAAGCTCCAAACACAAAATTTGAAAGAAAGCTTTAAACATTAACTGAACATTTCAAGTTAATTGGCTAATGATAGCCAGGATAATGGCTCTAAATGCTATAAACCAAGCTGAGTAGAAGGGTTGAGGAACTAACACAGATTATAGAAGGTACAATTTTTAAAGGCTATGTATGAAACAGGTATAGTTCAGCTGAACGACTGAACCACATAAACTATTAATATCAAATGTACTGAACACTGTGATTTTATGTGACCCCATATCTAAAAGCAGTCTATCACAAGGTAGTTGGATAAAGAGACAGACTATAGCATGGGATGCAATGTGAAAACGAAGTCATATAAATTGGGCTGACACAAAAAGAGAGGCTAAAAAATGCTTTTACTTATTCTTCCCTATCTTGTTGATCACCAGAACTAGCTAGAAACACAATGTAATTTTGAACGCTACTGCTAGCTTTTCACACTGTTCATGGAGCTCATGTATATTGTCACCCTGCTTATTTAACATTAGGCAGAATGCATAGGTGAAATGCTCTGCTGAATGAATCACAAGCTGGAATCAAGATTTCTGGGAGAAATATCAACAACTTCAGATATGCAGATGATATCACTAGGATGGCAGAAAGTGAAGAGGAACTAAAGAGTTTCCTGATGAGGGTGAAAGAGAAGAGTGAAAAATTGGCTTAAAATTCAACATTCAAAACCTTAAGATCATGGCATCCAGTCTCATCACTTCAAGGCAAATAGAAGTGGAAACAGTGACAGAATTTATTTTCTTGGGCTGCAAAATCACTGTGGATGATGACTACAGCCTTGAATTAAAAGACGCTTGCCCCTTGGAAGGGAAGTAAGACAAACTCAGCATATTAAAAAGTAGAAAGTTCACTTTGCTGACAAAAGTCAGTATAGTTAAAGCTCTGTTTTGGTTTTTTTTTTTTTTTCCAGTAGTCATGTACGGATGTGAGAGTTGGACCATAAAGAAGGCTGAGTGCCAAATAATTTATGCTTTCAAATTGTGGTGCTGGAGAAGACTCTTGAGAATCCCTTGGTCTGCAAGCATGTCAATCAATCTTAAAGGAAATCAATGCTGAATATTCATTGGAAAGACTGGTGCTGAAGCTGAAGCTCCAAAACTTTGGTCACCTGATTCAAATGGCTGACACATTGGAAAAGATCCTGATGCTAGGAAAGATGGAAGGCAAAAGGTGAAGAGGGCAAGAGAGGATAAGATGGTTAGATAGCATCACTGACTCAATGGACATGAGTCTGTGCACACCGCAAGAGACAGTGAAGGACAGGGAAACCTGGTGTGCTGCAGTCCATGAGGTTGCAAAGAGTAAGACATGACTTAGCAACTGAACAACAACAGCTGCTGGCTGATTTTGTTATTACTTTTTGATTCTCAATCTGTCCTTGACTAACATTGAAAATGTTCTAATCTATCCTATAGAAAATCATTAGCAGATTCAGATGGCAGCCAGTTAACTCAGGAAACTGAGGTGGCACTCATTACCTAGGAATTAATATTACATTTCAATCTGTTTCTCATCACTTATTTACTAACAACCAGTCTTGATCTTGCTGAGCATGGATTCTCATCAGGGTGAGAATGTCTGACATTCCAAATACCAATTTGGTTTATTAGCATGATAATAAACCATATATAAGGCAGACTTCATACTGTGCCTACCATATATCCATTCCCTCTATATTTTCCTGTTTCTCAATTTCCCTAACTCTACTGTTTATGACACAGTTTACTTTGACTTTGCACCTGGATTTCTTAAAATCCTACTAAAACTTGACATAACATAAATAAACTTTTGTGAGGAATCTGTGCCAAATACCTTGCTTGGTACTTTGTAAAGCATCATTTTCAAATCTGGACAAATGTAGATACATTTTGTTTTTTCTATTTTTATAGTTATCTCTGTCCTCTAGATTTTTATTTACTTTTCTGTTTGGGAATTTTCTGATGTCCTTATTGCTTCCAACTCTTATTTCATCTGCATGATAGTTTTGTTATTTTTTATCTTACCTCTGTCATCTTGCCTTAGTCAGGAGTATCAGTCAAAGTAGTCTTTCGCTGTAATCTGTGAATAATTGCTTAGGGAAAGTCTTAGAGTCTAATTAAATTTGACATTAATTGCTTTCTAAGTTTGTGAGGAGTCATAAATAAAAGTGAACATCTCATGGACTAATGCAGGTTTCTTATGATGAAAAATGATTCAAAACACCAAGAATCACATTGTGATCTTTTCCCTGACAGAGTATGACATCACATAGTGTAACATAAATACAATGAAACACAAAAACAGAAAAAATATAAAATATTGGGCAATATTGGTCATAAAATGAAAAACCCTAAGTAAATGCAAAGAAAGACTCTCTTCAATTAATCATTCAATAAACATATATAAAACAAACAAACAAAACTACTATAAGCCAAACACTTTCCTTAGTGTTGTAAATTTTAAGATATTTGTATAAACTTTGACTCTGGAGAATTTACTGTGTGACAAAACTTGATCTATATCAAACAACAATACATTCTATTAAAGTTATACTTATGAGTGTGCTGACTATAAAAACATTAAATGTTCAGAAAATAAAAAGAAAAGTATCAAATGTGGACAAGAATGTATTAGACTTAAATAGTTGTATGAACTCTCCCACAAATGACAATTATAAAAACAGAATACATTATTTAAAAAAAAAAAAAAAACACCTATGTAAAGGCACCAGAAAACATCCAAGAAAAGACAGAAGCTCAAGGAAAGTTTATTTTGGAAAAACTGCAACTAGTAAGGGTGGAAATTTGTAGTCTGTGGCTTTCTGGTTATGATGGTGTGCTTGGATGTTCAGTCATGTCCAGCTCTTGGTGACCCCATGGACTGTAGCCTGCTGGGCTCCTCTGTCCATGGATTCTCCAGGCAAGAATACTGGAGCAGGTGGCCATTCCTGTCCCCAGGAGATTTTCCCCGACCTGGGGATTGAACCGGCATCTCTTAAATTTCCTGCATTGGCAGGTAGATTCTTTTGTGACTATTGTGACTTAGGAAGCCCAATATGATAGTAGAAAAATTAAAAAGCTGCAAGTTACTGATGTGAGAGGAATTTGGTATGAAACCAAATATCTTAACATTAACTCTGTTTAAATCCAAGAATGGCAGCTAAATTATGTCGACAACAAGGGGGAACCCAAGAGGCCTAGTGGTTTCACCTCCTAATTTTTTCTGGTAAATGTAGGTATTACGTCCTATTTTTTACAGATGAAAGAGGATGTTAATAAAAGTTGATAAAACCTGTGAGTCTCCTGCTTTTTTAACTGAGTGCATTTCCCAAGCTTTCACAATTCAGATAGCAAAATGCTGAGTACTCACAGATGAGACATGTCAGAAATTAGACAGAAAATGACAGAACAGCTGAAAATATGGAGGTCTTAGAAATATAGAGCCAAAAAGAAGGCTCCCAAATATGAGTGAAATATTTGAATTTCAATCCTTGGCTAACCAACAAATTATGTAGGCATAAGAGAAGAGATTCAGTTAAAAAAATAGTAGCCATAAGAATTCATGAGCACAAAGTTATTAGAAGCTACTTAGCATAGGGAACAGAAAATTTGTAGTAAGTTAAGTCTAGGCAAGCTCATGATCTACTGGAACAAGGGAACAAAGAAATAACCCTAAGATAGAATACAGAGTTGCTGTGAGATATTGCCTACAATGCACAGTTTTAATATCTCAGGGCTAATATCCTCAGATATTTCTATCTGTTAACTAATATGATTATCAGAATAACCTATAAGGTCAGTACTATCATTATTATCTATATTTTTCACATGTGGAACTCAAAAATACACACAGCTATTTTTTCCCCCACTGGAAATTGCTAGGAAAGTCTATACTAAGGAGAATTATAAAACATGAAACTATAATGAATGCCGATTTGCTTGAAGCAAATAATGTAAATTTTATTTGCCAAATAATGTAAGTTTTCATCCCTCTAAAGCACATATTAACATTGGTAATATTTTTGTGCTGTGAGAAGATTAAAAAAACAGATGTATCTATCTTTATATCATTATATCTGTCTCCCTATACATCTATAAACCTAGAATTTTAATTACTTATTTTTGCTTCTAACTTTGCTATATCTTATAGTTAATATAACTTATAAAATAATATATATCATAAAATATATATTTTACTCTAAACTGTGGGGTTTGTTGATATAAAACAAGTTAATCAAGTTCCATACACATGATTTAATAGTTCTTATGCTGCTATTTTTAAAGTTTCGCCTATTAAACTACATTCATTTATGAATGGTGTTACATCTTGTAAGATCAGAACACAAATAAAATTAACAATTTTCATATAAATTTCAAATGACAGATGATGATACTTACACTCAGGAATTAAAGCTCTTAAATTTCACTCTAAATAAGAATCACCAGTATTAATGCTGGAATTAAACTCATCATCTGTAAAAAAAATTAATAAATGAAATAAACTCATTTCCCCTATTCCAAAAGTTTCTAATTCAGTAGATGAGGATCAGCCTTTCCAAGTATTTTTTAACAAACACTCACATGTATTGCATCTCAATTCACAGTAAACAGCATCTATATAACAGTCATTCTTTGATGCCTTCAGTTCAGTTCAGTTCAGTTCAGCCGCTCAGTCATTTCCGACTCTTTGCGACCCATGAATCGCAGCACGCCAGGCCTCCCTGTCCATCACCAACTCCTGTAGTTTACTCAAACTCATGTCCATCGAGTCGGTGATGGCATCCAGTCATCTCATCCTCTGTCGTCCCCTTCTCCTCCTGCCCCCAACTCCTCCCAGCATCAGGGTCTTTTCCAATGAGTCAACTCTTCACATGAGGTGGCCAAAGTATTGGAGTTTCAGCTTCAGCATCAGTCCTTCCAATGAACACCCAGGACTGATCTCCTTTGGGATGGACTGTTTGGATCTCCTTACAGTCCAAGGGACTCTCAACAGTCTTCTCCAACACAACAGTTCAAAAGCATCAATTTTTCGGCGCTCAGCTTTCTTCACAGTCCAACTCACATCCATACATGAACACTGGAAAAATCATAGACTTGACTAGATGGACCTTTGTTGGCAAAGTAATGTCTCTGCTTTTTAATATGCTATCTAGGTTGGTCATAACTTTCCTTTCAAGGAGTAAGCGTATTTTAATTTCATGGCTGCTATCACCATCTACAGTGACTTTGGAGCCCCCCAAATAATGTCTGACATGGTTTCCCCATCTATTTGCCGTGAATTGACGGGACCAGATGCCATGATCTTATTTTTTTGAATGTTGAGCTTTAGCCAACCTTTTTGCTCTCCTCTTTTACTTTCATCACCAGGCTTTCTAGTTCCTCTTCACTTTCTGCCATAAGGGTGGTGTCAACTCCATATCTGAGGTTATTGATATTTCTCCAGGCAATCTTGATTCCAGCTTGTGCTTCCTTCAGCCCAGCATTTCTCATGATGTACTCTGAATATAAGTTAAACAAGCAGGGTGACAATATATAGCCTTGATGTACTCTTTTTCATATTTGGAACCAGTCTGTTGTTCCATGTCCAGTTCTAACTGTTGCTTCCTGACTTGCATACAGGTTTCTCAAGAGGCAGGCCAGGTGGTCTGGTATTCCCATCTCTTTCAGAATTTTCCAGAGTTTATTGTGATTCACACAGTCAAAGGCTTTAGCATAGTCAATAAAGCAAAAATAGATGCTTTACTGACACTCTCTTGCTTTTTCGATGATCCAGCAGATGTTGGCAATATGATCCCTGGTTCCTCTGCCTTTTCTAAAACCAGCTTGTGCATCTGGAAGTTCATGGCTCACATATTGCTGAGGCCTGGCTTGGAGAATTTTGAGCATTACTTTACTAGTGTGTGAGATGAGTGCAATTGTGCAGTAGTGTGAGCATTCTTTGAGTGTTCCTTTCTTTGGAATTGGAGTGAAAACTGACCTTTTCCAGTCCTGTGGCCACTGCTGAGTTTTCCGAATTTGCTGTCATGTTGAGTGCAGCACTTTCACAGCATCATCTTTCCAGATTTGAAACAGCTCAACTGGAATTCCATCAAATCCACTAGCTTTGTTCATGCTGCTGCTTTCTAAGGCCCACTTGACTTCACGTTCCAGGATGTCTGACTCTAAGTGAGTGATCACACCATTGTGATTATCTGGGTCGTGAAGACTTTTTTTTGTACAGTTCTTCTGTGTATTCTTGCCACCTCTTCTTAATATCTTCTGTTTCTTTTAGGTCCATTCCATTTCTGTCCTTTATTGAGCCCATCTTTACATGAAATGTTCCCTTGGTATCTATAATTTTTGAAGAAATCTCTAGTCTTTCACATTCTGTTGTTTCCTCTATTTCTTTGCATTGATCGCTGAGGAAGGTTTCCTTATCTCTCCTTGCTAGTCTTTGGAACTCTCCATTCAAATGGAGTATCTTTCCTTTTCTCCTTTGCTTTTCACTTCTCTTCTTTTCACAGCTATTTGTAGGACTCCTCAGACAGTCATTTTGCTTTTTTGCGTTTCTTTTCCATGGGGATGGTCTTGATTCCTGTCTCCTCTACAATGTCATGAACCTCCATCCATAGTTCATCAGGCACTCTGTCTATAAGATCTAGTCCCTTAAATCTATTTCTCACTTCCACTGTATAGTCATAAGGAATTTGATTTAGGTCATACCTGAATGGTCTAGTGGTTTTCCCTACTTTCTTCAATTTAAGTCTGAATTTTGCAATAAGGAGTTCATGATCTGAGCCACAGTCAGCTCCTGGTCTTGTTTTTGCTGACTGTATAGAGCTTCTCCATCTTTGGCTGCAAAGCATGTAATCAATCTGATTTTGCTGTTGACCATCTGGTGATGTCCATGTGTAGAGTCTTCTCTTGTGTTGTTGGAAGAGGGTGTTTGCTATCACCAGTGCATTCTCTTGGCAAAATTCTGTTAGTCTTTGCCCTGCTTCATTCTGTACTCCAGGGCCAAATTTTCCCGTTACTCCAGGTGTTGCTTGACTTCCTACTTTTGCATTCCAGTCCCCTGTAATGAAAAGGGCATCTTTTTTGTGTGTTAGTTCTAATTGGTCTTGCAGGTCTTCAAAGAAATATTCAACCTCAGCTTCTTCCGCATTACTGGTTGGGGTATAGCCTTGGATTACCATGATATTGAATGGCTTGCCTTGGAAGTGAACAGAGATCACACTGTCTTTTTTGAGATTGCATCCACGTACTGCATCAGACTTTTTTGTTGACCATGATGGCTATTCCATCAGCAATTTTGATCCCTTAATTGTATCACTTTATAGCCTCTTGTTTAAGGCTGAGCTGTAATTATGGGTATTTTCGATAACTATGCTAAAAGAATAGTCTTCAAATCAAAGTCATCTGGGATATTATTAAAATAATGCAGACTTGTTTACTAATTCCTGACGTGATGAGAAAGCAGCAAGGCTGTTTGCCTTCCTATCTTTAGGGTTATCATGGGAGGGAGAGGGAACTTGATTGGATTTGTGAGTAAACACACACTGTGAGAAACCCTGGGAGAGTCTAGTTTGGGAGGGGAATGACCGTTTACAATCAATGACAGTACAATGGTTAGTAAACACAGATGAGGTCAAATTTAGGAAGATTTATAAGTTGTCTTGTGACATTGTGTTTCCTCTGCATTTTCAATATATCATGAAAGCACTTGACCCACCCCTAGGTTCTTGGGAGGGAGTGAGCGAGGGGCTATGTAAAATGACTTCAGGCAGTATTATTTCTGGTCCCTCATTCTAACTAAACATCTTCCTCCATTTGGCATACAGTCCTAGCCAAAATAGGTGATAGACCCAGGAAATGTGTTTATCAAGGAAAATGACAAGATGTTTAAGGAGGACCAACATTATTAAAGAATGACAACAAATGGGAAAAAAAAAAAATCTATACCCAAATGGTACCAGTTCTAAGAAAAACATAAGAATAAATAATTGGAATCACAAACTCTAATGTATCTGTGTGAGGAATGGTAGACCATTCACGTGTTATTAAAATTATATATAGAGTATATGAATAAGAAAAGTAATAAACCACAACAAACCATCTAACATATTAGAATGTCTCTTCACCTTGAGGAGACCATCCACCAAATTATTTATATTATTTTGATAAATGCTGGAATATTTTGGATAGGACACAATACTGAGTTAAGAAAAAATAAAGTTCATAAAATAATAAATATTAGAAAAAATCTCTGACACAATTTTATGTAAAAATATTCAATTGGAAACATTTTTCATGGAGAAATTTTAAACCAATCCTTCTAAAAGGACAAACACAAGACACACACTAATTTTGTTCAGCACAGCTCTACACAACCTAAGCAACATGTTAAGATAAACAGAATAGGATGTGTAAAGAACGAAATGAAACAGTGTCATTATTTACAAATAATATCATCACTGTAACACCATTACTAAAGAAACAGATAAATCAGTATACAGATGTTTGAAATAACAGAAGAGATTTCAGTAGACCAATATAAAAAAAAAATCCATAGCTTTCATATATCAGTAGTAACCAATTACAAAACAGGGAAAGAAATCTGAAAATTATACATCTTTTTCTCTTTCAGCCGTTCAGTTTTGTCCTGCTCTTTTGAAACCTCCTGGACTATAACCTCCCAGTCTTTCTGTCCATGGGATTTCTCAAGCAAGAATATTGGAGTGGGTTGCCATTTCATCCTCCAGAGTATCTTTCCCACTCAGGGATCGAACCCGAATCTCCTGTGTCTCCTGCATTGGCAGGTGGATTCTTTACCACTTGAGTCATTGTAAAAACCCACCTCCACACACACACAAAGACTATACATAGTAGGAATAAAAATGTACAAATTATCTTGAAACTAAATTTATATAAAAATTAAAACAAAAATTAAAATACATTAAAAAAGCTGATTATATAAAGTTGTATACCATCTTTTTGTATGCTAAAAGATAACATTGGAAAAAGAGAAAAGACAATATTTAAACATAAAGGTTGATAAATTTGAAAACTTTAAAATCTGTAAATTTGAAAGTTCACATTAAATATTTCATTTCATAAAAGGTACTAGATCCAATTAACTAATGGTTAACTAATCTAAGTAAACATTTCAAAAGTATAAAATAAGCAAGTGAGTATATCTGAAAAATCATGGAGCTCCCACTCCAGTGAGAAGACACAGGAAATGAAGTTAAAAAGCAAGGGAAAAAATGGGCAAACATTAGGAATGTGAAATTTAAAGAAGAGGAAATGTTAATTAATAATAAATGTAGACGAATGTGGTGCTTCCTCTAGAAAGAAATCCAAACTAAGAAGATAATAAAACAATTATATTTACAGCGTACGGAAATTACAACTGGGCTTCCCAGGTGGTACTAGTGGTAAAGAACCCTCCTGCCAGTGCAGGAGATGCAACAGATGCAAGTTCAATCCTTACCCACTCCAGTATTCTTGCCTGGAGAACCCCATGGATAGAGGAGCCTGGTGGTCTACAGTCCCTGGGGCTGGGGTCACAAAGAGTCAGACATGACTGAAGATACCTGGCAAGCACACGCATAGTAAAAATTAAAATAGTACCTACACTTATTCTTTTTCAGGATCCATCAATAACTAAATACAACGTGAAAAGAAGTATAATGCATATGCTACAGTCATTTTCTATGGGGGATTTAAAGCATCAAACTTGGGGTGGGAGATAAGGGGAAAAGGTAACTTTAAAAGTTTTGTCTGGGTGAATCATGATAGCAAACCACGATCAGAGAAGGATGAAAGTATCTCTTTGTGTTTTAATTCTTAAGGTCTTTAAACAAACAAAAAAATAATAAAATAGAATTATAAATTAAAATATGAAGAATCAATTCCATATCTACTTAAATAGGAGATCCAAGAATCTACACTCTATATTTAACATACATAATCTATCACATTTCTATACACCAAAAAAAGTAACTTGGAAAATAGAATTTTAAAAATACTTACAGAAGATAGCCATTTAATATTTTTAAGTCAGGAAGTCTTTAGCATGTATAAAATATTAGAATTGATAAGCAAATTTAACAGTGTTACTGAATAAAGTTCTACATGTAAGAATCAATGATATTTCTGTATACTAGCAAGAATCAACTTGAAAATAAAATTTAAATTTAAAATATAAAAAAGCAGACATAGGATTAAGATTTGGAAAGATTTTAAACAGAGGAATTTAAAACTTCTAAATATGTCTTCTGTTGAATTTTCTGAAACCTATAGAAGATATGTCCTTAGCACTAACCTGAATGAAAGATCACTGATTTCAAGAATAAATAATTTATCTTCAGAAACAGTTAGACTTTGACTTTCCTACATTTTCAGCTTCAATTCATTCTCTTAATAGCATTTTAAAGCAATCAGTTATCTTGATATGTGTAGCAATATTAACTACTATGAACTGAGTGAGCAATGTCTCTGCCTCTCCATAATTACATTTCAGTTGTCTGTATTCTAGAAGCAAAAGTTCAGCTTCAAATAACTTAAATGAAACGGTGACTAGATAGATGCATTTTGCTGTTGGGGTGTACATTTCTTGATCTCCATGAGCAAAAAAATTGAAGATTTATTCCATCTTGTAAATGATCTCAGGAAAAAGAATAGGAACTCATAGATGCAGCATAACAAAACTGATCAAATATTAAGCAAATGACCACTCCATAAAAACTTAATTCTAGCAATTTTGGTGTATTACTACTCATGGCATTTCTCAAAAATCCTCAACAATATTGATTTTTCACTCTGGGTAAGTCAGAGTTGATTGGAAAATTTTAAATTAATGAGAGAAATATACTCTGAAAGTACTCACTGGCCAGTTAAAGGATTCAAACTCTTTGTGAGTTTGAATATAATACCGGCAAGATTGAGAATCCTAAAATATGCCTCCTTTAAACTGCAAATAACCTGTCTCTCCTCATGCTAATTTTCCTCATCTAAGCTAATTTATATGGAGACATTAATTCAAATACCTTATTGCAAATTATGTAATCAGTTCAGTTCAGTTCATTCACTCAGTCGTGTCCAACTCTTTGCGACCCCATGGATTGCAGCATGCCAGACCTCCCTGTCCCTCACCAAATCCCGGAGTTTACTCAAACTCATGTCCATTAAGTCGGAGACGCCATCCAGCAATATCATCCTCGGTCGTGCCCTTCTCCCCCTGCCCCAATCCCTCCCAGCATGAGGTTCTTTCCCAATGAGTCAACACTTTCCATGAGGTGGCCAAAGTATTGGCGTTTCAGCTTCAGCAACAGTCCTTCCAATGAACACCCAGGACTGATCTCCTTTAGGATGGACTGGTTGGATCTCATTGCAGTCCAAGGGACTCTCAACAGTCTTCTCCAACACCACAGTTCAAAAGCATCAATATTTCGACGCTCAACTTTCTTCACAGTCCAACTCTCACATCCATACATGACCACTGGAAAAACGATAACCTTGACTAGATGGACCTTTGTTGGCAAAGTAATGTCTCTGCTTTTTAATATGCTATCTAGGTTGGTCATAACTTTTCTTCCAAGGAGTAAGCGTTTTTTAATTTCATGGCTGCGATCACCATCTGCAGTGGTTTTGGAGCCCCCCAAAATAAAGTCTGCCACTGTTTCCACTGTTTCCCCATCTATTTGCCATGAAGTGTTCAGACCAGATGCCATGATCGTAGTTTTCTGAATGTTGAGCTTTAAGCCAACTTTTTCACTCTCCTCTTTCACTTTCATCAAGAGGCTTTCTAGTTCCTCTTCACTTTCTGCCATAAGGGTGGTGTCATCTCCATATCTGAGGTTATTGATATTTCTCCTGGCAATCTTGATTCCAGTTTGTGCTTCTTCTAGCCCAGCATTTCTCATGATGTACTCGGAATATAAGTTAAATAAGCAGGGTGACAATATACATCTTGATGTACTCCATTTCCTATTTGGAACCAGCCTGTTGTTCAATGTCCAGTTCTAACTGTTGCTTCCTGACCTGCATACAGGTTTCTCAAGAGGCAGCCCATCTCTTTCAGAATTTTCCACAGTTTATTGTGATCCACACAGTCAAAGGCTTTAGCATAGTCAATAAAGCAGAAATAGATCTTTTTCTGGAACTCTCTTGCTTTTTCGATGATTCAGCAGATGTTGGCAATTTGATCTCTGGTTCCTCTGCCTTTTCTAAAACCAGCTTGTGCATCTGGAAGTTCATGGTTCACGTATTGCTGAAGCCTGGCTTGGAGAATTTTGAGCATTACTCTATTAGCGTGTGAGATGAGTGCAATTGTGCGGTAGTTTGAGCATTCTTTCGGATTGCCTTTCTTTGGGATCGGAATGAAAACTGACCCTTTCCAGTCCTGTGGCCACTGCTGAGTTTTCCCAATTTGCTGGCATATTGAGTGCAGCACTTTCACAGCATCATCTTTCAGGATTTGAAACAGCTCAACTGGAATTCCATCACCTCCACTAGCTTTGTTCATGCTGCTGCTTTCTAAGGCCCACTTGACTTCACATTCCAGGATGTCTGGCTCTAGGGGAGTGATCATACCATCGTGATTATCTGGCTCATGAAGATCTTTTTTGTGCAGTTCTTCTGTGTACTCTTGCCACCTCTTCTTAATATCTTCTGCTTCTGTTAGGTTCATACAATTTCTTTCCTTTATTGAGTCCATCTTTGCATGAAATGTTCCCTTGGTATCTCTAATTTTCTTGAAGAGATCTCCACTCTTTCCCATTCTGTCATTTCCCTCTATATCTTTGCATTGATCATTGGTTGGGGAAGGGTTTCTTATCTCTCCTTGCTATTCTTTGGAACTCTGAATTCAAATGGGAATATCTTTCCTTTTCTCCTTTGCTTTTCACTTCTCTTCTTTTCACAGCTACTTGAAAGGCCTCCTCAGACAACCATTTTGCCTTTTTGCATTTCTTTTCCATGGGGATAGTCTTGATCCCTGTCTCCTCTACAATGTCATGAACCTCCATCCATAGTTCATCAGGCACTCTGTCTATCAGATCTAGTCCCTTAAATCTATTTCTCACTTCCACTGTATAATCATAAGGGATTTGATTTAGGTCATACCTGAATAGTCTAGTGGTTTTCCCCACTTTTTTCAATTTAAATCTTAATTTGGCAATAAGGAGTTCATGATCTGAGCCACAGTCAGCTCCCGGTCCTATTTTTGCTGACTGTATAGAGCTTCTCCATCTTTGGCTGCAAAGCATAAAATCAGTCTGATTTTCGTGTTGGCCATCTGGTGATGTCCATGTGTAGAGTCTTCTCTTGTGTTGTTGGAAAAAGGTGTTTGCTATGACCAGTGTGTTCTCTTGGCAGAACGCTATTAGCCTTTGCCCTGCTTCATTCGGTAGTAAATTAAATTTTGAGGGATCATTAAAAATAGTTGATTCAATGTAGTAAACTGTTTCTTTCTGAACGTTTCGATAGTGTTAGGAAAACAGGTGTGCAACAGAGAAGACCAAGTACACTGTTATCATGTGTTAATGTCAGTGGTCAAATCCTCTGAAATTTCACAGTCTTGTCCCTACCTGTTTTCTTATACTTGTTAATAATAGGGCTGCTGAACCCAATCTTAATAGAGTCCAGATGTATGTTCCTTACTTTCAATGTTCAGACTTCAATTTTCAAAACCTAGTTTTTTCAGAAGGATAATTTATAGCAGGAGTGGCCATTGTTTCCAAGGAAAGCATCCTGTCTTATTATAGAATGTGTTTAACCCCCTTGTTTCAGCACAGTTCTGAGTATGAGTTACTGAAGCCTGAATATCGCAAGATGTTGTACTCCAAGAATCCAACCCAGAACAGACTGTAACAAAATGAGTTTTGTTCAGCCTTAGCCTTGATAAATGCTGGTATAACAAGACTTCGTGTCTCCTAGGATAACTGCTTTTAAACTCCCTAATTTTAGGGACCCTCAACTGTAAATCCACGTTTTGGAATTTAAAAATAATGTAAAAACTTTAATGCAGCTAATTATGCACTCAATTTACATTACAGGCTGAATTCTTCTACTTTTGAAGCATTTCCTTCCAGATAAGGCTTCTTAGGTGGTATTAGTGATAAAGAATCCACCTGCTAAAGGAGACATAAGAGACACGGGTTCGATCTCTGGGTTGGGAACATCCCCTGGAGAAGGGCGTGGCAACCCACTCCAGTATTCTTGCCTGGAGAATCCCATGGACAGAGGAGCCTGGTAGGTTACAGTCCACACAGTCAAAAAGAGTTAGGCATGACTGAAGCGACTTAGCATGCATGCACTTATGTTTTAGATTAATGAACTGGTCAGTTTAGGCCAAGAAAATGGGAGTTGTAGCTGCATTACACTTCTGTAACAGAAGGTCCTACTATGGTGCTTTAGGTACTACTATTTTGCTTTTGTTCACATTGTTGAATTGATATATCCACTTTCTGTAAGGGAAACAATCATATCAACAAAGCTTAATTTGTCCTACAGTATAAGTATTATATATAAATATATAAAAAGTATGTATAAAAATATATAGAGATATATATTTATCTATATTTATATGAAATTATAACCTTGATCTTGAACATACAACTTTTGATAGATTCTTGGACTTTAAAGCTAATTTAATTTCTATTTGATGCTAGAACAGTGGGTTTCTTGTATGAATAACACAAACACAAATATAAAATGACAGCCTTTAAGTTATCTCCTAAATTTCAGACTTTCTCAAGTATTCTGACTGCAATTTGAAAGTGGCTTCTCAAGATCTTGGGAAAGTTAATTTATCTCATTTTCTCTCTCAAATATTTCTGTTTTATCCTTGACTATTTTTTAATCCAGCTTGGAATCCAAAGAGTAGCAGTCTTTTATAAAAGTCAGTCTTTCTGCATAATGTCTAATGGTTAGATTTATCCCTGAGGAAGGATGTAAATTCATTGCAAATGATATTTTAATGGAGCCTAGCTTTTTTGTCATGAAAAGAGATCCAAATGAATGTGGCAGCCAGCAGCAATTCCTATGGGAAGCAGTGCAACATGAAGCAAGTGATGTCAGAAATAAGTAAATAAATACCTCAAGCTTTCCCATTCTATCAATTTAATCCCGTCAAAGAAATGCAGAACATGATTTACATGTTGTTGATAATCTTTTTAAAGAACAAATCCATGTGCTATGCTTGTTTGCATTTGTATAATAGATCTGATACGCATTTTATTCATGATGTGCTGGAGAAATTATTAGCTCCCACAAAGCTTAAAGACATTTCTAAGTGAATGAACATTCATTTATGTTAGAGAAATGACCTGCTTTCATTGCCGTAAGTTATGTTAACTTGTTGAGTGTCCATTCTAAAGCACTGCATGTTATATTTTTATACATATATATTCCTACACATTTGATCACACATTATACTAGAAACATTTGTGCCTGAATGAATTGAAAAGGTGGAGGGGGAGCACAAGGAAATGGTGAAAATATAGCTAATTTACAGGGAAAGTGAAAGTGAAAGTTGTTCTGTACTGACATACTCTTTGCCACCCCATGGACTGTAGCCTGCAGGTTCCTCTATTCATGGAATTTTCCAGGCTAGAATATTGGAGTGGGTAGCCATTCGCTTCTCCAGGATATCTTCCCAACTCAGGGATCAAACCCAGATCTTGTGCACTGCAGACAGAGTCTTTTCCAACTAAGCTACCAGGGACTTTACAGGGAATTCTTTAAAAGTAAGCAATTTTGGCAAATTCCCTAGTGGTTATGTTACCTTGAGCTTCCTAAAAATAGCCCAGTCTTGATTGAGGAACTAAAATCCCACAAGCTGTGTGATGCAGCCAAAAATAAATAAATAAAAGTGTAAAATTAAACATATTTTAACCTTTCTAAATAAAAATGAGTAGTGAGTTTGGTGTAGTAACTTAAAGGGCAATTATTTGAAATTATTCTGAAATAACCAACAAATATACGAGTCCACTTAATCTAATGTTGAATTAGTAGGGGAATGGTGTGCTGTGAGAATTTCCACTGGCAATAGTGTAGAGAAAATCTATGGCTTTATAAAAGTTTTATATCAGATTCCAAAGTCTTTTAGAAAGCAGGAAAAATTCAGCTACCCATGAATCCATGAAATACCTGACTAAGGTTAACATTCTGTTTAGGAGAGAAGCAATTTCTGACTGTTGTAAACTTAATAAGAATACAAATAGTTGCAGTAGGAGGTAACAGTGATTTTATATTGGAATTAACCTTTTCTCTAGATGTCTCACTATAGAGACTATCTGTGCTGTTCATTTGTTTTATTTCTATTTTATTATTAGATAGCTCATAATAGCTAGTATTATAGCTATTAGCTATAGATAGTTCATAGCTATATAATATATAGCTATTAATATAGAATATATAATAGCTCATAGATAGTCTCACAAAAAGAAAAGCAAATGAAATAGATATATGTAATTTAAAGATTAATTATAATGTGAAAATCTGTGAACTATGACTCAGGTCAAGAGATGGAACCTCTTAGAAGCCTCCTATGAGAACCTTCCTTTCTCTACATTGACAAACATTATGTTTGTGACAATCATCTTTGATTCTTTAGAATAACTTACTCCCATCATACATTCATTGGTAATCTAGTTTAGATTTTTTTTTTTTTGACTCTTTAAGTTATATTGGAGTTCAGCTAATTAACAATGTTGTGACAGTAAAGGGATTCAGCCATACATATACATGTATGACAAGCTATGACAAATCTAGACAGCATATTAAAAAGCAAAGACATCACTTTTTTATGACAAAGGTCTGTATAGTCAAAAGCTACGATTTTTTCCAGTAGTCACGTACAGATGTAAGAGGTGGAACATAAAGAAGGCTGAGTGACAAAGAATTGATACTTTTGAATTGTGATGCTAAAGAAGACTCTTGAGAGTTTCTTGGACAGCAAGGAGATCAAATCAGTCAATCCTAAAGGAAATCAGCCCTGAATATCCATTGGAAGGACTGATGTGGAAGCTGAAGTTCCAATACTTTGGCCATTGGAAATACATTGGAAAAGACCCTGATGCTGGGAAAGATTGTGGGCACGAGGAGAAGGGGATAAGAGAAGATGAGATGGTTGGATGGCATCATCGACTCATAAGACATGAATCTGAGCAAACTCAGGGAGATAGTGAAGAGATATAGGGAAGTCTGGTGTGCTGCAGTCCATAGAGCACAGAGCCTGTTGGACATAACTTAGCGACTGAATAACACCACCAACAATACATGTAGTCATTCTCCCCCAAATTTCCCTCCTACCCAGGTTACCACATTGAGCAGAGTTCCATGTACTATACAGTAGGTCCTCATTGGTTATCCATTTTAAATACAGCAGTGTGTACATGTTGATCTCAAACTCCCTAACTATCCATTTGCCCATAAGTATCTCTGGCAACTGTAAGTTCCTTCTCTAAGTCATGGAGTCTCTACCTCTTTTTGTAAATAAGCTAATTTGTATCATTTCTTTTTATACAAAACATATAAAGGTTGTCATATGATATTTCTCATTTTCTGTCTTACTTCACTCAGAATAACATTCCCTAGATTTTTAAAAAAATATAGCATGCAACTGTGATTACTTCATTTCTATTACTATATAGAATTTCATTGTATTACTGTACTAGGATTTATTTACTCATTTTGTGTTGTTTCCAGATTTTGTAGACAATAATGAAATGTACAGGTATATGTGTGTGAATGTGTATTTTTGCAGGGGCAGGAGGGGCCATTCAGAGTGGGTATGGATTTTGTACGGAGCTGTAGTCTTAAAAGTGTAGTCCATGGATTAACAATCTTACTCAAGGAGCTGTTCGAGGTTAGTATTTATGAGTTCTACCTCAAATGTCCATCTTCAGAAACCCTGAATTTGTGGCCTAACTATCTGGCTTCCCTAGATAGCATATTAAAAAGCAGAGACATTGCTTTGCCAACAAAGGGCCATCTAGTCAAGGCTATTGTTTTTCCAGTGGTCATGTATGGATGTGAGAGTTGGACTGTGAAGAAAGCTGAGTGCTGAAGAATTGATGCTTTTGAACTGTGGTGTTGGAGAATACTCTTGAGAGTCCGTTGGACTGCAAGAAGATCCAACCAGTCCATCCTAAAGGAAATCAGTCTTGAATATTCATTGAGAGAACTGATGCTGAAGCTGAAACTCCAATACTTTGGCCACCTGATACGAAGAACTGACTCATTTGAAAAGACCCTGATGCTGGGAAAGATTGAGGGCAGGAGGAGAAGGGGACGACAGAGGATGAGAAGGTTGGATGGCATCACTGACTCGAAGGTCATGGCTGTGGGTGGACTCTGGGAGTTGGTGATGGACAGGGAGGCCTGGCATGCTGTGGTTCATGGGTTCACAAAGAGTCAGACACAACTGAGTGACTGAACTGAACTGAACTAGCTGGCTTCCCAGGTGGCACAGTGGTAAAGAATCCACCTGCCAGTGCAGGAGACACAGGACCTGTGGTTTGATCCCTGGATCAGGAAGATACCCTGAAGCAGGAAATGGCAACCCACACCAGTATTCTTGCTGGGGAATTTCATGGATGGAGAGTCTAGCTGGTTCATGGGGTTTCAAAGAGTCAGAAATGACTAGGCATGCATGGGCTTACAATATATTTAAGTTTTCTTTATTAATCTGTCAATAGGCATTTTGATTGCTTCCATGTTCTGGTTATTGCAAACTGTGCTACAATCAATATTGGGATGAATGCACCTTTTCAAATTATTGTTTCCTTCAGATATATTCCCAGAGTGGGATTTCTGGATCATATGGTAGCTCTACTTTTAATTTTTATAAGGAAACTCCATAACGTTTACACAGTGGTTGTTGTTATTGTTGCTGTTCATTTGCTAAGTCCTATTAGACTGTTCATGACCTCGTGGACTGCAGGACACCAGGCTTCCCTGTCCTTCACCATCTCCCAGAGTTTGCTCAAATTCATGTCCATTGAGTCGATGATGCCATCCGATCATTTCATCCTCTTTATCCCCTTCTCCTCTTGCCCTCAATCTTTCCGCAGTATCAGGATCTTTTCCAAAGAGTCAGCTCTTTCCATTAGGTGGCCAAAGTATTGGTGCTTCAGCTTCAGCATCAGAATTTCCAATGAATATTGAGGGTTGATTTCCTTTAGGATTGACTGGTTTGATCTTCTTGCAGTCCAAGGGATTCTCAAGAGTCTTCAGAAGCACCACAGTTTGAAAGCATCATTTCTTTGGTGCTCAGACTTCTTTAGGGTACACCTCTCTCATCTGTACACTACTAGTGGAAAAACCATACCTTTGACTATACGGACCTTTGTTAACAAAGTGATGTCAGTGGCTTTATCAGTTTACATTCCCACCAACAGTGTAAGAGGATTCTCTTTTCACCAGGCTTTTTCCAGAATTTATTGTTTGTAGACTTTTAATGATGGCCATTTTGATTGGTGTGAGGTAACTCACTGTAGATTTGACTTACATTTATCTAATAATTAATAGCATTGAGTGTCTTTTCAAGAACTTTCTGACCATCTATATGTCTTCTTTGGAGAAACACCTATTTAGTTCCTCTGAGGATTTTTTTTTTTTTTTTAAGTTCAGTTCAGTTCATTTGCCCATTTGTGCCTGACTCTTTGTGACCTCATGGACTACAGCACACCAGGCCTTCCTGTACACCAACTTCCGGAGTTTACTCAAACTCATGTTATCGAGTCAGTGATGCCATCCAGCCATCTCTTCTTCTGTCGTCCCCTTCTCCTCCTGCCCTCAATCTTTCCCAGCATCAGGGTCTTTTCCAATGAGTCAGCTCTTTGCATCAAGTGGCCTAAGTATTGGAGTTTCAGCTTAAGCATCAGTCCTTCCAATGAACACCCAGGACTGATCAGATCTCCTTTAGGATGGACTGGCTGGATCTCCTTGCAGTCCAAGGGACTCTCAAGAGTCTTCTCCAACACCACAGTTCAAAAGCATCAATTCTTCAGCACTCAGCTTTCTTCACAGTCCAACTCTCACATCCATACATGACCACTGGAAAAACAATAGCCTTGACAAGATGACCCTTTGTTGGAAAAGTTATACCTCTGTTTTTTAATATGCTATCTAACTTGGTCATAAGTTTTCTTCCAAGGAGCAAGCATCTTTTAATTTCATGGTTGCAATCACCATCTGCAGTGATTTTGGAATCCATAAAAATAAAGTCTCTCATTGTTCCCATTTCTTCCCCATCTATTTTCCACGAAGTGATGGGACTGGATGCCATGATCTTAGTTTTTTTGATTGAGTTGTTGCAAATATTTTCTCCAGTTCCATGAGTTGTCTTTTTTATTTGCTTGTTTATGGTTTCCTTTGCTAAACAGAATCTTTTAAGTTTAAGCAGGTCTCATTTGTTTATTTTTTGCTTTTATTTTCATTACTCTAGTAATTATGTCCAAAAAGATATTGTTGTGATTTGTCAGATAATGTTCTGCCTTTCTTTCTGTTCCTCTAATAATTTTATATTATCTGGTCTTACATTTAGGTCTTTTACCCTTTTGAATTTATTTTTGTGTATGGTGTTAGAAAATATTATAATTTCAATTTTTATCTGTAGTTATCTAGTTTTCCAAACATCAATTATTGAAGAGACAGTGTTTTATCTATTGTATATTCTTGCCTCCTTTGTTTTAGATTAACTGACCATAAATGCATGGATTTATTTTTGGGCTTTCTGTACTTTCTATCAATCTATAAGTCTGTCTTTGTGCCAGTACCATAATGGTTTAATTTCTGTAGATTTATAGTACACTTTGATTTCAGCTCTGTTTTTCCTTCTAGAGGTTCCTTTGGCTATTTGGACTTCTTTGTGATCACATACATGCTTTAAGACGTTTTGCTTTAGATCTGTAAAGAATGCCATTGGCAGTTTGATAGGGATTGCATTGAATCTGTAGATTGCCTTGTGTATTGAGATCATTTTGACAATATTGATTCTTCCAATCCAAGAACATATTATATCTTTCCATCTCTTTGTGTCAACTTTGATTTCTTATAGTTTTTGGAGTACAGGTCTTTTGCCTCCTTAGGTAGGTTTCTTACTTGGTATTTTATTCTTTTTGATGCAATAGTAAATGGGGTAGTTTCTTTAAATTCTCTTTATGATCTTTCATTATAATTGTAAAGAAATGCAAGAGATTTCTGTGTATTAATTTTGTATCCTGAAACTTAACCAAATTTTGACCTGTGGTAGCATCTTTCATTGGAGAAGAAAATGGCAACCCACTCCAGTGTTCTTGCCTGGAGAATCCCAGGGACAGTGGAGCCTGGTAAGCTGCCATCTATGGGGTCGCACAGAGTCGGACACGACTGAAGCGACTTACCAGCAGCAGCAGCAGCAGCTTTCATATTTTCTATGTATAATATAATGTCATCTGCAAATAGTGACAGTTTACTTCTTCTTTTCCAATTTGGACCTAATTTCTTTTTCTCCTCTGATTGCCATGGATAGGATTTTCAAAACCATATTGCATAAATCTGCTATAAACATCCATGGTCAGATATTTGTAAGAACATACATATTCAGCTCCTTTGAGTACATACGAAGGAGTGAAATAAAATAGATAAAATAAACTGGATAAAAATGGTAGTAGTATGTTTAGCTTTCTAAGAAAATAAGGAACTGTGTTCTAAAGTAGCTGTACCATTTTGCATTCCTACCAGCAGTTCATGAGGCTTCCTTCAGCTCCACATTCTCATTAGCATTTGATATTTTCAGTGTTCTGAGTGACAATGATTATAATAGGTGCATAGTAATATCTCATGCTTTCAACTTGCATTTTAAAAATGATATATGAAATGGAGAAACTTTCCATGTGCTTATTTGCTATATGTACATCTTCTTTGGTGAAGTGTCTGTTTAGATATTTTGCCCATTTTTAAATTGGGTTTTCTTATTGTTGAGATTTGAGAGTTCTTAGCATACATTCTTTGTAGTCAAAGATGGAGAAGCTCTATACAGTCAGCAAAAACAAGACCGGGAGCTGACTGTGGCTCAGATCATGAACTCCTTATTGCAAAATTCAGACTTAAATTGGAGAAAGTAGAGAAAACCACCAGATCATTCAGGTACGACCTAAATCAAATCCCTTACGATTATACAGTGGAAGTGAGAAATAGATTTAAGGGACTAGATCTGATAGATAGAGAGCCTGATTAACTATGGACGGAGGTTTGTGACATTGTAGAGGAGACAGGAATCAAGACCATCCCCATGGAAAAGAAATGCAAAAAGGCAAAATGGTTGTCTGGGGAGGCCTTAAAATAGCTGTGAAAAGAAGAGAAGCTAAAAGCAAAGGAGAAAAGAAAAGATATTCCCATTTGAATGGAGAGTTGCAAAGACTAGCAAGGAGAGATAAGAAAGCCTCCCTCGGCAATCAATGCAAAGAAATAGAGGAAAACAACAGAATGTGAAAGACTAGAGATCTCTTCAAGAAAATTAGAGATATCAAGGGATCATTTCAGGCAAAGATGGGTTCGATAAAGGACAGAAATGGTATGGACCTAACAGAAGCAGAAGACATTAAGAAGAGGTGGCAAGAATACACAGAAGAACTGTACAAAAAAGATCTTCACGACCCAGATAATCATGATGGTGGAGCACTCACCTAGAGCCAGACATCCTGGAATGTGAAGTCAAGTGGGCGTTAGAAAGTATCACTACGAAAAAAGCTAGTGGATGTGATGGAATTCCAGTTGAGCTGTTTCAAATCCTGAAAGATGATGCTGTAAAAGTGCTGCACTCAGTATGCCAGAAAATGTGGAAAACTCAGCAGTGGCCACAGGATTGGAAAAGGTCAGTTTTCATTCCAATCCGTAAGAAAAGCAATCCCAAAGAATGCTCAAACTACTGCACAACTGCACTCATCTCACACATTAGTAAAGTAATGCTTAAAATTCTCCAAGCCAGGCTTCAGCAATATGTGAACTGAGAACTTCCAGATGTTCAAGCTGGTTTTAGAAAAAGCAGAGGAACCAGAGATCAAATTGCCAATATCTGCTAGATCATCGAAAAAGCAAGAGAGTTCCAGAAAAACATCTATTTCTGCTTTATTGACTACGCCAAATCTTTTGACTGTGTGAGTCACAATAAACTGTGGAAAATTCTAAAAAAGATGGGAATACCAGACCACCTGACCTGCCTCTTGAGAAACCTGTATGCAGGTCAGGAAGCAACAGTTAGAACTGGACATGGAACAACAGACTAGTTCCAAATAGGAAAAGACTGTATATTGTCACCCTGCTTATTTAACTTATATGCAGAGGACATCATGAGAAACGCTGGCCTGGAAGAAGCACAAGCTGGAATCAAGATTGCCAGGAGAAATATAAATAACCTCAGATATGGAGATGACACCACCCTTGTGGCAGAGAGTGAAGAGGAACTAAAAAGCCTCTTGATGAAAGTGAAAGAGGAGAGTGAAAAAGTTAGCTTAAAACTTAACATTCAGAAAACTAAGATCATGGCATCTGGTCCCATCACCTCATGGGAAATAGATGGGGAGACAGTGGAAATAGTGTCAGATTTTATTTTTGGGGGCTCCAAAATTACTGCAGATGGTGATTGCAGCCATGAAATTAAAGATGCTTACTCCTTGGAAGGAAAGTTATGACCAACCTAGATAGCATATTAAAAAGCAGAGACATTACTTTGCCAACAATCGTCCATCTGGTCAAAGCTGTGGTTTTTCCAGTGGTCATGTATGGATGTGAGAGTTGGACTGTGAAGAAAGCTGAGCGCCAAAAAATGGATGCTTTTGAACTATGGTGTTGGAGAAGACTCTTGAGAGCCTCTTTGACTGCAATGAGATCCAACCAGGCCACCCTAAAGGAGATCCGTTCTGGGTGTTCATTGGAAGGACTAATGCTGAAGCTGAAACTCCAATACTTTGACCACCTCATGGGAAGAGTTGACTCACTGGAAAACACCCTGATGCTGGGAGGGATTGGGGGCAGGAGGAGAAGGGGACGACAGAGGATGAGATGGCTGATGGCATCACTGACTCGATGGGCATGAGTTTGAGTAAACTCTAGGGGTTGGTGATGGACAGCAAGGCTGGCGTGCTGCGATTCATGGAGTCGCAAAGAGTCGGACACGACTGAGCAACTGAACTGAACTGAACTGACTGAGCATATTTTAGATAAGCCTTTTATCAGATAACCTATGTAAATCTATACCATTTCACAGGTAGTGCAGTTACCTTATAATAACAGTCTAATTTCTCTCATCCATTGCATCGTTGTTGACACTAATTTCACTCATACATAATGTATAGTCATTCAATACATTGTTGTTATTATTATTTTAAACACATTATTGTCTGTTGGATTAATTGAGAATTAGAAAATTCAAATTTTTATTTTACTTTCACTTATTCCTTCTTCAATGATCTTTTTTTTTTTTTTTTTAATGAGGATCCAAGTTTCTGACCTATATCATTTTCTTTCCCACTGAAAAACTTCTTTTAACATTTCGTTCAAGACAGATCTACTGGTAACAAATCTCATCAATTTTATTTGTCTGAGAAAGTCTATTTCTCCTTTACTTTTGAAGGATGATTTTGAAGAATTCTATGTTGTTGTTGTTGTTTTTCTTGAGCACTAAATATTTCATTCATTTCTTTTTTCTTGCACAGTTTACTGAGAGAAGTTGGATAGTGATATCTTTTCTCCTCTATATAAGTCTTACCCCACCACCTCCTTCTCCCATTTTCAGATTTTTTTTATTTGATTTTCTTCAGTTAACATATGATACTCCTTGGTATAGTTTATTCAGCATTTATCCTGCTTAGTGTCTTCTGAACTTTTTGGATCTGTGGTTTTGTACATGACATTAATTTTCATAAATTCTTAAGTCACTACCTTCCTCAAATGTTTCTTCTGTTCCTTTCTCTTCTCTCCTGCTATTGCCATTATGCATATGATATGTTTTTCATAGAAGTCCCTCAGTTCTTGGATATTCTGTTCTTTTTTCTTTTCCATCTTTTTTTTTTTTCTAATTGCATTTCAGTTTTAGAAGTTTCTATTGATAAACCCTTATTCTCAGAGATTCTTTCCTCAGCCATGTATGATCTATTAATGAGCCTGTTAAACATTCTCTTTATTTTTGGTTATAAGGTAGTTTTAAAAATATCATTAATATATGTTTTTCTTAGAACTCTCATTTCTAATCTGCTCTTAAAGGTTGTCTATCTTTTCCATTTGGGTCCTTAGCATATCAACCATCGTTTTTGTTTTGCTTTGACAATCTGACATTTTCAAATGCTCTGCTGTATCTAAGTCTAGTTCTGATGCCTGCTCTCCCACTTCCAACTGGTTTGGTTCTTTGCCTTTTACTATGTCTTGTAATTTTGGCAGTGAAGGGTGGACATTATGTTGTAAGTAAAAATGACTCAAGTAAACAGGCCTTTAATAATGTAGTGGTAAGGTATGTGGGAGAGGGATATTCTTGTGTTATGATTAGGTCTCAATCTGTTAGTGAGCCTGTGTCCCAAGGCTATGAATTTCACAAGTGCATCTTAGTTCTTTTCTCTTGCCTTGAGTGGGCAAGATGGTTGGAGGGGGCTGGAGTTAGACAGTTCTGTTTCACCAGGTACATTAGAGTCTGGTAAAACTTTAATAGGTTAAGCTCTGGTAAAGTAGTTTCTCTTGAGGGCAGGCCTTTTTAAGAACAGAACACTCTGGCTGTTTCAAAATGGTAACTTTTTGCCCTCCTTCGGATGGAAGCCAGAATGGATTTTTCTCGTATTCTCTGTAACAACCTGGTGGAACACTAGGGTTTGCTCACACAACTGTGGGCTCCTCCCCAAGTCTTTTACTCTCACACTGTCACGTTGAGCCTTCAGCAATTCATCAATTATGGTTCATATTTCTCTGCCCAAGCATTGGTTTCAGGGGAGATTTCAGGTTGTGGGTTTCTTCTCAGGCAAGTTGTGATTCTGTGTATACTCCTGTTTCTTCAGTTTTGGAGGCAATGATGTGTTCTGTGACCTCATTTCTCTGGTAGAGCTAAGATAAATTGTTGGTTTTTCCATTTGTTCAGCTTTTTACTTGTTAGGAAAAGAGTGGTGACTTCCAAGATCTCTTCCAGGAGTTTCGAGGTCTTTGGTATGTATAATTTTTGTGATTTGTTGATCATCTTGAATTTAGGGATTGTTCTTCCCAACTCCAAAAAATTGTAAAAGTTCATTCCCTGTAAATATTAAACCTACCCATTTTTCCTCTCCTGTATTTTTGAAAAACTAATTAGATATATAATAGATTTAACCTAATCCCTAGTTTTAATTCTTTATTTTACTTTTCATCTTTTCATTTTTATATGTTCCATCTGTAAAAGTTCTTTTGATCAATTTTCTAGACTCCCACTTTTCTTGTGTTACTATCTAATCTGATATTAAATTCATTGGAAATTTTTAATTATTAGACATATATATTTGTAGAAGACTGTCACTTTCCTCAAATAGGAGGATATGTTTTAGAAAAATTTTATTCCTTACCAGAGTTTTTTAAAACATTTCTTTGTATGTGGTAAGGCATTATTTTAGGTAAGTTAGGTCTGATATTTCCCATACTGAAGTATATTTTGGTTTGTTAGAGCTCTTTGCTATTTCTGCTACTTTTCTTTGACAGGGTCTTAGTCATGGTATTTAGATACTTTCATATTTTTGGTATATGTTTTCCAGATTTCCTTCAAAAAATTGTTTATGAGAAGTACTTTATTTTTTTCCATTTGTTGCTTCTTCATTAGTCAGGCAAACAGATTTTAAGAAAGAGAAAGAAGACAGAAGAAAGTAAGAAAGAGAGAGAGAGATACCTACAACTATCTTGACTCCAGAACTGTACAATATGTAGCTGGCACAATCAGCAATTCTTCACTCTTTTTGGTTGCTCAATTTTTTATCAAAATTACTTCTGAGGATTCTTTTTATCAGTGCTCCCTATAATATTGGGATATGCATTTTTCTTCTCTTTATATATTTTTATTAACTTATGTATTATATTGGCTTTTAGTTCTTTCTCATATAGGAACTGAGTATATTAGCTTTCTTTCTCCTGAACTGACACATACCAATTAGACATGAAAAATATCAGTTTTCTAATTAGCAGTTTATATTCACTTATGTTCTTTGTTTGAAAGATTTGTTTAGTTTTTATTTTTGCTCCATTGCTGCATGTAGGCGTTCTTCAGTTGCAATGAGCTGTGATTCCTCTTGCAGTGCCCAGGCTTCTCATTGTGCTGGCTTCTTTTGTTGGCGAGCACAGACTCTAGGTGTGTGTGTTTTGGTAGCTGCAGCACATGGGCTCAGCAGTTGTGACTGGCTGGCTCTAAGGCGGCAGGCTTCAGTAGTGGTGGCACGAAGGCTGAGCAGTTGTGGCTGACAGGCTCTAGAATGCTGTCTCAGTAGTTGTGGCACACACGCTTAGTTGCTCCAGGGCACGTGGGATCTTCCAGGAAAAGGGATTGAACTGATATCCCTTCCACTGGCAGGTGGGTTCTTAACCCCTGGATCACCAGGGAAACCCTGTCCATTTATATTCTTTTAAAAACTACAATGGGGTGGAGAAGGGTGTATGCAAAAAATGCACATACTGGCTCTATAGGCCATAATGAATTTCTGCATTAAACATACAGAATATAGGAAAAGACAAAATCCTTCAATATATTCATTCTCTCTGTAAGCATTTTAATTTTCTCTCCAGTGAGTATATAAGGCAATGTTGCTTATAAATAAGCACACTGTTCCTCATGTTATTCAAGTTCTTTATTTCTCTGGATCTTGCTTGTTCTTACCTCATTCCAATAAAAAAGCATTACATCTTACCCTTGTTCTTTCTCCTAACAATCCAAAATTTATGCTTCAGCTGTACTCTGCTTAGTTGCTCAGTCATGTCTGACTCTTTGTGACCCCATGGACTGTGGACTGCCAGGCTCCTCCATCCAGGGGATTCTCCAGGCAAGACTACTGGAGTGGGTTGCCATGCCCTCCTGCAAGGGGTCTTTCCAACCCTGGGATGAACCCAGGGCTGCTGCATTGCAGGGAGATTCGTTACCACCTAAGCTACCAGAGAAGCCCAAGCTTCAGCTATATTGGTTTATTTTAGTCTCAAATTCCTGTTACTTCTAAGTTTGTCTACCACACCACATTCCCAACACTCATTATCAGAGAAATGCAAATCAAAACCACAATGAGGTACCATTACACGCCACTCAGGATGGCTGCTATCCAAAAGTCTACAAGCAATAAATGCTGGAGAGGCTGTGGAGAAAAGGGAACCCTCTTACACTGTTGGTGGGAATGCAAACTAGTACAGCCACTATGGAAAACAGTGTGGAGATTCCTTAAAAAAACTGGAAATAGAACTGCGATATGACCCAGCAATCCCACTCCTGGACATACACACTGAGGAAAGCAGATCTGAAAGAGACACGTGCACCCCAATGTTCATCGCAGCACTGTTTACAATAGCCAGGACATGGAAGCAACCTAGATGCCCATCAGCAGACGAATGGATAAGAAAGCTGTGGTACATATACACCATGGAATATTACTCAGCCATTAAAAAGAATTCATTTGAATCAGTTCTAATGAGATGGATGAAACTGGAGCCCATTATACAGAGTGAAGTAAGCCAGAAAGATAAACACCAATACATTATACTAATGCATAAATATGGAATTTAAAATGATGGTAATGATAACCCTATATATAAAACAGAGAAAGAGACAGAGATGTACAGAACAGACTTTGGAACTCTGTGGGAGAAGGCGAGGGTGGGATGTTCAGAGAGAACAGCATTGAAACAAGTATACTATCAAGGGTGAAACAGATCACCAGCCCAGGTTGGATGCATGAGACAAGTGTTCAGGGCTGGTGCACTGGGAAGACCCAGAGGGATGGGATGGTGAGGGAGGTGGGAGGGGGGATCGGGATGGGAAACACATGTAAATCCATGACTGATTCATGTCAATGTATGGCAAAAACCACTACAATATTGTAAAGTAATTAGCCTCCAACTAATACAAACAATTGGGGAAAAAAAAAGTGAGTTTCCTTAATTTTTTTTCCCCAAAAGTAGAACTGAAAACCTGCCTACAATCATGCATCTTTTACTATCTTCTTCTATTCACTCACAAAGAAAGACTTTCTCTTCCTGTGTGCTTTAGAGACAATCTATTCCAAACATTTGAAAAATCCTCCACTATTAATTAGTCCTTTTTTAAACCTTTGTTGTTGTTGTTGTTGCTTTTGGTCTTAATATATTCAGCCTCTGAATGACAGGAACATAGTATTTCTTGCCTTCTATATATCAAAACTGACTGGTTTTTGTCTTACCTGAGATATGTTCAGTGCAGATTTCTAAATGATAGATTGCCCCAGGGTCTGTCATCTAGCATTTTTTTTTTCCCCTTCTCTTTTTCCTTCTCTTTGTGCAATACCATGGTTTTAAATGAAGTCCCACCAATAACAAACCTGATCACAATTCTTACCACACCCCTTCTCTCTATTCAATTCCAGACACAGTGGTCTCCTCTTTTAGCTTTCTTTTTTCCATCAAGACACACTTTACTGAAAAAATTACTTCTATATACACATCCCTCACTAACTCTATACCCAATTACTTTAGTTCTCTAAATTTGCTCACTTGTCAATCCTAGGTGTTCACAAGATTTGTATACCTATATGCACATGAACTTACAAATCTGTTTCTCTAGCTGAGAACCATATGATCTGTGAGACTTTTACCTTGTATTCTACCTCCTTTGCATTTCCCCTCAAGTGTGAAAAAGGCACACTGAGCTCCAAATATAAAAACTAATAACTTCTATTGTGCCTGAACCCAGGCTTCCTCTGATACCCTCTAAATTAATGCCATGAATATATATACAATTATAGGACACCAGTGCCTTCCTCAGCTCCACTTTACCCCCTTTTCTCTATGCAAACTATTTGTTTCGTTATTTATTTAAAACTTTTATTTTAAAGTACAATGCATATAAAAAAAAGAATACAAACCATCAGTAAATAGCTCAGGAAATTATCCTACAATTAATAGGATAATAGCACTGGTAAAAATCTATTCATGCCTCTTCCTACTTACTGTCCCTCTATCCTCCCATCAAATAAAATACTATCCTGATTTCTAATACCATGCTTTAGTTTTGAGCAATTTTGAACTTTACAAAATGAATTCATATATTATGTATTTGTTTATATATTTCTTTTTGGACTCAATATTATATTTGGACATCCATTCATCCATATTTTTGTCTGCAGTAGTGGTTCATCAATTTTTCATTTCTGTATATTATCCCATCATATGAATATACAAAATTTAATTATCCATTATTCTGTTGATGCCCGTTTCATTAATTTAAAATTTTTGGCTGTTAAACTGTGCCTAGTGTTAACATATTTTGTGCCTTTTTCATGCCCATATTTACATACATTTCTGTAGAATTTATCTATGATTGTAATTTCTGGATTACAATTATAGGTTTGATTTTGGTAAATAATGACCAGTCTTGGTGATTTTTAACACTTGAGCATTTTTCAAATATTTTCTTTCTTTTCAACTATATTTGTATAACTTTCAAACATAGTACCATTACAAAATTATTGCAGTATTCTCCTCTCTGCAAGAATCAGCACAGGATCTTTTTCAATTACACTGCTTTCTTTTAGACTCATTGATCTTTTTGGAAGCAAAAATATAACCCTGACTTGCACTTCCACTACAACACAACTTAATATGATGTGCCATCCTCCTCACACTACTTCATGCACAACCACCATGGCAACCAGAGCATTTGCCTCTTAAATCCCATTCTTAAGTTTTTGTTCATATTTATATTTGTTAATAGCACAATGTACATAGTACAGATGATTATACATATATATATGTACATCACTTTGATTCTTTTATAATCTGCTACAAAGTTGTAAGCTCTGCAATGGAAGGGACTTGATGGTATTTCTCCTCCAACTTTAGATCCCTAATGCCAAGAACAATGTATAGGACATAGTAGGCACTGAAAATAAATTATATTGAATGAATGCATTCATGCCTGAATGCATGGATAGATGACTGCCATTTACCCTATGTGAAAGACTCCCTTTCCTCTTCAAACTCCCACATTGTTTAGTTCTTCACAATGCATCATTCACGCCTTAGCTTATACACTGTTGACTAGCATTTCTTTCAGAAACAAAACTTCAGAAAAGTGCCCTTCTGCCGTGTTCTTTGTGTGCCTGAGTGCCTGTGTGCTAAGTCGCTCAGTCACGTCCAACTCTTTGCGACCCTATGGATTGTAGCCCACCAGTCTCCTCTGTCCCCGATTTCCCAGGCAAGGATACTGGAGTGGGTTGCCATGTCCTCCAACAGGGGATCTTTCCAACCCAGGGATCTAACCCACATTTCCTCCAGCTCCTGAATTGCAGGGAGATTCTTTACACTGAGCCGCTGAGGCGGCAGCAACGGCGCTTTGGCGCTTTACTTGTGATCAACTCTTTCTTATTCTAATCTAGCATATTACGTAGGAATGTCTATCTTTTGTCACTAGTTTATCAGCTCCTGTGATAGAAGCAGTATCAATTTCACAAGAAAACCCCAGTTCCTAGAACAATTACTAAATTAAAGTAAAATAACATAAAAGTTTTTTATTTTCCTGACTTGGATCTAGATTTTTTCATTAAAAAATTTAAATAGTGTCTTCATTTTTATTCAATATGAGTGTCATATGATTCATTAGTACATTAGTTTCAGATAGTAAATATGAATTACTTCAAGCATGACAGTGTCAAAAGTAATTCATTATCTAAGAAGTAAGATGAAGAAAAAGGTAAAGATGAAGAAAGTAGGAGAAAAGAAAGGACAGGAGAGGAAAGGAAAAGCAAAGCAAAATAAATAAATAAATAAATAAATAAAATAAATAAAAAAGGAAAAGAAGGAGTAAGAGGAAAAGAGACATTTGCAATGTAAACATAAAAACTACTTTCTTTGTCTTCTCATTTGTACTGACCTTAGTCTTCTTTCTAATTTTCATGAATTTTTCACTCTAAAGTTCCAACAACAATAGATTGCTGTAAAATATCAAGGAAGATATTTTTATTCACCTCTAATGTACAAAAGCCCTATACACCTATACATTTCTCGAAAAAGGAGTGGTTACCCATCCAGTATTCTTGCCGGGAGAATTCCATGGACGAAGGAGCCTGATGGGTTACAGTCCCTGGGGTCACAAACAACTGGACATGACTCAGAGGCTGAGCCCACAGATGCTTTCTGAGATGTATTCAGGACCCAGGACTACTCTTGCTAAGTTTTCAAGGGTATTTCCTTGGAAGCTGAGGGTAACAGCTACATCTCTCTCCTGTGTAACCATCAGTTCTTTCTTTTCTTTTTTGCATTTTCTTGCCTACTGTAGACCTCTTACATTTAAGATGACATCTGGTTCTCAGTGTATCACCTGAAGTATAATAACTGCGACAAAAGAAAAGCTGTAAGTTTTCGTATTGGCTGTAAGTAAATAATATCTTTTGCTTCAGAAACTTCACCTCTGAATTTAGGATAGTATTAACAAATAAAGGTATATAGAATATGTTCAGATAGTGGTATACATAGGAGTTACAACCCTATCTGTATTATTTTAACAAAATAAGGTCTAAAACAAATAGAAATGAATATGGTTAAAATGGTTTAAATATGATTGGACTTACAGTTATTGCTACATTGGTCCTATAATTTTAAAATTAAAAAAAAGTCCTTTTGAATAAAATATTGGTAGAAAGCACAGAAAAAACAAAACAAAAGTGAGTGGGCTAAAGAAAGATTTTACCTGCATACACACATTCTTACATGGTGGAAATCCGGTAGCAGTAATTTCACTCCAAAATATATATTAAAAAGTTGTTTGTTTTTCAAATTAGGAAGATGAACTGCCTTGTACTTACAACCTTGTAGAAAGTAATTCATAGAGTAGTTAATATTTTGGTTTGGGGACAGCTTCCTTGGAAGACTATAATTTTAATAAATGTTCCTTTAAAAATTATTTTTTTTCTGAATAATACTGATTCAAAAACAGCTATTATTTTCATATAATTAATTTTAAAGCTTTCAAAGTGAATGAGTTTGGCTATAAGGATAATATTTACATGAAACTGGCAAAGAGGCCAAGTGATTTTGCACTCATGAAATTTGTATGTCACGTGATACTCACAGAATTCTAAAATGCTTATTAAATAAGGGATCACATGCTTCCATTTGCAGCAGATGACAGTGCCGATTTCCAAATGGGAGCTTCTCCAGATGAGGATAACTTCCCTTGAACAATTTAATTATTAATCGTGCACCACCCACAGTTAATCTATTAATTATTTGAACTGCTCCCAAATCATATCATCAGTCATTATTTTAACTTAAATATGATTTCAGATTTACCTATGGGAATCTATTAAGGGAAAGGAAAAATTTAATCATATAGCTTGGTGACTCTTAAGTCATTAGCTAGTATACTCAGTGAATCAGTTACTAATGTATTCAGCCAGAAATAATAGAATATGGAAGTTTATATGAATTACCAAAAAGAAATCATGAGACATAGAGTCAGCATCACATTGTGCAGCTCACTGGTACAAATGGGGACCCGCAATATTTTCACTTTTTTCAATAGTGTGCAAACTCTATTCCCAAGTTTAATATATAATGATCTCCAGATACCTGTTCTGTTCTAAATCCTACATTGAAGATACAGGTAGAAAAAACATGATAAAAGAGGGCAAATAAATATTGAACCCAGATTAGGGGAAAAAAAATTTCTAGAAATCCTTAGATTACATTACATTGGTCAGAAGTGTGTCATATTCGTCCCCTAGCTAAGTAAGTATGAAATGATAGCAACTTGGGCTCAGAATATTGTTGCACTATGCAAATCTGAGGTTCTGTAATCGAGGAAGAGTGAGAAATTGGCATTGGATGACCATGTCAACATTACAAAATAAAATAAATATCTTCTCTGGGTCACAATAAATTTGAACTGTAAAAAAAATACATCTCATTAAAAGGACTTTGTTTTATATATTATATAGCATAACAATAGCTCATATTAATTGATGACATGCTACTTCAAACAAATAAATTCTTTAAAAGTGTTAAATAATTAAAAGCAAACACTTTACACAATGTAAAACATTACTCCAGGTATACAAATGAGGACCTGAGACATAAAAACCGACTCATATTACTCAGCTGCTAAGTACTGAATCAGAGGATTAAAACTAAGCATTAAATTTCCTAGCCTCAATGTTTTCATAAGTACAATGGAGAAAATAACAGTAGCACAAATAGTGATGTCAGTTCAGTTGCTCAGTCATGTCCCATATCTTTGTGACCCCATGGACTGCATCACTCCAGGCTTCCCTGTCCATCACCAACTCCCAGAGCTTACTCAAATTCATGTCTATTGTGTCAGTGATGCCATCAAACCACCTCATCCTCTATCGTCCCTTTTCCTTCTGCCTTCAATCTTTCCCTGCATCAGGGTCTTTTCCAATGAGTCAGTTCTTTGCATCAGGTGGCCAAAGTATTGGAGTTTCACATTCAGCATCAGTCCTTCCAATGGATATTCAGGCCTGATTTCCTTTAGGATTGATGGTTTGGATCTCCCTGCAATCCAAAGGACTCTCAAGAGTCTTCTCCAACACCACTGTTCAAAAGTATCAATTCTTCAGTGCTCAATTTCTTTATAGTCCAACTCTCATATCCATTCGTGACTACTGGAAAAACCATAGCCTGCACTAGATGGACCTTTGTTGGCAAAGTAATGTCTTTGCTTTTTAGTGTGCTGTCTAGGTTGGTCATAGCTTTGCTTCCAAGGAGCAAGCGTCTTTTAATTTCATGGCTGCCATCACCATCTGCAGTGATTTTGGAGCCCCCCAAAATAAAGTCTCTCATTGTTTCCATTGTTTCCCCATCTATTTGCCATGAAGTGATGGAACCGGATGCCATGATCTTAGTTTTCTGAATGCTGAGTTTTAAGCCAACTTTTTACTCTCCTCTTTCACTTTCATCAAGACTCTTTAGTTCTCCTTCCCTTTCTGCCATAAGGGTGGTGTCACCTGTATGTCTGAGGTTATTGATATTTCTCCTGGTAATCTCAATTCCAATTGTGCTTCACCCAACCTCAGCATTTCACATGTTGTTCTCTGCATATAAGTTAAGTAAGCAGGGTGATAATATATAGACTTGACGCACTCCTTTCCCAATTTGGAACCAGTCTGTTGTTCCATGTCAAGTTCTAAATATTGCTTTTTGACCTGCATACAGATTTCTCTGCAGGCAGATAATGTGGTCTGGTATTTCCATCTCTTTCAGAACTGTCCACAGTTTCCACAGAGTCAAAGGCTTTGTGGTGTAGTAAATAAAGCAGAAGTAGATGTTTTTCTGGAACTCTTGCTTTTTCAATGATCCAATGATGTTGGCAATTTGATCTCTGGATCCTCTGCCTTTTCTAAACTCAGCTTGAACATTAGGAAACTCAGAGTTCACTTACTGTTGAAGCCTGGCTTGGAGATTTTGAGCATTACTTCGCTAATGTTTGAGATGAATGCAATTGTGTGGTAGTTTGAACATTCTTTCACATTCCCTTTCTTTGGGATTGGAATGAAAACTGGCCTTCCCCAGTCCTGTGGCCACTGCTGAGTTTTCCAAATTTTCTAGCATACTGAGTGCAGCACTTTCACAGCATCCTCTTTTAGGATTTGGAATAGCTCAACTAGAATTCCATCACTTCTGACAGCTTTGTTCTTAATGATGGTTCCTAAGGCCCACTTGACTTGGCATTCCACGGTGTCTGGCTCTAGGTGAGTGATCACACTGTCATGATTATCTGGGTCATGAAGATATTTTTTGTATAATTCTTCTGTATATTGTTGCCACCTCTTCTTAATCTGCTTCTGTTAGGTCCACACCATTTCTGTCCTTTATTGTGCCCATCTTTATCTTTGCATGAAATAGTGATGTGGAGAGGATCAAACGATAAAACAGATGAAAATATCTTAAAATAGTGAGTTATCAGTAAACTCCAGCTATGACAACTATTTAGCTGCTTTGTCAAATATTTTAAATAGTCTGAAAAAACCACAAATGCCTATACTAGTATTTCATATATATTCAGTTCTACTTTTAATCACTTAAAAGCATTTATGCATGCTAAATCATTTCAGTTATGTTTTACTCTATGACCCTAAGGACTGTAGCCCACCAGGCTCCTCTGTACATTGGATTTTCCAGGCAAGAATACTGGAGTGGGTTGCCAATTCATTCTCCAGGGGATCTTCCCAACCTGGGGATAGAATCTGAATCTCTTCTGTCTTCTGCATTGCAGGTGGATTCTTTAACACTAGCATCACCTGGGAAGCTCTAGCCCAAAAGCTTTATAACTTTACAAAAATATAATTGAAAACAGATTCATTGAAACATTAAGGTAGTTTAGATAAATGCACAAAGCAAAATGACTACAGAAGTTGATCTTCCTACTGATTATTTTTAGGTAAATTTTTTCTTTTTCTAAAAATTCTTGCTAAAGTACTGAGAAATACAAAGATATCCATTTTACAGCACTTTCATAAAAGTATAAAAACTGTATTCTTTAATCTTCATGATAACTAGCAAAATAAACATTTCAATTATTCCCATTTCTACATTTTTTAGAAACAGTAAAATTAAAACTCTGCATGATTAAATAATTGCCTAATTCAAAAACCTTTGAGACTGCCAGAGGAGTGACCAGAACCCAGTCTGCTATACTAAATTATAAATCCAGTGGTTTATATATAATTTGCAGTGAAATCTGTAATGACATCTTACCTTCATATTCATGTTGACTCAGAAATTATATAAGAAAATGAGCATTCATTCATATGTATAAAAATGAAAATGCTTTCTGTTTTTACCTGAATAATTTTTGAATATTTTAGTTGTTCATGTGAATACAGAATGCTTTTTGTACTACAAAATAATTTTGACCTTTAGTTTTTATGTGTTGAAAACAGCCTGGCAAGAACAAGTCAATAAAAAATTAGTAAAAGAATTGAAACTTAATTTAAATATTGCTTCTCCAATTGATTTGCTGAATGGCCTCGGGAAAATGGTCTAACACATTTATATCTGTTTCTTCATTTGTAAGATTGGGAGTAAAATGTTTACTTTCCTACCTCACATGGGTATTACGTGAACCAATTAGTCAAGTGTAATTAGCAGGTACAGCGCTTTCTGATTAGTTAGTTACTTCTATAGAACAGAGAATTGACTGGTCAAGCTTACTAACATTTGCTGAAAAGTAATATTGATTGAGAAACAATCCAGGCTTATTATAAAATATGTTAATATATTTAAAACTCATTTGCCAAAAGAAGTAAATACTGAAGTTAGTTTGTTCTTGAGACAGAATACCCTAGTGCTTCTGGTGAGTTACAGAAAAATCACAGCCAAAATTTACTAGAATTTCTCTATTACAAACATTTGTAAGAAATCACGGGACACAGATTCTTGGCACTAAAATGGACTTTTTATTTCCTCAAATTCTACCATCATCTCATGTTTGAACCCTCTCTTTAATTTACCTGAAAAATCCATTTTTATTTTGATTATTTCCAGTGAACATGTTACATCTAAACATGAACAGTTGTTTTTATGAAGCAAATATACATTAGCAAAATTGTACAAACTATAAATACATAGCTCATAAGCTAAAGCTCAGTGAACCATTAGAAAGTGAATCACTAGAAAGTGAATCACATGTAACATACTCTAATAACAAAAAAATGTTTTAGCATCAAGCAAGTCCCTCTCAAAGCCCTTCCCTATCCACATCATCTAGTTTCTTTGAAGTACTGTTGATAAAACACAAAACACAATATTCAGTATATAGTAAACAGATTTTCATTGTTTAACTAAAATTTAAATTTACCTTGGAATTAACTGGACATTTTAAAATATGGTCTCTTCTTAATTCTAACAACATAACTTAGTTTGGCCTTCAGAAAGATAAACATTATGTGAAATGAAATTAGTTTATTATGAATATTTTTCTCTGTGATATCTTTAGCTCTGCTTTGTGTATGTGAGCTTTATCCATTGTTCATTTTTACTGCTATATTCTATTTGTCATCATTATAATGTTGATGGACATTTGAGTAGTATCAAAAATGAGCAATCAAAATTAATGAATTAATGTTCTTATCCTTAACTATTGGTGCTTATGTGGATAATCCTTTATGAAACTATAATTCTTTAATATCATCTAATTGCCACTCAAAATTTAAAATCCTGAATTACCTCAAAAATGGCCTTTTACAGTTGATTTGTTCAAGCCAGGTTTCTAAAAAGATCCAGCATTACATTTTGTGGATATTCCCTTTATGCTCTTTTCTCCATTTTTGGTTTTTTTGTGTGTGGTAAAATATACATAAATTTAACATTTTAACCATTGTAGGAATACAACTGAATGATATCAAATACCTTCCTAAGGTTGTACTACCACCACTATATCGCTTTTTATTTTATTTTTTTTAAACATATTTGGAAATGAAATTGCTGGGTTAAGAAGATGCATATATTCAATTTTAATGGAAATATCCAAAGATTTATTCAGATCAATTAAACTAAAAACTGACTTTCTGTAAAGATAAAATTGGCAAACTGTTAGCTAATCCAGCTAAGGAAAAATAAGATTTAAATGAATAAAATCAGAAATGACAGGGAGTTAGGGATGGTCATGTACACAATGGTATATTTAAAATGGATAACCAACAAGGACCTACTGTATAGCACATGGAACTCAGTTCAGTGTTCCATGGCAGCCTGGATGGGAGGGGAGTTTGGAGAAAAATGGATACTTGCATATGTATGGCCGAGTCCCTTAAGAGTTCACCTGAAACTATCACAAATTTATTAATAGGCTATACTCCAATACAAAATAAAATTTAAACAAATCAGAAATGACAGGGGGAACATACAGCTGATACTATAAGAAGGCATGGGATCATAAGAAACTACTCCGAACATTTATGTCAACAAATAGATAATAAAGAATAATGGATAAATTATTAGAACCACACAATTTCCAACACTGGATCATGAAAAAATAGAAAATATAAACAAACCCATAATGAATAAGGAGAGTGAATCAGTAATCAAAAACCCTGCAACAAAGAAAAGCCCAGACCAGATGGTTTTGCTGGTGAATTCTAACAAATATTTAAAGAAGAATTAATGCCAACCCTTCATAAACTCTTCCAAAAAACTGAAGAAGAGGGAATAATCCCAAATCCATTTTATGAGGTCAATATTACCCTGACACCAAAGTCAATTAAGGATACTAGTACATGAAAGGGTTTCCCTGGTGGCTCAGGTGGTAAAGAATCTGCCTGCAATGTGGGAGACCTGTGTTCCATCCCTGGCTTGGGAGGATGGCTTGGAGGAGGGCATGCCATCCCACTCCAGTATTGATGACTGGAGAATCCCCTTGAACAGAGGAGCCTAGTGGGCTGCAGTCCATGGGGTTGCAGAGTTGGACACAACTGAGCAACTAAGCGCAGTAGTGCATGAAAAGAAGACTTCGGCCAAATAGCACTTATAAAGATAAACGCAAATGTTCTACAAAAAAAAAAAAAAGGCAAAGCAAATTCAATAACTATTGAAAGAATCTTATATTGTGATCAAAATGGACTTATCCTAGGAATGCAAGGATGTTTTAATATATAATAATTGTGATAGGTCACATTAATAGAATTAATAGAATAAAAGATAAAAATGAAGTGACCACCTCAATAGATGCAGAAAAAAGCATTTGACAAAATACAACTTTCTTTTATAATAAACACTCTGGACAAATTGGGTGTAGAAAGAACATGCCTTAACATAGTAAAGACCATATATGATAAACACACAACTAACATCATACTCAATGCTGAAATGTTGGAAATTTTCTAATTTCAGGAAAACGACGAGTGCCCATTCCCACCACTCTTATTTAACATATTACTGAAAGCCCTACCCAGAGCAGATAGACAAAGCACAAAATTAAAAGGCATCCAAATTGAAAATACAGAAGAAAAATTGCTTGTGAATGACAAGATCTTACAAAAATGTACCTCATTTTACTATGCCTTACTGCTCTTTGCAGATATTACCTTTTTACAGCTTGAAAGTCTGTGGCAACCATGCACTGAGCAAGCCTACTGGCACTATTTTTCCAACAGCTTTTGTTCACTTTTTGTCTCTGCCACATTTTGCTGCATGTTAAGTCTCTTCAGTCATGTCTGACTCTGTATGACATTATGGACTATAGCCTGCTAGGCTCCTTTGTCCATGTGATTCTCCAGGCAAGAATACTTTCGTGGATTGCCATGGTCTTCTCCAGGGGATCTTCCTGACCCAGGGATTGAACCCAGGTCTTCTGCATTGCAGGCAGATTCTTTACCATCTGAGCCCTCAGGGACCCCCTTCACATTTTGCTAAATCTCACAATATTTCACACTCTCCACTGGCAAAAAGATTATGACTCACTGAAAGCCTTAATGATGGTTAAAAGTTTGTTTTTTTGTTTGTTTGTTTTTAGCAATAATGTATTTTTAAAATTATGCTATATACATTTTTTAGATGTAATGATTTTGCACTCTTAGTAGACTACATATAGGATAAATGTAGTTTTTATATACACTTAGAAAACAACAATAAAAAATGTGTGATTTGCTTTATTGTATACTCACTTCATTGTAGTGGTCTGGAACTAAACCTGTGATATCTCCAAGGTTTGCCTATAGAAAATCCTAAGTGCTCAGTCACTTCAGTTGTATCTGACTCTTTTGACCCTTGTAACCTGCCAGGCTCCTCTGTTCATGGGATTCTCCAGGCAATATTAGAGTGGGTTGCCATACCCTCCTCAAGAGGATCTTCCTAACCCAGGGATTAAACCTATGTCTCCTGCATCTCCTGCATTGAAGCTGGATTCTTTAGCACTGAGCCATGGGAAAGCCCATAGGAAAACCTAAAGATGCCATCCAAAAACTGTCAGAACTAATTAACAGATTCAGAGAAGTTGCAGGATACAAAATCAACATACAGAAATTGTGTTTCTATACAGCTAATAATAACAGAACATCTGGAAAAGAAATAAAGTTTTACTATTTCCTCTTTTTTTAGCTTTTATATCTTTTACTAATTTTATCATTCCTATTGTACCAGCTAGGATTCCAGAAAAAGAAAATGTAGAAGTTCTGAGAATGGAATTATTGGGGTTAGTTCTGATCTAAACTGCTAATACAATGTTTATTAGCAGATAATATGTTCGTAGATGCATTCAAAATTTGGAAGACTTCAGCCTTGCACTAGGATAAGGCCCTCAAGTTGCAGTTCTCCTGATGGTTCCCCAACTCTCTGTACACTTTTATTATTCAGTCTCTCAGAAAAGTTCGATTCTTTGTGATCCTATGAACTGCAGCACGTCAGACTTCCCTGTCCTTCACCATCTCCCGGAGATTGTTTGAACTCATGTGAATTGAGTTGGTGATGCCATCTGTAAACTATTCCTATGAACTAGATAAGCCCTGTGGGAAAACATTGGTGGCATGCTTTATGTCCACGATGCTCAGGACTCGTATCTTTTAAAGTACATTATCATAGCACTATTATCAAAAGTTCACTCAAAACTTGGCAGGTTTCTTCTTGTACCTTAAATGGAACAGTCCCTTAATTCCCCTGTCTCTACTAGAGATGAAGGCAGCTGTGAAAATCTTCTAAGGAAAGACATCACTTTCTGAAATTTAGTTAATTCAAGGTTCTTTGCTTCTCTAACTCTCTTATGTGTTGAAAAATATCTGCTATGTTAGCTTCCTTAGCTTGTTATCATTGCTACAGTGGAAGCATCTGTCTCTAATGACTGTACGTTCTCATCACAAACAAAACACTGAGAATATGTTTTAAAATATACAGCTACTCTCATAAAGTTTACTATTAAGAGAAAAGAGTAGTTCAAAGAAAAATATATTTCTAGATTTTAGAGACCACATCATATAAGACCCTTCATACATCTAAATATAAGTTTTCAGCCTTTGAGGTAAAAAAACAAACGAAAACAACCATTTACACAATACCACATTAAAGGTACATTTACTTATAAAGTTATACCAATGTTTTATAGATAAAAGTTTTTAATCTTAATCATAAAGCAACAATGTGTTTTCAAGTTATTATTGGTAAACTTCTATTTGAAAATTCTTAATGTACCCATGTTCATATAAGCCTCTTTATTCATAATGAGTGTGCTATGTACATTACAATTATGGGTTGTCAATTGAAAATGCTATAATTTGATTAACTTATTCAAAACTTTCATGTAGAAATCAAAGTGATCTAAAGAGAACTCCTTACAGCCATGTGAATATTACTGGCCTATATCCACCCGTTTTCCTCAACCAGAAAGCACTGGAATGAAACAATAAAGTTATTCATTGCTGTTTGTTTGTACTACACAGAGTGTCTAATAATATTAATAATACTGAAGTGGAAAATACACAATACTGTACAAAAGAGGTCATGCTTAGACTTAAAATTAAAATAATGATTTCAGATGATTGTTTGGACAATTCAATTGGAGTAGAATAGACACTTTCCCCTCAATTTAAATCTCTAATCCTTTGAGGGCAATATCTTTTATTAGAAGTTCTAAAAATACTTCAGTTGGGGCTCTCTGTGGAGACAATTTTGCAATGTAGTTCAATGAAGTGGCTGACCACATAAGAAACTATAAGCTTATATTTACTAAAAGACAAGATAAATGTTAGCTGCTTTCAGCCAGAAATCTATGGCATTATAAGAGTGGTGAAATGAAAAAGGTAAGATAACATAAGTGGAATGAATGTTTGAAATATTACATTCTGTTGCTTAAAAAATATTCTGTATTTCTTCTCATGTTTTCTTTCTCTCAGTAATTGCTCTGTGTACATAGCCTAATGTCTGGAACAAATTGTGTAGTTAACAAACATTTGTTGAGAAAATTATTAAGTCAATTAATATATGTTTCATACTTTACTAATAGAAACTTCTTTGCTTTTTTCAGGGTAAATCATACTATCCCCCAAATTATGTAGATGGACACAATATTTCCTGTGGGAAGGGAAGTGAGTTTAGGTAAATCTGGAACTATTGGGTTTTGGTAAAGATGAACTGAAGCCCTCTCAGTTTTAATTTCATAAATAACTATAACATTTATTGTTTTAATAATGTCTCTTTTGCTATTTTTATTAATTATTCTTTCTTAACGATATTTTTTGGTTTTGGTTAATAAAACAATTTTGATGCATAACAATACATGAGAACAGTAAAAAAAGAGAAAACAACAAAATTTTAAAAGTAGATGTGTCGATTTAAATATTGATAAACAAACATTTTTTTCAAGAAGAAATTTTGTCCAAACATTTTTATTATATTATTTTCCAGGCATTGTCATCTTTTTGTTTAAAAAATTTGAAGGAAATAAACACAAATTCTAAGCCATTAAAATCATGCTATGGGTCATTAAAATCATCATGAAGAATTAAAATTCTGATGCTAAAAGAAAAAAACTACTAATCATTTTGGCCATTTGTTACATGTTAAGAAAAGCTAATTTGTCCTCATTTTGGCCATTTGTCATAGATTAATAGAATGCTAATTTGTCCTTAGGGACCAGCACAGTGCCTCTCACGTAGTCAATTCTCATTATATGTTTTATTATATGGGTTAGTTTTACTTGTGCTTATTATTATCTTAATTTATTGTACCACTATTATCAATAGGATTATGTTCTCTACATAATTTTATATTAGCAGGTGAGAAAAAACAAAATAACAGAATTGCAATTTATAAGAATATGTGATATTGATTACATAGTTACTGCTGATGCCTAATCTCATCTTTTTTCTTTCTTATGCCACCTAAAGGGTTTGTTATGCAATATTTCATTATATATAGGTTTATTCATTCAAAAGTTGTGATAGCCTTCTATAACCAGGAATAAATGGATATAAGAATAAAAGAAAAGACCTATTTGAAGATCAGTGGGAAAAATCACTAAGCGGGTTAAATTAGTCAGGTTTAAGCAATAGAAAAAAGGCCAGTAGATGTTACATTGTAGCTAGTAAGATGCAGGGTGGCATGAGAGAAAAATAAATGAAATTAAAACAAAAATAAGAGTATACCGTTATTCTTACTGCAATCAGAGTATATTATACTATAAAATTAGAAGCAATCAAAATATGGCTTAAATTTAAAAAAAGAATTCCAACTACTCTGTTGAACATTAATAATGGAAGCTGGGAGACAAGTTAGGAGGATATTTGAGTCATTCCAGTGAAAGCTGCTGAGACTGTAGCAGTGAAGTTGGAAAGGTACAATAGATTTTTTCTGAATGAGTCGACAGTACTTGATCACAGATTGAGTTAGAGGAAAAGAAAATAATCAAAGAATGCTCACTGAAAACTCCATGAATTAAGTGCTTTATCATATTAGGAATTTGGTCAAGGAATACTGAATCATTTTGGTTTGAGCAACTGGATGGATGATACTTCTAGAGACTTGGATATGGAAGGCTGAGGAATTAAGAAGTTGAATCATTACCTTTATATTGTATTAATCAATTGCAAGATAACAATCATCATAAGTGCTGAGAATCTAAAATTATTCAATGTTTTTAATGTCATATACTTTGAATATACTATAAAGACATTTTGACCTACACAATCAAAAAGCTTGATTAATTTAGACAATTTCCAGAGCACACCTTGCCAAGATGTATTTCAAAGACAAATTAGTGGGCAATTTGATGCTCTGTGTGGAAAACCTACTTACACAGTGTATCTAGTGTATTTGCAAGCTTAGGATAATAACTGTTATTCATCATAAATTAAAGCATTTGGGCACCATGGGCTTTTAAGTATGATTAAATGTTTCTCTTTTCAAAAATTACTTATATTTACTTTGTCCCTCAAAATCAAAGAACATTAAATTTATAAAATTAAAGGGAAAGATTGAAAAAAAATTATTTTCAACATTTGAGGAAACTTTTGGTTATTAGAATTTTATTTGCTACTGAAGATGACATGATTTGTTTTGTGCTATTGTTTTAAATTAAAAATAAGGTTGAGAAATACAAAACAGCTAACCACAAAACATAAAATAGACAAGCAGTGTGTTGTTTTCCATTACATATTTATTACAGATGTAACATGTGGTGGTGGTGGTGTATTTGCTAAGTCACGTCCGACTCTTGCAACCTCATGGACTGTAGTTCACTCGGCTCCTCTGTCCAGGGGATTTCCCAGGAAAGAATACTGGAGTGGGTTGCAATTTCTTTCTCCAGGAGATCTTCTTGACCCAGGGATTGAATCCATGTCTCCTGCATTGCAGGCAGATTCTTTACCACTGAGCGACCAGGGAAGCCCTAATATAACATGTACTAGACAGGAAAAACACACATTACATGTCTGATTTTTTGTATTATAGTGTATCACTATCACCTCTCAAATTAATTACTAATTTTATTGACTATCCTCTACTGATAATGTCAAACTCCATCATATTTAAATGATTAATTCTTATGATTAAATAATTGCATTACAATGTCATTGAGTATGATACCATAATAATATATTAAAATGATGTTAATATTATTAAATATTTTGGGATAAATATGGATTTCAAAAGAAATAATTATGTTCTATATCATTAGTTTATCACTTAATCATGAATTTTATGTGCATATGCAACGGCTTTCATTACTTGACTCCTGAGGTATTGGCCTTTTTCAGACAAACAAATGTATTTAAGAAATGCAAAATAAAACAATGATAATTTGTCACATCACTGATTACTGAAATATGAGTCCATCAATAAAAATTTGAAAATTATAGAACTGTTATTATTCTAGCAGCTACTAGTGTGTTCTGGAATTGTGTGTTACAGTATGATTAGTTTTCTGTATAGTGAATATTGACAAAATAAACTTTAATGCAAAATTATATTCTACATTCAGGAGCTCAAAGGGGCAAAAAAATAAAAGTAGTTAATCTATTTAATTATAAAACTGTAGGAAAAGGCTCTTGGAATTGAATTTCTATTATCAACTGGTTGCATGGTAAAAATTTTGGTTTATAATTCAGTTTCCTAGAATTCTCAGACTTTTGGAAAGACTTACTGAATGTCACTTTACCCAAATACTTCCACTATACAGAGAAGTACATCACTGATGTCTCAATGGAAAGCACAGACATACACACACACTCACAAAATAATAGAGACCCCAAAAATAATATTCAGGTCATGTGTATAGAATGTGCCACAGGGAGGAAAAGTGAATGTTTAAAGAGAATGAATTGTAGCAAAATGGAGAAGATGTAAATCTATGAAAAGATGATTACTGGGAGTGAATGGTGCCAGTTCTACCTCGAACTTAGAAGCAGCTCTTATGAAAAAGCTTTACTGAAGAAATTGGAAATGGAAGCTTTTATATAACGGCCCACATTCCCCATTTCTCAAGAACTTCCCCATACAGTTATTGAGCAGGGACTCCTCAACACTCACAGAAACAGCACAAGGAAGAGTTTAGAAAAGTTGTTAGAAACATCCCACTAGGTGCTGGGTGCTGCTGAGGCAAGGAGCTGATTATTCACACATCAGAGAGACTAACTGCTCAGTATTTCATAAATATAGTCTCCGTGGAAACTCCAGAGGTAAGGGCTATATTTTATCAGCTTATGGAATGGAGAAATTAAATAATTTTACCATAATTGTTGATTATCTCAGTAGTAGAAGTTTTATAATCTCTCTCTGACTCACCCCAAAGTCTGGCTCTCAACCACTTCTTTATCCTGTCATGTTATGATTAATGTCCACCATCCACAAAAAGTCAGCTTTTCAAAAGATGTAGATATGTAAAACAAGCAGGATAACACTGGGAGGAAAGAAAAGCAGTGAAAATGAGCTATGCTTACAGTGGAGATAGGAACAATATTTTAGTTTTGTAAAGGTGACAGAGATAAGATTAGCGATTAGGAGGTCTGAGAAAAGTGAAGAGCAAGCATCTTGAAAACAAAGAATAGAGTAAGTCTATGCAGAATGGGAGTAGGCAGGGTGCTAATTAGACTTCAGTGTATATTAACATGTAGATGTTTTTGAAGAGGTACTTCTAGCTTTCATTTCTGCATGTCAAGAGCTTGGAAGTTGCCACTCCGTCCTAAAAACAAGTAAAAAGCCAAAAGACTGAAAAATCAACAACTTGTCCTGGATCCATAAGAGATGGGAGGGGAGGACTCAGGACAACCTGCCCCCTCTAAGACTGGAGAGAGAGAGAGGCAAGTGTATGGAGTCTCATATTAGAGCAGAGGTTTACAAGCAGAAACCTCTGCAGGAACTGGTGCCAGGGCAGGAAGACTGCCACTGGAACTGACAAATTGCTGGAGGCTCAATATAGACAACTCTACCTATAGTCACCAGCAAACCTCATTGACTATTCCCAAGATATACAAATAGAATCTGAGTATAAAATAAAGTGCAACCTTTTCTTCCCCGCCTTTGTGCTTTGTCTAGCTCCACTTGCTCATAGGGTGCCGTCTGTGAAGGTCTTGTCCCAGGTACTTCAAACCAGAGTTCCCACTGCAAAGTGTTTGTTACATCCAATAGCTAAACTGATGCTTCACCCTAGTGGGCCATTCACAGAAGATCCACACAGCACATGGAATTCTACATGGCGGCGGCAGACCACGTGCAGAGAAGCTGCCTGTGACACTGCAAGATGTGGGGCGTGAGATGCACAGCCTGTCATCCCTGAGGACCCCACTCTCCCTGCTGACTGCATCCCTAGAAAGCAGCCCACCCCTGGCCTGTCTGAGGGATGCCATTCTCTAGAGCACACAGTTTGACACTCTCCAGTCTTTCATCTAAGAATAAAGATTTTCTTTGCTTCAGAAGTGAACTTGATCTGATACTATTGGCTAGAAGGACACGGTGCAGGAGGACCCTTGTTGGAAACTGACATAGACAAGACACCTTTGTGAAAATCCCAGAACCTAGAGATGAGGCTGAAGCACACCCCTGGACTGCAGAGACATAGAAGGAACAGAAGAAGGGTAAGAAGGGTGGATTCACATTGACCACATCCCTGCTCCCATAGGCCAGCATGGTACTGTACCGAGAGACCCTTCCTGGCCATACTGTTTCTCCAGTAGGAAAGGAGAGCCAGCAAGGACATCTAGCTTCTGCAGCATCGTGGGACGCTTCCTGAGACGCCCTGTTGGGTCTTACTATATGGGAATCACTAAGGGAAATGTCCTAGTGGTAAAGAACACACCTGCCAAGGCAAGAGACATTGAGACATAGGTTTGATCTCTGGGTGGGGAAGATCCCCTGGAGGAGGGCATAGCAACGTACTCCAGCATACTAACTTGGAAAATTCCATGGACAGAGGAGCCTGGTGGGCTACAGTCCATAGGATCACAAAGAGTTGGACAGAACCGAAGTGTCTTAGCACACATACATGCAAGGAAATCTTTAGGGCTGGACCACAAGTGCACAGAGATGGATATGGTGTCGGGCTTAGAGTAACCAGCGCTCAAGTTTTGGACAGTCATTTATACAGGCAGTGGCTCCCATGAAGAGATGCCAGCTAACAGCTCTATTCATTTTAAGAGGGGAACTGATGGTCTTATTTGGACAGGGAGCTCAGTTGGCAGTTCTGATTGGCTTGTGTCCCCAGCCTAGGGACCAATCTTGCTGGGTAGCTGATTTTACAGCCCTGCCTGGGCAGGGAAGCAAATTCAGAGCCTGGACCAACTGCTGAGCATACCTTTCACCCTCACCCTCCAGGAAGCCTGGCCTCAGATGCCTAGCAACCTCAGAGCACACCTTATAGCCCAGCAGAGTAGAGAAGCAAATCAGCAGCCCTGATAAACTGCTGAGTACAACTCCCAGGTCTGCTCAAGCAGGAAGTCTGGTCTGAGATCCTGGGCAGCCCTCAAGTATCCTTAAGCCCACCCAGGCAGGAAAGCAAATTCACAGCCCTGCTTAACTGTTGAACATGCCCTTCAGTACTGCCCAATCAGGAAGCCTGGCCATAGAACCCAGGTAGCAGTGAAGCCCACCCTACAACCGTCCCAGGCCCATCCGTTGAGCATGACCTCTGGCTCACCTGATCAGAGAACCTGAACAGTGACCTCAGGTAGTCTCAGAGTCCAGCCAATTATTCTGCCCATACACGGAGCCCAGCCCATAGAATGCTCAATTACTGAGTGCAGTTTGTATCCTTGCCCAGGCAGGAAGTTCAGCCAGAGACCACTCCCAATCACAAAGGACAGCCTACAGTCCCACACAACCTGGACAGCCACCCAGTCCGACTGGAAACAGATGCAGCCCCATCCAGCTGTGGGATCCCATCCCACCTAAACCAGAAACTCAGTCAATGACTTTGCCAAACAGCAGAGCAAAAAGACAGAAATTTGCTCAATTGCAGTAGCCTTGCTAAATTCAGAGCAAAGACTGCAGTTCTGTTTCCAAGGAGCAGCACCATCTGGAATGTGGATTCCTGAACAGGAATCCAGGTTAAAGACTTGGCCAATCATGGAGTCCAACTCATGGCGCTGCCCTTTAGGGGAAGGCTGCTTGCAGCCCCATGTGAACAAAGGTAATTGCAGAGCCCCTCTTGTGTCCACACCTGACCACAGAGTGTGCCTGGCAGTCCCGCTTGAACACAGAATATAGCTGGCAGGCCCATCCAACCATGAGGCCAACACAGTGACACCCCCAACCTCAGAGCATGAGCAATGATGCCACCTAACTAGAGAACCTGGCAGCAATATCAACTTGCTTGTGGCCACTACCAGCTAACTCATTCAGACTCCCAAGCTAGACTGAATGATAAAGTATCTTTCCCTGCTAAGGTGAACTTTTGTAGACTGTAGAAGAGGACAGTCTCTTCTATGCTCTTCTATGCTCTTCTACAGCATCCTCAAATGTACCAATATCAATGCAAAAATACAAAGATCACAAAAAATCTGGCATACATGATGCCACCTAATAGAGATTCAATAAATGATCACAGACATTCATTCAAGTGTTAGCTACTCAGTCATGTCCAACTCTTTATGACTCCATGGATTGTAACCTGCTAGGCTCTGTTCATGTGATTTCCCAGGCAAAATCATCATAAGGAAATGAATATCTTTGAACTGATAAATAATTCAAGCTAATCCTATTAAAGAAATTCAGCCAACTACCAAAAAAAAAAAAAAGACAAAACATGACTAAACAATATTAAAAATGCATAAAGAAACTGAAAATTTTGAAAAGAAAAATTTTTTTTTAAAAAACAAAAATTCTAGATTTGAAGAATATAGTGACTGAACCGAAGAATTTAATAGAAATCTCCAAAGGTTTCTGTGGCCCAGTGGTAAAGAATCTGGCAGCTAATGTAGGAGATTAAGAGACACAGGTTTGATCCCTGGGTTGGGAAGATTCCCTGGAGGAGGAAATGGCAACCCATTCCAGTATTCTTTCCTGGAGATTCCATGGACAGAGGGGCCTGGTGGGCCACAGTTGATGGGGACACAAGTTAGTAACTGAACATATCAAACATCCAAAGGCAGATCAGGTCCAAAAAAGGCTGCTCAACTACATCTCCCCTATTCAACATAACTAGAAGTTCTAGTTAGAGCAATTAGGCAAGAAAATTTTTAAACAGGCATCCAAATCAGAAAAGAAGAAGTAAAATTGTCTCTGACTGCAGGTGATATGATCTGATGCATAGAAAATTCTAAAGACTAGGCCATAGAGCTGTTAGAACTAGTGAATGAATTTAGCACTAATACATGCTACAAAATCAACATGCAACAATCAGTTACTGTCGGGAGCCACCGGGGTGCGCCCAAACCGTGACAAGGTCACAGACGAGAGAGGAACCTGCAAGGCAGCTCTTCCTCACACGGGGCTGCCCTGGGGGCCCAGTATGTCCCCTCGGGAGCCGCCGGGACGAGAAAGGAATCTGCAAGGGAGCTCTTCCCCTTGAGGTTGTCCCAGGGGCCTGGTATGTCCCTTTCTTCTTTCTGTCTTACTGTTGTTGGACTTTCTATTAATTTTTGGAAATATAATATATAGTAATAAGGCCTCGGTGGAAAAGTCCAAGCCTTTTTGGAAATGCTCATGATTGCTCTGGCTCAGGACATGACCATAAACATCAAGTCAAAAAAGAAAAGGCCACAGGTATAGTTTGGCTGCTTGCTTTAAAGATTATAATGTTCTAGAATAGAAAAGAGTAGAGGCATTTAGATTTAGAAGTAGATATACTGCTTCAGTTTACTTGCTCCTTGGTTGAGAGGGTTTTCATTATTGCTATTTCCTTGCTGCTATTTGTTCATTGTTTCCCTTTCTTTAAACAACATGGAAGATTATGGGTATTTTTGTAGAGTTAGGAAATGGGGTACATAGGATTTCAATAGAAGATTTATATCAACCAGCTTCACTGCCATTATCTCACTATTAATAGAGGTGTTTTGCTGCTTTAGAAGTGTTTTTGCTGTTTAATAGTTAATCATTGTAAATTGAGATTTTGTGGTTTCAGGTAAAGAAAAATATCAGGGTTTTCACATGGTACTAATCTCAGAAATGTCAAGCATGTTACTGTTACCCTTCCCATGCATTGTTTTATTGTCCAAAGAATTTACATTACACCTGAGATTTGTAGAACATTGTTTTGTTAGAGTGAGAATGTTAGGCCATTGAGACAAGAAGACTATGTACGGGACATTTAAGAAAAAAACCTGTAATCGGAAACATTCTAGATGAATGCATGGGGAAAAACATGGGAAAGAAAAATACTGACAGAAGCAGGAAACCAATATCTGATGTAATATGTGGTGACTTCAGGGGGAGGTAACATTCATTCCATAAAAACTGAGCTGTCCTAAAAATAAAAAAACAATAAGCTACCTCTACTATGCAACCTTCTGTGTGTGTCTGTCTTCTTCCTCATCGACGTCACTCATCCCTTGGGTATTCCTGGTCCTGCTGGGGCTGGACCTCGGCAAGTTACATTTCTATATATTAACAAGGGACTATTTGAAAAGAAATAAAACAATTTGATTTAAAATGGTATTGTAAACTAAAAACACTTTAAAAAACTTAATGAAAGACTTGAATAATCTATGCACAGTAATTTATAAGGCATTTGTCAAAGAAATTGAAGAATATATCAATTAATAGAAGGATATTCCATATTAAATAGATCTGAATAATTCATATTGTTAAAATGTGCATACTATCCTTGGACAACAAGATCAAACTAGTCAATCCTAAAGGAAATCAATCCTGAATACTCACTGGAAGCACTGATGCTGAAGCTGAAGCTCCAAAACTTTGGCCACCTGATGCAAAGAGCTGACTCGTTGGTCAGACCTTAATGGTGGGAAAGACTGAAGGGAAGAGGATGAGGAGAGGCAGAGGGTGAGATGGTTGGATGGCCACGGACTCAATGGGCATGAGTTTGAGCAAGCTCCGGGAGATAGACAAGGACAGGGAAGCCTGGAGTTCTGCAGGCCTTGGGGTCGCAAAGAGTTGGACACAACTTAGTGACTGAACAATAGCAACGACATATCACTTATATGTTAATAAAGCCAAAAAATATTAAAAAATAAGATTTTCCTTTTGCCAAATAAAGTATACTTATCTTTCTACCACATATATAATATTGATTAAAATGGTTATTTATTAAAGTACACTGTTTCAGCAAATATCCAAGAATATACAACAAGCCAATCAAATCTTACCTAAATGCAGTGAATTACTGATAAATAATAAATTTGCTAAAAATACATTTGAAAACTAAAGCAAGGTATTCTTGTATAATAGAATACCATTAAAATAACTTAAGTCAAAGGTACAAACTTCCAGCTTTAAGATAAATAAGTTCTGGAGATATAGTACATAGCTTCGTGACAAAAGTCAACAATATTCTATTGTATATTTGAAAGCTGCTAGAAGAGTAGATCTTAAAAGTTCTTATCATAAGAAAATAATGTGTAACTATGTGAGGTGAACGATGTTTGCTAAACTTACTATGGTAATCATTTCACAATATATATCTGTATCACATTATCACATTTTATATCTAAAACATACAGTGTCATATATCAGCTTTATCTCAATAAACTAGAAAAATAAAATAAAATCACATAGGTGTATGTTTATGTTATGGAAATTAACTCATGCTGCATTAAATGGAAAACACATTTCAAAATAATTATGATTTCTTTTCTCACTATTCTAAGAAATAAAATTATTTCAGAAAATAATTATGAATATACTGCTATCTCTTCACTTAGAGAAAATAAGGTTATACACCAATTACTCAGCAAAATTAGAATTTGAACACAAACTGGTTTGTGTCAGACTCCTTGCCTATATACAGAAAATTGTGGTGATCTATATTTTTTGACCTAATTTTCCATTTATTTGTATTATATTTGTTATAAAATATAAATGATTATACAATAACACATATTTCAAATAAAATTTATTCAAAATCAACTTGCTTCATTTTTCTCCTAGGAGAATTACATACACACAATATGTTTTATTAATATGTCAAAAATATAACAAGCATTGTGTTTGGGATGAGTCTATTATCTTGATCATACCATAGGATAGTAAGGAGGTATTGAAAATATCTAAAACCATATCTTAACATGGTTTCAATATTTCTTTGAGGCTCTAATGAATACACTAAGCCTGTGAAACTGGCATTTTGCAAACTTAAGTTGGCTAAATACTATGTGTAGAGTAAGTGTACAGAATAGAATCAATGAGATCACTGTAGTTGACTAGAAAACCATACATTCATTTAGGGGTTTCTCAAGTTATGATTCATTCCCATAATTTGCTAGATTTTATTTTGAAGATTACCTTAAGTTATTTTAATATCTGGATCACTCTTTTATCAATATTTTCAGTGAAACTCCCTGTTGAGCTTTCTTTTCTGCCCCAGAAATCTGCTGCCATATTTCAAAATGTTCAAAACTGAACTAGAACAGCTACTGATATTCAAAGTTACTAAGGAAAGGAATGCTTGTTAGATAAATTCTGTTCATTTGCATTAATATAATAGTTTAGAACAAAATCCATTAGTGTCTACCATTTTTACTGAAGCATATAAAATCTCACTATAAATTTCTTGATTGAATTTTCCACACTTCCTGACAATTGCCTTTTGTCATTTAAATACTTATTGTGAAAGGGCAAAGAACAAATTTAATTTAGCATCTAATTCTGAGTGGATCTGATCAGTGTTATGGTAATAGTCCAGTTAAATAAGGTGAGGTGTGTAGGGTTTATTAAGTTCTAATTCCAGAGTGTAAGCACTCTTGTAAAAGAAACATAATTTGATGTTTCTGACACTAGTTGCATGGCTGAGAACACATTTATAAAGACATTCATTTCTTAGTATGTGCATTTATACAGAATAATCCCAACCTGCCCATTTGCTGGTTTAGCTGTGCCTCATTAAAAACATCAGCTAGTACAGAAGCCAAATGGGTTTCTCTGCCACTAACAGTTATGGAAAGTTTACATGTATCTCTCAGTATGATTCATTTTGCCTCAGTATAGGCATTTTTCAATCCTGATTTAAGCAAGACTTAAAATTTTATTGAAATGGACTTTTTGAGTGCTTAAAAGATGTTTGTGTGTGTGTGGGTGTTCACATGTATGCAGTGGTAGCATGTAGTGGCAAGTTAAAGTCTAATATTTATTTGTTCAAAACATTATAAAAGGAAAGAAGTACTTCATTTTTTCCCTACATAGATTTGGACATTTTAAAGAAATAATCCAGTAATAAAAGAAACCAATATTTGCATTAAGAAATATTTATCATGTAAATAAACACTTCTATCTATATTCTAAAATCTATGAAGAATTATTTTTTAGCTTCTAGAAATGTAAACATAAGAGTCTCCTTTAAGTGACTACTATAATTACACTAATTTATTATAGTTAATAAATTAAGTTGTTTAATATTTAGTGTTCTACACTTTGTAATTCATTATCATGCAATGAACATACTTACATCTATTAACCATAATTTAAAGAAGCAGTGTGTTATCACTCTTGTCAGATTTAATTTGATGAAATTTACTTCATTCTTGTTAATTTACTTAGGAAAGGATTTCTGTGGTAATGACAGAAATGACAATGACAGAAATGACAATATGATGAAGAAAAAAAATCATTTCATGTGGGTTTATACATCAGAGAGTTAATAGTTTACAAAAAATAGCAGGGAAAATATGGTCATAACATTAAAATCCTTTTTACTTCAAGTTAAAAATTTTTCTAGCATTTGATATTGAGACAGTAATCATAAAGCACTATTGTTATTTTTTTTTCATTTATTTTTTTAGTTGGAGGCTAATTACTTCACAACATTGTAGTGGTTTTTGTCATATATTGACATGAATCAATCATGGATTTACATGTATTCCCCATCCCAATTCCCCCTCCCACCTCCCTCTCCACCTGATTCCTCTGGGTCTTCCCAGTGCACCAGGCCTGAGCACTTGTCTCATGCATCCAACCTGGGCTGGTGATCTGTTTCACCCTAGATAATATACATGTTTCGATGCTGTTCTCTCTAAACATCCCATCCTCACCTTCTCCCACAGAGTCCAAAATTCTGTTCTGGTAAGCCAGAAAGATAAAGACCAATACAGTATACTAACGCATATATATGGAATTTAGAAAGATGGTAACGATAACCTTATATGTTATTTTTTTAATATTAGTTAAATTAGTTAAGACCAGATTTCCTTTTTTTTTTATTTTCAGCTTTCTAACCTTTAGAATTCCGGGCTACCGAGGTGGCTCAGTGGTAAAAATTCACCAGCCAAGGCAGGAGATGAGGAGACACGGGTTCGATCCCTGGGTTGGGAAGATCCCTTGAAGTAGGAAATGGCAACTCGCTCCCATATTTTGACTGGACAATACCATGGACATAGGAGCGTGGTGGGCTACAGTCCCTGGGATCTCAGAGTCAGACACGACTGAGTAACCAAGCACATACACAACCTTTAGAATTTATCAGAGTTTACATAATTGCAAAGGATAAAATTGCTACCTTAAAATTCTGGATCTAAGCAAGATATTCTTATGTATAAGATTTAAAATAAAAACAATTTTGTGACAAAAGCTGAAGCAAATTATACCAGTCACATACATTTTTCTTAAAAAAATAATGCTGCCATAAATAAAGTACTTTAGCCAAAGGAAATATAAATTTATGAATGTGAGAAATGAAAGATATTTTAGGAATAAAGTTTTTAAAACATATTTGAATCTCAACAATAACTGAAAATGCACATGTGAGGTTTAATGCAAATAATAAGACATTATGAAAGTGAAGCATTTATTTTAAAAAAAGAAAGCATAATATCTGTATTAACATCTCCATCAGATTAGGGAGAAGGGAAAACACTCAAATAAAAGTGTGCTGAAGCCATTGTTGTTATGGAAAAGTAGGTACTGATAGCATTTAATGATTAATATTAAAAATTAATTTAGGTTAGTATATGGATGTTAAATATCTAAGAGCTTAAAGGACTACTCTTAATAGAGGCTGTAATAATTTTCTAGGGCTGCCAAAACAAAATACCACAAACTTGGTAGCTTAAACCAGGGATCTCCAATCTCTGGGGTTTAATGCCTGATGATTTGAGGTGGAGCTGATACAATCATAATAGAAAGAAAGTGTACAGTGAATGCCGAATCATCCCCAAACCATTCCCTCCACCGGTCCATGGAAAGACTGTCTTCCACGAAACCAATCTCTGCTGCCAAAAGAGCAGGGGACCACTGGGCAGAAGATGCCTGTTCTCACACATTCTAGCCCAGATGGTAAAGAGCCTGCCCGCCAGTGCAAGAGACACAGGAGACTCACGTTCCATCCCTGGGTCAGGAAGGTCGCCTAGAGAAGGGAATGGCTACCCACTGCGGTATTCTTGCCTGGAGAATTCCATGGACAGAGGAGCCTGGTGGGCTACAGTCCATGGGGTCAAAGAGGTGGACACAGCTGAATGGCTAAAACTTAACACTTTCAATCTGGAGACCAAAGCCTAACATCAAAATGTTGGCAACTTTGGTATCTTTGGAGGGCTCTCCTTCGCTTGCAGATGACTGCCCTCACTCTGTAGCCTCAAGTGGTCTGTTCTGTGTGAATGCAGAGGTGTCTCTCCTGAGACTGAATCTTCTCTTCTTACAAGGACACCAGCACAACTGGATGAAAGCTCACTTTAAAGCCTTCATTTTAACTTAATCACTTCTTTAAAAGCTCTATCTCCAAATACAGTCAGATTTTGACACAATAGGAGTTAGGGTTTCAACATCTGAATTTGGGGGACGGGGAACACAGTTTAGCCCATTAATAGGGCTAGAACTTACACGCTACAAGGGGAAAGGGTATACATTAAAAAGGGGGGGAAAAAGAAAGTAAAAAGCATTATATGCTGAAAGAAAGAGACAAATAAGTAAATAAATCAATGGTCATAGTAAAACAAACCTCTCAAAGTCAAAGCTATGGTTTCTCTAGTAGCCATGTATGGATGTGATAGTTGGACCATAAAGAAGGCTGAGTGCTGAATAGATGCTTGTGAATTTTAGTGCTGCAGAAAACTCTTGAGAGTCCCTTGGACTGCAAGGAGATCAAACCAGTCACTCCTAAAGGATATCAACCCTGAATACTCATCGGAAGGACTGATGCTGAAGCTGAAGCTCCAATGCTTTTAGCCACCTGATGGGAAGAGCCAGCTCATTGGAAAAGACCCTGATGCTGGGAAAGATTGAAGGCAGGAGGAGAAGAGGTCAGCAGAGGATGAGATGGTTATACAGTATCACCTACTCATTGGACATGAATTTGAGCAGACTCCAGGAGATAATGAAGAACGGGGAAGCCTGGCATGATGCAGTCCATGGGGTTGCAAAGAGTCAGATATGACTTAGTGACTGAACAACAGATAAATGTAAATAGGTAGAATTTCTCAATTTATAGGAGGAAAAAGTCATTCAAAATTAGATTGAAAAATATATCATCAAAACACAGAAACTTAACATGCCCATACCAAATAATACAAAAAAGATAAAAATCAAGGAATGGGAACCATGGGAGAACACACTTAATAACTTTCAAAGTTAAGAATTAATATATGGCAATAATAAATTAGATATAATAGATAATAAGCATGCCACCAATAATGAAGTGTGAATATTTGTATCTAAATGTGCTTTTAAAGCAAGAAGAGATAAAGTTCAAATACAAGTGGATAGGATAAAAACTTTCATTATAATATGAAATCCACCATGGGAAACACAAGCATATATGGCAAAATCAAAAAGGTATATAACAATAGCATTTCAGGGGCTGTTTTTGGCAAAATACTATACAAAGTGATTTAGATAGATAATGCAATCTGAGTTTAAGTTTCTATGTAATGCATAGAGAATGGTGCAGAAACATTCACTGTCTGCCAGAGCGTTAGGTTCCACCTTTCTTCCTGCCTGATATGTTTCTGGCATATACAATGTTATATATTTTTACTGTTTTATGAAATCACCCTTCTCTCCCTTCAACAAATAATGCAAGTAAATTTTATTATTTTATTAAATTTCCCTCCTCCTTCACACACACACACACACACACACACACACACACATGAATGATAATGTATACTTCTCAAGAATTAAGAAGGATTATCTTAAAAGAGAAGTGCTATCGTAAACATGTTTTGAAATAATAGGATTTTGAAATAATAGGAAGGTATACAATCAGAGCCATCAAAATGTAATTTTTACATGGAATTGCGACATCCTTTTTTTTTGTCCCTTTTGTCATTTCCATCATATTCATTGTGGAATGAAGTTAAAAATTTCTTTCTCTGACAATTCACCCTAAATCATACATATGTGAGGATATGAGTAATTTTGTATTTTTTATTCCATTTATACAACTTGAAAAAAATTGGAAGAGAAAGAATTACAAGAAATAGAATAAAATAATCTTCAAACACACACACACACTGAATGGAATAATCACATTCATGTAAATATTTCAACTTTAGGCCTATACAGAATTTTAGTTCCTATACTATCTCCCAGGCTGCATGGTTTGACATTGAGTTTCTCTCAAATATTTCTTAATACTGAAGAACGAGACAAGTGTTTCTTTGAAGGACCTATACACACTTACACCAACTCTATAGATAAGGCAACATCATGCAACAGTCATCCTTCTCTTTATAATACTTTTGACCCATTTAAAAAAAGACTATGTTTCTAAAATATATTAATATCTACCTTATCAAATATTTTTAAATTCAGTTTAAAATATTAGTGAAAATACTGACTCTCAAACAGACATGTAAATATGAAATATTCAGGCAGACTCAAGTATAGATAATAATTTTCTATACAGCAAAACAGAAAGCAAAAGACCAAAAAAAAGCAGAAAGACATTGAAGATAGCCTAGCATGTATCTTCTAATAATATATATGTAAATAATTGGAATATATTATATTTTAATAAGCTTTTTATATGAGAATAATTTAGATTCATAAAAAAGTGGCAAAGATAACACAAAGATTTAAATATACCCTATACCTACTATTTACTATTATTCACATCTCACATTAATATGGCAAATGAATCACAATTAATGAAATACTATTGATACACTATAATTCACACAAGTTCATATTTTTTATCCAGAGGTTTTTTTGCTTGTTTGTTTATAATAAGCTGCTTATTTTAGAATAGTTTAGATTCATAAAAAGTGGCAAAGATAACACAAAGATTTAAATACACCCTATACCTAGTATTCACTATTATTCACATCTCACATTAATATGACAAATGAATCACAACTAATGAAATACTATCGATACATTATTATTAACTCAAGTTCACACTTTATCCACAGGCTTTTTGCTTATTTGTTTCTTTTAACAGAATGCTCTTCTGTGCCAGGATCTTACTTGGAATAGCACATTATATTTAGTCATCATGTCCCCTTAGACTCCCCTTAGATGTAACAGGTTTCAATTTTTTTTCTTTTTTTTTTTTTTAACAGTGTGAGGAATATTTACCAGGAAATTTGCAGAATGCCTTCATTCAGGATTTTTCTGATATCTTTATCATGATTACAATGGGGTTACAAAGTATTTGGGGAGGAAGATCACAGAAGTAAAGTGCCATGCTCACTGTATCATCTCAAGGCTACATATTATCAGCTTTGTTAAGTTTAACCTTTATCAACTAGCTTAAAGTAGTATCTTTCAAGGTTATCCACTGTAATATTAATCTGATTAATTTTCCTCTTTCAAACTGTGCTTTTTGGAGGGCACTACATGCACCCAATATTTAAGGAGTTGAAAGTTATGCTCCACTTTCTTAATGGTGAATTATTTATGTAAATTATTTGTGATTTTTCTAGATGGAATATTTGCCTATTCTCTCCCATTTATTAAAGTATCCAATAACCATTATATATTAGTATGTATTAAAAGATTTTTATCTATTTTGTTCTATAATTCATAATTCATTTATGGGGGCTTCCCTGGTGGCTTAGTGGTAAAGAATTCACCTGCTAATGCAGGAAATGTGAGTTTGATCATTGGGTCAAGAAGATCCCCTGCAGAAGGAAATAGCAACCCACTCTGGTATTCTTTCCTGGAAAATTCCATGGATAGAGGAACTGGGTGGGCTACAGTCTATAGCGTTGTAGAAGAGTTAGAAATGACTAAGTGACTAAATAACAATACAGAACAAAAATACAACCAGAGATCAAACTGTCAACATCTGTTGGATCATAGAAAAAAAAAAGAAAGAAAATTCCAGAATAACATCTACTTCTGTTTCACTGACTACGCTAAAAATTTTGACTGTATGGATCACAAAAAAAAAACTGTAGAAAATTCTTAAAGAAATAGGAATACCAGACCACCTTACCTGCCTCTTGAGAAATCTGTATGTGTGTCCAGAAGCAACAGAACCAGACGTGGAAGAGACTGGTTCCAAATTGGGGAAGGAGTATGTCAAGGTTTTATATTGTCACTCTCTAGAGTACATACATCATGCAAAATGTTGGGTTGAATGAAGCACAAGCTGGAATCAAGATTACAGGGAGAAAGATCAATAACCTCAGATATGCAGATGATACCGCTCTTAAAGGCAGAAAGTGAAGAGGAATTCAAGAGCCTCTTGATGAAAGTGAAGAGTTCACTTGCTCAGTCGTGTCTGACTCTTTGTGACTACATGGACTATAGCACGCCACAACCGGCTCTCCATCACCAACTCCCAGATTTTACTCAAACTCCTGTCCATTGAGTCAGTGATGCCATCCAACCATCTCATCCTGTTGTCCTCTTCTCCTCCCGCCTTCAATCTTTCCCAGCATCAGGGTCTTTCCCAGTGAGTCAGTTTTTCGCAGTAGGTGGCCAAAGTATTGGAATCACCTTCAGTATCAGTTCTTTCAATGAATATTCAGGACTGATCTCCTTTAGGATGGACTGGTTGGATCTCCTTGCAGTCCAAGGGACTCTCAACAGTCTTCTCCAACACCACAGTTAAAAAACATCAATTCTTTGGTGCTCAGTTTTCTTTATAGTCCAATTCTCACATCCATATGTGACTACTGGAAAAACCAAAGCTTTCACTAGATGGACCTTTATATCTCTGCTTTTTAATATGCTGTCTAGGTTGGTCGTAACTTTTCTTCCAAGGAGCAAGCATCCTTTATTTTCATGGCTGCAGTCACTATCTGCAGTGATTTTGGAGCCCAAAAAATAAAGTCTGATATTGTTTCCACTGTTTCCCCATCTATTTGCCAAGAAGTGATGGGACCAGATGCCATGATCTTAGTTTTCTGAATGCTGAGCTTTAAGCCACCTTTTTCACTCTCCTCTTTTAGGTTCATCAAGAGACTCTTTAGTTCTTCTTTGCTTTCTGCCATAAGTGTGGTGTCACCTGCATATCCGAGGTTATTGATATTTCTCCCAGCAATCTTGATTCCAGCCTGTGCTTCATCCAGCCCAGCATTTCTCATGATGCACTCTGCATTTAAGTTAAATAAGCAAGTTGACAATATACAGCCTTGACGTACTCTTCTCCCAATTTGGAACCAGTCTGTTGTTCCACGTCCAGTTCTAACTGTTTCTTCATGACCTGCACACAGGTTTCTTAGGAGGCAGGTCTGGTGGTCTGGTATTTCCCTCTCTTTAAGAATTTTCCACAGTTTATTATGATCCACACAGTCAAAGGCTTTGGCATAGTCAATAAAGTAGAAATAGATGTTTTTTCTGGAACTCTCACTTTTTCAATGATCCAACAGATGTTGACAATTTGACCTCTGCTTCCTCTGCCTTTTCTAAATCCAGCTGAGGAGAGTGAAAAAGCTGGGAAAGACTGAAGGAGGGAGGAGAAAGGATAACTTGGTTGGATGGCATCACTGATTCAATGGACATCAGTTTGAGCAAGCTCTGGGAGTTGGTGATGTTCAGGGTAGTCTGGCATGCTGCAGTACATGAGGTAGCAAAGAGTCGGACATAACTGAACAACTAAACTGAACTGAACAATATTTCATTGATATTTCAATAAAATACTGCTTTATTTTTGTTCAAAATGTTCTATCTTTGGCTGTTGGGAGCTCTTTAGTTTTACTTGTGTGTCCATTTGTGATACTATAATTAGTGTAGCTTTTTTCTTTTTTTTTTTGAGTGTGGCACATCCTCGTTGTCTTGGTACTACAAGATAATCAAGGGTCCTATTAGGTATTTCCTGGCCCAGTTTTAAAATCAGCTGGTCTTCTAAAGTGTCCTGGTTATTTTTACTGGAGAATGTTATTAGAAGACAAACTCAGCTGACACCACTCTTGTGGCAGAAAGTGAAGAGGAACTACAGAGCTTCTTGATGAAAGTGAAATAGCAGAGTGAAAAAGCTGGCTTAAAACTCAACATTCAAAAAACATGGATCACGGCACCAGCCCCATCACTTCATGGCAAATAGATGGGGAAACGATGGAAACAGTGGCAGACTTTATTTTCTTGAGCTCCAAAATCACTGCAATTGATGATGACTGAAGCCATCAAATTAAAAGACACTTGATCCTTGGAAGTAAAGCTATGACAGTCCTAAACAGCATGTTAAAAAGCAAGAGACATTCCCAACAAAGGTGTGTCTAGTCAAAGCTATGATCTTTCCAGTAGTCATGTATGGATGTGACAGTTAGACCATAAAGAAAATTGAGCACCAAAGAACTGATGTTTTGAACTGTGATGTTGGAGAAGACTCTTCAAGCAGTCAATCCTAAAGGAAATCAGTCCTGTGTACTCATTGGAAGGACTGATGCTGAAGCTGAAACTCCAGTACTTTGGCTACCTGTTGCAAAAAATGGACTCATTAGAAAAAATCCTGATTCTGGGAATGATTGAAGGCAGGAGGAGAAGGGGATGGCAGAGTATGAGATTGGATGGCATCACTGACTCGATGGGCATGAGTTTGAGCAAGCTCCGGGAGTTGGTCATGGAGAGAGAAGTCTGGTGTGCTGCAGCCCATGTGGTCGCAAAGAGCCGACATGACTGAGCAACTGAACTGATCGATGCTTTTTGATACTTAGGTGTCTTTGCTCCAAGGCTCTCTCAGCTGAGAGAGCAAGGAAATGTAAATATGTATACTAAATTATGCATGTATATACGTTTGTAAATAACTACATATATAATTATCTGTATTTATATTAAGTGCAAATGTGATCATATTGAGCATATTAATCCATTACCACATAAATCATGCTAGTTTACTCTATCTCTAAATCACTATTCTAAAAATGAGAAACCTGAGCCATCAATTAAAACTATTCAATGATAGTGTGCATATATGTGCACATGTGTGTCTGTGTGTTTTCAAATTTGTTATCATATATTTCTATGGGATACAATATTGTTAATGAGAGTGCAGTTCTAACTTTATCATTCATTTTACTGTATTAAAATTAATATCAAAAATTTAATTCTGTTTTATTTTGATTTCATCCTGGGTTCCCTTGACTTCTTAAATAATTTTAAAAATTTGCCTACATTTAAGATCAGTCTTTGTGCTGTAAAGTTCTATGATTTCAGACCAATACATGGAGTCATGCATCCACCATTTTCAGTTCAGTTCAGTTGCTCAGTCATGTTTGACTTTTTGAGACCGCATGAATTGCAGCATGCCAGGTCTCCCTGTCCATCACAAACACCCGGAGTTTACACAAACTCATGTCCATCGACTCAGTGATGCCATCCAGCCATCTCATTCTCTGTTGTACCCTTCTCCTCCTGCCCCCAGTCCCTCCCAGCATCAGGGTCTTTTCCAATGAGTCAGTTCTTCGCATCAGGTGGCCAAAGTATTGGAGTTTCAGCTTCAACATCAATCCTTCCAATGAACACCTAGGACTGAACTCCTTTAGGATGGACTGACTGGATCTCCTTGCAGTCCAAGGGACTCTCAAAAGTCTTCTCCAATGCCACAGTTCAAAAGCATTAATTTTTCGGCACTCAGTTTTCTTCACAGTCCAACTCACATCCATACGTGACCACTGGAAAACCCATCACCTTAACTAGATGGACCTTATTGGCAATGTAATGTCTCTGCTTTTTAATATGTTATCTAGGATGGTCATAACTTTCCTTCCAAGGAGTAAGTGTCTTTTATTTTTTTATTTTTTATTTTTTTTATTAGTTGGAGGCTAATTACTTCACAACATTTCAGTGGGTTTTGTCATACATTGATATGAATCAGCCATAGAGTTACACGTATAATTTCATGACTGCAATCACCATCTGCAGTGATTTTGGAGCCCAGAAAAATAAAGTCTGACACTGTTTCCACTGTCTCCCCATCTATTTCCCATGATGTGATGGGACCAGATGCCATGATCTTAGTTTTCTGAATGTTGAGCTTTAAGCCAACTGTTTCACTCTCCTCTTTCACTTTCATCAAGAGGCTTTTTAATTCCTCTTCACTTTCTGCCATAAAGGTGATGTCATCTGCATATCTGAGGTTATTGATATTTCTCCCGGCTATCTTGATTCCAGCTTGTGCTTCTTCCAGCCCAGGGTTTCTCATGATGTACTCTGTGTATAAGTTAAACAAGCAGGGTGACAATATACAGCCTTGACATACTCTTTTCCCTATTTGGAACCAGTCTGTTGTTCCCTGTCCAGTTCTAACTGCTGCTTCCTGACCTGCATACAGGTTTCTCAAGAGGCAGGTCAGGTTGTCTGGTATTCCCATCTCTTGAAAAATTTTCCACAGTTTATTGTGATCCACACAGTCAAAGACTTTGGCACAGTCAATAAAGCAGAAATAGATGTTTATCTGGAACTCTCTTGCTTTTTCAATGATCCAGCGGTTGTTGGCAATTCGATCTCTGTTTCAGTGTTACCACCCTAAAATCTCCTGTGTGCTTAGTTGTTCGATGTCCACTCTTTCCTTCTCTCCTTGTACCTGGAAACCAGAGGTTTATTTATTGTTTCTATAGTTTTGAATTTTCCAGATTGCAAATCAGTGAAGTCATTTATTGTCTTCTCTTTTCAGAACTGGTTTCTTTCATTTAACAATATATATTTTGGTTTCCTCCATGTCTTTTTGTTTCTTGATAACTTATTCCCTTCAATTGCCAAAACAGTATTCCCTTGTATGGACGTACTTCAGTTTGTTCATTCATATATCGAAAGAAATCTTGGTTGTTTCTTGTATGTCTAGAAGCAATGAAAAGGACATCACTGTTTTGTTCCCAACTGGAGAAAGAAAATGTTTAGTTTTTCATCATTAAGTATGATGTTAGCTATAGGTTTTGTAGATTTTCTTTGTCAAGTTGAGGAAGGTCCTCTCTATTCCTATTTTCAAATTTTGTCACAAATGAGTTTAGAATTATATCAAATATTTGTTTCTTTTTAAAATTTTTGGTGCCAATTTATTTCATCATATACTTGTTTTCCTTTAGCCTGTTGATGTAGCAAATTTTATCAGTTTCAGTGTTGATATAGCTGTGCATATATGAAAAACTCAGTCGGTTGTAGCATATAATTTTTAAAAATATTTGTGGACTAGGCTAACTTTTTGTTGAAAATTTTTTGCATCAATGTCCAATAGAGATATTGATTTGTAGCTTTCCTTTATTGTCTTATTATATAATTTTGATATTAAAGTAATGTCAACTTCACAGAATGATTTAGTTGTATGCCTTCTTCCTCTATTTTCTGGAAGAATTTTGGAAGAATTAGTGAAATTTATTCCTTAAAGGCAGTAGAACTCACCAATGAAATTATCTGGGTCTGATGTTTTCTTATAGAAGGTTATTAATTTTCAATTTAAATTCTAAATAGATATATGGCTATTTGTATTAACCACCTTTCCTTGTATGAGTTTTGATATTTTGTGTCCTACACAGAAGTGGCCCATTTCATATAAGCTATTCCATTTATTACCAGAAAGTTATTCATAGTTTTATTTTAATATCCATGACATCAGTAGTGATGAGTCCTCTGAGATTGGCAATATGTACATCTTTGCTTTTTCTTGGTTTTCTAAAGGTTTGTCAGTTTTACTGATTTTTTTCAAAAGAATAAGGATTTCATTAGATCGATTTTCTCAACTGTTTTCCTTTTTCTCAATTCCATTGATTTCTGCTGGGGTTTTTATTTATTTTATTCTGCTTGATTTAAGCATGTGTATCTCTCATTTTCCTAAAAAGAAAGCTTAGTATTGATTTTAGGTCTTTCTTCTTTCCAAATACACATATTACTTGGTGTTATGAACCTCTCCTCTAAAGCACTGCACTTACTACATCTCATACACTATAAAGTTGTCTTTTATTTTTATTTATTTCAATATTTTAAATTTCTTTTGAGACTTTATTAAGTAATTTTCTTAGTCATTGCCCTTCACTTTTTGTCTTCAAACAGCAGCATACTATTTCACATATGATGCGGGTACCTTTAACATTATTTCCAATTCTTCATTTTCATCCCCTTGCTATTTCTGTCATTCATTTAACTTAAACATATGTCATCATCAACCAATGCATTTTTATTGCTATGTCTTTACACAGAATTATTTTTACACCAATATTTAACTTACCTTCATTTTTCCTCCCTTTTTTAACATCTTAAATTTCTTTATAAATATCCAATCTTGCTTCTGTCTGTCCAAAGAACTTATTTTTACATTTATGTACTAGTCACAAGATCCTTCAGTTTTATTTTCATTTTTCAAGGAGAAATTCTTTATTTCTCATTTACTTTTGAAGGATACTTTGTTGTATATACAATTCTAAGTTTCTTCATTTTTTTCTTCCAGCATATTAAATAGTTCACTCTCTTCTCTGCTTGGATGGTTTCTGACAAGAAATCCATTCGTGTTCTTAGACTTACTTGATTATAGAAAAACTGTTTTTCCTCCCGTTTTAAGATTTTCTTTTTTTTTTAATTTGGTTCCCTGAAGTTTGATAGGATACACAAAGGGCTTACTGTTTGTTTATTTTGTTTTATTGGAAGGGCCTTTTTTATGTTCCCTGATATGGTTTGGGGTCCGTCATTAATTTTAGAAAATTCTCTCCTTAGCTACAAATATCCTATCCAGAAATTTTCATCTTATTTCTCTATCTTCTCATTCTGATTTTCCAATTATGCATATGTCATACTTTTGAAATTGTCCCATAGTTCTTGGTTGTTGTGTACATTTATTTATCTGTTCTCCATTCCTTCTGTTCATTTCAACCTAGGAAATTTCTATTACCTTATTTTCAAGAGTTCTATCTATCCATTTATCTCCTTGTTTATTGTTCAAGTAAGAAACTGTTGTTTTGACTAGAATAAGAGACTGTGTAGAATTACCTGTGAATTCTCTTTGTGAATTATTATCAGAGGTCACTTAAGAACAGTTCCTCCCTCTCTAGACGTGCTTGTCATTTGGCTTCATAAGACAGCCTACTCCTACAGAGTCCCATAATTTATAGCACTTAACTATTTGTCATACATAATGAGAAGAGTTTTTTTTTTAATATATTTGACAACAATTTAGCAAGTTGTCAAACTGGATTATCAGCTCCATTAAAATTCAATAAGACACAATAAATGAGATGCTTGATTAATTTCACCATATGTTGACTGTAGTTTGACCTCCTCTGAAGAAAAGGAAAAAATATATATATATATACATATATACGTTTGTAGAAAGAGAAGATACACAGACACACTTTTTTTTTTTTTTTTTTTTTTTTTTTTTAGGAAGAAGTTTTATTTTGTCAACAGCAAATGTGCCTGGTACCTCTGTTTTTGAATTGTTTTAAACACTATAATATATTTCTTAACATGGATTATTCATTCACATTTCCAGATCTCTTGTATATTTTCCCTAAATGTGACAGGCTTAGATTTCTTATCCATGACATAAGTAAATGAAACTTGCTTTGAATATCTATAAAATAAGTAACTTACATGAATGTGAGGTTTCATCACAGAGTCAAATGGGCCACATGGCCCATGGTTTTATGAAAGTGAAGGATTTCCCAGGTGGAACTAGTGAAAATTACAAGTAAATTTTTCTGGCTATAAGTAGAAATGTTTTTTATCTCAAGGGGAAAAACCAGCTTAAAAAAAAAATCACAAAGGAAATGGCTTAATTTTTTGGAGACTGCATAGCTTCACTTTAGGACATAATTGCTAGTTATCAGGTTTCTTTGGGGAAAATTTTTTTTTCTTTTGAGGGTTTTTTTTTTTTTTTGCTTACATATTCTAAGTCAAATTCTGAGATTCTACTCCTGTCTTAAAGGGTGAGGTAACACCTATCCCTAAATAAAATATTTTCTGTTAGATTCCAAGGAAAAACTCACTATTATGGATGTCAGAAGACTAGGATTGAAATTCAAACTCTTATACTTACTATTTGCTTAACATTCATCAAATTATTTAATGTTTCTGAGAATTAGTTTTCTTATCAGTAATCCTGTTTAAGTAAACCTCACAAATTACTCTTGTAAATATTAAACACAATTTTGTACATGAATCAACTTTCTAAATTTTAAAGGGCTATGCAAATGCAAAATAAAATTATAGCAATAATACTGTTATTGGTCTCATAGGGTTCATAAATCATAAGCATAATTTTATATTCAAAATATACTTGTCAGTGACATAAAACCATTTATATACATAGAACATTTAATAAGAATTTTTGTAGCACTTTCTTATATCTCCCATCCATGCAGGAAAAGACTATAACATTATATCTAATGTCAAGTGCTGACATCACACAAAAGTAAATATTTCCCTCATACAAATTTTATAAAATGTGGAAAAAATTTAGCATGAATGACTAACTTTAGTAAGACATGCTACTGAGCCTTTACATAGATTTATGTAAGATTTATAACCTTGCTAATTAATTTATGCTATTACCACTTTAATTTTACAGATGCAGTAACCAAGAAATAAAAAGATTAAGTGACTACTTTAGTATTCTCTAGGTTAATAAGTAAAAAATTCAACAAGAAACTCTGATTCTGGGATCCACAGTATGAAGCAATACACTATACCACCTTTAAAATCTAGACTGAAGTATGGAACCGAACTCAGATACTCAGATTTTATTTTTTTTTATTTCACAAGTATTATTTTTAGCCATTCAGACTAAATGGCATACTATGTCACTAATGGGAAAAAAATGTCAGTGCTACAGGAATAATAGTTGAGAGGCTGGAATATGTGTTAAATGCTTACATGACTGTTGTTGAGTAATTCTTAAAATATTATAGCTACTTTAACCTCCTTTGATTAAAATAGGATAAATTTTAAGAATTAAGTAAATCCCTATAGCTAGTGAGTAAAGTAGTGGCATTTAAGCCAATGTTTGGCCTGCATGTAACCACTACACCATCATAGCAATTTTAATGATATTTCTTTAAAAAGAGGCAATCATATCTCTGTTACATATTATAATTTACCATCTAAATTATATTAAATATTAATTAAACTCTATTATAAAAACAATTTTCAAAGAAAAATTATTAGGTAACTAAAATTAAGTGCCGTGTTTTGAAGGAAAAATTAGGAATTCACGATCTTTTCTAAAGAATCTGGGCATTATAGGTTGATACTTGGTTTTGAGATTTGAAGTAGAAAAACATAGACCCACTATTCTTTATTCTGCCTAATACAGAGGACTGTTCTGAGTTGAGAACATGAGATCAAATATATGAACAAATATTGAACACTTTAAAGCAATCTAAAATAATTCGCTATGACTGAAGAATGAAGAATAGTAAGGTTTAATAAAGATTTTGTTAGAAGATTAAGAACCAATTGCTTTCATTAAGAGAAAGCAATGATGTAACTTAATTAAATGCATATTAGTTGAAGAGTAGTTAAAATCTGCGTGGAAATTGACATTGAGAAACTAATTTGAAATCAGAGTCACAGATATAGAAACAATATATTCTTATAAAGGAGATATCCAATAGGGCAAAAAAGACTTTTTGGTGATTAAAAAATAATAACAATTAAAAAAGGTACAGGACCATTTTGGCCACAGGACATGAAAAGGTCAGTTTTCATTCCAATCACAAAGAAAGGCAATGCCAAAGAATGGTCAAACTACCGAGCAATTACACTCATTTCACATGCTAGCAAGGTCATGCTCAAAATTCTCCAAGCCAGGCTTCAACAGTACATGAACTGTGAACCTCCAGATGTTTAAGCTGGATTAAGAAAGGCAGAGGAACCAGAGATCAAATTGCCAGCATCTGCTGGATCACTGAAAAAGCAAGAGAGCTCCAGAAAAGTATCTACCTCTTCTTTATTGACTACACCAAAGCCTTTGACTGTGTAGATCACAACGAACTGTGGAAAATTCTTCAAGAGATGGGAGACCAGACCACCAGACCTGCCTCCTGAAAAAGCTGTATGCAGGTCAAGAAGCAACAGTTAGAACTGGACATGGAACAACAGTCTGGCTCCAAATTGGAAAAAGAATACATCAAGGCTGTATATTGTCACCCTGCTTATTTAACTTATACACAGAGTACATCATGAGACACGCTGGGCTGGAAGAAGCACAGCTGGAATCAAGATAGCCAGGAGAAATATCAATAACCTCGGATATGCAGATGACACCACCCTTAAGGCAGAAAGCAAAGAAGAACTAGAGTCTCTTCATGAAAGTGAAAGAGAAGAGTGAAGAAGTTGGCTTAAAGCTCAACATTCAGAAAACTAAGATCAAGGCATCCGGTCCCATCACTTTATGGCAAATTGATGGGGAAACAATGGAAACGGTGAGAGACTTTATTTTGGGGGGCTCCAAAATCACTGCAGATGGTGACTGCACCCATGAAATTAAAAGACACTTTCTTCTTGGAAGAAAGGCTACAACCAACCTAGACAGCACAATAAAAAGCAGGGACATTACTTTGTCAACAAAGGTCCACCTAGTCAAAACTATGGTTTTTCCAGTAGTCACGTATGGATGTGAGAGTTGGGCTATAAAGAAAGCTGAGCACCAAAGAACTGATGATTTTGAACTGTGGTATGGGAGAAGACTCTTGAGAGTCCCTTGGACAGCAAGGAGATCAAACCAGTCAATCCTAAGAGAAATCAGTCCTGAATATTCATTGGAAAGACTGATCCTGAAGCTGAAACTCCAATACTTTGACCACATGATGCAAAGAGCTGACTCATCTGAAAAGACCCTGATGCTGGGAAAGTTTGAAGACAAGAGGAATAGGGAACAACAGATGATGAGATAGTTGGATGACATCACCAACTTGATGGACATCAGTTTAAGCAAGCTCTGGGTATTGGTGATGGACAGGGAAATCTGGCGTGCTTCAGTCCATTGGGTCACAAAGAGTTGAACATGACTAAGCAACTCAACTACACTGGAAAATGGTACAAATAAACCTATTTACAAAACAGAAATAGAGTCACAGAGGTCAAAAACAAATTTATGATTCCCAAGGGGGAAGAGATAAATTGACAGATTGGGATTGACATATACACACTGCTACATATAAAATATGTAACTAGTAAGAACCTACTGTATACACAAAGAGCTCTACTCAGTAACCTTAATGACCCACATGGGAATAAAATCTAAAAGGAGTATGTGTATAACTGATGCACTTTACTGTACAGCAGAAAGCAACCTAACACTGTCAATCAACTGTGCGTGTGTGTGTCTCCGTGCGCTCAGTCATGTCCAGTGTTTTGAGACCTCATGGACTATATCCTGCCAGGCTCCTCTGTCCTTGGAATTTTCCAAGCAAAAATACTAGAGTGAGTTGCCATTTCCTGCTCGAGGGGATCTTCCTGACTCACGATTGAACCTGGGTCGCTTGTGTCTCTTGTTTTGATGGGGGATTCTTTACCACTGCTCCTATCTGTGAGCCTCCTACTCCAATAAAATTAATTACAATAAACAAAAATCACTACCATATGTTATTCTGAGAAAATGGATTCTAAGGGCATAGTTAAAACAAAACATCTCTTTAAGTTGCTTCTTCTTCATATAGTATCTGACTCAGCAGTGTCTTCCATGGATTACTCTTTTCAACCGGAATAATCTAAAAGAAGCATTTATAGTTTGTTCCAAAAATCATTCAATGAAAATTATTTCAATCACTTAATGTATCCTTTGTATTATTCAAGGTTTTAGTTAAAAACAACTAGAAATTAAAATAAAAAACAAAACAAACTGACACACATTCTCTTCCAGGCTGTTGGTACTTCTAACAATCATTATGAAAAGTGCGTACACATTTAGCTGTTGTTTCTTAACTCTGGGTTTTCAAATGAGAAATTTGTAGAGGAGACATAAGACTGAAAATTGATGGCCTAGCTTAAAGCAGTTCTACCTCAGCAGAACCCCCAAAACAAGAGAGAACAATAAATGAGAATTTGGGAGTTGATGTTTATGAAGCATTAGTATGGCAGTGGATAACTCAGTTCAGAGACCATGAAGGAACTATGCTCAAAACAGATTCCTTCATTTTTCTAGCAAACACATCTTGGTACTGTGGTTTGGTATTTGCCTAGAATTCTGGGAACTAGATGCTAGAATCACGATGACTGTTTCCTTAAATGAGGAAGATACCTCTGCTCATTTCCTAACAACAACAACAACAATAAAATCAATTATTCACAGCAGCTGCTTAATCAAGCTGCACTTTTCTGAACTGAAATCGCCTGTGAGACCTCCAAAGATATTCTCATACTAATCTTGATGTTATGCCTGTATATGTTAAGTTACATGACAAGGAGAATTTTGCAGATAGAATTGTTTATGGGCCATGAATTGGAAAGTTATCCTGGATAATCTGGGTAGATTAAATGCAATTCTGACTTTTAAAAGTAGAAGAAAGCTTCAGTCAGAGAGATGACACTAAAAAAGAGGAATAACAATTATTTATTTTTAAATGAATTTTTTTCTTTTCTTTTTTTTAATTAGTTGAAGGCTAATTACTTTACAATATTGTAGTGGTTTTTGCCATACATTGGCACGAATCGGCCCTGGATTTACGTGTGTTCTGTTGGAGCAGTTGGTTCAAAGATGGCAGCGGTGGGTAAACAATCCTCCTGCCAATGTAGTGTCAGTGGAACTCAATGCACCATTCCTGGATTTGAAAATGAAGGAGTGAGACCAGAAGCCAAGGAATACAACAGTTTGTAAATTGTGCACTGCTTGCAGATACTAAGAGAACAGTGACCATGGTCATTTCCAACAGTAAGGAACATAGGTCTGCCAGCAATCTAAATAAACAAGAAAGTCAGTTCTTTCCCTAGAGTTTCCAGAAAGCAATACAAACCTGCTGCCAACCTTGATTTTAGCATTATGGAACTCATTCTAGACTCGTACCTACAGACCTTCAAATGAATAAACCTGTACTAATGTAAGCCATTAAGTTTGTGGTAATATGCTAAAGCAAAAAACAAACAAGGAAACAAACAAGAAACCATACATACACACACAAACAAAACATTGCATAGGTTTTTTATAATATGTACATACCTGGGTATCATGACCGTACATATACATGTATCATGTACATAGCTGGGTATCATGTATTACATTGGTTGATGTTCTAGTATATGAGAAGCAGAAACCAGGGTCTTTGCATTCCTCTTCCTCTGTACTTCTCTCTCCTGCTCTGAGCATCAGTTCATAAGTTTACAAATTAAACTAAGAAGCAGCTTTAGTCTTATTAATAGAATTTTAAATTTCCATTCTTTCACATTTACATACTGATAAATTTAAAGTGTTTACAATCAACTATAATTATAATACAATACTCTATGTCTAGTCTATGGATCATTGTGTAAAAACTGGAAGCCCAAGAATATACATTATTTATAATGCTTTGACAATGCAAACTTGATTCACTGCTAAACAAAGAATTTCATCTATAGAGTAGCAGAAAGTCTCTTCAGCAATATTGATATATGTGCACAATGTCAAATGAATTTACTTAAGTTTAACTAATCAATTAAGCAGTTTAACATGTATTTATCAAGAGCTCATTATATAACAGGTTATCTATCAGAAACTAAAAGCCATAAGCCACATTTACTTAAAATGTAACAATTATTTCATATTAAAATTTACTTCATATTCAAACAGTGGATTACTTTTTGGGTGTTTTATTCTGGCTTATTCAATTAAAGTTCATTTTCATTTTGTCAAACAAAACATATACTGTGGCCACCATATCACTAAGAACTTCAGCTCTTTATGATACAATTCATGGAATTTTCTAATGTCCTTTCGTTTTTGGTGGAAGAAAGCTAAGCTCACTTGAACACTAAAATGTAAGCCGTATGTGTCCATACTCCACACAGTATACTCAAGGGTAGCAACCACATTCCCAAGCTCAACTTCATTAGCATTAGGTGTAACTATACTGACTTATCTTTGGCATACTAGATTCTGAATGTCAAAAGTAATGGAGATGTATTTGTCTGTAAGTGTGTTTGTGTGTGTGTGTCTGAGACAGAGGAAAAAGAAGAGAATACAGATGTTTTTATTAGATCACTATTGAATTCAGGAAATATCTAGGTTTCCAAAAATTCTTTGGAAAGATGGCAAAATAAATTGTGACATTAGTAACAGTATAAGCAATTTAACTTTTGTTTATAGTATACAGAAATGCAACAGATTTTTGTAAGCTAAATTTGTATCCTGCAAGTTTACTGAATTTATTAACTAGTTCCAGCATATTTTGGAGTCTTTAAGCTTTTCTATGTATAAGATCATGCCATCTACAAAGAGATGGTTTTACTTCTTCCCTTCTGAATTGGATTAATCTTATTTCTTTGTTTGCCTAATTCTCCTCTGATTTTATAATTTTAAGTAATTTCTATTTGTGATCAGAGATTCGTTCTACTGCTTGATCAAATCAAGCATTGATATACTTCATTGTATTTTTCATTTCATTCATTGTATCCTTCAACTCTAGAATTTGTTTCATTCTTTTTATGATTTCTATCTTTTCATTGAAATTCTCATTTTGTCCTTGTTTTGTTTTGCTGATTTATTTTCAGTACCTACTTGTGTTCTTTTGGAGCTCGCTGAGATTCCGTAAAATACTGGCTTTGAATTCTTTGTCAGGTAATTTATAGACTTCCATTACTTTAGATCCATTATTGGGAAATCATTATGTTCTCTTGGTGATGTCATATTTTCTTGATTTTTCCTGGTCCTTGAAATCTTAGGTTGCTGTCTTCACATTTAAAGAAACAGTCATCTCTTCCCGTCTTAATGATTTCCTTTGGGAGAAAAATTACCTTCACCAATCAGGCTAGCTAGACATTGTGATCATCTCTAAGACTTACTCCCTTTGGGAGAATTCTTGAGATCGTAGTTCTCTTGGTGATGTCATATTTTCTTGATTTTTCCTGGTCCTTGAAATCTTAGGTTGCTGTCTTCACATTTAAAGAAACAGTCATCTCTTCCCGTCTTAATGATTTCCTTTGGGAGAAAAATTACCTTCACCAATCAGGCTAGCTAGACATTGTGATCATCTCTAAGACTTACTCCCTTTGGGAGAATTCTTGAGATCGTATGTTTTGTCTCAATCCCCCAAGGCTAGGCTAGGTTCAGAGGCTTTTGTTTTTACTGGGGTAATGCCTTTACATTCTTAATTTTTTGTGCCTTCACCTGATCCCACAGAGTGGGCTGGCTTTCTGCATATATTCAGGAGTCATCTGCCAAGACTTAGCATATACACAGTGGTGGATCGAAGTCTTACACGGCAGGGAGGTGGAATGGTGGGTGAAACCCTTGTAGCATTTAGGGTCTCTATAGCCTAATAGTGGGGTCCACAGACAAGCAGTTTGTGGCTAAGCTCTGTGATTGGGGTCATGATGTGTTTAGTAGGATCCACAGATGCTCTCCAAGCCTGGTTCTCCTAGCCTCTTTCAAGTCACAGCCATGCCATCATGGCTTGCCTCATTATTCTTTTTTGGCAGATATGAGTTTATTTACTTTTCACTGTGCTGGATCTTCGTCGTCGTGCAGGCTTCTCTAGCTGCTGTGAGCATGGGCTGCTCTTCACTGCTGTCACAGTGGTGGCTTCTCTTGCTGTGGGTCACAGGCTCTGTGACATGCGGGCTCCCGAAGCCATGGCTGTGGGCTCAGCTGTCGCGGCCCTGAGGTCTGGAGCGCTTGCTTCGCAATTGGGGCATAGGGGCTTAGTTGTTCCGTGGGTGGGATCTTCATGGGCCAGGGAGCACACCCTTGTCTCATACATACTGGATGATGGACTCTTTACCACTCAACCACAGGGAAGTCTCACCTCATTATTTTTGTGGAGGAAAGAAAAACATGACCTCTTGACCAGAGCCCCACGTGTCTGGGATGCTGAGTTTTAACTGGCTCCTCTGTCACTTTCCCATGCGGGCGAAAGCACAGGCTCGACACCAAATTGTGCTGCTCTGAAGGACGGATGCTGGGAGTCAAGGGAAACCGTTCTTCTGGGCCTCTTCAATGTGTCTATTCTCTGACTGTTTTGCCCCATCAATGTGGTGGAACTTCTCTTCCGAACTCCCAGACTCCCACAGAGGTACTCTTGATTGTGGGTGGTAGTGAAAAATCAATGCTCTGAGGGGAAATGACAGTAGAAAACTCATATTCTACCATCTTGCTGATGATACTTCTTGATCAAAACAGCATTTTTCATCAATATTAAGTCCGCTATACTTCTTCCAAGCATGAGCTTTGTCTAATTTGTCTTTCTGTTACATAATAGGCAATGATATTTTCTTAGCATATTACATCATAGGTAGGCAATGGTGATATAAATTGATGGGTAGATGCTCTGAGGTACTCTAGCACATGGACTCTAATAATTTCTGCATAAAATTTTTGCAAGATATGGAGAAGAGCGTCTTTCATCTCCACAAACATGGAGAGAAAACACCCATCTCCAGTGTTCTTGAAGTCTCTGAGTATAGTTTCTAAACTATTTCATATATTTAAAAGTTAAGCATAAATTTCTTTTGATAAAAAATCTGTCTGTTCGATGAAACAATTGGGGAATTCAGAAATTACTCAACTAAAAGAGATCATATTTTCACTTCCATATATACCTAGGTAAATGTACAAGCTTCATAAAATAGGCCCCTGAGCCTCATTTTTCTTTATCTAGTTTATAAACTGAAATGAAATGATGCAAATGGGATTTTAAACATTTATAAAACTTATAAGTGAAGGGTCATATTTCAGTTCTGAAACAGTTGTTACCAGACTTGCATTTCTGTGTCATTTATTCCACATGCCAGAAATGTTTACTTTGATCAAATTACTTAGCATATTTTCTTAATTGTCAATGACATATATATCTTTTTTATTTTTCCAAAAGGAACATATATTTTATAATTTGTAAGTATATCTTATGTGACAGCATTTAGTTTCGCTTCATCAATGCTATAGTTTAGTTATAGTCCTCTTAAAAATTCTAAGGCACCTTAGATTCCAGAAAATATATTACACCATTTATTGTTTTCACAGATATTTATTCAGTATCTACTCAGATCTTGTAATGTTTCCTCCCAGGGCACTCACTGAACCTTATACAGATTGGGCCGCCTCATCCCGGTGATCTTAAAATTTTCCAATAATGAGGAAGAAGAGAGGGCAGGTTTCCCCATTCCAGCTTCCTCCAGAAGAACGGAGGCTCTAATGCCAGTGCAATATCAAAATTTGTAAACTACTCTTGGGGCACAGGCCCCAACTCATAAAAATATTTATTGTTGTCTAGTTGCTAAGTCATGTCCAACTCTTTGTGATCCCATGGACTGCCTGTAGTAGCCTGCCAGGCTCCTCTGACCATGGGATTTCAAGCAAGAACACTGAAGTGTGTTGCCATTTCCTACTCCTGGAGCTCTTCTTGACCTAGGGATCAAACACGTGTCTCCTTGCATTAGCAGGAGAATTCTTTACCATTAAACCAGGGCAAAACTTCTGACTTAATGTCAATCAGTCTAGTCTACATCTCTCACATATGCATACCTAAAAGTCATCATTCAAATTATTATGCACAGGATGATTATGCTACAAGAAACAAGAATATCTTTGAAAAGGTTAAATGTAAATTTTTCTATCTAAAAATAATTAAAAACAATAAATAGCTATTTTATAAACTATCCCCTCAATACCAGCTGAAGTACATTTGTGTAATAGAAGGTGTTTTGTGTAGAAATAAAAGAACTATGCTGGTCATGTCATTTCAGGGAATGATTTGTGAAGGGGATGCCACACTTGAGCATAGAAAATGAATAAAGCATAACCATGAATAGTCAGGATTGGGAAATTGTTACAAACACCATGCAAGAACATCTAATACCCATTGAAGCTGGCAAAGTTACAGAGTTCAGGGAGTGTCATTATTGAAAATTGATGCTAGACTTACTAAAAGGGTTCAGATGATGAAATTCCTTGGATTTAAAGATATGATTTTCATTTTTACTATGAAATCAATGAAAAATGACAATTATCTTAAAGACAGAAAAGAAAGGATTGAATTTGATTTTTTTAGAATCTAGCTTGATAGTACATGAGCAGACTAGATGCTATACAAGAAGAGAGGCAATGAGATAAACTTAGGAGGATGTTTACATTTTTATGGTGTATCTTCACATTAAATGTCTTTCTCAGGTTTGTCTACAGTGAATGACTCTGGAATTGTGATTGTTGGAAATGGTCTGACTTCCTAAACCAATGTGATAATCTGTGCCAAAAAAATCTGATTAAAGCAGAGGAATGGAAAAGATTCCTTCCTTCTTCCTCAATGGCCATATTTTCATCAGACTTATTTGCTGTGTGTATTGCACATGTTATAAGCTCACTTTGTAAAGGTAAAATATTTTTGTTAAAAAGAAATAAGCAAAAGCAGCTTAAAATTATTTGCATGTAAAGCAAAAGTATGATCACTGACTGGAAATTATTAAGGGACTGGGGAATAGACATCAGAGCCTATCAGATGAAATAAATAGCTCTTAAATAGAGGTGGTGAAGATGATCAGAGGAAATCAATATATCATTGCTCTCTGTAATACAAGCTTTCCTAAGGTCAACAGCCTACTTCTTTGGAGCATCAAAGTTGTTTCATTTTAGTCTCATCGCTTATTAATTACAATCAAGGTGGATTCTGTATCCATCTTTACTACCATATCTCTGTCCACCTTTCCTAAAAAGTGTTCTAATCTTCTGAGCCTGGCTCATGAAATTATACTAATAAATAAAACATTGAGGACACAGCCTCACCTCAGCACAACATGAAGTTTGTCTGTGTAGAAAAATAGGGGAGTCCTGGTCAAAAACAGAACTGTCATAGAGATAACTTAAGTGAAAGAGATAAGGCTGATGATTTTGTAGGATATGGGTACCATATATTTAGTTATATGATGTTAGAATTTGTGATAATCTATAAATAGAAAATATAAAACTGAAAGATAGCCAAGATTTGGTCATTATTTCATGAGAAAAATTTTGAGCTGGGCATATCCGGAGCTGTTTTTTCATCCTAACATTGCTAGAACCAGCTCTATAGTCTCCTTTGTAACAATGTACTTATTATAATGTCAATCCACTTTAGTATTCTTGTCTGGGAAACTCCATGGACAGAGGAGTCTGGTGGGTTACAGTCTATGGGGTTGCAAAAGAGTTGGATACAAATTAGCAACTAAATCACAAGAACAACAACTTATAAAGTGAGGTAGAGTAAATATCTCCTATACCCTTTCAACCCCAGAATCATATGAATCTATATTATTGTTCAGGGAAAAATATATTGCTTTTTAAGACTTCAGATATGCATTTTTATGTAAATATTTAGGCAGACTAAAAGCATTGACATAAAAAGGCATATACATAATAAAGAAAAGTATTCCAAATAAATGACATAGAAATAAATAAGAATACAATAAGAATAATTATCAGGAAAATACACAATGAAACATATAAAGATAAGATGATATTAGATGCAACTGGGATCTATACAGGGTCAGAAGCTACAGCATGTTTAGGATAGAATTATAAACTATCTGACTATTAAGACTGATGAAAATCTATGAAAGAGATAATCTTACACTTTTTAAAATAATAATTTACAGGCCCTATCATTTTTAGATAATATTGATCACCAGCTAAAACTGCTCAATTTTCATCTTTATTTCATCAATGACAATGTACAGATATATAAAGAATAAAGATGATGACTGATAAATGAATGAATAAATAAAGAAGAAAGAAAATAAAGCTAATGCCATCAGAAACCTAGGTTCCTTTCAGTCTTACTCTGTCAATTTAGCTATCCTTACTGTGATGCAGAAGGGTGTCCGTCACAGCTCCAGGCATGCTGTTCAACTAAATATCAATCAGTGATGAATTACACCATAGTAATCTCTTTATGCTAAAAAGAAAAAAAATCCCAGAATCATCTCAGCAGACTTGTTCTCAAAAAAGCTTTTTGGACTGCACAGCGTCATTGGCTCATATATAAGCATATCACTGTTAAGGAAAATGGAATTGTTATGACTGGTTGTCTATGGTTATTTAGAAAAGGAAGGACTGCCCAAATATAATCACAAGATTACCACCACCAAAGAAGGATAGAAGTGACTAGCACCCACAGGCAGTTTATCACAGTCATGTGCCAGCCAGCCAGTCTTTAGTATTTCAGTCCAGCAGATGAATTATTAAAAATTAAATGAAATGCATATTTTCTGCTCTTTAAAAATGTAACATCTTTGGAACAAATCAAAATGTACACAACAGTACAAAATTATATGCAAAGGTTATATATATATATGAATCAATTTAATTGTAAAAATCAGCCACCAAAATATCTAGTATATTAACTAAATTAATTTTACCAATATATTTTGCTTAAGTCAATATTTCCAAAATATCTTTATTTCAACATGTAAATAGATTTTTTTAAATATTGCTGATACATTCCTTTTTTCATACTAAGTCTTTGAAATTCAATATGTATTTATACTTAAAGCATATCTTAACTTCAAGTATTCTCTTGAAGCATTTAAAACACATTTCAGTTTCAAGTGTTTAAAAGACATGTGTAGCTAATGGTTGCTATATTGGAGAAACCAGCAAATGTTTCTGGGAAACACAGCTTTTGTAACAACATAACAATTGGATATCTCTCTCTCTCTAATTCTCAGGAATTGTATGCAAATGTTAAGAATGATTTAGGTATATTCAGGAGAATTTAACAAAGTCTTCTCCTCCTAGAAGTGAATATAAGCAAAACATTCCCTGACATGAATCGTACCAATTTTTTCTTAGGTCAGTCTCCCAAGGCAATAGAAATAAAAACAAACAAACAAAAAAAGGCAAATGGGGCTTAATAAAACATAAGCTTCTGCACAGTGAAGGAAACCACAAACAAGTTGAAAATGCAGCCTACAGAGTGGGAGAAAATATTTGAAAATGATGTGATTAACAAAGGCTTAATTTCCAAAACATACAAACAGCTCATATAATTCAACAATAAAAAAAAACCAAACAATCCAATCAAAAAATGGACAGAAGACCTAAATAGATATTTCTCCAAAGAAGACATACAGATAGCCAACAGGCAGAAGAAAAGATGCTCAACACTGCTAATTATTAGAGAAATGCAAATTTAAATACAACAGGGTATCACCTCACACCAGTCAGAACAGCTATCATTAAAAAGTCTACAAACAACAAATGCTGGAGAAGATGTGGGAAAAAGGAAACCCTCTTATACTGTGGTAGAAATATAGATTGAGGTAGCCGCTATGGAAAACAATATGAGCTCCTCAAAAAACTAAAAATAAAATCATCATATGATCCAGCAAAACTTCCCTGGTGGCTCAAACAGTAAAGCGTCTGCCTCAATGTGGGAGACGGGTTCGATCCCTGGATCAGGAAGATCTCCTGGAGAAGGAAATGGAAATCCACTTCAGTATTCTTGCCTGGAAAAATCTCGTGGACAGAGGAGCCTCTTAAGCTGCAATCCGTGGGGTTGAAAAGACACAACTGAGTGATTTCACTTTTCCATCCCAAACCCGATAATTTGAAAAGATACATGCACCCTTATGTTCATAGTAGCACTATCTACAACAGTGAAGACAAACGAAGCAACCTAAATGTCCATTGACAGGTGAATGGAGAAAGAGGGTGTAGTTCCTATATATAGTGGGATATTATTTACCCATCAAAAAGGAGATAATGCCATTTGCAGCAACATGGATGGACCTAGAGATGATAGTAATAAGTGATGTAAGTCAGAAAGACAAAGACAGATAGCATATGACATCACTTCTGTGTGGAATCTAAAATACAACACAGATCAACATATTTACCAAAGAAGAACAGACTTACTGATATAGACATCAGACTTAGAGTTTTTCAAGAGGGAGGTGGATGGGGAGGGAAAGATTGGGAATTTAGCATTAGCAGAGGCAAACTTTTGTATATAGGATTGATAAACAATAAGGTCCTACTATACAGTCCAAGGAATGATAGTCAATATCCTGTGAGAAATCATAATGGAAAAAAATATGAAAAAGAATACATACATATATATATATATACACATCAGAGTCACTTTGCTGTATAGAAGAAAATAATACAACACTGAAAATAAGCTATACTTTAATAAAATTTAAAAATAATAAAAATAAATTATAAAGGGTCTTCTAGAACAGCTACCTAAGCTACTTCTGACCTGAGTGATCTTAGACAAACTATTTTATCTTTACAGGTGTCTGTCACTTCATGAGTAAGGATAACAATCTAGCCTAGTAACACTGTTATCAAATTACTACACACATTAAGTAAAATGATCAGATTTTGTACATAGCATCATGACCAGCACAATGGAGCTCAATAAATATTAGTTATAATTATGAAATTGGTAGAATTAAGTATTGAAAGTAGATAAGTAATTCTTGGTTTTATATTTCCCATTCTTTCAAAAAAAGGATGTTATTTTCCTTGCATGTTCATAACAGATATTCTGATTTTATGGCTTACAAATGATAAATTTAAATAGGTTGCTGTTAATATTAAAAATATTTGGTGAATAACTAATATATAATTTGGCAAAACATATGTTTGTATTCTGTCTAAATTTATTCTTAATTTATAAGTCATAGGATAGCCAGCAAATACCTTGCAATTATCTACCCTTTTCCTTGGATGAAAAGTGAACAGATTTTTAAAAAAGTCACATATTTCTCAGTACCCTTTAACTTGACTAAATACACCAGCTATGTAATAATTACATGATATTAAAATGTTTCAGCTTAATTCTATTCAATAAAGCACACAGAAAGGGAAGGGAGAAAGGCATGTTTCAACCAGATAGACCGAGCTAATTAGCTAAAATCAAACTTGAATAGAAAATTAAATCTTTGAAAATAGGAAATCTTATTATATTATTAAATGGTTTGTAGGTTCTATTACTGAAAGAGTAATATAGTCACAATCTATCTTTTTTTTTCCATGCTATGGCTCTTGGAAGTACGCTGTTGTTGTTCAGTCGCTGAGTCGTGTCCGACTCTTTGCAACCCCATGGACTGCAGCACACCAGGCTTCCCTGTCCTTCACCATCTCCCAGAGCTTGCTAAAACTCATGGCCACTGAGTCAGTGATGCCATCCAACCATTTCATCCTCTACTGTCCCCTTCTCCTCCTGCCTTCAATCTTTCCCAGCATCAGGGTCTTTTCCAATGAGTCGACTCATTGCATCAGGTGGCCATAACATAACTCAAAAATATTTTGTTGTTGTTTCTGTTTTTTACTTTTCCATTTCCAGAAGAAAAGGTGTGGCAGAAGAAATAAATTTGACTACATACAGTGAGAAAATTTTAAGTAAATCAAATTCATAAATATGCCTGTCACTACATTAAAATTTACTAACTGAATGATTAGCATTTTGCAAAAAAATACACTATTAAGTATTTCGATAATGATGTTTTATATAAATCATCAAATGCATATCTTTAAAGACTTGTTTATGGGGGTAACATATTCATGTACTGCAAGTAGATTCTCCATATTCTGTTCAAACTCTTTTTTAGAAAAAATTAGGTGGTGTAACAAGCATAAGAATACACTCCTGGTGGTCTTGGTTAAGTGTCCGTTTAGTGTCATTCATGTCTGACTCTTGCAACGCCATGGACTGTAACCCGCCGGGCTCTTCTGTCCATGGGATTTCCCAGGAAGAATACTGGAGTCGGTTCTCAACTGTATATGTTGATATGGTGAGAAATCCATGGTGGAATTGATAGAGATACAACTGTAATAAGCCTAACCCATGGGTCTTCACCTATTTGCTATAGCAAGCATTTACCTTTGAGCCACTTAAAATAATTAGTATAAAAATCGGAAACATTTTAAAGAATTTAATAGTTGATATTTCAAAACGAGGTAAGAAATATATGAAAGACACGATATGGTATTTCTTCAAGTTCATTTTGGAGGTTAGTGTTTATTTTCTAATGTCACACAAAAAAAGGATCTATATTTTTTCAATCCTTATAGCATTTAGACATCTTAATCTGATGCTGTTCATTATGCAGAAAATGAGCCATGTATAGATTTGTGCCTGATTGACCATGAACAAATTAAAGAAACTACTTTAGGCCTCTCAAAAGCATTAGGGCTATTAAGTCTGAAAGAGGCTACAGAGAATAAACGGTCTCCTGCCAAAGTCATTTTGAAGCCTCTGAAGGAGTTTTGGGTTAGGCTGGGTCCAAAAAGGTTAACAAGGAAACTAAGATCAAGGGCAAGAGAAGCCAGCAAAAGATGCAAAGACAAGATGTTCTTTTTTTTTTACACTACTGATCTGTCCTCCTGTGAGTTTACAAAGAAAATTTCCTGTCGTTCTTAAATATACTCAGTAGTAAGAGAAATCCAAGAGTTTACACATATATTTTCAGAAGTCTGGCAGAACATTGAATGATTATGAGAGACTCGAAGAGACCAATTTAAAGCCACACATGATTGTCATTAACAACAGAAAATGCATGATACTAATTAATTTTTCAATTTTGCTCCAAATACCAAGAGACTAAAAGAAAAATGTTACTTAAATGCCCTTTCCTTATGATAAATTTTTAAACTATTCTTTTCATCTGTTATATCCACTATAATTGTACACATTATATTTGCATATGTTTAGCATATTATTAATAAAATGAAGTTTATTAATTATGAATAACTATGGGTGTGATTTAGACCTAAACTGAGTAGATTCAGTTTATTTCCAGACTACTTATGTTGAGTTGATAATATACTGTGCTACAATAAAAGTAATTTAAAATCTACTAATGAAGTCCTTGATCAAATGGCCAGTGTTTTTCAAGTCATTAGGGAGAAAGTTAACTAATTTGTTAGTGATTATTAAACCTACATGAGTATGAGGTATTAGTTAACCCCAAGGAAAATTATTTAGTGTTTGACTTTCCTCATATACTGCTTAATTATTTGTTTCAAATTTTCAATATAATCTTTCAAGTTTTCAATATAATCTATTTATTGTTTTCTTTGCTTTCCTGTGATTATTAATTTCATTGTCAAAACAAGGATTTTTAGATAATTTTCAAATAACTTTCACACATTATTTTGCATCTTCCATACAACACCTACATGCAGTAGGTAGAGTGGGGCTTACTGTCTCATTTATTCTCTATTAATGAAAATGAGGCTTAATAAATCTGGTAAAAATTCCATTATGTAGTAGAACATTTAGAATCAATTAAAATTGTTTTCATTTTAAACCTTGAGGTTCATTTTCACCACATTTATATATAGCAGTTATATATATTTCTTGCCTTATTTCTAAAAGATATAAGGGATTTGGCTTTATTTTTACCTTTGTGAGATATTAATAGCTTCAGGATTGCAACAATGTAATCAGAGTAAAAATGTAAAAATCACAATTTAAGAAAATTTATTGTTTGGATTATTGTCTCTTGCTCCACTTTTAAAATTCATTAATCCCATCAAGACTATGAAATCAAGATAGATATACAATAGATGTGTTGTTGTTTAGTTGTATGCAAAAGTTGTGTCCAACTCCTTTGCAACCCTGTGGACTGAAGCCTGCCAAGGTCCCTCTATCCATGGGATTTCTCAGGCAAGAATACTGTAGTGGGTTACCATTTCCTTCTCCAGGGGATCTTTCTGACCTAAGGATCAAATCTGCATCTCCTGCATTGCAGGTGGAATCCTATACAATATGTGTAATACATAGTAATATATAGTATGTAAAGATCATAGTAAAGTTGTGTTTGAAAGACTTTGACTTCCTGAAGAAGAATATAGTATTGAAGTTTATCTGTAGCTATTATATCCTTAAGTTTGGACATTGAATTGAACTTATATTTGAACATGGGTTTAATTTATTTGCTCTTTCATTTTCTATAAAATTCTTGATTTAAGAGTTCATTACTCATACTATGCATCAAAATAAAAATTTGAGCAATTATTTCATTCTAAAATAAGAAAAAAATAAGATCATTTATGACATTCATGGTTACTGAACAGGCTATTTCATCTGTCAATATGAAATATCTAACCTTATGTATCAAATTTGTATAATTGTTCTGTTTAGACATATAATGCATAAACATCATAAAATTTTTAAAACATATATCATGAAACATTTAGAGATGCACAAAAACAATAAAGATTATTATAGTCATTCCAAAAATAAGAATTATTAATTCTTAAGAGCTTTCAAATTGAAAATTAATATCAAATATGCACTATTTCATATTCATATTTTATTCATTTTAAATATGCCATATTATTCATAAATATTTACATTTCACACGTGCCTATGCAACTGTAGCATTCATATACATATGAAGACATTTAAAAATTTAAGTCATTGTTTTAAATCTCTTCAACATGGCTTTGTGAAAATTTTTCTTCTTTCACTTATTTTTAAAATACTACTCAAAATCATTTTATATCACGTCTCTACATGGATTGTTCTAGGTAAACCAAGGAATTAGTTTAAAAGTTGGCTAGAATATGTACAAAACCTAATGCCTAAGAAGTAATAAAAACTTCACTTTCAGCTGGGAACTCCTACAAAAAATATATACTCACAAACACTCCCAGGAAAGCACATACATACACATATAGACATGCAATCAACCAAAGTAAAGAAAAGATCATGAACAAAGTCTACTAACCATATGAAGAAATGAACTTATTTGAGAGCTAGCAAATTCAATATGCAGAAATGTTAGTCCCCTAGACAGCACATATAAATAACTTTAGCGAGTATCCTCAGTTTCAATCACAGTCTCTAAATTTATTATTCTGTTCTCTTTTTCTCAAGTACTTTTATTTTTATGTTTTAGTATGTTCTATAAGATATTCTTTCTCTAGCACTATTTCAAATTGCCAGTTTGACAAGTGATGCTTTAGTACTTCTAAAGTGGTTTTAATTCTGCAATTGCATTTTTAGTTCCCTACTATTTTGATTGATTTTCTCTTATAATTATCTGCTTCTGTTTGAGAGAAGACAAACATTATTTCAAAAATATGAAAAAAAAAATTGACATGGTCCCAAGCTGAGATGTCTGCACAGCTGTTTTGCACTGAAATGCCCAGAATTAAAGAATAAGCATACAGAGACAAACAACACAATTACTGAAATTAGAAATACTCTAGAAGGAGTCAGTAGCATAATATCTGAAGCAGAAGACCAAATCAGCGAGCTGGAAGATAAGATGGTGGAAATAACCTCTGAAGAGCAGAATAAAGTAAAAAGAATGAAAAGAACTGAGGATAGTCTCAGAGACCTCTAGGACAATATCAAACACACCAGCACTCAAATTACAGGGGTTCCAGAAGAAGAGAAAAAAGAAAGGGTATGAGAAAATTTTTGAAGGGATTATAGTTGAAAATTCCCCCAACATGGAAAAGAAAATAGTCAATTAAATCCAAGAGGTGCTAAGAGTCCCATACAGGAAAAACCCAAGGAGAAACACATCAAGACACATACTAACAAAGACTAAACACAAAGAAAGAATATCAAAAGCAGCAAGAGAAAAGTAACAAGTAATATACAAGGGAAACCCCATACATTTAACAGCCGATCTTTCAGCAGAAACTCTGCAGGCCAGAGGGGAAAGGCAGGATATACTTAAAGCACTGAAAGGGAAAAATCTACCACCAAGATTACTGTACCCAGCAAGGATCACATTCAAAATTGATGGAGAAATAAAAAGCTTTTCAGACAAGCAAAAGTTAAGAGAATTCAGTACCACCAAACCCGCTTTTCAACAAATGTTAAAGGGACTTATATAGTCAAGAAATACAACAGAAGAAAAAAGATCTACAAAATCAACTCCAAACAATTAAGAAAATGGCAACAGGAATTTTATATATGTGTGTGTATATATATATATATATATATATATATATATATATTTACTTTAAATGTATACCTTTAAATACTTAAATGGATTAAATTCTCCAACCAAAAGACACAGACTGGCTGAATGGATACAAAAACAAGAACCATATATATGTTGTCTACAAGAAATCCACTTCAGATATAAAGATATATATAGACTAAAAATGACAGGATGGAAATATATACTCCATGCAAATGGAGAGCAAAAGAAAGCTGTAATAGCAATCCTCGTATCAGACAAAATAGACCTTAAAGAAGATTACAGGAGATAAGGAAGGACACTACATAATGATCAAGGGATCAATCCAAGAGGAAGACATAACAATTGTAAATATCTATACACCAAACATAGAAACGCTTCAATATATAAGACACACACTAACAGACATAAAAGGAGAAATTGACGGTAACATAATGATAGTAGGAGACTTTAACACTTCACTCACACCAATGGATAGATCATCAAAATAGAAAATTAATAAGGAAACACCAGTCTTAAACGATACATAGATGAGATGGATCTCAATGATATCTTCAGGGCATTGCATACAAATGCAGAAGAATACACCTTCTTCTCAAGTGCACATGGAACATTCTCCAGGATAGAGAAGAACTAGAAACAGAAATTATGAACAACAAAATTACAAGCACTGAAATTGAAGCTCTGATCAAAAATCTCCCTAAAAACAAAAGCCCAAGACCAGATGGCTTCACAGGAGAATTCTATCAAACTTTCAGAGAAGAGTTAATGTCTATCCTCCTAAAACTTTTTCAAAATTTGCAGAGGAAGGAACAATTCCAAGCTCATTTTATGAAATCACCATCACCTTGATACCAAAACCAAAGACAGCACAAAAAGATAAAACTACAGGCCAATATCACTGATGAACATAGATGCAAAAATCCTCAACAAAATTTTAACAAACAGAATTCAACAACACATCAAAAAGCTCATACACCTTGATCAAGTTGGGTTTATTCCAGGGATGCAAGGATTCGTAAATATATGCAAATCAACCAATGTGACACACTGTAATAACAAATTGAAAGATAAAAACCATATAATAATCTCAGTATATGCAGTAATAGCCTTTGACAAAATCCAGCACCCATTTATGCTTAAAAAAAATGGGCACAGAAGGAACCTACCTCAACATAGTAAAAGGCCATATATGATAAGCCTACAGCAAACATGATTCTCAATGTGAAACAGAAAGCATTCCCCCTAAGATCAAGAAGAAGACAAGGGTATCCACTTTCACAACTATTACTCAACATAGTTTTGGAAGTCCTAGCTACAGCAATCAGAGAAGAAAAAGAAAAGGAATCGGGTCAGAAAAGAAGAAGTAAAGCTCTCACTGTTTGCAGATGACATAATACTGTACAAAACTTTAAAGATAGTATCAGAAAATTACTAGAGCTAATCTGTGAATTTAGTCAAGTTGCAGGATACAAAATCAATACACAGAAATCACTTGCATTTCTATATACTAACAATGAAAAATCAGAAAGAGAAATTAAGGAATCAATCACATTCACCATTGCAACAAAAATAATGAAATATCTAGGAATAAACTTACCCAAGGCTAGGATACACAGAAAATTATAAGACACTGATGAAAGAAATGAAAGATGACATAAACAAATGGAGAGATATTCCATGTTCCTGGGTAGGAAGAATCAATATTGTAAAAGTGTCTATCCTTAAAAAAAAAAAAAAGTTCCTATCCTACCACATGCAGTCTACAGATTCAATGTGATGCCTATCAATTACCAATGGCATATTTCACAGAACTAGAACAAAAAATTTCACAATTTATATGGAAAGACCCCAAATAGCCAAAGTAGTCTTGAGAAAGAAGAATAGAGCTGGAAGAATCAACCTTCCTGATTTCAGATTATACTACAAAGCTACAGTCATCAAGACAGTATGGTACTGGCACAAAAACAGAAATATAGACCAATGGAACAAGATAGAAAGCCCAGAAATAAACCCATGCACCTATGGGTACCTTATTTTGACAAAGGAGGCAAGAATATCCAAGGGGAAAAGATAGTTTCTTCAATAAATGGTGCTGGGAAAACTGGACAGCTACATGTAAAAGGGTAAAATTAGAGCACTTCCTAACACCATACATAAAAATAAACTCAAAATGGTTTAAAGACATAAATGTAAGATCAGAAACTACAAAACTCTTAGAGGAAAACATAGGCAGGACACTAGATGACAAAAATCAAAGCAAGATCCTCTGGATCCACCTTCTAGAATAATGGGAATAAAAACAAAAGTAAACAAGTGATTAAATTTAAAAGCTTTTGCACAGGAAAGGAAACTATAATCAAGGTGAAAACACAACCCTCAGAATGGGAAAAATAATAGCAAATGAAAAAAAAGACAAGAGATTAATTTCCAAAATATACAAACAGCTCATACAATTCAATACCAGGAAAACAAACAACGCAATCAAAAAGTGGGGAAAGACCTAAGCAGACATTTCTCCAAAGAAGACATATAGATGGCTAACAAACACATGAAAACATGCTCAACATTGTTCATCATTAGAGAAATGCAATTCAAAACTTCAATGAGTTATCACTTCATGTCAGTCAGAATGGCCCTCATCAAAAAGTCTACAAACAATAAATGCTGGAGAGGGTGTGGAGAGAAGGGAACTCTCTTGCACTGTTGGTGGGAATGTAAATTGATATAGCCGCTAGGGAAGATGGTATGGAGATTCCTTAAAAAACTAAGAACAAAACCACCACATGACCCAGCAATCCCACTCCTAGGCATATACTCTGAGGAAACAGAAATTGAAAAAGAAACATGTATCCCTTTGTTCATTTCAGCACTATTTAAAATAGCTAGAACATGAAAGCAACCTAGATGTCCATTGACAGATAAATGGATAAAGAAGTTGTGGTACATATACACAATGGAATATTCAGTTCAGTTCAGTTCAGTCGCTCAGTCGTGTCCGACTCTTTGCGACCCCATGAATCACAGCACGCCAGGCCTCCCTGTCCATCACCAACTCCTGGAGTTTACTCAAACTCATGGCCATCAAGTCAGTGATGCCATCCAGCCATCTCATCCTCTGTCATCCCCTTCTCCTCCTGCCCTCAATCCCTCCCAGCTTCAGGGTGTTTTCCAATGAGTCAACTCTTCACATGAGGTGGCCAAAGTACTGGAGTTTCAGCTTCAGCATCAGACCTTCCAATGAACACCCAGGACTGATTTCCTTCAGGATGGACTGGTTGGATCTCCTTGCAGTCCAAGGGACTCTCAAGAGTCTTCTCCAACACCACAGTTCAAAAGCATCAATTTTTCAGTGCTCAGCTTTCCTCACAGTCCAACTCTCACATCCATACATGACCACTGGAAAAACCATAGCCTTGACTAGACGGACCTTTGTTGGCAAAGTAATGGCTCTGCTTTTTAATATGCTATCTAGGTTGGTCATCACTTTCCTTCCAATGGAATATTACTCAGTCATAAAAAGGAGTGCATGTGAGTCAGTTCTAATGAGGTAGCTGAACCTAGAGCCTATTATACAGAATGAAGTAAGTCAGAAAGAGAAAGATAACTATCGTATTCTAACACATATAATATATGGAATCTAGAAAAACGGCACTGAAGAATTTATTTATAGGTGAGCAATGGAGAAACAGACATAGAAAACAGGCTTATGGACCTGGGGTGAGGGGAGGAGAGGGTGAGATGTATGGAAAGAGTACCATGGAAACTTACATCACCATGTGTAAATAGATAGCCAAGGGGAATTTGCTGTGTGGCTCAGGAAACTCAAACAGGGGCTCTGTATCAACCTAGGGGGTGGGATGGGGAAGGAGATGGGAGGGAAGTTCAAAAAGGAGGGGATACATGTATACCTATGGCTGATTCATGTTGAGGTTTGACAGAAAACAACAAAATTCTGTAAAGCAATTATCCAGTTGAAAAATAAATAAATTGGAGAAATATTAAAATATGAAAAAATAATTTGTAGAACTCAATATGCATGGTCTTCTGAGTTTTCAACACAGCTTTCTCTTTTAATTGTTTTCACAGCTCATTTATTAACTATGTCTAGCTTTTAGTATTAGTTACTTGAACTTGATCAGTGAACTAGCCACAATTGGTCTGTAGAAGTGGGTATGAGAATTGGCTGAGGTGAGAGAAATAAAAATCATTTCATAATTTAAATATGGAGAGTTGTTGGGTGTAGACTCCCAAACTGTTTTTCTTTTCTGCTGTAAAAGAATGAAGGCTTCTACTGCTGCTGGGTTTATATTCCAGTGCAGAATAAAGACATCTAAAATCTCCAGTGTCTACAGTTGACATGTTTCCAACATGACCTACACTGCTTTATACCTTTAATTCAAAATTTTAGTTAGTGTCTTCCACATGATAAATAATGGGGATTTACAAGTAAATAAAGCAGACAAAAATTCTACCTTCCTGGAACATGCAATCTACCTGGAACTCTTACCAGGATGTAATACATCATGTCAGTCATTCTATCTACTTCCATTTTATACCATTGTTTTCTGGGAATTAAAAACATAAATAGATGCAGAAAGAAATGGAAAAGAGGAAGACTTCACATGGATCAAAAACTTACAGCCACACAGTAAAGAATAACTACTTAGAAAAGTTAGAAAAGCTAACTTTCCATTTGTTTTGAGTAATTAGTTTTTAAGTTAGGGATGTGAAGAGTGCTTTATTCCCCTCCTAACCTTTTAAAAAATATTTTTAGAATTCATTTTATAAGGTGAAATTCAATACTATAAAAAAGCAAAATGGGTATACTGTTCTTAGTAGAGTTTGGTTGGTTTTACAGTTACCAGGTATTTTCTTGGATTCTTTCTTCCTCATTTTTAGTATTGTTGAGCTCATTATTTATCTTATTTTCATTTCCTTAATTTCACTCTGTCCTAATGATTATTTAAGTGAATGTTAGATTGTGTAACCATCTTGTTTTCAGACTCAATTTTAAATCACAGGTCCTAAAAATGTTATATTTTCAAATAGTCTGTATTTTTAGAGGAAGCATAGAGTGAAGCTAAAAACAATGTGCTCAGGTGTTAATGCTTTATTTAACATGTAAGATCCACAATAGTGTAGAAGCTGTGATACTATCTTAAATTACTTCACTTTTCTGTGACTGGGTTCCTCATGTGTGAATCTGGAATAATGATGCCATCCATTAATCTATTTCATGGGTTACATAATTTAAAAAGTAGGTGCAACACTCAAAAGCATGTCTAACAAATACATAAATTATCATTGGTAGATACTATTATTATCATTTCAGTACAACTTCAGTACAATAAAGTAATAGATATTTTAAGAAAAATTGTCAAAAGTAGAAGTTCAGAAAAAACAACAGTATAATTTAAGAATTCTGCTTCACTTTAGGGATAGGTGGTAAATTAACTACTAAAAATCACACTAATTAGGCTGAAATAATCTGGGTCATGTAAAAGATCTACAGGTGACTGAAATAAGATGAAGATCATTAACTATATCAGCATATTAACCAACATGAAGATGATAATCATAGACCAGTATCAAAAACAAAAATGTATACAAACCACAAAAACCTCTCAGGTTTATCCAGTGTTTGAGCAGGGCTGAGCTTTGAATTAAAGTGACATAAAAATTACTTTAAATGTAGGATGATAGATCTGTTCATGGGATTTGCTAGGCAAGAATACTGGAGTGGGTAGCTATTCCCTTCTCCTGAGGATTTTCCTGACTCAGGGATTGAACCCAGGTCTCCTGCATTGCATCCTGATTCTTTACCATCTGAGCCACAAAGGAAGCCCATTAACTAGGAAAAAAGAGATTAAAACTATAAGCAATTCCAATTAAAATATTAGAAATGAAATTCAAACTGTGAAAACCTCTGAGAGTTGTTCCTTGATCAATGCACTCATAATACCCCTAACTGGAATCATCTTCTTGATAACCATCTTCATTTTCTTGCTACCACTATTATTACCTGGTACCACGATGTTTATTCATTGTGTCTTTCATCTGTCCCCAAGTGGGATGCAATATCCTCAATATTAAAAACAGTGACTAATATGTAATCCGAGTAAAATAAATATTTATTTAATAAATATATAGACATCTTTGAATGAATAACAGAATCATCCTGAAAAATCAATTGTGATTGCAAATACAATAAAATATGACAGTAATAAATCTTATCTTGGTCTAAACTAAAATATTTAATGATGTGTTCAGAATCACTACATTTTAAAAATACCAACTTGAATAGTATGAAGGCCATCAATGGTTCTTCTTTAGAAAACTTAACAGCAGGAACTTGAAAACTCAGAAAATTAATTTTCAATCAGAATTCGAGTGCTAAGTAATTTAAATCAAAATTTCAGCAGGATCATAAATTTATCCAGAAAAGAAAATATGTAAAAACAAAATATTTCAAAATGGCACACTGATTATTCTCTACCAAGTATTAAAATTTTAGTTAATAAGATAATTATATTTTATATGAAGGAAAATAGATACTTGTATAAATTAAAAAATAATTTCTAATATTTATAGGAATAGTCTAAAACAAAACCTTTATTATATACAGGCAAGTTCACATATACTCACACAAATTCAACACACCAATATGATGATATAGGTAAAATTTTTTTAAAAAAAGTTGGTGGCAAAATAATACAAATTGAAAACACACATTCAGATTCATACCTCATAGTATATAGACAAAAGTTTTCCATACTGGTGCAATACTTTTCTAAAAGAGACATAAATTTTAACTGTAGTAGAAATGCACTTTGAACTCTATTTGAACTAATTTTTTATATTAAAGTTCATCTAATAGATAAAATCGTTTAAGTAATATTCTAGTTAAAAAGCAAAACTGAAAGCAATGTCAAAATTTAAAATTAAAAGTAAAACAGAAATAGGGCAAAGTATTATTAAGAACTGAATTTACACAAATGGCAAGATATATATTCAGCTTCTAACAGACAAAAAAAGACCATACGCAGATATTTCTCAGAAGAAAGCATGAACATGTATATCATTAAAATACTGAACTTCACTACTAAAAAGAAATATAAAACTAAATATTTTAATGCTTATTAAATTAGTACAAAATGAATTAAAACAATCTCAATACTGCATTCATTCATTAAGCCAATTATGTCATATGGAATGAGCAAAGTCAAACATAGTAGCAGATAAGATTGAAGAGTAACTAGGAAAGGAAGGGGCAAATAAAGTCTTGGCATCTACTTTGAGATAGAAAAATCATTAGAGAGGAAGGAGGGACTTGTTGGTTCCCAACCACAGGTATTCACCCGGTGAAATTCAGAACTGGTCCACATACATGAAGAACAGTGAAAGCGAAGAAACAGGCAGATAACTCCAGATTGGCAGTCCACAGGTTTCATAAGCTAATGAGAATTGACATTGTTTAATATATTTATTCTTATGTAAATACAAGCAAATCAGTAAAATACTAGCTTGTAAATGTATTAACAATGGTCAATTCTCCCCTAATCAGGAGAATTAAGCAAATTCCAGTCAAAACTGCAGCAAGTTTTGTTTTTCTTTTCAGATACAGAAAATTTGATTCTAAAATTTATTTTGAAAAACTAAGGACTTAGGATATCTAAACCAATTTTGAAAAAGAAGAACAAACTGAGAGAATCATGTTAACCAGTTTTATGACTAACTATAATAGCTACAGTAATAGAAGCAATCTATAATAGTATTGATGGAAGGATGGATTGTAAACACACAGATCAATGAAACTGAATAGAGAACACAAAACTATATCCCACTCCAAAAAAATGGCTACATGATTTTCGACATGGTGGCAAGGGAAAATCAATGGAGAAAAGACAGTGATCAACAAACAATATTAGTCAATCGGATATACATATGCCCAAAAATGAACCTCAACCTACACTTCATAGTACATATGAAGTTAACTCACATTGTGCCATAGATATAGATGTAAAATGTAAAACTATAAAAAATTTAGATGATGGTCCTCTTGACCAGAGGTTAAGCAATGAGCTCTTGGACATAACACCAAAAGCATGATCCATTTAGGGGAAAAAAAAAAAAAAAAAAAAAAAGACAAGTTAAATCTCATTAAAGTTAAAAAATCATTCCCCATAAATACACATGAAAAATTTTTTTTGCATTTTTACACCTAAAATTTACGAATGTCATATGTCACATGTATCTCAATAAAGCTGGGGGGAAAGTTTTAAAATGTTTGTGAAAGACACTATTTAGAAAAAGAAAAGTCAAGCTCTAGATACCGATGACAATATTTGCAAGCCACATCACTGACAAAGACTAGTATTTAGAATATAAAAAGAACTCTCAAAACTCAATAGTAAAACAACCAACCAACTAAAAAAGCAAGCAATTCAATAAGAAAATGTAAAAGAGAGGTATATAAACATTTCACTGAAAATAATATACAGATGGCAAAAGAGCACATCATTAGCCATAAGGGAAATGCAAATTAAAACCATAATATCACCACATACTTGTGAAAATGGCTAAAATACAAAATGCTACCAAATGCTAACAATGATGCAGAAAGACTAAATTAAACATACACTCCTGGAGAAAATGTAAACTGATACAGCATCCTCACTTTGGCAATTTCTTAATAAAACTAAATATGCAACCACCATGCCACCCATAAATTGCACTCTTGGGTATTCATTTATCTCAAAACAAAGAAAACATATAAAAACCTATACACAGATATTCAAAGAAGCATTATTCCTAATAACTGAAAACAACTCAGAAGCCCTTCAATGGGTGAATAGTTAAGCAAATTTATGGTACATACATGTCATAGGATACTACACAGCAATGAAAAGAAATAAACTATTGCTATACACAACTTAGATAGTCTCCAGGTAATTATTTTGCATAAAAAAGTAAATTCTAATGGTTACATGTTGTATGATATAATTATGTAATATTTTTGAAATAAAAGTATGGGAATAGAGAACCCATTCATCATTGCCAGCATTAAGGGGAAGGCAATGTCACTGCGAAAGGACTTACAGCTACACAGAGCTCCACCTACTTTCCTTTGATTTTCACACTAAATAGACCAATCCCACAGCTGTGCTTGCTTACCAGAAACCAAGACTAAAGTAGCTGCCATGTAAATAAAACCCCAGAACCAGCCTGAGTCAGAGAGGCCCAAGGTGGAGACCATCAACCACCCAGAACCGGTTCCAACCCGACCAGGTGGGCTGTGCCCGCAGAGATAGCACCCAAAGTGTCTGCAAGTTGCCTCTGCCTCATTACCATGCCAGGATCGCTGCCCAAAGTGGTACCTGCACATTGTCAGGCACAATTAGCCCCTCTGCAAGGGAATCAGAAGGACTGCTCATGCTCTGGCTATGGCTGGAAATCATCCCCCTTTCCGCAATTCTGATGACCCATTCTACCTCTTACCCCTTAAAAGTGTCCCACTTCCCTCCCTCTGGGAGAAGGGGTCTTTAGCACTCCCTTCCCCATACCTTAATCAGCAGGTAATTTTCCTGTCCTGCTCTCCAACCTCCTCTCTCTGGGTTAGTGGGAGCACCCCGGTAGGGAAGGGACTCAGTTCAGGGTCTACCCGTCACAAGAGGGTCAGGGAGCAGCAGGAATGGGGGAGGAAGAGCGGGAAGTTCCCAGACTGCCTCAGGAGAAAGCTTTGTGCTGACGTTACGGCTTTGCGTCTTGAAAGGAATTTAAAATATAAATAAATAAAAAAAGATGGGAACTTACAGAAGAGACTTGTCTCGAGCAGCCTGCACACCAGCCGGCGAGGATCTTAAAAGCTTATGTAGAGGCTTTAAGTTGGTTTTGTGAAAGAAAAATTCAAAACGACTCCATTTTAGATAGCACTGCCATTCTGAGTAAAAACCCCTCCCGAGAAGAAAAAAAAAAAAAAAAGCTTTTTCAAACCAACCAATCAGAAGGAGACAAGTTGCCCTCCACCCCTAGGCAATCTAAGAAGGGCGGGAAAGTCCCTCACCCCACCCTCACCCCACCAAGACTTCCCGCTTCCCCTGTTGCGCAGCATGAATTAACCAATCCCCTTAGGCTTCCCTTCCCGCACACCGTATGAATTAGCCAATCCCCTTAAGCTTCCCTTCCCGCGCACAGTATGAATTAACCAATCCCCTTGAGCTTCCCTTCCCGCGCACAGTATGAATTAACCAATCCCCTTAAGCTTCCCTTCCCGCGCACAGTATGAATTAACCAATCCCCTTGAGCTTCCCTTCCCGCGCACAGTATGAATTAGCCAATCCCCTTAAGCTTCCCTTCCCGCGCACAGTATGAATTAGCCAATCCCTTTAAGCTTCCCTTCCCGCTTCCCCTGCTATGCTGTATATAAAAGATTCGCCGCTTTCACTCGGGGCTCCTTCGCCGTTGTGTGAAGAGAGTCCTTGCTCGAACTTGTAATAAAGTTCCTCACTGCATTTGCATCGATCCGCGGCTCCTGTGGTGTTTGGTGGGATTCCGCGATCCGGGTACAACAGTTTAACTTATGTATTCAGTGTAGATGATCTCAACACTGCCTTACTCTCTCAAGGCTGCATCCTTGGAAAAGCTCCTCACTCAGAAAGAATACGTGGGTCATGCAGTCCAGGGACAAAGGGAGACGGAGAGGCACCTCAAACTTCCAGCTGGCAGTTCAGCCAGAGCTCACACAGTCTTCACGGCCTCCTTCGACACAATAAAGCACAGTGCTTACTGTAAAACAGGTCAGTGTATTTGAATTCAGATTCATTCAAGAGATTCCGGTGAATGGACTCCCGTGGTTTAGGGGTATACTGATACCCTGGTTAGATGGAGAATGCGTTTTGAGAGTAGCGGCAACAGGATTGGTGCGTGAGTGGAAATAAGTAAAGAGTGACTTCAGGATTTTTGCTTGAGCAACTGCAAATATTCATTGACTTTAACTGAGGATAAAAGGTTCAGGAGGCGTTACCTACCCTCCTGAGTTGGGGCAGCAGTAGGCTGAGTACGGTTCGGGACCCAGTAAAGCTTGATTGATTAGAGCTGGCTCCAGCTGCTCTCATCTTCTCGCTCTCCACAGCAGGCTGCGGCGTTGTCTCCTGTCCGTCAGAAGGGGCCAGGGTTCTTGTGGGTCCTGGGCAGCTGTGCTGCTCGGCTTCCAGATGACAACGCCGGGCAAAGTGTGCTTAATGCTGTGTCTCTGCGCAGGGAGTTGAGTTGCCAGCTCTTCTGCACATGGCCGGCAGGGCCAGAGCATCCTCAGCTTCAGCCGTTAGAGGTCACAGCCCTTTTTGCACTGGGAACTCTGGTCTGAAGTGCCTGGAATAAGACATCTGCGTGCAACACTCTAGGACCAAGTGAAACTAGATGATGCACGAAGAGGGGGAGGGGGGATGGTTAGTGTTATTTTATTACCCAGATTCCATTTTTGTATCCTGGGGTGTCTTAGTGGACTTTGCTCATGACAGAGGTAGGGGAAGCAGGTTTGGGAGAAAGTTAGGCTTTGAGCCTAGACAAACAAAGATTGGAAATTATTACATAACTGAATGAATTCAATAGCATGTATATTATCTATGGTGAAACAGATCACCAGCCCAGGTGGGATGCATGAGTCAAGTGCTCGGGCCTGGTGCACTGGGAAGACCCAGAGGAATCGGGTGGAGAGGAAGGTGGGAGGGGGGATCGGAATGGGGAATACGTGTAACTCAATGGCTGATTCATATCAATGTATGACAAAGCCCACTGAAAAAAAAATAAATTAAAAAAAAAAAGAAAATTTTAATGATGACATAATGATGTGTGCTCACTCAGTTTGTGTACAACTCTTTGAGACCCCATGGACTGTGGCCCTCCGGGCTCTTCCATCCATGGAGTTTTTCAGACAAGATTAGTTCCTTCCGGACCCAGAGATCAAACCCTCATTTCTGACATCTCCCTGCATTGGCAGGCGGCATCTTTACCACTGAGACACCTGGGAAGCCCAATGATATAGTAATTAAACTTAACGAAATGCAGTTTAATTGGAAGAAAACAGCTTTTTTAATATCAAATATTTTGTTCTATAAAATGTAAAATTAATACAGCCTACAACATGTCATAAGGCATAAGGCACAGGATGCACATAAAATTCAAAGCTGGAGACCTAGAAAACAGGTAAGGATCAATAAGTAGTGACTGAAACAACTATAATAATAATAATACCATTATCATGTTCATCTTTGTTTGTGGATAAGAAAATAAAACAGATGGCGGCATAATGTAAATTGTTACACTAGTGTTAGAAAGTGTTTCCTTCTTTTTAAAATTAGTATTATAATGTAGTTTTTCACTCATTTTAAAAAGTTATTTTCATTACTTTGTATTTGTATTCATTCTAGTTAAGTCATAGATCAGTATGTACTCTCTTAGCACTGTTTTTATAGATTTATTCTTAAAGTTTATTTTACATAAATCTTTATTACAAATGCATATGTTGTTTTTATATTCATTTAAAAACAAGATAATAGAAAAATGCTTGTAAGTCTGTGAGAAATAAGTAGAAATAACTACTTCTTATACATTGCTGAATAACTATTTTTAAATCTATAACTATTGCAATTATTTATTGATTAAAAACTAATATATGTGTACACACACACACACAGCTTTGGTCACTGAGGATAAAGTAATGAAAAATTCTTGCACTTGTAGAGAGTACATTTTATCTGGCAAAATGAACAGATGAGCTGTACTGTTAGAACTTCAGTGAAGGAAAGCAAGGAAGGCGTATCAAGATTGCTGGAGTGATGAGAGTTTACAAGATGCAATAGAGGCAAGAGAGAACCTCACTGATCAAGTGTCAGAACAAAATTGAGGGAGTGGAGGAGTGAGATATGTGACTATTAGAGGAAGAACAGTCAAGTGTAAGTGTACTACACAGTTAATAGAAATGGTCAGTGCAACTGGAGGAAAGGGAACCAGAAAGAAAGTGGTAGGGATGAAGTTGGTGATGTAACAGGTGACTGTTGTTAGTTGCTAAGTCATGTCCATGGATTGTAGCCTGCTAGGCTTCTCTGTCCATGGGATTTCCCAGGAAAGAATATTGGAGTTGGTTGCCATTTTCTTCTCCAGAAGACCTTCTAAAACCAAGGATCAAACCTGTGTCTTCTGCATTGCAGGCAGATTATTTACCAAGTGAGTCATCAGGGAAGCCCCAACAGGTGACTGGATCGTTGCAGACCATTTTGCATTCCATGACCCTGGCTCTCAATAGGTGAGGAGCCATTAGAGAGTTATGATCTGATATGTATTTATAGAATCACTGTAGATGCCTTTTGAAAAAAAAAATTCAGAGGGCAAGAGCAAAAGCAGGACAACAGTGAAGAGGCTCTGGCGATTATCTAGACATGGCAATGATGGCTAAGTTTATTAACCATTTATTTATTTATTTGGCTGTTCAAGAATATCCCTTTTTAAAATTTATTTATTTTAATTGGAGACTAATTACTTTACAATATTGTAGTGGTTTTTGCCATACATTGATATGAATCAGCCATGGGTGTACATGTATTCCCCATCCTGAAGCCCCCTCCCACATCCCTCCCCATTATTTAAAGTTTTTAGGTTTTAAATTTTTATTAAAGATAAGCATCCTTGGTTTTAAATGCCAACTAGATCTTTAAGGTTCAAAATGAATAAACAGAAGACTCTATCTCACTCTTGTGTTCATTTCACAGTGGCAACCACTTTCAAGTCTTTTAGATGTACCCTACCTTCAATCCCTACTATATTTAGCTCACTATTTTCCAGGAGATGTGTCTTTTAACACAAGCACTTTAGTTTGGGGTTACTATCATTTGGCATCTTACTGTGAAAAATGAAGATTTAGTTTTCTTACCTCCTCTATACACAGAGATACACAATACACATAGCCCATAAACAAGCTTCCCATTAGCCCATTCTATCAATATTGTCAGATTTGGCTAGACTAATATCCAGTATTTATATTCTTGTAACTGTATTAATTATTTTCCACTCAGTCATGTAATATACTCCAGTTGAGTTTCATTTACTTTCTTGTATACATTTTTTGCCTTCCTGAGTTTAATAGCTGTTTAATATGTTTATAAGCTTACATTTTTATGGATCTACCATTTATTGATTCCCAAACTCTATGTTGAAGAGTGAAACTCTTCTCAGCACATTCAAATAATAAATTAATTTATTAATTCTTTATTTATCTTCTCCCACACCCTTACTTCAGTCCTCTATGTCTTTCTAATCCAATCTGGACTGGTTCCTCACCAAGTTATCATCTTTCAATATCCCTTCACTAGTTTCCTGGAAATTCCCCCCACCTTCCACCTGTGCTCTATCCTCACCCTAGAACCCTATTTTCTTTTTCTTGGCTTTTTTCATAGTTCCTCTAATTCCTTAGTCTTTCTGGGCTTACTGTAATTCTGCATTTTACAGTAGGCTATGGTAGTCATTACTTGATTTGTGTCCCAACTTCTTATCTCCACTCTTTATCCATATTTTTATTATTAAAATAATCTGTCTATGGTCATTGGTAGAGTTTGGGGAAGGAAGTACAATGAGGTAGATAATCAAACGAATATATTTAATTGAAAATATTTAATTGGTCTTAACTTCACTTAACCACAAAGTATGAATGTTTTTCCATATCAATGAATGCCTGAGTGTGTTAAATTCAGATTGCAGAAACAGTTTATTATTATAAATATAGTTGGAATGATCATTCCTGTAAAAATATGATGTATACATACATAGTATTCTCATATCTCTTGACAAGTTATTTAAGGTGCACTTGGCCAAAAATAAAACTGATAGAACAAATATGCACTTTTAAAAAGTGAAATTAGTTATTTCTTGTTCTTATGATGCAAATTGTATATATTTAGAAAATACAGAAAGTCTACTGCTGTTTTCTTTTATAAATTAAAAAAGACAATGAATTCTACTATGTGATAATGGCATAAATATTTTAAGATTTAAAAAGTCAATCTTTCTCTTCCTCTCTCTCCCCTCCTAATCTTTTTATTATATATTTAATACATATATTATATATATTAACCTTCTCTGTTATGGTAAAATGGTAAAATAGTTTGTGTTGGTTTCAATAGTATGTGTATTATTCATTTATATATTTTTTCTAGCTTTGTTTTGGTTTCTCTGACCTTTTAAAATATTGCTATTCATCCATTTGGAATTTCTTTGATAAAAGATTTGAAATAATTCAACCTCATACTTTAAAAATTACCACCTCATCTTCATTTACTGAATAATTCATCATCTCTCATATAAAAATGCAAATTTTGTTACATACCACATTATATATTAATTGTATCTTTATATGTTCCCTTTATATGTGTTTTCATATGTCTGCCTGCTCTTGAATTTGCACTATGCTTTGAAAATAATTTTGGGTTTGAAATATAATGTAATGTAGCAAATTGTCTACTTGTTTCTGGTCCCATTCATTTTATTTCTATTCTAAATTATTTTTACTCTTTTGACTTGATTCCTTCATTTTGACCTTGTGTTCAAATCCAAAAATGTCACCATTGGAAATATTATAATTGCTTTAAATATTTTGATCAGCTTGAGAATTGCTATATTTAAATATTGTCTTTTCATTCATTGTAATAATAAATAGCTTAACGTTCATTTTCTTTAATATATTGTAACAAATTATGTAGTTACAATTGCATATGCTCATAGACTCAATTTGTAAGATGTATTTCCAGGCATTTCATTATTTATTTTATTTCCATTTTGAGTGTAGACATCTTTTTTTCCATTAATTTTCTTTTATTGCTGTATGTAGTATTTGTATGTAATTTGATTTAATTCTAGTCACACTCTTCAAAATGTATACAGTTTTAAGATTTTAATTAATTCTCTTGTGTTTTCTCTGTATAAAATAGTATCATTTGCAAATAATATAGTTTTCTTTTTCTCCTTTCTAGTTTTTGTTTCTTCTTTTTTTTTAACAGTGATTTTTTCCCTTACTCCATTTCCAAGAATGTCATTGAAAAGTGTCTAACATTCTGGGTGAAAATATACATCCATGTCAAAGTATTATTTTTGTTTTTTTAATTGATGGTGTTCATTGACTTATTCATTTAGCCACAAACATTTTTTAGTACAAATAATGTATTTGGAATAAATTTTGAGTTTTACTATCAAATAAGATATCAATCATTGGTGGATATTTTGGTTTCTGTCCTTTCCCAAAACTTCTATGTACATTTAAACCACATTCAAAAAGTAAAATAATGAAATATAATGTTGTTAATTTATATACAGCTATCTTTAAATGGACCTTCCTGGTGACTCAGTGGTAAAGAATCCATCTGCTGAAGCAGGAGACGTGAGTTTGATCCCTGGGTAGGAAGATCCCCTGAAGGAAATTGGAACCGACTCTAGTTTTCTTGTCTGGCTAATCCCATGGGCAGAGGAACCTGGTGAGCTACAGTCCATGGTGTCACTAAATTGTCAAACATGACTTAGTGACTTAGAGAACAATCACTTTAATTATTATGAACATATTTTCTATGTATATCACCAATATCATTTTTAATTATTGCCAAGTAAGACCAAACTTTGAAAGGTTCACCATTGTTTAACATTTTGGTTTCATCAAATAGTTTGATATCTTTAAAGTGTTTGAATGGAGAGAATTATTGCCTTGTGATAAATTCATAGAAATGAAATTGCTGGCATACAAGTAAGTACATTTTAATTGTTTAGTGTAGATCGAAATTGGCCTTCCATAAAAGTTTTACCAACTAATAGACCTAATGGTACTATTCATACTTGATTGTATTAATTCTTGTTAGGAAGGACTTGAATAAGTTATTTGATTTTACAATTAAAGTTTTTTTTAATGTAACATGTGATTTAATTATAAATCATCTTAGTTTGCAAAATATGACATTCTAGTCTCTGTCTATTTCAAAAGAAAATGTACCTTAAAGTGTAACACAGAAATGACACTAAAAAACTTCTGGAATAAACTTACAAACAACCTCAAACTGTGAAAAAATTTTCATGAAGACTCGACAAGTCACTGATTTCAAAGGGTGTATACTAACCTAATGTCATCTTATTTTTATATATCTGAGGAAATTATTCCTTATTTGATTAGAAATGCAATTTCTTTTATGTATGGACATAGTGGAGAGAATTTGGAAAGAATTATTTTAATTTTCCAGATGATAGTAAAATTATATCATTATAAGCCACATTGATTTTGAAAATCAGACTGCTATGAACTTGATATGGTTAAAACAGTCATCCTTTTTCTAAATGTGTTCAACTTTTTCTAGCCAAATGTGAAGTTGTTCCAGTCTTCTCTTATTTTCTCTTGTGTAGTTTCATTAAAGTAAAAAAGGAAAGCTGAACTGAACTCTTATTTTTCCAAGTTTGTTGTTGTGATTGTCAATATGCTTTCAGACAACTATGATTGTACACTAAATTTAAATTGAAAAGTGAAAATATTCTTTTCCCTGAAAAAAATCATAATCAAAACATGACAAGGAAATATGAGGCTCTCATAAACGAACTGTGATAAATCATATTGCAGCAATGAACAAGACAAACAGTGTCATCTTTTCCTTTTACTAACATAGTATAGCACTTATTTCATAAGAAAAGTAATTACCTCTGTGACACTGAAGGCCTTTTAAAATATTATTTCCAGTCTCTCAGTAGGTCTTTTCAAATTGTGTTCAATTTGCTGCATTTTATCCATTCAAGCACAAAAATGGAACTTATTTTAGATGGCATGTAATGCACATTTTGCTTTATACTGTCCTTGAAAAATTTTCCCTATATATATGCAAAGGCATAGTTATAGAGCTGGTAATGGGGTTCTGTTCAAGTTAACTCTTATATCAGCTTTCAATTAACTTTATCTTCTATTTGATTCTTTCTCTTCTATTTGCTCAGCAAGGCAAGAATATTATCTACCCTCCATATACCTGTAACGATTTATCTGATGAAATTTACACAAAAATCTCAGTTACAAAATTTGTCATTCTAAAAAATTTTTCCAGTTTTATCATTTCCATCTGGCAATTTATTTGCATTCTGTTTGAAGAAAAAAAAAAACTCAACAAAAGAATTCACTGTCTTTACAAAAATAGCCAAATGATGTTCAGTTCCACCATTTAGATTTCATAGGTAGAGGTGGTACGTCCCTTGCAGTCTGGTGTTAAGGCTGTGTTGCAACTGCAGTGGGAATGGGTTCTATCCTTGGTTGGAGAACTAAAATTCTATATGCTGTATGATATGACTCCCCCCCTCCCCCCAAAAAAAAGAAAAGTAGAGGGGATTTTACGTTTAGTTTTATGAACATACTATATTCATTTCTGTCATGAACCCTGTCTGCCCAGTTTTCCTAATGCTTCACTAGTGTTCTGCAAACTGGTGCTCACGTTACACACCAAACAATAGTCAAAGTGAGCTCTACCAGACCACACCTTGCTCATGCCTATTCCACATACCTGAGTTTGCCTTACCTAATCACACTATTCAGATTTTATTAACTTTTTATTTGACATGAAATACTAACACTAACAAAAATAATGTAAACAAAGTATACAACTGCAGCAAGGAAATTTCTGGCAGATAGGTGGATGGATGTAATTAGTTCAGAGTATTTATGATTAGTTATTTAACTAAAAAATGTGCAGTTCTATGAAATTTTAGAGCACACATATGAAACAAATCTGGCAGTAATTTCTTTAAATATGGCAACCATCCTAAAATTTTCCTGATACTATTAATCACAAGTAGTAAATCTGAGATAAACTTCTTTAAATTTATTTTAGCCAAACTTGCTGAAGGGAAAATGGAATTTTTCTGTAAGAAATGATATCAGAATATTGTTGCTGTATGAAGGTATAATCAAATATAATGTATCTAATGATTACAGAAAAGAAAGCTAACATATAAATGTGTAAGAAATTTAGAACAAGTATTTTTTTCTATTTGATAATTTCTGTAGTAAACAGAATAGACTACCATTTCCTCGGCTTGACTAAATTTTACACAGGTTTCTTTCTGTCTCCCTTTTCTTAGAGCATTTACTTTGGGAAACTTAAAATTGTTAGTTCTTTCTCTGCCTCTTTGAGTTAGAAATTTTCTGCTACTAGAAATATCTTTCTCAAAGTGAAATGAGTGTCATTCATTTAGAATGTAAAAGTCAAGAAAAAGGGTTCCTGTCTCCCAATCCCTCTGGTAATGTAGGAGGCTAACTTTCCAAAACAACACAGCAAATACATTGAACTATCACATTGACCAACTTTCCTCCACTTTTTCACTAGCCCACCTCAAAATTTAATAATCTTCCTGCCTTTTGTTCTCCACAGTGATGAATTGCTCTCTCCAATTGCAGTAGTCTTGAAAAAATAAGTCTTCCTTTTTTAAACAAGTGTCCAGTATAATTTTCCTTTAAAAGTGATATTCATCAGTTATTTATATATTGTATATGTAATATATATAACAATTATATATATTATATAACAATTATATATTGCTAATTATATATTATATATAATATATTAAATATATAACAATTTTCTTCTCATTCTAAATAAAAATTCACATTCATACCTAATTTGTATCTGTAAGCTTAATTTTGTTTTATCTTAAGGATACCTTTCCTGGTTTTATAAGCACCAGACTCCCCCAAACTGGATTAATTTTTCCTCTTGTTCTTTACCCCACTTTCAAGTATCTATGGATAGATTCAATTTGCATTACCTGTATCCAATATTAGATAGATAATTAGATAATCAGGCAATTGCCAAGGCCTGATAAGTTTTTTTACCTGCATATTTATTAACCAAAGTACAGCCAATATATCAGGACAAAGTACAGTCAATATATCAGGAACTCAACTGGCCATCATTTCTGGAAAGCTTCTATGGGCCTTCATTTGGAATTAGTCTTTCCTTTTCTGTGTTTGCATAGCACTGTTTATAATTTTGTAATAGAATTTTTTTCAGTCTGCCAGCTAACAAGGTTCCTTTCATGTTTCCTCACTTTATTTTACATAATAAACTGCAAGTTTTTGGATTGTTGCTGCTACTGCTTAGTCGCTCAGTCGTGTCTGACTCTTTGTGAGCCCGTGGACTGTAGCCCGCCAGGCTCCTCTGTCCACAGGGATTCTCCAGGCAAGAATACTGGAGTGGGTTGCCATGCCCTCCTCCAGGGGGTCCTCCCAGTCCAGGTATTGAGCCCAGGTCTTTTGCATTGCAGGCTGATTCTTTCCTGTCTGAGCCACCAGGGAAAGATTGTTGAGCACATGTAGTCAGTCTTTGCATCACCCTCATTACCTATAAGTGTAGACACAGGAATGTGTACTGAATTAAGTTGCTGCAACATGATTTTCCTAGATTTAATTTGAAACCTGATTCTCATTAAAGAAATATTGAAAATCTCCCAGGATAATATGTAATAATTAAGAAAAAATTTTCCTGAAATCCTATCATGTATCTCAGGGAGATAACCTCTTTTGATGGGTCAAATTAAGCTCAAATGCTTCCTCTTCTTCTGAAACTTTCTTTGACATTTTATAAGAATAGTTAATCTTATTTATCTCCTGATACGTTGAACATTCCTCTAACTGTGATTTTCCTGCTAAACTAGAAATCTTGGAGGACATGGAGAATGTGCTTATTCATCTCTTTATACTTTGTTCCTGGCATAGGTCTTATTACATAATGAGGCCAATACTTGTTTATAAAAAGAAATAAGGAATTAAAAAAAAGGAAGGGAATAAAATGGGAAAGGAGACAGACAGACATATTGCCCAATAGTTGAATTTGTCTTTACGCTTGTCTGATCTCAAAACTTTGGTTTCACTTTAGGTAAAGTATCTACCATCATAGGACTAAGAGCCAGCTGCAAAAATCCCCAATTCTGTTCACAATTAAGATTAAAAAAAAAAAAATGAATTCAGGCAGTCATGAAGACTATGAATCATTTCCTTTTGCCATGTAAATTGCACAGCAATCAACATAAGTGTGTTTAATAAAAGACATATAAAGAAGTTATTTTAAAAAAAAATCTGAAGATGCTTCTCTCACACCCCTCCATGCACATAGACTACTCAAAGTGAATATTTTAAAACTCAAACTACTTCTCTATAGCCAGTGACATGCTCTACAAAAACATGGTGCCTACTCATGTGCATTTGCAAATCTCTTTTTCTGTTATGCATCTGTCTATTCTTTTCTAGTCGCATAACTTATTTTAATATAAATTTCACTAAAATTGATAGTCATTTTGTGAAATTTATAACATACAAATGAAAAGAAATCTACTACCCAAAATGGTTCAAAAGAGGAAACTCTCAGGATTATGTTGCAGTGATTAAAGGAGTGAATGTAGGAACAGATAAGTAGATAGAATCACAATATATGCATACATATATGTAAATGTGTAATTTTCCTATACTGATACCATTCTGTGATGAATTAGAAATTAAAGGTAGGACAAGAATCAGCAATAGCTCATGTTTTTTGTATGACCAGCTGAGCTTTTGATGATAGTTCCTTCTTAGGAGGAGAAACAAGTGTAATTTCCTCGGTTCTGTCTCGTCACAACAAAAATTTGAAGTGACAGACCAGCGTTACAGCCCTCAGACGGCCCCAGTTACAACCCCATGCTACAGCTCAGTTTCATTTAGAAAGTAAAGGAAAATACATCCTTGGGGCATGAAGGCAGGCCAGCCCAAAAGACACAAAGAGAAGAGATGCCCCTTGGCCCAACTTTGGCTCCTCTTTTTATATGCTTTTTCTCCTCCCCCTCGGCCTGCCCTATGTAAATTGGGCTATCCAGGAGGGCTGTTTATTTTACCTGAGGTTCTTACTCTGGTCCTCAGACCTTCCTTTGTTCTATTTTTGCAGACCTTTATCTTCCTTGTCTTTTAGCCACCGCCATTCTGGACTCTTGTTTCCTATTCTAACTACCTAACACAAGTATGGGAGTATGCCATGAGTTCTGTTTTGGGAGAGAATAATTTTATTTGAAGTGCCTATTATATATTTAAGTCAGGATGTCAAGTAAGTATTTGGATGTGTAAACTGATAGTGAAAAGCACAAAAATCAAGCCTGGATATTTAAAATTGGTGGGAGGTAATTCAACATAATATATTGTTTTTGAGGTTGCTCAAATTTGAGAATTTGGTTTCTTAAAAAGATAAGAAGCAGCTATCATTCTTTAATTTCTTTTTATAGCATAAAATGCTCATCTGAAAAATCACCCTTATTTTATAGATATGAAATTTTTAAAAAATACAATTGATTATTTTCAAATGCTTATGCCTTTATTCTGGCTTTTCAGAAAATTTCTACTTTAGTATTGAAAAAATAGTATGTTTGTATTCAGCTATTCATTCAGCTCTTCACATGAACTTGATTTGCCAGAATTATTTCCCTGTTCGTTTCTGGGAAAACACATTTTATGTTTGTGGAATAACTAGCTTTTAATGGCTTATACATTGTTTCACATGGGAAAACAGGTATCATATTAAATTGTATTGAGCCATTGAGCTGTTTGATATTACGTATCTCTGTTAACTTAATCTGCAGGTAATTATTTACCATGTGTCATGGGCCAGATATTCAAGTAGATGCCTTGGAGTATTAAAAATAACTACTTTTACATTATACTAATTATCTGACTAGTGTGTGTTGACACATATATTATTCCAAAGGGAGAAATTCTATATGAAAGTGCAGTTAGATTCTATAAGAGGTTTGAAGAGAAAGGGTAAATGTGAACAAACTATTCATTGAGAGTAACAGTGAAGTTGCTGGACTTGGGTAAGGCATCAAATCCACATATTGACATTATTATCAATATTTTGATTGCACATCTTATGGTAGATTAAGCATTATTAAACTACTAAAATTTCCCTTATTTTAGAGTGACCATAATTTGCAGAATTTTGGGACTATTGTACAAAAAGTGTTTTCCCCCTTTTGATTTTATAAGTGTTTCTAATCTTGGATTATTTGATGACGTCATAGCCCAGTGTCTGCGGTATTTGAATTGATTACTGAAGAAAGGAAAAAAAAAGGACACATGGTGAGAGTATGCACAGCAAACTGAAGAAACTGCCTGCTGATTACACAGAAGAAAATTCCTATTTACATGCAAATATCTTTGTAATCAGCAGTGATAGGAAAGGAAATTCATGAAAATGTAAAGCATTCTGGTTTCCAAGTGTTCTAACTTTCCCTACCTCAGAAAATGTTTTTCTGATATACAGTGACAAACCCTATCTCATTTGACACAATTTTAGATATATTTACTTGAAACAAAGCATATTAATGGGTCTTATCTCTTTTCATTTCTTTCTCAGTGTGTCTTTCACTTTTGGGTTTTCTTTAGTTGGAATTATTCTCTGTTCAATATTTTAGTTTTAGTACAATAGCTTTCTAGAAATGACAATGTAAAGTCCTTTTATTTTTAAAGGAGGAAAATAATAGTTACATAGTTTATTCTCAAGTTTAATTAAAATAATGTATATCTTAATACCTACCTGAGTGCTTGGTATGTCAGGTAAGATTTAAGATTAGTGGTTTTATTTTTGCCCTCTTAGTTTTTTTGTTATTGTTTGGTAGCCTAAAATGAGATCACAGTTTACATGACCCTAAGAAGTCTCAAAGGAAGATATTTTTCATGTGTATTACTTTACAAAAAGCGAAATGCAAGAGGCAGTGAACTATAATGTTATCATAATTATATAAATAGAAAGTTAGAAGTCCATAGACATTTAAACAAAGATGTCTCAAGAAAATGCCAATGTTATTTCTGATTTAAAGACAAAAAAAATAAAATAGGGAAACAAATTGAATTTCAACTTGTATTTAGGAACCTCATAAAGATTCACTTCTTTACCAGATGACATTACACATGGTCATTATTCTAAATTTTCTTTCCCAAGATAATATAGGATATTTTATCAGCATGAGACTGAACAAATACATACTACAGTAGATTAGAAATGCTATATTTTCATTTAAGTGATAGTCAGAGTGTGATGATACTTAGAAGTTTTCAGAAAGGGTGGTTCAAGGACCCTTTCTGTGTGTCAGTAGAAGGAAATATATTTTCAAAATAATAGTAAATTCAACAAATATACCTGAGACAATAACATAGGCAAAATTACAAATGTGAACACCTACCTCTTGCCATATACAACGATTAACTTTTTGTGGATCATACACTTAAATGTAAGAGCTAAACTTAAAATAGAAGAGTAAATCTAGATGAACTTACCTTAGGCAAAGATGTCTTAGATGTAGCACCAAAAGCATAAACAATAAAAGAGTAGATTCATAAGTTGAATTTAAACAAAATATTAAAAATGTGTGCTTCAAAGGACACCATTTAAGAAAAATGGAAAGAAAACCTAGAGACAGAAAATATTTGTAAATTGTGTATCTGATAAAATACTATATTAGCCAGCGTTCTCCAGAGATACAGAAACAACAGGATTTGTACACACAGAGATATATATTTAAAGAGATGGCCTTTGTGATTTTGAATGTTTGGTACATTCAAAATCTGAAGGGAAGTCTTGCTGGGTGGAGGCCCAATGAAGAGTTGCAGTGAGTCCAAAAGACAATCTGATAATTATTTCTTGCTTGAGAGAGATCAATCCTTGTTTTATTATAGCCTTTATCCAATTGAATGAGGTGTATTCATATTATGAAGAGTAATCTTAATTTAAAATTCACCAATTCAGTGCTAATATCATCTAATTAAACATCTTCACCTAGAATAATGTTTGACCAAATCTGGGCATGGTGACCCAAGCCTAAATAACACATTAAATTAGCCATCCTAAGGACTTATATCCAGAATATATAAAGAACTCCTACAACTCAACAACAAAAGGGCAAATAGCTCAACTAAAAATGGTTTTAAGGAGTTGAGACATACACTTCTCTAAAGAGGGTATATGAATAGACAATACATACATGAAAAGATGATCAACATAATTAGTCATTGTGAAAATATAAATCAAAATTACACATCGGACTGACCAAAATAAAACTAGATAATAGCAGTGTTGGTAAGAATATGGATAAATTAGTCTTTGTACATTGATAATGGGAATGTAAATTAGTAGAGCTTCTATGGAAAACAGCTTGGCAACATTTCAAAATGTTATATATATATTTACCAAGGGCACAGCAATTCCACTTCTAGGTAATTAAGGGAAAAACATATGTCCAAAGAAGATCTTGTACACTAATGTTCATAGCAAAGTTATTTATAATAGCAAAAAAGTAGGAAAAAACATCTAATACCTTTCAAATAATGAATGCTAAGCTGCTGCTACTAAGTCGCTTCAGTCGTGTCCGACTCTGTATGACCCCATAAATGGCAGCCAACCAAGCCCCCCCGTCCCTGGGATTCTCCAGGCAAGAATACTGGAGTTGGTTGCCATTTCCTTCTCCAATGTATGAAAGTGAAAAGTGAAAGTGAAGTTGCTCAGCTGTGTCCGACTCTTAGCGACCCCATGGACTGCAGCCTATCAGGCTCCTCCATCCATGGGATTTTCCAGGCAAAAGTACTGGAGTACTTTTGCCTTCTCTGCAAATAATGAATAGGTAAACATAATGTAGTATAGATGGAATACTATTTAGCAGTAAAAATGAATGAAGTACTGGTACATGTTGCAACATGGATGAATCTCTTATACAGTATGATAAATGAAAGAAGTTGATACAAAGAAAGTCACATCTATTAAGATGATATTTATATGAAATGTCCAGAATAGGCAATTCTATAGAGATGGAGGTAAAATTAGTAATTGCAATGTACTGTGGAAAGGAAAATGGAGAGGGACAGACAATGATTATAGGGTTATTTTTGCAATGATGAAAATGTTCTGCTGCAATTATTTTATATTGACTTGCATAATTTTGAAAATATACTACACAACATTGAATTGTATGCTTCATATAGGTTAGCCTTATGTTATTTAAATTATATCTCACTAAAACTATTAAAATGAGACAAAGTTGTGATTTGCCTTTTTTCACCCTTCTTCTTTAACAAACACATAGTGGGATTTTCCAGACTACTTAACATGTATCACCACAGATTAATACAGGAGTAGATATAAGAATACATAAGAATCCTGATGACTTCTATTAATCCATATTTTAAAGAGATTTGCAAAAGTATAAAAAATGATTTTTTAAAATGGAAAATAATGTCAAAGGCATTATTTTTCATTTAAATATGTTTTGATTACTGTTTAAATTAATAAACAAGTATATTTAAATAATCTGAGTTTTAATTTCCAATGCAAGAAATATCAAAAGATATAATCCATCTAGACAAAAGCTCTTTGGGGTCTTCAATGACTTTTAAAGGTAAAAAGAAATGCTGGAAAAAAAAAATTGGAAATTACTGAACTAAGGTTCAATTCAGTCAGTTCAGTCACACAGTCGTGTCTGACTCTTTGTGACCCCATGGACCACAGCACGCCAGGCCTCCCTGTCCATCACCAACTCCCAGTGTCCACCCAAACTCATGTCCACTGAGGTGGTGATTCCATTCAACCATCTCATCCTCTGCCGTCCCCTTCTCCTCCTGCCTTCATTCTTTCCCAGCATCAGGGTCTTTTAAAATGAGTCAGCCCTTTGCATCAGGTGGCCAAAGTATTGGAGTTTCAGCTTCAAAATTCATCCTTCCAATGAACACTCAGGACTGATAGCCTTCAGGAGGGACTCGTTGGATCTTCCCGCCATCCAAGGAACTCTCAAGTGTCTTCAACACCACAGTTCAAAAGCATCAATTATTTAGTACTCAGCTTTCTTTATAGTTCAACTCTCACATCTATAGATGGCTACTGGAAAAGCCATAGCCTTAACTAAACAAACCTTTCCTGGCAAAGTAATGTCTATGTGTCTTAATATGCTGTCTAGGTTGGTCATAACTTTCCTTCCAAGGAGGAAGTGTCTTTTAATTTCATGGCTGCAATCACCATCTGCAGTGATTTTGGAGCCCCCAAAAATAAAGTCAGCCACTGTTTCCCCATCTATTTGCCATGAAGTGATGGGACTGGATGCCATGATCTTAGTTTTCTGAATGTTGAGCTTTAAGCCAGCTTTTTCACTCTCCTCTTTCACTTTCATCAAGAGGCTCTTTCATTCTTCTTCACTTTCTGCCATAAGAGTGGTGTCATCTGCATATCTGAGGTTACTGATATTTCTGCCAGCAACCTTCATTCCAGTTTGTGCTTCATCCAGCCCAGCATTTCTCATAATGTACTCTACATTGAAGCAGGGTGACAATATACAGCCTTGACATACTCCTTTTCCTATTTGGAATCAGTCTGTTGTTCCATGTCCAGTTCTAACTGTTGCTTCCTGACTTGCATACAGATTTCTCAGGAGGTCTGGTATTCCCATCTCCTTAAGAATTTTCCACAGTGTGTTGTTATCCATGCAGTCAAAGGTTTTGGCGTAGTTAATAAAGAAAAAGTAGATGTTTTTCTGGAACTCTCTTGCTGTTTTGATGATGCAGCAGATGTTGCCAATTTGTCCTCTGCTTCCTGTGCCTTTCTTAACCCAGCTTGAACACTGGGAAGTTCATGGTTCACATACTTTGAAGCCTGGGTTGGAGAATTTTGAGCATTACTTATCTAGTGTGTGGGATGATTGAAATTGTGTGGTAGTTTGCATATTCTTTGGCTTTGCCTTTCTTTGGGATTGGAAGAAAAACTGACCTTTTTCAGACTTGTGGCCACTGCTGAGTTTTTCAGATTTGCTGGCATATTGAATACAGCACTCTAGCAGCACCATCTGCTAGGATTTGAAACAGCTCATTTGGAATCCCATCACATCTACTAGCTTTGTTCATAGTGATGCTTCCTAAGGCCCACTTGACTTCACATTCCAGGATTTCTGGTTCTAAGTGAGTGATCACACCATTGTGATTATCTGGGTCATGAAGATCATTTTTTGTACAGTTCTTCTGTGTATTCTTGCCACCTCCTCTTAATACCTTCTGCTTCTGTTAGGTTCATACCATTTCTGTCCTTTATTGAGCCCATCTTTGCATAAGGTAATGAGCAAATAATTGAGGTGATGCAGGAGAGTGTCACATATTCTCACACTATGACTAAAAGATGAAAAAAATGAAGAAAAATCCTCTTTTTCCCCATATATTCTGATGCCTAAATGTTGTCATAAAAGTTTCTGATGATTTTGGAAGTATGAAAATGTGGAAAGATTATTTGTAGTTTAGTTTAAGATTTATTTTGTTTTGACTTAGTAAATTATCATGAATGCAGCTGAATAAAGATATTGCCACTTTTCAGACATGTTGGTTTCTGCAAAAAGTCTCCATAAAGTAATTAGTGGCAATCAAACACTTTGGAAATAATCATGATAAAGTTGTTTTCTGTGATCAAAGATAGCTGTGCTTATACCAAAGAGCATATTTCAAGGACAGTAACTCCAGCTAAGAGAAATTTTCTGAGAAACTGTGTACCAAGTTTAGCTAGAAAAACATTCGTCTAAGGAAATACTCAGAAAATATTTCCTTTAAACTAAGGAAATACCTACCTCAGGCAGAAACCCACAGCAGAGGAAATACAGTATATGGAGACTTCTAACATCCATTACTCTGATTTTCATTTATATAATTTTAGGCAAATTCTAGATTTCATACGTAGAAAAGACTACACATGGACATCACCAGATGGTCAACGCTGAAATCAGACTGATTATATTCTTTGTAGCCAAAGATGGAGAAGCTCTATACAGTCAGCAAAAATAAGACCAGGAGCTAACTGTGGCTCAAATCATGAACCACTTATTGCCAAATTCAGACTTAAATTGAAGAAAGTAGGGAAAACCACTAGACCATTCAGGTATGACCTAAATCAAATCCCTTACAATTATACCCTGGATGTGACAAAGAGATTCAAGGGATTAGATATGATAGACAGAGTGCCTGAAGAACTATGGACAGAGATTCGTGATATTGTATAGGATGAGGTGATCAAAACCATCCTCAAGAAGAAGAAATGCAAAAAGGAAAAATTGTTGTCTGAGGAGGTCTTACAAATAGCTGAGAATAGAAGAGAAGCTAAAAGCAAAGGAGAAAACAAACGATATACCATCTGAATGCAGAGTCCCAAAGAATAGCAAGGAGAGATAAGAAACCCTTCCTCATATATCAATGCAAATAAACAGAGGAAAGCAATAGAATGGGAAAAACTAGAGATCTCATCAAGAAAGTTAGAGATACCAAGGGAATATTTCATGCAAAGACGGGCACAATAAAGGACAGAAATGACATGAACCTAACAGAAGCAAAAGATATTAAGAAGAGGTGACAAGAATACACAGAAGAACTTTACAAAAAAGATCTTCATGTTCAGATAACCATGATGGTGTGATCACTCACTTAGAGCCAGACATCCTGGAATTTGAAGTCAAGTCAACCTTAGGAAGCATCACTTCAAACAAAGCTAGTGGAGGTGATGGAATCCCAGTTGAGCCATTTCAAATCCTAAAAGATGATGCTGTTAAAGTGCTGCAGTCAACATGCCAGCAAATTTGGAAAACTCAGCAGTGGCTGGCAAAGGTCAGCTTTCTTTCCAATCCTAATGAAAGGCAATACCAATGTTCAAACTATTATACAACTGCATTCATCTCACACGCTAGCAGAGTTCTGCTCAAAATTCTCCAAGCCAGGCTTCAACTCACTCCTGTATTCTTGCCTATAAAATCCCATGGACTGAGGATCCTGGTAGGCTACAGTCCATGGGGTCGCAAAGAGTCGGATACGACTGAGTGACTTCACTTCTCTTTCACTTTCTGCTTTATTGACTACGCTAAAGCCTTTGACTCTATGGATCACAACAAACTGGAAAATTCTTCAAGAGATGGGAATACCACCTTACCTGCCTCCTGAGAAATCTGTATGTAGGTCAAGAAGCAACAGTTAGAACTGGACATGGAACAACAGACATGTTCCAAATCAGGAAAGGAGTACATCAAGGCTGTATATCGTCACCATGTTTATTTAACTTAAATGCAGAGTATATCATGCAAAATGCCAGGTTGGATGAAACACAAGCTGGAAACAAGATTGCTGGGAGAAATGTCAACAATGTCAGGTATGCAGATGATAACACCTTTAAGGCAGAAATCAGAGACATTATGTTACCAAGAAAAGTCCATCTAGTCAAAGCTATGGATTCTCCAGTTGTCATATATGGATGTCATAGTTGGACTATAAAGAAAGCTGAGCACGGAAGAATTGATGCTTTCGAAGGGTAGTGCTGCAGAAGACTCTTGAGAGTCCCTTGGACTGCAAGGAGAGCCAACCAGCCAATCCTAAAAGAGATCAGTCCTGAATATTAAATTGGAAAGACTGATGCTGAAGCTGAAACTTCAATAACTTGACCACCTGATGTGAAGAACTGATCCAGTGGGAAAGACCCTGATGATGGGAAAGATTAAAGGCAGGAGGAGACAGGATGACAGATTAGATGGTTGGATGGAATCACCAACTCAGTGGACCTGAGTCTGAGCAAGCTCTAGGAGTTGGTGATGGACAGGGAAGCCTGGCGTGCTGCAGTCTATGGGCTCCAAAGTGTCAAACATGACTGAGCAACTGAACTGAACTGAAAGGAGGCAAACTCTGATAAATTTCAGATCTAGGCTTGACTCCACCACTTAAAAATTGTGATTTAAATTCTGTACCATCATTTCTTGGGCTTACCAGTTGGTCCTAGTAGTAAAGAACCTGCCTACAGTGCAGGAAACAGGAGATGTAGATTCCATCTCTGAGTTGGGAAAATCCCCCGAAGGAGGGCATGGAAACCCCCTCCAGTATTCTCCCCTAGAGAATTTCACTGGACAGAGAAGCCTGGCTGGCTACAGTCCATAGGGTCACCTAGAGTTGGACTCGACTGAAGTGGACTTAGCACACATACCCCACCATTTCTTAATGTAAGAAGAAAAGTGTAAAAGTTTGATGAAAGGTGTAAATGCTGTAAGAATGATGGAAGAATTTTTTAAAAAGAAAAAAAAAAAACACTTCAGTTTAGTAATTTTCCTTTTTCTATGGCCCATTTTCCATTTCACAGGTGGAACAATCAAGGCATACAAGGATTAGCAACTTACCTTAAAAATGCAAATGCTAATAGGTGCCAGCAGGGGCAGTGATTCAAATCTGATTTCAAATACTCTGACCTGTTTTACAAAGTGCTGCATTTTATTTTGTAGGAGGAGGTCTACAAAAGAGTGCGACTATCAGTTGATCTGAGAGCCGGACCGCTCCATCGTTGGATTCTCCCTTCTGCCCACCATTTCCACAGCTGGAGGAGTTTTAAGGACATTGCCTTGAGCCAGCAACGTGTTGTTGAGACCATCTAGACCAAATACTTGACTAAACCCAGTTCATGCCTCCATATGTAAGTTTAAAGTTATGCCTCCATATGTAAGTTTAAAGTTATGCCTCCATATATAAGATTCTATCCAGGGTCACCTGGCAAGCAGGTGCAGAAGATCACTCATCTTGCAGCTGCTGAGCACACACCTCCTATTAAGTTCAGTTAGCTGCTAATAGTGTTGTAGAAGTGTTGTTATTTTTGTTAAAATCCCAATTGTGCCGTAAACTAAACATCTAGCCATTTTTTGCCTGCGTTACCTCAAGGCAGCAAGTTTCTGGAGCTTAACTGTGGCTGTCCCCTGAAATGATTTCTCAAAGAGTGATCTGCAGATATTTGGGTCCTCTGAGACACTTTGAAGAGGTTCATGAAGTTAAAATTATTATCATAGTAATACTAATTACTTATTACTAATTACTTATTACTTATTACATAGTAATATTAATTACCTCTTTCTCTGAGTTGACATTTGCACTGATGGTAGAGAAGCCATCGTAAGTAAAACTACTGGCTCTGGTGAGAATCAACATAGCGGTACTGGTACTTAGTCCTATTTTTACTGCTATACACTCACAATTAAAAAAAAAAAAAACTGCCTTGACTTTAAAATGTCCTTGATGAAGCATTAAATATATAATTTTGTTAAAACTCATCCCTTGCATCTACATGTAATATTCTGTGCTAAAAATAGAAAATGTACAGGAAGCAGGTCTTAAAAGTACCACACCACCATATTAGTCTTGATAAAAATCACTTAATACTGTTTTTTTTTTTAATTACAAGCTGACAAGCTGCTTTATGCATGCAACATAATTTTAGTAAAAAGAAAAAGATCAACAGACACGCTGTGGTTATTCAGACAGAGTATTTGGTAAACAATTTCTCTAAAGTGAATAATGATAGCCTGTCATTTCAAGGAAAATAACTAATAGTGTTTGATAAGAAATGCCTCAATCTGTAATACTTGTGTAACAGTATATCAATATTTTCAAAAAAACAAAGCATCAAGATACAAAGCCAGGCATAAATACTTGGCCTATTCTAAATGTAAAACATAGCAGAATAGACTATGAAAATTTCATGGCTATGCTTTCACATTCCACTTTGAAAAAAATCTTTAATAAGCTACCACTTGTCAAAACTTGACACTCATTTTGCTGTGGAATACAGGAAGATAAATAATCTTCATTTGTAAGTAGTAGTTTTTATTCATTTTAACAATAGATTGAATAATCAGATGGACTTGATGTGTAATTATTATCCACATAACAGACTATAAATTATCATTTCTTAGGCAAAATTGATTATTTTGTGTAGATATGATAAAATTATATTTCATTTATATCAATTAGACTCATTCATTTATTTATCCAAAGGTATATCCATTTATCTTGAAACCTGTAGAAAGAAACACTGATCAAATATAGTACCTATTATTTATTTATCTACATGTATTTTATCTTGAGAAGGCATCTGATTGGTACTCCTTACAACTGCCTTGATATTCATAAAAGATTTTGTGAAAATTGAGTCATTCATTCACTTTCACATCTTCAAAATCAATGACTTTCAACTATCAATGAAATGTTTGTTGGGCAGACTTCCAGGCTTGGTACAAAGCAAATAGTTCTCTTTAAGAGGATTCTTCCAAAGTTATTTTTAATTCAGTTTTTTTTGTTTTAAACAAAGAAAAGATGCAATCATAAGCAATTGAATTTAGTTTTAGCTTATTAAGCATTTTTAGTTATAGAGTTTGATCTCCTTATCTTTTTAAAGTTCACATGGCTGGAAATACAGCTTTCCAAAAGTAAATATGTATAAAATTATGTCAAGCAGCATTATCCTCATTTCTAGAAGCACTAGATAGTTCTGTCTTTGTTGTACATTTCTGACATAATTTAAGTGGTTTTTCTCCTTTATTATATAGTTTTATTGTATTTTAATTTTACATACTATATATAAACCCTCTGTCATATTAGAAATAATACAGAGGTACGTGCAGTAAAGAGGGACATTTCCATTTACTCTGCACTCCAATTTCCTTCAAAATTAGTAACTCCAGTTACAAATATTTTACTTTCAAATTTTCTTCTAAAAACCGTTGGTTGATCTTTAGGTATTAAAAATGTAAAGCTTGGGACTTCCTTGCTGGTCCAGGGACTGACTCCATGGTCTCAGAGCAGGGGGCCTGGGTTCTACCCCTGATCAGGGAACTAGATCCCACATGCCACAGCTAAAGATCCCGCATGCTGCAATGAGGACTGAAGACCCCTTGTGCCACAACTAATACCTAGTGCTGCCAAATAAATAAATAAACATTTTTTAAAATATAAAACTTCAGAAGTTTTAGAATTTAATTCATATACATCTAGTTCAGAATATATATAAATGAAAAATTTGAGTATATTAGAAATAAAATAGATTATAGTCATGAATTTTCCCCCATCTACTATTAACAACTGTTTATAATTCCACGGGAGAAGGGATCAGCTATGCACACCAGCATTTTTGGGCTTCCCTGGTGTCTCAACTGGTAAAGAATCCGCCTGCAATATGGGAGACCTGGGTTCCGTCCTGGGTTGGGAAGATCCCTTGGAGAAGGGAAAGTCTACCCACTCCAGTATTCTGGCCTAGAGAATTCCATGGACTGTATAGTCCATGGGGTTAAATAGTTTAACATCCATTCTTCTGGTCACTTTCTTATCAATAGTCTATTCTAAACATGTCAATGTATGGCAAAACCACTACAATATTGTAATTAGCCTCCAATTAAAATAAATAAATTTATATTAAAAAATAAAAGACAAATAAATTTCAAAAAAATTAGTTTTTTAAAAATAAAAGCCAGATCAAAGCACACACACACAAAAATTAGCCAAGAAATATATGCATAATATGTTCCTTATGCCTGAAAACCAAGTACTTTTTGACAAGTAGAGTATTGCATTTTTTCATGCATTTGCTCCTGTAGTTGGAGGTTCCCCAGCCTTTCACACACCTATTGGTACTTTTTTACAGAAGCAAACTCATGAATTTGTGGTCAATTCTTCTACCTTGAACCTATTATGTTTATATTTAATATTAATTTTCATTAATGTATGGACACATTGTCTGATTTATTCTGCTTTTCTTCTTAGTTCCACATTATGTTTTGGAGATATAACCATGTTGATATATCAATTTCATTTCTTTTAGTATTCCATAGAGCATGTATACTCTATTGACCAGTTCTACTGAAGGACATTTTGATTGTTACTCACTTTCGCTCTTTCAAATAATACATAATAAATATACTTCAAGGCCATGGTCCAAATGTTTCTCTTTATATTCCTAAATGCCAAGTTGCTGTATAATGAGGCACATTTTTAATAGAATTATATATTGCTTCACTGCCCCTAAATGAAATACATCATGCCTTTTCCCTAAATACTATTTGGAGGAGAAAGTGCCTAATAACTTTCCCACATCTGGAGAAGCATTTGATATTATCAGAGGTATTAAATTTGACAACAGATAAAGGGTGAAAAAATATACATTGTTGTTTAAATTTTCTTTTCTCTGTTTTCTCAGTTTACTATTTTTTTTTTTTATTTTAGGATTTCTTTACAATTTGGATAAAAATCTTTTATCAGATGTGCCTTTTAAAAATAAATTTTCTCAGTCATCACATTCTCTTTACATTGCCTTTTACAGAACAGCAGTTTTTAGTTTTAATAAAGTGCAGTTTATAAATTTTTTCTTTCATGGGTCATGCCATTAGAGTTTTATCTAAAAAGTTATCACCATATCTAAGGTCAGCTTGGTTTTCTCCTATGTTAGAAAGAACATATTTACTGTGAAGCCATCTGGACTTGGTACTTTTTGTTTTGGAAGGTTATTTATTTCTTGTTTAATTTATTTACTTGATACAAGCATATTCATTTAGCTTAATTTTTCTTGTGTGAGTTTTGGCAGCTGCTTCTTTCAAGGAGTTAATCTGTTTCATCCAGGTTATCAAATCTGTGGGCATACAGTTGTTCATAGTACTTTTTTATCCCTTTAATGTCCATGGGATACATAGTGATGCCCCTATCTCATACTTGATATTTGTAATTTGTGTTATTTCTTTTTCTTATTTAGCCTGAATGGAGGCTTATTTATATTATTAATTTTTTCAAGGAAACAGCTTCTGGTTTTATTGATAGTCTCTATTGATTGACTATCTTCAATTTTATTGATTTCTGCTTAATCCTTATTACTTCTTTTCTTCTGCATATTTTTCATTTAACTTAATCTCCTTTTTCTAGTTTTGTAAGGTTAGAATTTGATTGTTGATTTAAGACCTATCTTTTTTTCTACTATTTTCTTTCAGTGTTACAATTCTTTCATTGCATCCCAAACATTTTTATAAATTGTGCTTTCATTTTTATTTAGTTCAAAACATTTCTAAATTTATCTTGAGTTTTTTTTCTTTGACTCGTGTTATTTGAAAGTATGTTGTTAATTTCCATGTATTTTGGAATATTCAAATTATCTTTCTGATATTGATTTCTACTTTAATTCCATTGTGAACTTACAACAGATATTGTATGATCTCTATTCTTTTAAATTTGCTGAAATAGTGTTTTTTAATAGCCCCTCATTCTTAAGTTTATAGATTGCTGAATATTCCATTTGAGTTTAAGAAGATTATGTATTCTCCTGTTATTGGAAGAGTTATTCTATGGGACGGTTTAATTGCTAAGTCATGTCCTATTCTTGTAACTCCATGGACTGTAGCCTACCAGGCTCCTCTATCCATGAGGTTTTCCAGGCAAGAATACTTGAGTGGGTTGCCATTTCCTTTTCCAGAAGTATTCTATGGATGTGAGTTATACCCAGTTGTTGGATGGTGTTGTTAAGTTCAACTTTGTTCTTTATTTCTCCTTTACTTTTGAAGGATAATTTTACAGGATATAGAATTCTAGTTTGTTTGGGTTTGTTTTTGGGTTTTTTTTTTTTTTTTCTTTTCTCTCAGCAACACTTTAAATATTTCACTTGCTTCCTCCTGATTGAAAAGCCTCTGAGTAGAAGTCAGATGCAATCTTATCTTTATTCTAGATAATGTATTTTTGGGGGGGGATGGTTTTCTGGACCTTCAGTTTTCTGTAGTTTTCTGAACTTTCTGGATATGCCCACATATAGCTTGATAGCATTTATTCTGTGTAGTGTTCTCTTAGCTTCCTAGACTTGCAGTTTGTTGTCTGACATCAGTTTTGGGGAAACATATTCCTATATTTTAAATATTTCTTCTATTCTTTTTCCTTTTTCTTCTCCTTGTATTCCTATAGTGTGCACATATTTTATAGTTGTTCCACAGGCTATCTGTTTTTATTACTATCCTTTGTTCACTTTTTTTCCAGTTCTGGAAGTTTCAATTGAGACATCTTTAAACTCAGAGTTTCTTTCATTCACTGTGATCAATCTACTAATAAGCACATTAAGGACATTCTTCAGTTTTATTACAGTGTTTCTTATCTCTAGCATTTATTTTTGGGTCTGTTGTAGAATGTTCATCTCTTCACTTACATTGTTATTTCTTATTGTATGCTTTACTTTATTGTGTAGAGTTCTTAGCCTATTAAAAATTGTTGTCTTAAATTTACACCCTAGTTTCAACATCTCTGTCATGTCTGGTTCAGATGTTTGTACTCCTCTTCAAATTTTGGTTTTGGGACTCAGGTATACTTTGCAACATTTTTCTTGAAAATTAAACATGATCTACCAAGTAAAAGGAAGTATAATAGATCTTTAGCAATATGGGAGTGAGGTATAGGGGGAAAAGAACTGTTCTATATTCCTATGATTAGGTTTCAGTCTTTTAAGTAAGCCTGCCATGTCTGGACTGTGAACTTCACAGGTGTTACCCTATTTTTCCTCTTCTTTTAGGGGGTATGATGATTAGAGAGAGCTGGAGTTGAACAGATCTCTTCTTCCAGGTGTATTAGACTCTGATAAGACCCCAAAAGGCAAGACACTGGTTAACTAGTTCCTCCTGAGGACATCGCTTGCTAATAAGAATAGAGTGGAATAGTACCTGCCAAAATGATTCCTCTCTATCCTCACCTTACCCAGGTAGAAGGGGATTTTTCTCAGATAACTCTACTGTGAGGACATGGTTGATCTCCTTGAGTTAAACATCACAAAATTGTGAGGGAAGATCTCCTGGAGAAGGAAATAGCAAGCCACTCCAGTATTCTTACCTGGAAAATCTCAAGGACAGAGGAGTCTGTCAGGCTCCAGTCTATGGAGTTGCAAGAATCAGACACAATTTAGCGACTAAACGACCACCATCACCTCCAAGATTGGGTGTCTCTAGAGTATTTAATTTTCGTATTTATCCATATTGAGCCTCCAGCAATTCATTGATTATAGTTTAGATTTTTCTCTATCCTGGCACTTGTTACTTCAATGACTTCCAGTGTTGAGTCTCTGCTTCTGAAAATTTACTTCTTGTATGCATATGTCTACTTTTCAAACCTTGGGGCAGCAGTTGTCCAAGGTTTTATTAAATCCTAGAAAAGTTGTTGATTTTCATCAGTTTAACCTTTTACTTGTTAGCATAGAGTGGCAACTTTTAAGATCCTTACCTGTGGAACAGAAATACAAAATTATAGTTTGTTCTGATTTAATTTTTCAAAACAATATGAAAAGGTAAAGACTAAATCTTATGAATGTGTCAGAAAATTCAGTTTTCAAAGTATAGAACTAAAATGTGTGAGATAGAACATCTTAAATCTACACAAGCATTTATTTCTAAGACATATTTCTAGGACTTATTTCTAAGTCCTCACATTCTTGTGTTTCTGGATTTTATTCCAAGGATAATATTGCATTGGACAGGTATACTGTAGTCAGTGTGGATATGTTACAAATTGTCCAGTACTAATGTATAATGAACTGTTCTTTACCAGATACACTGTGTGTTTGCAATACTCAATTAATATATCTGGCTGACTTTAACTGCATCAGCTTTGCCACACCAGAGGTGGCATAACTTTCATGTGAGATAATTAGGTTTGTTCAATTTAAACAGACACATTAATGCGGCTCAGCAAGACTCAATTAAAACTGTTTTCAAAGTAAAATCACAATGTGAAGCATTGTGGGTAATGCTATGCAAATTGTCATATTGGCAGAGAAACTGGGTAAGTTTTCTGCAGTGCCTATTGCCACAAAATGAATTTCTCCACTTGGAGTATTAAGGCAAAAACAGCAAGATGCCTGTGTTATGATTTCTGTCTTTCAGTGCTTATCAAATTGATACAGCTGCTGGCCTTACCAAAAAATTGTGTGGCTTTTTTTTTCACTTTAGTCTTATTTAAGTAATTTTTAAAAGTTTTAAAATTATAACCAGAATAGATATCATTTCACAATTTAAACATAATTTGTCTTCCATTAGAAACAAGCCACAATCAAAGATTCATCTTCTTTATATTGCCTCCATTTTTTAATAAGGGTGCTTATCAAGTAAACAAGCCAGGCCACATATGTAACCTTATTGAAATACTTATAATGACCATTCTCTGTAGGTGGCAGCTTTTATTTGTTTGTATAAATGTGTTTATGTGTGACACAACTTGGTGTTTGAAGAAAATATTAATGCCCGTATTTGAGTTAAATCTATGAATTTTACTGAAACTATTCCACCATATGCAACAACACTTGCAGCTAGAGTGTAATTTTATATGGACTTAAACATTTATATGACTGTTCTAGTAATAGAACAGATACTGATTTTGAATAGAATTTTTTGAAATCTTAATACATTAAAAATTAACTTTAAAATTTTTGCAGTCTGATGTGTGATTACAAAAATTTAATCCTCGTTATCTGTTATATACCCATGTTCATATGTATAAACATATTTAAATGATTATACATACATGTGCAAACATTATTATATAAATATATATTAACTATGCAGATATGTATTATATAGTATATAAATATATATAAATATGTATATATATATTTCCCCCCGTGGGTGAAATTGCCAATTCTTCCCTGCCCTCAGCCCAGTACATAGAATATCTCTTCATTTTTAATACTACAGAGAGTTTAGATGATATTTTATATTGTTTTCTTCATTTTCAATTAGTCAAACATATACAAAATCATGTTTTTCAAGAGACTATTACTGTTCATATTAAATATTAGCACAGAAATTAATTATGGATATGTTATAATGCTTATCTAACTTCTATATTCTTGAATTATTAACTAATTTTTAAATTAGGCAACATCAATGCCTTGAACTGAACAATATATGCCGTTTTTAGGTCGTCAGCAGAAAACATTATTAGAAATATATAGATGACGATAATATAAAAATGCCTGCAGTGGAAAAGTGAAAGAAAGTGCTGGTTTCTCAGTCGTGTCCGACTCTTTGCCAGCCCAAGGATTGTGGCCCCCCAGGCCCCTCTGTCCTTGGGATTTCCCAGGCAAGAATACATGAGTGAGTTGCCCTGCCCTTTTCCAGAGGATCTGCCGGACCCAGGGATCAAACCCCTTGTCTCCCGCATTGCAAGCGGATTCTTCACTGTGTGAGCCGCCAGGGACGCTCTGGGGGATCACAGTGGGGATGTGGTAAATATACAGAGACCTGGCAAATGGTTTAATGCCTTTCTTTATGATTTGAATTCTGTGTAGAGACTATGCAACTTTCATATAGGAAGGATCTTAAAAGAAAATAAAATTTTGAAAAATGGTTCCTAGAAATATAATAGCATTTTAATATTAAGATGAAATTAGAACACTGGAAGAATTTGGGTAATCTGTGTTTAAAGGAAATAAGTTTACAGAAGAAAAGATTCATACCAGTGGACATGATCTCATTTTTAATATTAAGGTCCAGAAATCTGACAGCACTGATTAATATTTTGAATAGTATATAAAATAGCAAAATTATTCTGCTGAAAGATAATTAGTGCAACAAATAAGGGAAGATTTTATATGATAAAATTTAATAAAATATGATAAAATTTAAAATAAATAGTTATTATTATTTTTTGTTTGTTTCTAGAAGATATTTTCTAATTTTCTTTGTGTATTTTTCTTGCATTTTGAATTTGCAATTCATAATTTTACACATTTCAATCATGCAGATTTTGTTATTATCTAATAACTCTGTTATCAGATATTTTAATCCTGAATACTGGCAATTTATATTTATTTACATTTTTTAAAAAAGTGGGCTTAAAAATAGATTTGTTGATGCTTCCTCTGTGAGAATCATAAGAGATTTTTCAAGATTGTGTTCTTTTAAAAATACATTCAGTTTTCTGGTGCTTTTCTTCTTAACTTAGGACTAAATTCAGTCATTTATTCATCAAATACTTATTGAGCATCTTCCATGTGGCAGAGAATGTTTTATATTGTAGGGATGTTTCAATAAATATCAGTTACCATAACATAAAAAAATCTGGTCATTTTGGAGCTTACTTTTCAATGTAAATGGAAATATGTTGAATTATTTTTTGTTTGTTTGTTTGGGATTTCCTTTTACTATACTGAGAGTATTCATGAAACCTTCAAAGTCACATAAAGGAGGATTATATCTCATAGGAACTTTATTTTTACCCATTTACTGCTAAGCGTGGAACAGAGAGTTTTCTTGTCATCTTCTTGAAAGTTGAATAGATCTTATGGTACACTCATTCATCTATGATAGAGAGACCTTTGAGCAAATTAACTTTATGTTGAGTTCCAAATTTTTACTTAAAACCTTTCTTGGTTTCAAAGTCTTGTCTTTTATTCACAAAGGAACCTTTAAAAACCAAGGCATTTTATTCTTCAGAGAAGCTTTTAAAAATCAAAGTTCTTTTTAAAAGTGTCCTATTGATCTATATTTCTGTATTTGTGCCAGTACCATACTGTCTTGATGATTGTGGCTTTATAGTAGAGCCTGAAGTCAGGAAGGTTGATTCCTCCAGTTCCAATCTCCTTTGTCAAGATTGCTTTGGCTATTCGAGGTTTTTTGTATTTCCATACAAATTGTGAAATTATTTGTTCTAGTTCTATGAAGAATACTGTTAGTAGCTTGATAGGGATTGCATTGAATCTACAGATTACTTTGGGTAGTATACTGATTTTCACAATATTGATTCTTCCAATCCATGAACACGGTATATTTCTCCATCTGTTTGTGTCCTCTTTGATTTCTTTCATCAGTGTTTTATAGTTTTCTATGTATAGGTCTTTTGTTTCTTTAGGTAGATATACTCCTAAGTATTTTATTCTTTTTGTTGCAATGGTGAATGGTATTGTTTCCTTAATTTCTCTTTCTGTTTTCTCATTGTTAGTATATAGGAATGCAAGGGATTTCTGTGTGTTAATTTTATATCCCAAAACTTTACTATATTCATTGATTAGCTGTAGTAATTTTCTGGTAGAGTCTTTAGCATTTTCTTTGTAGAAGATCATGTCATCTGCAAACAGTGAGAGTTTCACTTCTTCTTTTCCTATCTGGATGCCTTTTACTTCTTTTTTTGCTCTGATTGCTGTGGCCAACACTTCTAAAACTATGTTGAATAGTAGTGGTGAGAGTAGGCACCCTTGTCTTGTTCCTGATTTTATGGGAATGCTTTCAGTTTTTCACCATTGAGGATAATGTTTGCTGTGGGTTTGTCATATATAGCTTTTATTATGTTGAAGTATGTTCCTTCTATTCCTGCTATCTGGAGAGTTTTTTTTTTTATCATAAATGGATGTTGAATTTTGTCACAGGCTTTTTCTGCATCTATTAAGATAATCATATGGTTTTTATTTTTCAATATAGAAAGCCCAGAGATAAATCCATGTACCTATGGACACCTTATCTTTGACAAAGGAGGCAAGAATATACAATGGAAAAAAGACAACCTCTTTAACAAGTGGTGCTGGGAAAACTGGTCAACCACTTGTAAAAGAATGAAACTAGAACACTTTCTAACACCATACACAAAAATAAACTCAAAATGGATTAAAGATCTAAATGTAAAACCAGAAACTATAAAATTCCTAGAGGAGAACATAGGCAAAACACTCTCCGACATAAATCATGGCAGGATCCTCTATGACCCACCTCCCAGAATATTGGAAATAAAAGCAAAAATAAACAAATGGGACCTAATGAAACTTAAAAGCTGTTGCACAACAAAGGAAACTATAAGCAAGGTGAAAAGACATCCTTCAGAATGGGAGAAAATAATAGCAAATGAAGAAACAGACAAAGAATTAATCTCAAAAATATACAAGCAACTCCTGAAGCTCAATTCCAGAAAAATAAATGACCCAATCAAAATGGGTCAAAGATCTAACCAGACATTTCTCCAAAGAAGACATACAGATGTCTAACAAACACATGAAAAGAAGCTCAACATCACTCATTATCAAAGAAATGCAAGTCAAAACCACAATGAGATACCATTAGCCGCCAGTCAGAATGGCTGCTATCCAAAAGTCTACAAGCAATAAATGCTGGAGAGTGTGTGGAGAAAAGGGAACCCTCTTACACTTTTGGTGGGAATGCAAACTAGTACAGCCACTATGGAGAACAGTGTGGAGATTCCTTAAAAAACTGGAATTAGAACTGCCAAATGACCCAGCAATCCCACTCCTGGACATACACACCGAAGAAACCAGATCTGAAAGAGACACGTGTACCCCAATGTTCATCACAGCACTGTTTATAATAGCCAGGACATGGAAGCAACCTAGATGTCCATCAGCAGACGAACGGATAAGGAAGCTGTGGTACATATACACCATGGAATATTACTCAGCCATTAAAAAGAATTCATTTGAATCAGTTCTAATGAGATGGATGAAACTGGAGCCCATTATACAGAGTGAAGTAAGCCAGAAAGATAAACACCAATACAGTATACTATGGAATTTTAAAAGATGGTTATATGATAACCCTATGTGCAAAACAGAAAAAGAGACACAAACGTACAGATCAGACTTTTAGACTCTTTGGGAGAAGGCGAGGGTGAAATATTCTGAAAGAACAGCATTGAAACAAGTATACTATCAAGGGTGAAACAGATCACCAGCCCAGGTTGGATACATGAGACAAGTGCTCAGGCCTGGTGCACTGGGAAGACCCAGAGGGATGGGATGGGAGGGAGGTAGGAGGGGGGATCGGGATGGGAAATACGTGTAACTCTATGGCTGATTCATATCAATGTATGACAAAACCCACTGAAAAACTTAAAAATTAAAAATTAAAAAAAAAATTCCTTTGAATCAGTTCTAATGAGATGGATGAAACTGGAGCCCATTATACAGAGTGAAGTAAGCCAGAAAGATAAACACCAATACAGTATACTATGGAATTTTAAAAGATGGTTATACAATAACCCTATGTGCAAAACAGAAAAAGAGACACAGACGTACAGATCAGACTTTTAGTCTCCGTGGGAGAAGGCGAGGGTGGGATGTTCGGAGAGAACAGCATTGAAACAAGTATACTATCAAGGGTGAAACAGATCACCAGTCCAGGTTGGATACATGAGACAAGTGCTCAGTGAGCACTGGGAAGACCCAGAGGGATGTGATGGAGAGGGAGGCGGGAGGGGGTAACGGGATGGGGAACACATGTAAATCCATGGCTGATTCATCAATGTATGGCAAAAACCACTACAATATTGTAAAGTAATTAGCCTCCAACTAATAAAAATAAATGGAAAAAAAATTAAAACACACACACACAAAAATGTGTCCAAAATGTGGCTATACATTATGTTTTCATTTTGGTTTCTTGCTCCCTCTTTGCTATATGTCACATTTTAATGTCACATTTCTGAGAAAATTAAGATTTGACAATTATACATTAGAATAATATATGCAATATTGATTTACTTATATCCCCTTTCTGTACCTTTATATCTTATTACCAAATTCAAAAAATTTTTCTTCTAAAAAAAGTGGTATAAAGTTTTATTATATGAATGATTCTGTGATTTCTAACCAAAGAGAATCCGAATGCTGTTTTGAAAACTCTCAGGTTACTCAGTTTCTATTTATGGGAGCATAAACTAATGTGTAAACTAAAAGACAGTGATGCTATATAATGCACATTTTAAAGTATGTGGTTTTCATTTTCTTTTTACCAACACATCTCCACTTACAAATTAACTTCCTATTAAATCTGCTTTTGCTAATGGTTTATTTTAATAATCAGTATTTAAAGTCTTATTTAAGTTCTGTATTTAAGCTATTCTAACATAGCTCTGAAAGTAAATGCTGTTAGTATCAAACCATACTATACTCACAAAAGTGTAATTTTTAAAAATTATAATTTTAAATATTTTTTCGTATAAAACAATTGGAACATAATATGTGCCTTTGCTTGCAAAGCAGAAGTTAAATGGACATTATTAATCTAAAGAAAATTGTAGTTTAAATGTTTTCTTATTTTATGCTGAATAAGTATAAATGATATATTTATTTGGTGATAATTATCTGATTTTCCAGTTATATAAAGTATGCATGCATTTGTGTATATTTAATATAGTTGCCTTAAAACTTAACAGAAGCAATTTACTATTTGTGTAAAATTTATTTTCATTATTAATTAGAACTCTGAAAATCTGATACAATATTGTGCCCTGGGAATAAATAGTTTTCACATACACTGCAAGTAAGTATGTAAGCTGAAATTCTATATAAAAACTAGTCAAAAATTCTCCCTTTCCTGTAGACACATACAAAATACACTTAAGTTTGACATGATAGGTCTGCTCACTGGGAGAGAGAATTTAAGACTTTCCTTTATTTGTCTGTGCTTTGGCTTGAACAAACATTTTGTACCACTTTAAACTTGACTACAAAGTGTTTTATAAGCTTCTTTACAGACTTTGCAAGTTATTGAGGTTAATGGTCAATGCAATTGCTATCTCTTATGCAATAAACTGCTTTATTTTGCCTGTGAATTCTCTAAGAAGTAACACAAGCATAAAGGGTATATTCAGAATACATGAAATATAATCCTATTAGAGTAGTCAACTAAATTACAGAATCTCTGAAGCAAAAAAGCTGCCAACTCTGTAAAATAATGGTTTTTCTTTTCTTGAATGAAGTGAAATGATAAAGCTGCTGATTTCAATAAAAGAATTTGAGCCAAAAAGTAAGAGTCATACAAAATGAGCCTAATAAAATTGGAATGACAGTACACAAAATCTCTTTGATGATTGCATTGAAGGAAAAGAAAAGAGGTGATCAAAATGGCTATGAATACTGTTACTCATTTTTAAAAAGAATAAAGAAGAACAGCAGTAGAGATAAGCTACTGCCTCACTCAAGTTTGCTATCCCAAACCACCTGTTAAAGTATAGTGTCATCACTGTATTGATCATAGTCAAAGTCTTGTTCATTAAAAATAGTAATGTTTCTAGACACTGGAAACTAGATTGCTAACTAGAGACCTAAAATACACTGCTAAGTCATGTTACTGATAATATATTTAATAATGGTGGCTTACATCACTTCTATTTTATAACTTGGATAGTCATTCATATTGTAGTTGGAGCCTCTACAAGTTTTACATACTTGGTATATTGCAATATTTGCTATTTAATCCTTGTCAGTCTCTTCATTCTATTTTTAACATTTTCCCTGTTATTTTCCCACAAATAAAAGCTATAAATTCCAAAATAACCTCTAACTAAAATGTATTCATATTCGGTGACTAAGTAATTTGATAGATGAAATTAATTAAGTCAAGAAAGGAACAGACAGAAGCAAGTTTGGAAAGCATTCTGCTTTTACCCACCTCCTTTCTACTGAGCTAAAATCTAAGAACAATATCTTAAGGGAAAGAATTAGAAACTAAATATACTTACCAGACACACTGTTAAGCAAATGGCAATGATTAAATTTGGGAGGTGGAAAATCTATACAAAAACAGTTATTGCTGTGTCCTTTCAGCAGTGGCAGATTTTAAAAGTTTGTTCTGGTTCAAACTTCCAAAAACTCAAAGACGGTTAAGTATGTTACTCTTCATTAATGTGGATAGCAATATGAGGAAAGTTTCTTAGCATACAATATATGTACCCACTCCAGTACTCTTGCCTGGAGAATCCCAGGGATGGGGGAGCCTCGTGGGCTGCCGTCTATGGGGTCGCACAGAGTCAGACACGACTGAAGCGACTTAGCAGCAGCAGCAGCAGCAGCAGCAGCAGCAGTAGTACACTTTGACTACCTAATATGTGCCATGAGCTGAGGATATAAAGTTGGGTATACCAGAAGTCCTCACCCTCAAGGAAATCATATTAGTATACTGAAACACATTGCTATTTATTGGTTACCAGGCAATGTTAGATACACATATCTCACTGCACTCAGTAAAATATATGCTAAAATCCCTGTTTTATAGATTAAGTAAATATTATGTGACCATGAAAACCAATACAAATAAACAAAATAAACACTAGAATAATATATGTCAAATGCTATCTAAGAACAAAGGAAGAGTTGATTCCTTATTTAACACAAAACTTCACCAAGGCATTCAAGCGTTAGCACTGAAATATAGTCTTTTCAGGGCTTCCCTGGTGGCCCAGTGATGAAGAATCCGCTTGCCAATGCAGGAGACACGGGTTTGATCTCTGGTCTGTGAAGATCCTCCATTCCATGGAGCAACTAAGCCTGTGGGTCACAACTACTGAGCCCACGTGCTCCAGGGCCCAGGAGCCACAGCTACTGAAGTCTGTGCACTCCCGAACTTGTGCTCTGTAAAAGAGAAGCCATGCAGTTAGAAGACCATGGGCCTCAACCAGAGAAAGCCAGTGCAGCAGTCAGGACCCAGCAGAGCCAATCATAAAGTAAATCGATCAATAAAAATTCAAACACGGTCTTTTCAGATGAGCCAACAAGGAAAATAGTTTGAATATAATATATTAGTTATCTACTTCTGCTGAAAAACACATTTACTATTTCACTGTTTCGGTAGGTCAGGAATCTGGGCATAGCTGGTCTGGGTCTTCTTTATGATTGTTTATTACTTTTGTGGGGAAGGGTCTTCTTTAGAATTCACAAGGCTGCAATTTAAAGTACTGGCCAGGACTGCAGTCTCCTCTGATGCCTTAATGAGGGAGAGCCAGGGGAGACTGCTGAGATTCCTGACAGAATAAAGCTTCTTGTGGTTTTAAGGCTGAGGTTTTTGCTTTCTAAATGCCTGCTGACCGGAGAGCATTCCTAGCTCCTAGAAGCTGCCCACAGTTCTCTGGAATGTGAGCACCCTCCACATTCCCTCAAAGTTAGCAAGGGAGAGAAATTCCTGTAAGGTGGGCGTTGCGGTCTTACGTAATACTAACCAGTCGCACCATCACATATATCTTGTCATCCTCACCATAGTCTGTGGTGAGAAGCAAGTCATGGATCCCACCACATTCGAGGTTAGGGAATCATACAAGGACATGAACGTGAGGAGTGATGGTCACGAGAGTCACTCTGGAAGTTGATCTGCCACAGATAGTATTAAATAAAGAAGATGACCTCTAAGTGAAGTACAAAGAGCAAATAGATAAGTAGAGAAACAGGTGGGAAGAACCGAGACTTAAATTTGCCTTAGAAGAGGGTACTCGATTATATTTCTGGTAATGTTGAATCTTTCTTGTTTCAAAATCCAAAATTATAGGAACACTCCAAGGGATTGGTATAATAATAGCAATAACAGTTGTCGCTTTGCTAATGTTATACATTACAAGTGTTGAGTTTATATATGTAACTCCCAAATTTAGAAAATAAAAATAGAATTTCTCTTAATTTTGAATTCAGATAGAAATGTTTAAAAAGTGCATATATATGCATATATTAATATTTGTATAGGTGTCTAATGTAAGTATTCTCAAAAATTTGGAATGTACTTATACTAAAATATTATTCATTATTTATCTGAAATTCAAATTTAACAACTATTAACTCTGTTCTAATTAACAACTCTAGTTATATGTGTGATACCTTATTTATTAATATGAGGTACTTATTAGTAACATCATTATCATTTTCATCAACATCCTAAAGATAATTTATTATTAAAACTTAAAAATTTAAGTCCTTGTGCAAAGTACAGGGTTTTAAAGTGTTAAGACAGGCATTCAACTACAGTTTTAACACAAAAGAGACTGCTGTTTTGACCTTTATAATATACTGCTTTTCAGCTTAAAATAATATTGCTTAGTGTTTATTTCAATCAATAAGCTAACATTTACTCAGTGAGCTAAAATCTAAGAACAATATCTTAAGGGAAAGAATTAGAAACTAAATATACTTACCAGACACACTGTTAAGCAAATGGCAATGATTAAATTTGGGAGGTGGAAAATCTATACAAGAACAGCTATTGCTGTGTCCTTTCAGCAGTGGCAGATTAAAAAAACAGAAATCCAACGGGGAGAAAATGAGGGATGTGGGTGGAATCCTGCTGCAATAAAGAGATTACCATATGTAAAATTCTTAGAATCCTTTGGTTATTTTATTGCTAGTTCCCCATTTTGTAAAGCTATCAAATCTGTGCTGGATTCAGCTTCAGCAAAGACTTCTTTCCAACTTGACTTTTATTCTTCTACTGGGCATTGCTTTAATATTTTTATAATCTAGCAAATTCTCTCTTTCTTTCCCTGCAGGAGAATGGAAGCTGGTATAAGCCTCCAAAATAAACAAGTCATTTGAGTCAAAATGAGTCATTTCTCCTGAGAAGACATTGCATTCTCCATGTCTAGTAACCTTATCAACACTGTCTTTTGTTTGGAGGCCTGAGATGTATATTACAAAGTACTTCTGGATCAAATTATCACTGTCATTAAGATGGAAAGATTTAAACATGTTCAAAGAGCATGCACAGTGGAAACAGCCATAGAAGAAAAAAGGAAGGGGAGGAAGGGAGTTTAGAATTGATGGTTGAATGTTATGTCAGGCTTTTCTAGTCATCACAATCACAGTAGATCACATCAGCTCTTACTAACTAGAACACAGCTGTTACAGAATATATTGAATATACTTCTATATTGGCTCCAATATCTCTCCCTTCTTTCATCTTATTTCAACTTCCTGGCCCTTCATTTTTAGCCAAAGTGTAAAACATGGGGCAGAAGATGGTCAATTGCCTTTTTACTTCAAAATTTTCCAAAGAAAACAAGCAAATTGGATTTTTACGTATGCCTGTTGAAATAGATTAAGCTATATTTTGGAAATACAAAGCCTCTGAATTTCTGTTGCTTAATGCAATCAAAACGTATTTTCTCTTAATTTATGTTCCCAAAATAAGTGGCAGGAAGTTCTACTGCCTATACAGTTAACCCTTGAATAACTTAGAGGTTAGAGGCACTATCCTCTTTGTAGTTGAAAATTTAAGAATAATTTTGAGTCAGCTCTCCATATCTGCTATTCTTTAAATCCCAGGTCCCAAATCCATGGGTTCAACCAACCAGGGGTTGTGTAGTATTGTAGTATTTACCACTGAAAAAACAAAAAAGGTATCAGTGGACTCGTATAGTTCAAACCCATGTTGCTCAAGGGTCAACTGTACCATGAACAGATCCAGGTAACAAGAGACTGCATCTCAGGAAAGGAAAGTTTAGAGTCACATATCCATGCATGGATTCTTAAAGTCCCTACCCAGGAGTCACACAAGTCACTTTTGTTCCATTACACTGGCTCAAAATGTAATGTTCCATTACACTGAAAAGAAAAAAGTTCAATTCTACTATTGGCTTAGAAGGTGAGCCAGAAATTTTTTGTAAAAAGTTAAAGTTGTGAACAATCTTAATTTAAAAGACCCTTTCAAAAAAGATCACCTTATTGAATGTTTATGGAAGATTAAAAAAGCAGATGGATCAATATTTATTCCTGAAAATTAAAGAAAACACCTAGTTAGAAAGGCATAACATTGGTAGTGCTAGAGATATATCATGAGTACATCTCCATAATTTTATCAAATATTTCCTTAAGAAAAACAAAAGAAGTGGCTCTTTTGATATATCAGTAATAAGTACATTTTTTCCACTAATCAGAATAAATTTCTTAAAGGAGGGTCTTCATTCAGATTATTTAAGAAAATAGAAAGCAAGTAATTAATGTATTTCCTTAACTCCTTTCACCCTTCTTATTCTTAGGGCAATCAACTCACAACTGTCATCATCTGAAGGCTTTATGAGAAATATGTGAATATTCACTCCATATATGATTACCAACTTGCATTCAAAAAATCAAAGTGTTTATGAATGCCTGAATGTTTTCTTCATCATGAACCTAAGCTGATATCACTGGGTATACTTTTTATGTGAAGTAATTTTGAAAATTCAGCCATAGATAAAAGGTACACAGTTTTCATAAATCTTTGTATATGACATATCAAATATGCAAAATACAGAGTAAATTGAAACGCAGCCACAATTTGAAGGGATTGAATTATGTGAATTTAAGTGTGACTATCACAGAATTACATTATTTTATTGTTCTACTTTTCCTTCCTTCTTACCCACTGCTTTTAAAAGAAACAGATTATTAGAAAAAAAATAATTTAGTAGCTTCATCCTACAGTATTTCAACTCAATTCTTATCAACAACTATTGTTAAACCAACATATTTTACACGGCACCTTACCAGGCATTAAGAAAACATAACGTCAAAAATGTATACAGTTAATTTCTGCCCTTGGGTGTGTTTTACTTTGTTTTCCCCCCTCATGTTCCTATGGTCACTCTTTGGGGATGTTACTCTTCTTTTTTATGGCAATTAATTACTGCATAGAGCAGGAATGACCAGTAGAACACAAGATAGACCTTTGTTCTGTGAGACTGGTTTCAACAGAGAAGCTTGTTGTGATTTTCTAGGATGTTGAACGGAGTAAATCATCTCCTTTTTGGACCTCAAAGTCATAATGCTATGAGAGAGGGACTAGAAAGTGCAGTGATAGCAATCTCTCTAGGGCAGAAAGAAGAGAAAAAAGGAGATTGTGAGCTTGTTTTAACAACGGGTGATGGAGGTAATAAGTACAGGTGGAATATGGGGGTTGACCTTAATTCTGAAAAGCCTCAGAGGCCACTGAAATTGTATATAGTTCTGTTTCTTTTATTATTTCTTTGGAATTTTGTTCTATAACCCATAGTCTTGACCTGTCACATAAAAGTATGTTTAAAATGAAGAAAAGCAAAAATAAAAGATTATGTCAGCAATTTTGTGCTCAGTTTTCTGGAATAGAAGTAAAAAATGTGCAAAAAGCTCTCAGTTTATGTAAGCAAATAGCATTTCAGTCAATATAAGAGATGTTGCTGTGCTTGATTAGATAGAGGAAGGATCTCTACTTGATTATTTTTCATTTGATATCATTTGTTATTAGTTTTTTTTAAAGTGTGTTTGCTTTCTTTAAGCTTAAATTTGTAACTATAGAACAAGATAAGAATACAAAAAATAAAAAAGCAATTTTCTTAATTAAAAATTCCAACTAATTGAATGTGTATCTCCTCCTCACTACTTGAAATGTTGTAGAAGGAAAGATAAGATTTGAAATGCAGGTACTTATATATCAAATATTAAAAGTTGCATAAAAAGTCAAAACTATTGAGTATTCAAAACATCCAGTAATAGCAGTATATACATATCACTACAAGAGGTAAAGAGACTGACCAACAGAAGTTCTGACAGAGGGCAAATAAACACTAGAAGAATGAAAAGGTTACAAGCCATGACTTTATGGCATGTTACAGAAATGAGACCTTTAACTGCTATGAATATATTTTCTTTATTTGATAATTTCAGTTTATATATTTACTGTCTTCTTCTTTGTCATTTTCATCTTCTTCCTGCTCCCTCTGCCTCTTCCCTTTTTTTCTCATTATTAATATAAAGATTGCCATTTGTATTTAATGTTAAAATTTAGTCCTTAGGTTATTAAAAGTAGAACTGTTGCTATTTTAGAGATCAATTAACATCATTTGAACATGTCACTGTTAATGTGGTTGTGAAGTGTGGGGAGGAGAAATTTTCTATAATTCTCTGATTAAGTCACAATCTCTTGAGACTGTGTTTCAGGAATATAGCCTTCACAACTGTTTCTGTGGCTTCCCTCACAGCTCAGCGACTAAACCACCACCACAGGAGTCTAACTTTTTTATCCCTTTCCATCACTCCTCTCTTAGTTGCAATATTCCTAACCCATTGACTTTAATCTCTCTCCGTTGCTGATTATGGGGTTTCTTTCCTCAGTTGAGTCAGGAAGGCTGTCGCAAGTTAGAGTAGGACTGGAGTTTCCTTACCCTACGTGGGACGGGTTTCCAGTATCGCCCATGGTGGCATCTTTCCCCTGAAAAGTAGGCCTTTACTAGGGAGGGAAACCTGGGAGGTTTGCACACTGGCTCCTTCCGTCCCACTGCCAGGGCCACTAGAGGGACCATCCTTGAATCCTGGTGGTGAGAATCTAGTGGTGTTCCTGGGGGTAAACTAATGAAAGTGTGGGGCCCAGCTGTGATTGTTGACCCAGGATTTGCCCAGTTGCACACTGATCTATACTCAGCTTCCAAGAATTAGTCAAACTTACTAATTAAGTACTTGTCCACCGTTCCTCTCAGCTTATGGTGCCCAGGAGATTCTGCTCCATATAAGCAAATCTTGGATCTTAGAACTCTCTGGGTGTGCCTCTCTCTCCAGATTTCATGGTTGCTCTTTGTTCTATGACCTTAGCTCTCTGATGAGTCCAAGAAGAGTTTATTATTATTATTATCGACTAGCTTTTTCTTGTTACAAGGACAGAAGTGGTAATCTCCAAACTTTATATATCAGAGCTGAAGTGACTATCTTCATCTTTTAAAAGAGAAATAAAAATATCACTTGTAAAAGATTCAGTATTAAATTTGCAAATGAAAATAATAATTTGGTTTTATAAATTATCAAATGTTATGAAAGAATTTGATACTCTTACAGACTTAAGTTAAAATATTTTAGGGATTGTTAACCTTCCCTTTTATCCTTCACATTCAAAGTGAATGAATAAGTACCTATGTTTTTGTTTCTTCCTTACACGAGATGACTGCTTTCCTTAAACTATTTAGCCAATATCTTTTTAGTATAGACTTTTATCTTGCCTTTAAATATCCATCAGAAACTGTGAACCTTCTTTGTTCACTTTTTTAATGCCTGTGTTGAAGCTACCAGAAACAACACTTTGAAATCATAAAAATCATTAAGCCTTTTGATCTAACTCTTTCTGATGTCACTTCCCCATCTGGAATTTTGGATGCCATTTGGATTCTTCCGGCTGATGGTACTTCTTTTATACACATACTTTTTGCTTCTGTTACTTGAGGTGATGATTGATCCAGATCAACTTGTCAGTGTTCTTTTTTGTTTGGTCAGCAGGACAGCTGTTCTTTTCTTAAGAACACTGGAAATATTTCTCGACTTTATAGAAATATGGTAGCTTTATGATGCTTGCTGTAAATTTGAACATAGCATTATGGCAAGAAAACCAATAACAGTTAATTACTGCTGATTAGCATGGTAAAGTAGGCAGGTCATAGAACCCAGATCCAGGAAACGGGCTGTGTATCTGGACAAAGAGTGCACCTCTGGAACTCTAGTCCAAGCTATCAATAGTAGTGTTCATTTTGAAAGTTCTCTAAAATTATTTTACAAATATCTGTTGAAAAGTAACTCTGCCAGATACCTCTCTAAATACAGTATTCTGTGATAAAGAACAAAGGTAAGTTTCCTGAGATAAATCCTAGAAAAAGATGGTTAACAATAAATAAGGGAAAAAAAATGAAGACAGAAAAATTTCAAGTGGTGATGCGTATTCTACACAAGATTAAAGTAAGATGATTTGATAGATTTGTTGGGTGGTACTTCAGATGAGGTGATTGTGTGTGTGTGTGTTAGTTGCTCAGTCGTGTCTAACTTTTTGCAACCTCACGGACTGTAGTCTGCCAGGCTCCTCTGTCCAAGGAGTTCTCCAGGCAAGAATAGAGTGGATTGTCATGCCCTTCTCCAGGGATGACGTGATTAGTAGGAGTCAGCCATCAAAGGTGAAAGAAACACTAATGCAAGTTCCCAAGATAGGAATAAGTTCAGCAAAATTTAGACTCCCAGGAGAATATTAGGTTTTCTAGAAGGTATAGAGCAACAGAGACACATTATAAATTGAAAAATAGAGAAATCAGGGTCTGATTATATAAGAATCTGTAAGTTAGGTAGGGAGTTCAGGTTCTATTGAAAGAATAATCAGAAGCCATTGACAAATATCCTTTTAACTCCATGATAAAAGTACTGCTTCTTGAAACAAAGCTGATCTTCATTCTTTGAAAATATGGAGGTTAAAATATTCTTATGTAAAAACAAAATAACAAAGCTACATTATGTCTGTGAAATGACATCTGGTATTTTAATACATTTATTTAAATTTATTATCTCATCTGCAAATTATAATCTTGAGAAGACATCTTCAAACGAGAAAGTAAATTTGAAGGTATATCTGTGTAAGGGTTTGTATAGTTATATAATTTTGGTTAGAAATTAATTGTTTCACTTATTTTCTACATGAGAAAAGTTAGCTCATAATTTTTAAAGAATGTGTCATAAATTATTGAATCAAGCAGTGTCTGATACAGGATCCAAGCCTTAGTTTTCAAGTACTCATCTTTTTATAAAAGCAACATATTTTATCTGTGCAAGATGTAAATCCACACATATATATCTTTCTGTGAAAAGTTGATGCTTCCTTCAACTTTTTCCCATTTGTTATGGATTGACTCAACTCTCAAAACTGTTTTCTTTGCTTTTACAGACATTTTTCTTTATTATTGATTTTGTTATAAAATAGATCTATGAATTTTTTTCCTTCTTCTGGGTTTTCTTCTTTCCTGCTAGAGTCATCTTATACAACAGTGCTATGAGAGCTATATGTTTTATATCTTTTTCCATGTTTCATAAGTAATTACATTCTCCCTTCAAGGAAACTGTTTATTTCTTTTATATATTTGAGAATTCTAACTTTTGTAATGCATGATATCTAAGAGAGATGTTGAAACCTTAAATTATTATTTTCCTTTGTAATTTTTCTTTCATAAAAGCATAATAATTTATGCAATATTTGTGCTCATTCTTTATTCCTCGTGAAAACTGCACTCAAGTTAATTGATTTAATTCATTAACTATTTATGATTGCTTACCAGGTGTCAGACACTTGGTAGGCATGAGAAAATAATAGGAAACAGAACATGACTGAAACTTCAAATCATGGATTTGACTACACTTAAAAAGAATTTTCAAGAAAATTTGTGAATTGCATTCTGGAGCAGAGTTAAGGCTGTGGCATGATGAATGAAGTTTGCCTTAAACAAAAGAGAAAGCAAAACTTTAAATTAAAAAAAACTGAATATTTGATGCAAATTTTTAAGCCTCCAAACATTGTGTCTCTAGTCACAGTTGCAAGTTGTCTTTAGACCCTGATCAACACCCTTGATAGCGGGCAGAGCTGAACTAAGACAAAAAGTTCAGGTGAAGATCTGGGGAGAAAGCCAATAGGGTCCCTCTAGTGTATGTATGTGCTCGCTTCGGCAGCACATATACTAAAATTGGAACGATACAGGGAAAACTAGCATGGCCCCTGAGCAAGGATGACACGCAAATTCGTGAAGCATTCCATACTTTTTGGAGAAGGGCATGGCAACCCACTCCAGCATTCTTGCCTGGAGAATCCGCATGGACAGAGGAGCCTGATGGGCTACAGTCCATGGGGTCGCAAAGAGTCAGACATGACTAAGTGACTAAACACAGTGTATGTATGCTGATAAGAGATCCCTTTTCTCTCCTTCATGATGCTGCAGACTTGATGTTAAATACAGATATTTCTTTATGGTTAAAACATGACAACCCTGCCATTTTTCACTACATTAGAAAATGATGTCCTTTACAGAAAAATTTTGTCATATGTCTTCCTCAAGTGGTGGGAAAAAAAAAAAAAAAAAGGAGCCCAGTAAGTTTTGCTAAATAATTGCTAAGACAAAGATCAGAATAAGGATAGAACTTTGTTTTGCAAACCAAAGTATAATTTTTTGATGTTCCATCTGACTATACACACACACACACATCGCATTTTACTGTGTATTTTCTAGACACAGGTATCATCACGATAATACTGTGAAAGTATGAAGTGTTTTTATTTTGTAGTCTTTTTCAGACTTCTTACATGATCCATTGGAAAGGATATTGATTTGGCAATGGTGTCGTCAAAGGTTTGAATGCAATAGTAATAGCCTCATCCATCAAAGCGGACTAAAAGAATCACTGTGAAACTTACAAGATGAGTTTTATTGGTAACATGAATACATACTTGTCACTAGTAGCAACCATTTACTCATATGTAGGCAATTTATATGTTATAACCCAAATTTGTTTTGTTTTAATAAGTTATGGAGGCAATATGATGCAGCAGAGAAAGAGGGGAGAGACGGTTAGAATCTAAGCATCTAAGTAGTGAATTCCAGTGCTTTTATATAACTGTTTGATTTGGGAAATTGCATTTTACATATATGATCCTTAGTATCTCATTAGTAAAATGGTGTTGCAGTGTTGCCTGAGGATAAAATGAGATAATATGGATAACTATGCAATGCATTTGAAAATGCTTTACATACTTAAAATCTTCTGCAAAAAAAATCATTTATTATTGTTTAGAATTCTAATAATTCTAATAATATTTTAACTCAGAAACAATCTGACCAATGGTTGGTATATTCCTTGGGAGGTAAAATTGTTGGGCCAAATTTTGACTGCTTAACTATAAGCTTATCAACGGTTTTTGGCCAAAAACAATTGGGTGGGCATGTAGGCAGAAGTAACAGAATACCAATTTCAAGCTTGGTCCTTAGGAAGCATCATAAATTTGCACTCTTTCTCTTCCATCACTGTGATTGTCAGAGCACAGTTTGGTTTGCCTGCTGATCCAAGGAGAATCAGAGAAATCAGGATGACTAGATTTTGGTTTGAGCAGTGGTGTAGCCAGTGGCCCCTTTTGCGGAGATGAATAACTTAGGAATATGTAGGATAAGTGAAAAGTGGTTAGGCCACATTAAATATTTATTGGGCACCTGAATGTAGATATATAACAGGAAATTCTGTATCTGATTCAGAAACTCGTGGGAAGTGTTCAGAATGAAAATGCAAATTTCGCAATCAGTGTTATATAGATGTATTAAAAGCACAGCGATTGATGCAAAGAAATAGAGGAAAACAATAGAATGGGAAGGATTAGAGATCCCTTCAAGAAAATTAGAGATACCAAGGGAACATTTCATGCAGAGATGGACACAATAAAGGACAGAAATGTAGGGACCTAACAGAAGCAGAAGATATTAAGAAGAGGTGGCAAGAATACACAGAAGAACTGTACAAAAAAGATCTTCACGACCCAGATAATCATGATGGTGTGACCACTCCCCTAGAGCCAGGCATCCTGGAATATGAAGTCAAGTGGGCCTTAGGAAGCATCACTACAAACAAAGCTAGTAGAGGTGATGAAATACCAGTTGAGCTATTTCAAACCCTGAAAGATGATGCTGTGATAGTGCTGCCCTCAATATGCCATCACATTTGGAAAACTCAGCAGTGGTCACAGGACTGGAAAAGGTCAGTTTTCATTCCAATCCCAAAGAAAGGCAATGTCAAAGAATGTTTAAACTACCACATAATTGCACTCATCTTTCATGCTAGTAAAGTAATGCTTAAAATTTTCCAAGCCAGGCTTCAGCAATGCATGAACCGTGAACTTCCAGATGTTCAAGCTGGATTTAGAAAAGGCAGAGTAACCAGAGATCAAATTGCCAACATTCGCTGGATCACTGAAAAAGCAAGAGAGTTCCAGAAAAACATGTTTCTGCTTTATTGACTATGCCAAATCCTTTGACTGTGTGGATCACAATAAACTGTGGAAAATTCTAAAAGAGATGGAGGAGATGGGAATACCAGGCCACCTGACCTGCCTCTTGAGAAACCTGTATGCAGGTCAGGAAGCAACAGTTAGAACTGGACATGGAACAACAGACTTGGTTCCAAATAGGAAAAGTAGTACATCAAGGCTGTATATTGTCACCCTGCTTATTTAACTTATATGCAGAGTACATCATGAGGAACACTGGGCTGGATGAAACACAAGCTGGAATCAAGATTGCCGGGAGAAATATCAGTAACTTCAGATATGCAGATGACACCACCCTTATGACAGAAAGTGAAAAAGAATGAAAGAGCCTCTTGATGAAAGTAAAGTGAAACAGGAGACTGAAAATGTTGGCTCAAAGCTCAACATTCATAAAACTAAGATCACAGCATCCAGTCCCATCACTTCATGGCAAATAGATGGGGAAACAGTGGAAACAGTGGCTGACTTTATTTTTCTGGGCTCCAAAATCACTCCAGATGGTGACTTCAGCCATGAAACTAAAAGATGCTTACTCCTTGGAAGGAAAATTATGACCAACCTAGACAGCATATTAAAAAGCAGAGACATTACTTTGCCAACAAAGGTCCGTCTAGTCAAGGCTATGGTTTTTCCAGTGGTCATGTATGGATGTGAGAGTTGGACTGTAAAGAAAGCTGAGCACCGAAGTATTGATGCTTTTGAACTGTGGTGTTGGAGAAGACTCTTGAGAGTCCCTTGGACTGCAAGGAGTTCCAACCAGTCCATCTTGAAGATCAGTCCTGGGTTTTCATTGGAAGTACTGATGCTGAAGCTGAAACTCCAGTACTTTGACCACCTGATGTGAAGATCTGACTCATTTGAAAAGACCCTGATGCTGGGAAAGATTGAGGGCAGGAAGAGAAGGGGATGACAGAGGATGACATGGTTGGGTGGCATCACCGACTCAATGGACATGGGTTTGGGTGGACTCCAGGAGTTGGTGATGGACAGGGAGGCCTGGCGCCCTGCGGTTCATGGGGTCACAAAGAGCACGACTGAGCGACTGAACTGAACTGAACTGAAAAGCATGGGATTGAATAAGATCATCTAAGGAATGCCTGTGCATGAAGAAGGGAAAACAGGAGACCTTTAATTAAGTCTTATAATACTCTAATATTTAGAGTTAAAGTGAAGAAAGAGGAATCTGCAGAAACTGAGGAGAGATAGCAATTTGGAAGGAAGAGTAAGGTCATGATGTCCCTGAATATAAGTTTAAAAGAAATGTTTCTGGAGGGAGTGAGCAAATATGTAAAATCTAATTAAGAATTTGGATAGTTGGGTGAGTTAAGGACTGAAATCAACCATTTCTTTTGGTAAGATATAATTCCCTTGTGAGCTTGAATAGAAATGTCGCAGTGGAGTGAAGGTGTAATTATTTTAGAACTATCATAGGATAGTAAGAATGGAATAAATAGGTGGTCAAACTTTTATTTTTAAAGAAATATATATTACATATCTGTATATTGCCAGGAGAGAGGCAATAAAAGGAAATTATATTTGTGTAAATAAGAGGAGATAATTTCAGAAGCAAAGCCTTTCAATAGGAGAAAGAAGAGTCTGTGATCCAGGTAATTTTAGGTGATTTTCTTAGAGAGGAGCAAGATTAGTTGTTCTACCTTAACATGATTGAATGCAGAATATATGGGTATTCATTTAGGTAGATAGGCAGATTTGGTATTGGGAGTGAAGCAATCTGACATTTATTTTATCACAGCTTCTAAATCCTTATAAAATAAGAACACAGGCTGTACACTGAAAATAAGGTAAGTTGGATGATTTGGGAGAGAGGCAAATTACGAGTGGTCATCTTAAAAAACTGTAGAGATAAGATAGTAGGAAATATAGGAAGAGCAACTAAGATGTATGGTCACAATTTAAAATAAAACCAGTCAGCAAGTTTGTGATTTTTTTCCTGTCATGTTTTAGCTTCTCCGCTAGAAGCACAAATACACTGAGTTGAGATTAACCAGGTTAGGGATTCTCCAGGTACCAGTCTAGTTGATTCCACTGTCATATTGGTGTAAAAGAACAGAACCATAATTTATACAAAGGCTGATGAGGATCCATAAAAGGCAACCATCCACCTTATATTAATTCAGTATTCCGTGTCACTTTGATATCAGACACCTCCATACTAACATGTAGTTCTGTGTCTGTTTCAGTAAAACTGAGAAAACATGAAGAATCACACACTGGTTCTCTAATATTTGTACCAAAATGTGGCATTTACCACTTCTATTCATACTTCATTAGTCAAAGTTGGTCAATTCAAACGGGCCGTAGAAAGCCCCTGTGTATGCACCAAGTCAGTTCAGTTTCACTGGACTCTTTGTGACCCTATGGATGGTAGCCGACCAGACTCTGTCCATGAAATCCTCCAGGCAAAAATACCAGAGCAGGTTCCCAAGCCCTCCTCCAGGGGCATCTTTCTGACCCAAGGATCAAACCCAAGTCTCTTATGCTTCCTACATTGGCAGGAGAGTTCTTTACCTTTAGTGTCACCTGGGAAGCTATAAAATGGTCCTAGACCCAGGGTATAAGGAGGATCAGATACACTGGTGAAGCTTGAATGGGATGGAGGGATGATGAAGCAGTATGGTGGACAGTATGTTCGAAAGTGTTGTTCTAGTAATGTTTCAACTTTGTAAAACAAGGGAAATTTTTTTTAAAGGCAGTAAGCCAATTTCTTGCCAGACAGCTGGCAAGAAACCCCAAATATATGGAAGTCCCAAAGATATGGAGGTCCATAACTGTTTATGTTTTGCTGAAAATGGGATAGTAGACTAAGTGAGATAGAAAAAAGTAATGGAATGTAAGTGGAAGGACTTCCCTGTGGTAAAGTGGTGATCCAGTGACTAAGGCTTCTTGCTCCCAATGCAGAGGGCCCAGTTTGATACCTGGTCAGGGAAATAGATTCCACATTCTGCAACTAAAGATTCCATATACCTTGCTGCAACTAATGATTTCATGTGTTGCAATTAAGACCCAGTGCAGCCAACCAAATAAATATTTTTTTAAAAAGACTTTTCCGAACAAAATATATAATAAAAAAAGAAAAACATAAGTGAAGGCCAAAGAATGAGCATTGATATATAATTTTTAGAACTTGTTTTATACAGGAACCATTTTCAATGTTACTTATTACCAATGGGAATGGAAATTAATGAAGTTTAGGAGAAAATGTCACTAAAAGTCAAACTGATTATGGAAATAGGACTTCTAATAACTGAGAAACAGACATTTGAAAGGCTGTATATATAAATATTGCAATTTTCCATGGTGATAAAAAGATGATGAGCCTGGTATTAAATCGTCAGTGAATGAAGGAGTTAAAGCAGGAATGTGTATAGACATTGCATTGCATGGATAAGATGGGGAGGATAGTATAAACTAAAGAGAGTGACTGACTTGCTGAAGGAGGAGAAACAATGATGTGGCTGTGCAGAGGAGGAATGGATTCCCTTCCTTTGGTCCAGACCTGTGTATAAGGATAATAGAAGGACCACCATGGAAAGAAAAAGAACATAAGCAAAAATGCAGACACCTTTGAAACTGCTGCAGGGGAAAAGCAGGGGCTGAGGGGGATCACGGAATTTGAAAGAATAAGAATTATATTCAAACACTAAGAAAGAGCTTGTAAAGATATAAAGGATTTTCTATTAACAGTACAGTGACTGTGGAGAGTCAGGAAATGGTAGGACCTTGGGTCCAATTAGGGGATGTATAGAGCCATGTGGGTGGTTGTGAAAGTTTAGGATTTTAGTTGTTTCTGAAGTAAGCAGGCTAGAAAATAATTAGATTAGTAGTGATGGTTTCTTAGGGGAAATTAGGTGATCAATTATAACTATAGCTTCCTTATTAGAATTAATCTGTTAGAACAGTCTGTAAGATGACTAACTGCAAAACAAAGAAGGCCTTACCAAGAGCGTGAGATGCTCTCCAGATCTCCATAAATCTTGTTTGGAGCTATCCCCATTGGGGGGCATATGGCTTCCCTGGTGGCTGAGACAGTGAATAATCTTCCTGCAATGTGGGAGACCCAGGTTCAATTCCTGGGTAGGAATGATGCCCTGGAGAAGGAAATGACAACCCACTCCAGTACTCTTACCTGGAGAATCCCCAAGGACACAGAAGCCTGGCGGGCTACAGTCCATGGGGGTCACAAATAGTCCAACAGGACTGAGTGACTAACACTTTCACTTTCACCATTAAGGGGAATAGTGACAGAGGAAGACATAACTTTGTGTCTGTGAGTTTTAGAACAGGATGAGTTAGGGATAGAGAAGGAGTGATATTGCTAAGAGCACTTGCTCCTCTAGATGGTTTTCTAGTTTGCAAATAACGATAATTTCTACCTTAACCTTCTACTGTTAATATTTTATGCTTTGTGGTTGCAAGCACAACCCATAAAAATCCAGAGTAACAGTGTGTATATCCAGGTACTTATTAGCTGTGTTCTCAGAAAAGTTACTAAACCTCTCTGGGTGTTGGTTCCTATATCTGGGAAACTACTACATAGAGTTGCCACAAGGATTAGATGAGGTGTAATATATGCAAAGCATTTAGAAATATGCTTGGCATGTAGATTTTGACATTATCATTATTCAGTTCAGTTCAGTTCAGTCACTCAGTCCTGTCTGACTCTTTGTGACCCACGGACTGCAGCATGGCAGTCTTCCCTGTCCATCACCAACTCCTGGAGCTTGCTCAAACTCATGCCACTGAGTCGGTGATGCCATCCAACCATCTCATCCTCTGTCGTCCCTCCCTTTCTCCTCCTGCCTTCAATCTTTCCCAGCATCAGAGTCTTTTCAAATGAGTCAGTTCTTCATATGAGGTGGCCAAAGTATTGGAGTTTCAGCTTCAACATCAGTCCTTCCAATGAATTTTCAGGACTGATTTCCTTTAGGATGGACTGGTTGGATCTCCTTGCTGTCCAAGGGACTCTCAAAAGTCTTCTCCAACACCACAGTTCAAAAGCATCAATTCTTAAAAAAAAAAAAAAAAAGCATCAATTCTGCGCTCAGCTTTCTTTAAGTCCAACTCTCACATCCATACATGACTACTGGAAATATCATAACTTTGGATAGATGGACCTTTTCTGGCAAAGTAATGTCTCTGCTTTTTAATATTCTGTTGGTCATAGCTTTTCCTCCTAGGAGCAAGCATCTTTTAATTTCATGGCTGCAGTCACCATCTGCAGTGATTTTGGAGCCCTAGAAAATAAAGTCAGCCACTGTTTCCACTGTTTCCCCATCTATTTCCCATGAAGTGATGGGACTGAATGCCACAATCTTCATTTTCTGAATGTTGAGTTTCAAGCCAGCTTTTTCACTCTCCTCTTTCACTTTCGTCAAGAGGCTCTTTAGTTCTTCGCTTTCTGCCATAAGGGTGGTTATTGCCATAAACAACTGTTAGCATCTCTTTTCATTGAACAAACATGCCAACACATGGCTCAATTATTTTTCTACTTTTACTGTGCTGTGTGCTGTACTTAGTCACTCAGTCGTGTCCAACTCTTTGTGACCCCATGGACTGTAGCCTGTCAGGTTCCTCTGTCCATGGGGATTCTCCAGGCAAGAATACTGGAGTGGGTTGCCATGCCCTTTAGGAGATCTTCCCAACCCAGATATTGAACCCAGGTATCCTGCATTGCAAGCAGATTCTTTATCATCTGAACATTCAGGGAAGCCCAAGAATATGTGAGTGGGTAGCGTATCAAATCAAATCCCTGATTTGAACCAGGGTCTCCTGCATTGCAGGTGGATTCTTTACCAGCTGAACTTTCAGGGAAGCCCAATTTTTTTCTATTTTTAGAATATATCTATTCTTGATCATACAGTGGAAATCAACCCTGAATATTTATTAGAAGGACTGATGCTGAAGGTGAAGCTCCAATACTTTCGCCCCCTGATATGAAAAGCCGACTCATTGGTAAGGATGCTGATGCTGGGAAATTCTGAGGGCAAGGAGAGAAGGGAGTGACAGAGGATGAGGTGGTTTGATGGCATCACTGACTCAATGGACATGAGTTTGAGCAAACTCAGGGAGATAGCAAAGGCCAGGGAAGCCTGGCATGCTGCTGTTCATTGAATTGCAAATATTTGGACACAACTTAGCAACTGAACAATAAGAACAACTAAAGACAATGATCAGGGCTTCTCAGGTGGCGCTGGTGGTAAAGAATCTGCTGGTTACTGCAGGAGATGAAAGAGATGTAGGTTCAATCTCTGGGTAGGAAGATCCCTTGGAGGAGGAAAATGGAAACCCACTCGAGTATTCCTGCCTGAAAAATTACATGGACAAAAGGAGTGAGGAGGACTATAGCCCACAGTTGTGCAAAGAGTGGAATATGATTGAACAACTGAGCATACTCATACAAAGAAGATGATTGGGCTTTACCTTTTGTCTGATTTTGCATCAGAAGAAGACAATTAAGAATTTGTTTTTAATTGTAGATACTGAATTTTAAATCTAATATTTGGATCTAACATTTCAAGAAATTATCTACATGATCATATTGCATCTGTTAGTAAATGCTAAATGAGACTTGGATATTTTAGTGTTTAGTGATTCTAACCCTTACCAGGAAAGAAAAGAAACTGAAACAACTATCAGAGGCCTCTCTATGGGGTGTTTCAGAAATAAGTAAAGCAATTAGGCATTATGCCTATACCTGTAAGAACTATTATTAAATATTTGACTAATATTTATTAGTTTAATAAACTAATAAGTTTAATATCTGTTAGTCCAAACTAATAATCCTTTCATGGTTCTAGTTGCAAAACACAAAGTATGCAAATTTGGTAGTGGTGGGAGTGATGGCAAAGATTTTGGTGTTTGGCAGTATCAGTTCAATTCAGTTTAGTCACTCAGTCCTGTCCAACTCTTTGTGACCCCTTGAACTGCAGCATGCCAGGCTTCCCTGTCCATCACCAACTACCAGAGTTTGCTCAAACTCATGTCAGAGTTTTGGAGCCCCAAAATATAAAGTCTCTCACCATTTCCATTGTTTCCCATTTATTTACCATCGAGTCAGAAATGCCATCCAACCATCTCATCCTCTGTCATCCCTTCACCTCCAGCATCAGGATCTTTTCCAATGAGTCAGTTCTTCACATCAGGTGGTCAAAGTATTGGAGCTTCAGTGTCAGTATCAGTCCTTCCAATGAATGTTCAGGATTGAATGGTTCAATCTCCTTGCTGTCCAAGGGACTCTCAAGAGTCTTCTCCAACACCACAGTTCAAAAACATCCATTCTTTGGCACTCAGCTTTCTTTATGTTCCAACTTGCACATCCATACATGACTACTGGAAAAACCGTAGCTTCGACTATACAGAGCATTGGATGGTAAAGTAATGTCTCAGCTTTTTCAATGTGCTGTTTAGGTTGGTCATAGTTTTTCTTCCAAGGAGCGAGCCTTTTTTAATTTCATTGCTGAAATCACCATCTGCAGTGATTTTGGAGCCCCAAAATATAAAGTCTCTCACCATTTCCATTGTTTCCCATTTATTTACCATGCAGTTATGGTACCCGATGCCATGATCTTCTTTCTTTGAAAGCTGACTCTTAAGCCAACTTTTTCACTCTCCCCTTTCACTTTCATCAAGAGGCTATTTATTTCCTCTTTGCTTTCTGCCTTAAGGGTGTTGTCATCTGCATGTCTGAGGTTATTGATATTTCCCTGAAATCTTGATTCCAGCTTGTGCTTAATCCAGTCTGATGTTTTACATGATATATTCTACATTTAAGTTAAATAAGCAAGGTGACAATATACAGCCTTGATGTATTCCTTTCCCAGTTTGGAGCCAGTCCATTGTTCCATGTTCAGTTCTAACTGTTGCTTCCTGACCTGCATGCAGATTTCTCAGGAGGCAGGTAAGGTGGTCTGGTATTCTCGTCTATTTAAGAATTTTCCAATTTGTTGTGATTCACACAAAGACTTTAGTGTAGTCAGTAAAGCAGAAGTAGATGTTTTTTCTGGAATTCTCTTGCTTTTTCAATGATTCAGCAGATGTTGGCAATTTGATCTCTGGTTCCTCTGCCTTTTCTAAATCCAGCTTGAACATCTGGAAGTTCTCAATTCACATAATGTTGAAGCCTAGCTTGGAGAATTGTGAGCATTACTTTGCTAGTGTGCAAGATGATGCAGTTGTGAGGTAGCTTGAACATTCTTTGGCATTACCTTTCTTTGGGATTAAGATGAAAACTGACCTTTTCCAGTTCTGTGACCACTGCTGAATTTTCCAAATTTGCCGGCATAATGAGTGCAGCACTTTTACAGCATCATCTTTTAGGATTTGAAATAGCTCAGCTGGAATTCTATCACCTCCACTAACTTTGTTCATAGTAATGCTCCCCCTAAGGCCCACTTGGCTTTGCATTCCAAGATGTCTGACTCTAGGTGAGTGATCACACCATCAGGGTTATCTGGGTCATGAAGATCTTTTTTATATAGTTCTTCTGTGTATTCTTGCCACTTCTGCTTAATATATTCTGTTTCTGTTAGATTCCTACCATTTCTGTCCTTTATTGTTCCCATCTTTGCATGAAATGTTCCCTTGGTATCTCTTATTTTCTTGAAGAGCTCTCTAATCTTTCCCATTCTATTGTTTCCTCTTTTTCTTTGCGTTGATCACTGAGGAAGACTTTCTTATCTCTCCTTGCTATTCTTTGGAACACTGCATTCAAATGGGTAAATCTTTCCTTATAGGTGTATATATATATATATTCATATATACACACACACACACACACACATATATATTTGATATGTTGCTCTGTGTATATATATGTGTATACACACACACACACACACACACACATATATATATATGATATGTTGCTCTGTGTATAGTTGTAAATCTTCTCCAGTCTTATGTATAATATTTTTAATTTTTTAAGATGTCTTTAGTCTACACTTTTCTAGTTGATAGTATTAAGTTAAAGTTATTTTGAATAACCTATGCTAATAAAATAATTTAATGTAGTTCATTTTTTCTGTATCTCATTCATTTGAAGAACTCTGAGATCTGTTACATCAGATACAGATGATTCTTCATTATTTCCAGAAATATTTAACATAGCCATTTTTTTTACTGATTGACAAAAATAACCACAGATTTTTGCTATTGCTTTTTTTAACAGACTTCTAACTGTTTATAATTGCTTTATTTAATTCTTATCTTTGTTTTCTTTTTTTGTCTTCATTAGATATATATGCTCAATTTTAGAAAGAAAGTATACAAAAGGCTTAGTTTTTAATACGCATACCTGAGAATATTTTCTTTCTTTCTTTTTTTGAATTTAAACCAGAAAGACCACTCAGCTTTGCATTGTGAGATCATGTCTCTTTCTACTCAATATTTTGAAATCTGCACCTCTGGGTTTTGGTTTCTGTAACATCATAAGAACAACTAACTGTGTTTGGAGGATATTTGGTTCTGTTCAAAATATCCACTGGTGTATTTGGTCCTCACCAAAAGTTTCTTAATATTGGTACTGTCCAAAAGTTCATTGAGATGTTTTGTTCATGGGAAAAAGGTCATTGAAATTTGGTGCTGCCCAAAGCATTCATTGAGACATTTGTTCCATGGCTTGTTAAATGATACAAACATTTAACTTTGCCAGATGTTTTATGAGATTTGATCCTGAGTGAGACATTTGGTTCATGCTAAAAAGACCCTTGAGAATTGGTCCTGTTCAAAATGTTCATTGAGACATTTGTTCCATGATTTGTTAAATAATACAAACATGTATCGTTGCCAAAGTTATTGAAATTTGGTCCTAGCAGAGACATTTGGTCTACATGAAAATGGTCCTTGAATTTGGGGCCTGTCCAACATGTCCTTTGAGATATTTGACCCATGATTTGTTAAATAATACAGACATTGAACTTTGTTAAAACTGTGTTATATTTTATTGTAATTCCTAATGAATTTGGATTTTACACTTATTTTGCTCTTCATCACAAAGTTTGGCAGGATTACTCAAGTTGATGAACAATTGCTCTCAAGTATGTACTGACCTGATTTTTAGCTTTGTATTCATTCTATCTGTTAACAATTTCAGTTATGTACGTTTAATTTTGTCAGCATTGTAAAGTTGGTGAGAATATTGGAGTGAGACCATCATAATATGGGTGATATTTTGTTCATTCCTTTGCTGTTCATCTTTTAACATTTCAATAAACCACTATATTGAAGGGTGATGCACTGACATCAGCTTTGTTGATTTGCTCTGTCAGCTTTCCACTGCATTGCTTATTCTGTGATAACTGTTAAGCACTGGTATATAAACATCCCAAATACAGAATGGAAATCTTGGATCTTCCAGTCTTCTGCCTCAGCCATGTCTTCCATGGAAATACACTCTTTAAACATAGTACATGAGCTCATCTAAATCTTCTTCTGTGCTCTCCATATTATACTCAAAATTTCATTTACATCTTTCAGAGTCACAAGTGGAAGTTAAAGCAACATGGATGCACATTTATAAGTGTTGCTTATCTTGTCTTTTACTTACATGTTAGACCCAAAGAAGATATTGTTTTTTGTCATAGCATTTACGGAAAGTGAAAAGCATCCTTTTATTTGTGCATTTGGTAGGAGTCATCAAATCACATTCACATTTGCAATCTCAAAATGCATCATGCACAATGAAGCATTAATGCTGAAATTTTTCCCATGCAAATGTAAGTATTTTTTCATATGTGTGTGTGTGTGTATTCTCAACTTTTCATTTTTAGTTAATAAGCCACTAGCATAGTATAACCCAATACTACATTGTGCATAGTAAGTAAATGAGTGAATTGTACTGGTGCCATCTGGAAGGTGTCATCCTTTAATAGTACAATTTTTGTTCTTATTATTCAGTTGCCCAGTCATGTCAGATTTGTGATCCCATAGATGCAGCACTCCAGGCCTCCCTGTCCCTTACCATCCCCCGGAGTTTGCCCAAGTTCATGTTCATTTCATCAGTGATGTCGTCCAGCCATCTCATCCTCTGATGCCCTTTTCATCCTCTGTTGCCCTCTTCTCCTTCAAATAAGGCACTAGTGGCATTTAAATATCAAGTTTTCTCATGGTTGTGTAAATAAGAATTATTTTGTCATCTTGAGCACCAGAATCATACATAAGAGATGATTCTTCATGTCTGTTCACTTAGTACTCCTTGGGAATTTCAAGTCCATGCAGTGAAACTGGGTTTAGAGGTTGATATCTATTTTTAATTTTATTTTCTTGCCTCTTCAATGAGTTTCTTTCTAGTAGTATTAACAGAATTTCTTAATAATGAATGTCATGGAGAGTTCTTTGAAGTACCTTGATGATCTTGCGTTTGGTTCTCCTTCTGTGTATCGTTTTAACCTCTTCAGGGTTTTCCTTATTTCCCCCAAACACTAACTTTGTGCTGATGCTTTTCTGTCCCATGCTGAATGATCGTAACACTGTCCAAATCTTGACTAGCTGTACTTTGGCAGTTGCAGATTCTCCTCTCTTCACAGTGCAAATATCTTTTTCTCTGGCCTTATAAATGCTGGAGAGGGTGCAGGGTAAAGGGAACCCTCTTACACTGTTGGTGGGAATGCAAACTAGTACAGCCACTATGGAGAGCAGGGTGGAGATTCCTTAAAAAAGTGGAAATACAACTGCCATACAACCCAGCAATCCCACTGCTGGGCATACACACCGAGGGAACCAGAATTGAAATCACCCCAATGTTCATTGCACCCCAATTTGCAGCACTGTTTATAATAGCCAGGACATGGAAGCAACCTAGATGCCCATCAGCAGATGAATGGATAAGGAAGCTGTGGTACATATACATCATGGAATATTACTCAGATATTAAAAAATAATGCATTTTAATCAGTTCTAATAGGTGGATGAAACTGGAACCTATTATACAGAGTGAAGTAAGTCAGAAAGAAAAAAAAACAATACAGTATATTAATATATATAAGGAATTTAGAAAAATGGTAACAATGACCCTACAAGTGAGACAGCAAAAGAAACACAGATATAAAGAACAGACTTTTGGACTCTATGGGAGGTGAGGGTTGAATGATTTGAAAGAACAGCATTGAAACATGTATATTATCACATGTGAAACAGATTGCCAGTCCAGGTTGGATGCATGAGACAAGTGCTCGGGGCTAGTGCACTGGGATGACCCAGAGGGATGGGATGGGGAGGGAGGTGGGAGGGGGGTTCAGGATGGGGAACACATGTACACTCATGGCTGATTCATGTCAATGAATGGCAAAAACTACTGCAATATTGTAAAGTAATTAGCCTCCAATTGAAGTAAATAAATTAATTTTAAAAAAAGAATGGAAATGATAACAAGAAACATTAAGATAAAGTAGCATTGGCCTTTCTTTTTGTGAGTACACTGTTTCTGCCATATTCTACTGCGAATTTTCAAATAAAGATGTCATATTGCCAAGCAACAGAAAGGTTATTATTTTTTCTTTTGCAACCATCTGACAAAATTGTCACTGGTTTATTGGTAGGGAAAACTTTATTAATATCTTAAGGATTCAACACCTTGTTCAGCTGAGCTGGATCAGCCAGGAGGTGGGTACCAGCCAAGGGCTGTGTGAGAGTCACACAAGGAAAATCTCTCCAGATAGAAGCAGATGCTTCTTGCAGTCTACTGTGGTCATACATCTTTGAGACACTGACTCAAGAGAAAAATCACTCATAACCTTGGGAGATAGGATAGTTGTAGCAGGAGGTTAATTAAGTGCCCAGCATCCTCCTCACGACAGCTATTACACATGAACCCTGTGTAATAAGAGAGTCATATTCTTTCTCACTCCTCCCAAACATGCAAGATGTTTTGTAAACTGTTTGTGTCAACTTGTTCACTGTTCTTTTTATGTAGTGATCTGACCAAGCTCCTCCTTTCATACTCCCATATTTAATGACCTAGCCATATCCAAATACATACCCAGTGACATATTAATGCACCATGTATCTAGAGATTCCATCCTGGACTTTTTGTTCATTTCTCTAGCTGTAGAAGTTTCTCTCAGTACCCATAGGAAATTTAAATCCTGCTTTTCTGTCATACCTGCTAGTCAAGAATTATTATTATTGGCAATATGACCATGACATAATTATCGGACTAGTAAAGCATGGTAGTATTTTTCTATGAATTAATCTTGTAACCTAAAAGAATGTAAAAAGTTAAGGGATATTTGATCTCAGGGATGTTTTCTAAGTGTGGATATTTTTAATAGCACCAAGTTTCAAGGATAAAATGTTACAATGGACATTTTGGACAGGATCAAATTCTTGCTGATCACCAATTTTTCTTCTTTTGTTGGTAGTTACGTGTGCTTGTTCATCTGTCTCTTTTTCATTCCTGGTTGCATAGTTTCTGTTTCTCTAATGTTTGTAGTTCAAAATTGTATCTTAATAACTCCTTATTGTTGATAATTCCTGAGCAAACCATAAAATTATTAATCTCTTCAGCTTGAGATTTTTCATTATATAGGCATTTGCTTCTGAGAAGAAAAAAATAGGGGTATCTTTTCATTTTATTACCTAACCTTGGCTTTATCCTTCTTCCATATCAACATTTTAACTTCCTTACCTTTCATTCCATGCATTCTAGGAGAACTTCTCATATTTTTTCTTCAAGCTACTGATTTGATTTTCTACAGTGTCAAAATCTCTCTTCCTTTTCTACATTGTAGACTTTTTTTTTACTCTCATCTTTCAGTTGTTTCATTACCTTCTTCTAGTCTCTTCTGTCCAATTTCTTATGACTTTGTTTTACTCATATATGAGAGAAAATTTCTTGCAATTCATTTAGAATGAATTGAGCACTCCAAATTTGTTCATTGGCTCTTGTGTTATATAATTTCAGAAATATTTTCTTCTTGTGAATCTTTTAGACATTAGTACACTTCCTTTAATATGGAAAAGGACTGATGCTGAAGCTCTAATACTTTGGCCACCTGATGCAAAGAGCTGACTCATTAGAAAAGACCCTGATGCTGGGAAAGATTGAAGGCAAGAGAAGAAAGGGACAGAGGATGAGATGGTTGAATGGCATCACCGACTCAACAGATATGAGTTTGAGCAGGATGTGGAAGATGGTTAAGTATAGGGAAGCCAGGTGTGCTATAGTCCATGGAGTTGCAAAGAGTTAGACATGACTGAGTGACTGAACAACAATATAGAAAAAGTTTTTACATCTCTTTTTGTGCTATGGATATCATTCATTCTACTAGTTAGGATAGGCTAACTTCAATAGAAAAAGAACCCCCACAAAAAATTACTTAACACAATAGAATTTTCTACTTTACCCTCAAAACGATAGCTGACAAATGCACAGGAAGACAGATCATTTCTCCTTCATTAGTTTATTCAATGACTAAGGTTCCTGTTCTGTATATCTCTACCAGTACCTGGATCTTCCTTGTCCTCTTCATGTGCCTGGAAGAAGAATAAAGAACGAAGTATAGAGTACATAAAAAGTTTTAATTGACCTTATGTTGCTGGAAATGAAGCACATAATTATTGCTCTTATGCTATATGTTGGAACACAGCTACATGGATACATCTCACTCTGCATGAGCCTGATAAGTGAGACCATCCCTGCACCAAAGAACAGGACATTTATTTGATTATCTGGTAGAAGTCTATGAGAAACTCTCAAACAAGACATTGTGTGACCTGTCAATATGTAAGCCAGGATGAAATGGGCTTAGTTGGAAATCCTTAGAAATAAACATTATCATGCAATTCTGCCCTCTGAAATCTGGTAAGATCATTCTTCCCACATGGATACAGTCTCAAATCTATTCCACATCTTTCCCAGTCATCCACATATAATAGCAGATATCTCAGCCTACAATCATTAAATAAGTTTCTGTCAACATTAATATAAAAAAGCAGATCTCTCATCCAATTTATAATTTCTTTCCTAATTATTTTCAGCAAGACAGGCTTTGAAATCTATCTTGAAGGGAGCGAACATTTGTTTTTTTCATTTTTTCTTGGGCACATACTAGCAACTCTCAGTGACTTTTCAGTTCAGTTCAGTAGCTCAGTCGTGTCCGATTCTGTGACCCCACCGACTGCAGCACGTCAGGCTTCCGTGTCCATCTTCAACTCCTGGAGATTGCTCAAATTCATGTCCATCGAGTCAGCGATGCCATCCAACTATCTCATCCTGTGTCTTCCCCTTCTCCTTCCACCCTTAATCTTTCCCAGTATCACGGTCTTTTCAAATGAGTCAGTTCTTCGCATCAGTTGACCAAAGTATTGGAGTTTCAGCTTCAGCATCAGTTTTTCCAATGAATATTCAGGACTGATTTCCTTTAGGATGAACTGGTTGGATCTCCCTGCAGTCCAAGAGACTCTCAAGAGTCTTTTCCAACACCATAGTTCAAAAAAACATCAATTCTTCAGCACTCGGCTTTCTTTGTGGTCCAACTCTCACATCCATACATGACTACTGGAGAAAACCATAGCTTTGACTAGTGACTTTTAGTTCTACAGAAATGGGAGTCACAGTCTTAGTTCTGTAGATAGAGGACAAGGTGATATATAAAGACTCAAATAAATTCCTCATTTTTAATAGAATTTAGACTTTTGAATCAGTTCCGTACTGGAGAACAATCTTCATCTTATCTCAAATATTTTTTTCTGTGTAATTCTGAATAAATATAATTCATGGGAGAAAATACATTAAATTTTCACTAGGATTCATCTATAACTGGATTTTTATGTTTCCACATATCCTTCTAAACTTTATTCATGTCAGTACTCTAGAAAGTAGGAATTCTTATCAGTACCCCACAACTCCTCCCAATTGCCATTGGCTTTTCTTCATAGTCCACTTTTTCCCAGTTCTTCTCTGTGTTATGAAATATCTGTCTAAATGCAGAACTATGGCAGGTGTAATAGTATTCAGGACTGAGGAAGTGTTAGTACTCAGTTTCTGGAAGCCACATGTACTGAGTCAGGTAAATACTATTAGTACTGCTATGAAGAGCTTAGTATTAGCATAATCAAAATAGTATTTCATAAATAATGCTTGGATGTGCCATAAGGTTAAGCCTGAGGAAAATTTTTCTTAACACAGATCCATATCCCTTATCATTGGTGTTAATTTTTTGAATCACATTCTGATAACCTTTTAAGTACTATTATGAGTTTTTATCTTTTCTTCAGTGATTTCATGTGTACTTTTTAAGTGAACACCTTGTCCCTTTTATTTCAATGTTATTATTTAATATACACAGCATATCATATATAACATGCTTATATTATATTGTGCATTATACTTATAATGTAATATATAATATACAGTAGTGTGTGCATATGATTTGAAAGTGAAAATAAAATATATAAATAAATATTTTCTAGCTTGCCAGATTTTACTGTTGTCAGCTTCATACACACACACAAATGAATGCTATCCTGAGGTAGAGCTTTATCTATTTCTCACACTGACCTAAGGAAATCTTAAAGTGTAGTTTTCAAGTTGATATCACTTGTAAAATGTTTTTTACTGATATACAAAGAAATAACATGAAAATTGGAGTAAATATTTACAGAAATATTGCTGTAATATCAAATTATATAATCTTTTCCCCATAAATTTATTTTTATATAAATAAATATTCCTCTCTGATGCAGAGGGGAAAATAGCCTTTTACCACACATAGTTTGAGAAGTACTATCTGGGAGATCTGGCACTACTACTATTCTGTTTCCTAGTCCTGATTTCTTGAGTCAACAATCACGTTTATGCCTCCCAGGTCATCTGTTACTAGCCAGATTTTTATCTCCAAACTGCCCTGTACATCATTAAATATAATCCAGCCTTACACTCTTCTTCATCATCCCAAATTCTTTCACTTGAGCTGTCAGGAATATACAGTGTGTTGTCGAGACTCCCCTATATCCTCAGCCTCTTTTCTAAATATTTACAACCACCTCATTAACCTACTTCTACCTATCTCTTTCTAAACTACTTTTTCTTGTAATTTTCTCTATCACCTTCATAAATATTCTCTCTCCAATTTTTTTATCAACATGCAAATATGCTTTGCTTTCCATCATGTAAATTATATATTATCTGTCTATCTAATCCTTTGCCCATAATTATCTTTCTGTACATTTGGATAGCATGTTCCTTTTCAGACACTGCCTTGTTACTTTCTTTTCCCTTCATAAAAAATAAATTTTGAAAAAAAATAGTCTATTCTTATTGCCTGTACTTTTCACCTCATGTCTGCTACTACTATGAACTGCTTTTGTCAAGGAAACACATAATTTCTACCTTAGCAAATGTTGCTTTTCTGTCCTCATCTTAATTGCTATCTTAGCATCATTTAGGGCAAAATACCACTTCCAACACATAAGTTAGTTTATTCCTTTGCATTCTGTTTTCTTTACTGTACTGTTTTCTCCTACCTTATTGCCCGCTTCATCTCAGCTTTTGATGCTGAATCCTCCCTATTACACTATTTGACTCTCGGTGATTAAGTGTCTCAGAGCTCAGCCAACATACCCACTTCTCCTCTGTGAATATATCTTCCTCAGGTAGCTTCATGAAGTTCCAAGACTATAAGTGACATAGATACAGTAAGACTCCCAAACGTTTGTCTCCAGTCCTAATTTACACCCAAAATCCAGACTCAAACATGCAACAGCTTATTGGATGCCTCACTTAGATAGCACGCATGTCCAATTCAGGATATCCCAATGGAGCTTTTGGTTTTGTCCTGTGAATGTGTTCTATCTGATTCTTCCCTTACTTAGTGAATGGCACCAACACTAACTCAACTGCTTAAACCAAAAGCATGAGAATTTTTGCTGACTTTTTTTGTTCTTTCAGCAAATATTTTCAGCCCCATCGCTAAAATATATCGTAAATAATTTTCCTTCTCTCCCACTGTACCTCTAACATCCTCAGCATGACCGTGATTATCTCTAGACCAGGCTACACAAGTGAGCCAAGAGCCTTGTTTCTGGTCCCTAGGTAGTCACCCTTCTCCATTTATTCCCCAAGCACTTATCAGAGTAAATATTTGAAAGAGTAACACTTGGATACCAATGTTTAAAACTTCTAGTACCTTTTTCTCCACACTTATGCTAACATGTATATTTCCTGCAATGGCTCAGAAACATTTGGTTTGTTTCTGCTTCTTGGTGGTTTAGTTGCTGAGTCATGTCTGGCTCTTTGCAATCCCATGAACCTGCCAGGCTTCTCTGTCCATGGGATTCTCCAGGCAAGAATACTGGAGTGGGTTGTCATTTCCTTCTCCAGGTGATCTTCCTGACCCAGGGATCGAACCCAGGTCTGCCGCATTGTAGGCAGATTCTTAACCGATTGTGCTATGAGGGAAGCCACAAAAGAATAGCTGTGATCTCGACATGACCTCTGCCCCTTAGTCACTACAAATATAATTGATTTTCTTTCAGATAACTCAGAGTATTTTTATTTTCTGTTCCTTTGCTTGCAACACTACCACAGAACTTTAAGTGATTATAATCTTAGTATTTTAGCTTTATCTAAAATCATTCCTCCTACCAAGTCTCCTTCAGGCAATTTAAAGATACTTACCTCTTTGACTTAATATAGCGGTAGTCTCATATTTTCAGCAAAGCATGTATCCTTTTACGATACTGATTTGTTTTGTGTGTAATTTTATACTTGCTTATAGTTCATCCACTGCTTCCAGAACAAAATGTGCATTCCTTAGTTCAGAGACGAAGTTTGTCTTATTGTGTCCTGTACTTAGAACAGGGCTTAGAATATAGTAGAGAACTGATACATTTTTTCTATGAATTAAAATTAACAGCAGCTGAGTTAGCAGCTATTGGCCAAAATATACATGAAAGAAGAAATCAGTTGGGTCTTTTTACATATATGTATTCTATCATTCACATTAATTGTAGCATTCACTTAGAGATTAATATAACCATGTTGATTTAAAATTTTCTCTAGTCTGTTTATCAAGACAGGAAGGATAGAGAAAAATGATGGTATATAATGAAGTATCTCTGGTAGGCAAAAGAAAGAAATAAAAACATATAAGATATCAAATGTTTATTTTAAAATGCAGTATTATAAAAAGTGAAACCTGCTTTAATAGACTTGCAATTTCAGTGAGGTTAAAAGAAAAAAAAAGATCATCTATTTTTACAGATTATTTGCTTTTCAACTCTAAGGACATGAGAAGGGCTAAGTTTACTGACAAAGCAAAAAATAAAGTGATTTAATTAACCACGCTAATTTAGATTTCTCTAAAAAAATGCCAAGCTATATTTTATTACTTATTCAATTACAATTAATCTATTTTTGAAGCTCTAATTCAATGCTTGAATGATAACAATGTTCTTGTTTTAATTTTTAGAGAATTAGTGGTTGTTTTGCTGATTGCAACTTGAAACTCGAGTTTGGAAAGCCACTCCTGGATTCAGTATCAAAGTTTTAGAATTTGAGTGATAATTCACTGCAAACTTTAAAATTTGTGGGTATTACTTTAAAGTGTCTGGAGGAGGAAATGGCAATCCACTCCAGCATTCTTGCCTGGAGAATGCCGTGGACAGGGAAGCATGGTGGGCTACAGTCCGTAGGGTCCCATAGAGTCAGACAGAACTAAAGCAACTTAGCACACACACACTTTACAGTGTATGCATGTTGCATTAACTGCATTGTCTTAAAAGTATTGTGAAAAATCATTTTCAGTTTAAATTGGTAAACATTTAAATTTGAGTTTAGAAGTTCATATGTAAGACAGAAGTAAATATTACCACCTATCATTATTATTATTATTAAATTATTTCTAACTATTGCATTGTTAATCAGAGGAAAATGAATGCTGCCACAGTTCAAGTTGTCATTGTAGATGTGCTCTATAATATCACATTCTACTCTCAGAGAGACTATCTCTGATTGTATGTGCTGATACATACAGATATGGCAATTTAGTTGCTAAGTCATACCAACTCTTGTGACCCCATGGACTGTATCCCACCAGGCTCTTCTGTCCATCAGATTTTCCAGGCAAGAATACTGGAGTGGGTTGCCTTTCCTTCTCCAGGGGATCTTCCCAGCCCAGGGATCAAACCAGGGTCTCCTGCACTGCAGTTAGATTCTTTACCATCTGAATAAATATATTTTTCTAAAAATAATATACTTTTATGAAATAACAATGGTGTTTGATAATTTGGAGTTTTAACCCTGATCAAATAAAGTTTTTTTTTTCTTTTATTTTTCCAAGTCAAACCAATTATTTAGGATATGTAGATGACTGTGAAAGATTTGAAGAAAGAATTTGACATATTGACATTAGGGATAACTGTATATGGCTTTCCTGGTAGCTGGCCAGGTATACTTAAACTCCAAATTATCAAACCATTGTTATTTCATAAAATTGTATTATTTTAAAAAAAATATTTATTCAGTGAACCTAACTGATACCACTGTTTTATAATGTGATATACTTTTGCTTCAATTAATTTAAATAAGATACAGCAATTCTTTTGTAATTCATGTGTATTTGGCTTAAAAAAATAGGGACAGTTTACTTATAGAGTCAAAAGGAACATAGGAACAAAATGGAATACATTCTACTATTGTAGGAATACATCCTACTATTGTAGGATGTGAGTTTATATGAAAGTGAAAATTGATAAAGCAGATAAGAGAAAAAACATGAATATGTGAGCCATGATTAAATCTCTAAAATATTTAATTTTGGTTGTTGTTTTCATAACAGAAAAAATAATGTAAAAAGAATGACCAGGAAATAAGTAAATATATTTCTAAAAAAGCTTCTAACAAAAGAAATTACTCTATCAGATAATCAAGCCTACCCCTGTAGGGAGTTGGGCAAGTACAGATACAGACTCACATACAAGTTATGAATGAAGCAAATAAATTGTTAAATTATATGTCATCTATCCTCTTACCTTGAAAAGTATGCTTCTATAAAGCAAAATTGAACAGTACATGCAAAACTACATTTATCACTGAAAGTCAGCAAACTATCAGATATAACTAGATTTAAATATTATTGTTCATGTGTTAGTATTCTTTGATGAGCCAAGATGTCTGAATAAGTAATAAGCATAAATTATTAATATTTACAAATATATTGATACTTAAGATAAATCACATTAAATTATTACATTTGATATTCTAACATAATTTGTGTTCAACTGACAGTAATGCAAAATATTTCCAATCTCCTTGAAATCTGATAGTCTTAATAAACTCAAGTTGGAGACACTTTGTTGAAACAGGAAAAACTGGAATTATCAATAGAATTCATTAAGGAATCCTAAGATTCTGACATTAACCATAGATATAATATTCAATGATTATAAAGAACTCTCATATAATAAAGTATTATCATTATACTGCTATTAAAATATTGTCATTTTTATAGTAATTTTATTACTTAGCTCATGCAATGTATAAATTCATACAATAGTTTTTGAATTTTTACATTTTTTGAAGCTACAGTATCATAAAGATATCAGGAAATAAATCAATTTATTTATTCAATTTAAAAAATAATAAAAAATCTACCTTGATTGATAATGGCCAGAAAGTTGTCTGAATATAAGTAAGTTTTTGGAAATGATTCTTTTTCACTGTAGTAATTTTTTTTTTCTCATTCAGATTTTCTGGAAATACTGGAATGCTAGTCTAGTCATTATTTCTTTACTTTAGTTATGTTGCTGTTATTCAGTCACTAAGTCATGTCCAACTCTTTGTGACGCCATGGACTGCAGCACATCTGGCTTCCCTGCTCTTCACTATCTAACACGGTTTTCTCAAACTCATGTCCATTGAGTTAATGATGCCATCCAATCCTCTCATCCTCGGTCTCCCTCTTCTCCTGCCTTCAGTCTTTCCCATTATCAGGGTCTTTTCCAATGAGTCAGCTCTTCCCATCAGGGGGCCAAAGTATCAGAGCTTCACCTTCATCATCAGTCCTTCCAATGAATATTCAGGATTGATTTCCTTTAGGATTGACTCGCTTGACCTCTTTGAGGTCGAAGAGATTCTCAAGAGTCTTTTTTAGCACCACAGTTCTAAAGCATCACTTCTTTAGCACTACATTGAATTTAAATTTTTATAATTTACCTCAAACTAGTCAATTTTTTGTAAAAATTTATTTTGCAAGAATGTATTATATTCATACAACTTAATAAAAATTTGTCAAATTTATTAATTTGTCTTTCCTGGTAATTAAACTCTGTCTCTTTCCTATGGCAACAGAGGAACAATCAATAAATCTTCTTGGAATTCAGACATGGTGGCAAGATATGAGAAGGATTACCTCAGGACCCAGCAATGGTAGGAGACAATGTTTTCACTACATATTGTGTTATGCCAGTGTTGAATATCATGTTTCGAGTAATGTAGCACCAACATGTTTTCTTATATATTTATTTAATTGTATTTGCTAGCCTCCTTCTGATATGCAGGTATCAGCGAAGGCCAGAGCCTAAGGCAAAGAGGTTTAGGAACAATACCACAGATAATTCATTGCACCTTCTCCATACCTATTCCAGATTGCCTCCAGCATGGCTCTTCTATGATCTACTGGTTTGGATTCAGGTATTTTCCCAGGATTGTTCATAGCAATAACTTGGGTGCTTAAATTTTGAGGATCTCTTTTGGTTGATCTCATTATCTTAGATATGTTACCCTTTTCACTAACCTTTCCATCTAAGATAGGTTTACTCCCCTGGTTGCACCTTCTGTCACCAAAAACTGTCTTATTCAACTCTTGCTACTCCCATCTCTTTGCTAAGCTAATAGAAAGTGCAGCTAAAATCAACCACACCTTCTTTTTAACATACAATTTAAGGTGGGCTGGAATCGAAATTGTTACATGGAATTTAAAGTTTAAAAAGTTATGACAATATAATTTCTTAGTTTAGTTCGAATTTTTAAAGAAGGGTATAATAATGAGCATTTAAAAATATAAACTATGGTAAATATATATCCTCTTATCAAATCACTGCCTATTGAAGGACTGAAATATTATTCAGTTCATTACCCAGATACTTCTATGCCTCATTTCTCGTTATGAAGAAAGATCAAAATATGATCATTTAAATAGAGTTATAATTATATCACTTAAAAAAAAAAGACACATTTTTAACATAGATTCAAGTTAACAAAGCCTAAACAGTGAAGTAATATAAACTAAAGACTTTTGAGGACAGAATTATCATTGACAAATGTATAAAATGAAATTAAGCCTTAAAAAGAAAAGCTTTTATAAAATGAATGATCTCATGTGGTTCAATAAAAGGAAGTTTTCCATCTGAATCTGGAACTAATAGCATCTGTAAGAAGAAACAGAATACTAAATGATTTTGCTACTTGGCAATGTAGAAATAGAGATATAAGATACTTTTCAGACAAAAACCACCCAGAAGTGAAGTACATTGAATGAAACAATGGTGAGTTAGATAACTATTGTGAGCTAAAGAAGAAAGATGGAAGTTGCAATGAATTTATACAAAACTAGGTACTTCAGCATACACTGGCAAGTACTGCACAGAACAAATTTAAAAGTGCCTGAGTTAGCTACCATGTCAACGCCCTTAAGGAAGTCTTTCAGTTTACAGACTCAGTGATATTTGCAAGAACAAAATGAATGTAAGAAAGTATATAGGAACTCTGAAAATGCCAAGAAAAAGGAAGACCTTTGTCGGGTAGCTCTTTGACCAGTGTGTGAATGTAGGAATGGAAAAATAATGGAAAAGCAAATAAAATAAAAAATAAGAGGATAAAATTGTGAAGTCTTTAGAAGAAAAGAGACTTAATGAAGTTATCCTACCTTCTAAATATTAAACAAAAGTTTTGAGAATGTGGATATGTTTGTTCTCAAGATAATAAAGTTAATTTTTAAATGCCTAATAATAGGACTGAATGTAATATGTCACAGGTCACATTAAACAACTCAGTTTTTTACCTGTTTTGGCGTAATAATTTTGAGGCTAAAAAGTATGATTTTAGGGAATTTTTTGTTTGTTTATTGTGTATTTGATGCTGTTGTTAAAATATTAATTGCCTCAGCTGAGTCAATTTATTTCTTACAAAAGTTGTTGCAAGAAAAGGTGTATTTCGGTAATTAACCTTGACAGTTAAGCATTACAGGTAATTTGGTACCAATGGATTTTGAATATCAAAGCTTCTATGAGAATATGCTTTAGTTGATAATATTTTTTAATGAAGGGATACAAACACCTGCTAAAAATGCACCAGAAAATAATAGCTTTAAGTGAGTTTAGAAATATAATAATTTTTAGAATCTTTATTCTTTACAAATATTAATTAATATTATACTTAATTCACAGGCCATGCTATGGAAGCAAAGCCAAGTTTTTTTTCTTTTTAATTTCTGCCTTATAATTAAGAAATTTGTCTAAAGTGGCAAACTATCTTCTAATGCATTAATTCAATGACCTCAATCAAATTTGCATATTCAAATATTAGGAGTGATGTCAGTAAAATGGCAGGATAAAAGATCCTCTTTGCAACAAGGTTGCAAAACCCTGTTGAAGCTCAAGCCCAAGGAGGGCAGTTTTGAGAAGGCAGACTCATGTCCACGTGACAAGTGTGCCAACTGTGGTCCCAGCCACAGACCTGGAAACCACCCATCTCTGTGTGTGTTTTGCTACGGGCCTGTATTGCTTCTGCGGTCAGTACCATCTGCCAAGTCCCCCAGGAGGAGTCATGCCTACCTGAATCTCAAGTAACAGGCCTACTGACTTTGGTCTCGGCCTTTTACCCTGAAGCAGTCCAAGACCCAGCTCCAGCTCCTCAGCTACCTCAGTTCAGGCATGATCCTGCCTGCCTAAGGGACCCAGTGGAAGACACCCCATCCTTTACCCCAGATACTGGCCCACTAATCTTGGTCCACCTGAAGATCCTGAAGCAGTCTGTGATTCAACTTCAACCCATCTTAGCCAGGGTCTGGGGACAATTCCGCTTGCTCGGGAAACTTGTAGGAGACATGCCCATTTGTGTCCCCAGAAGAAGGCCTACAGACCTCAGCCCCAGCTCCAGAACCTAAAGTAATTCATTGACTTGATATCTGCCTCTTTCAGCCACAAATCAGCTCCAATCCTGCCTTGCCAAGGGACCCTCTCAGTGACCCTGTGATAGCCTGCCTACCCAGAAGCCAGGCGGGCACCACATCCATTCACACACCTAGTAACTGCCCATCAAATGCAGACCTGAAGATCTTTGTATCAGCACCAGCCCTCCTGATCATGGGCCTAGAAGCAGTCCAGTCTGCCCAGGGACCAGACGGGATCCATACCTGCCCAAGCACTGCAGCAGTCTTGCCAAACCAGTAAACACCTGGCAGCAGCCACAGGAGCTGACCTGAATCCAAATGGACTGTGACTGCAGAGGTCATCCCTAATGGGATTAGATTAGGGATTGCTGGCCCAGGGGACCAGCAAGAGAAGGTCTTTCTTTACCTGTTCAAATCACTCTGTAAAGAATGGAAATGACAATAACTCCCTCAAATGCACAGATATCAATGCAAGGCTATATAGATTATAAAGAATTAGGCAAACATTACTCCATCAAATAAATATCATTTCCCACCATAATGGTACAAAACTGTAAACTAGTGACAGAGCAAAACTGAAAAATTCCTAGATATGTGAAAATAAACAGTACACTCATGAACAACCAATGGGTCAGAAGATAAAGCAATGGAAATCATAAAAGTATCTTGAAACAACCCAAAAGAGAAACAGAATACACCAAAATTTACAGTACAGAGCAAGCAGTTCTAAGAGGAAAGTTTATAGCAATAAATTTTTTATTAATATAATTTTATTTTGAAGTATTAGCTAACACATTTTTGTCAATTAGTCTGACAATTTCTGCGTAGTAACAATCCCCTGGAGGAGGGCATGGCGACCCACTCCAGTATTCTTTCCTGGTGAATCCCATGAACAGAGGAGCCTGGAGGGCTACAGACTATAGGATTGCGAAGATTCAGACAAGACTGAAGCGACTTAGTGCAACAAATACCTAACCAGTTTTAAGGGTTTTTTTTTTTTTTTTTTTCCTTATGTGTTAATACCATATCAGTTAGGACATATTTATGGGGCAAATCTGGACTGAGCTCAATGCTGGTGAATCTCAAAGATGATTTTCAGGAAATAATATGTAAACAGATGAAGATAAAACTGTGAACAGGTGTTTCTGATTAAGTCCCATGTCAAAAGGCACACCAGTCCTTCAAACATGCTCTCTCATGTCGCATGCCCAGTTTCTCTGCACAACATCCAATACTTTCAAAACTCTGCCAACTTCTCATGACTTTGCACAGTAATCAAATATCTTAAAATTCCCCACACATCCTTTTAATAGTGTGAAGATTTTTTTTTTTTGGCCTGGAATATTCTATAATTCTTCCACTTCTCATAGCTTGGCTGATTCCAATTGTTCCTTCAAAACACAGCTATTAATAAGGTAGTGCAGTCTATAACCCATCACTCAACTTTGCTAACAATTCTGCCCTCTCATATATGTAATTGTCTTTATAACTATCAAGCTTGATTATATGCTATAGTAAAACAATATTGGATGCTCACAGTCCTGAAATGATCCTACATGCTGTTAAAAGTTAATATCAAATAAAATTTTGTCTTTGCAAATTCCTTTAATCATTATAAGATTCACCACTACATAAAGTAAATCAGTTTTTCTATGAGTTAAATATTTTCCAAATATAAGGCAATTGCTTTAAAGGAACATTATCTATCTTTCCCTCTGGATTCAAATTGCTGCAAATAAAAAAAGAATGTAGATTTATGAAGAGGAAGGCATGACACAATCTATTCCGGTATTCTTGACTAAAGAATCCCATGGACTGAGGAGTCTGGTAGGCTACAGTTCATGGAATCACAAAGAGCTGGACATGACTGAGCAACTGTTACAAAGACTATCATCAGCTTTCTCTTCTGGACATGTTATGCTCTGTTAAGCTTTTAATATGTGTTCAAATTCTTGCCTTGTATTTCTTATCTTGTATACTTCACAGATCTTGTTTCTATTTATCCTTTGCCTATGTCATGGTAAACAACATCATAAGTCAATTCTATCTTTCATTTTCCTAACCAGTTTTAAGGGTCACAAAGAGTCCGACATGACTGAAGTGACTTAGCATGCAAACACAGATTTATGAAACTACCCCAGAAATATTATTTTTGTAAATTTTTGAACATACTACTCACGTCAGCTAACATTTCTGAAGTATCGATATTTACTATATACTAAGCATTATTTTAAATCACATAACCATTACAATTCTATAGAGTGAGTACATTAACTGTCCTCATTTTATATATAAGGAAATCTGAAATACAAAGTGATATAAAGCACTGACTATTTTTATATGATAAGTACTTGTCGGTATTTGAACCTTGGCAATCTTGCTCTAGGTCTGTGCTCTTAGATGACATCTTTTAATGCTGCTTTTCTGCATTAAGAGAATATACTATATTTCATTAATAAAATGTGATTTTCTTGCATTTCTTTAATAATATTTCATTAATATCAAATTAATATAAATGTGGCTTAAAAGGCATATTGATGAAGAACAATATGGCATTTTTATTGTAAAAAATGCACTGGATACTGCCTCAAAGCAGCTCTCAAGATGATTTCACTATTAGAGGCATAAAACTTATACATTGGTATTTTGCTTTATAAAAATTGTATTTACCATCATTATGAATGATGATGATTCCATTGGAGAGTTTAAAACTACTCCAGATGCATTTATGGAGGAAAAAAAATAACTAGAGGTAGCTTCTTATTTCAGCGGAAGATTGATTTGTATACTCAGAAAAAGGACACTATATGTAGTCATGTCATAAGATACACGCTTCAGGCCTGATTTAGCAATGTTATTTGTGTGAATTATTAAATTGCTCCTATACTGGTATTTTCACTATCTTCATAAAACGTTACCTTAAGAAATTATTTGTTGTCTCTTTCATTTGGTAAAGTAAAAATATGTAGACAAAAGTATAAGAAATTAATATTTCAAAAATTTTGAACATAAGACTTAAAACATAGCATCTGCTTCAATTTCATTAGTAATCCAGTTGGTTATTTTTATTTCTGTTAAATTCAGTTGCTAGTAAATTACACATGGAAGCAATAGAATATGAGAGTATTTAGTTACCTTTCTACTAACATTCTAAGTGTCCTTATAGGGGTAATAAATACTTATTCTTGTCACACAAGCTGACAGAACAGATTTTTTTTAATCCTCATGTTCAAAGAATGTGTGATTATTTCCATATATAGTACTGTTACAAATTCATCCACTTAACAAATCTTTGAAATACTTCTACATTTTACTTTGTTAAACATGGTCTCAACCTATGAGTCATAAAGACATGTATGCTGCTATTATTTCCAAGTAGAAACATAGAATTTTAAAATTTGCATAGACTTTTGAAACAACTCCTTTGTGACTCAGCTGGTAAAGACTGCTGCAATGTGGGAAGTCTCGGTTCCATCCCTGGGTTAGGAAGTGGTTGGGAAGATCCCCTGGAGAAGGGAAAGGCTACCCGCTCCAGTATTCCAGCCTGGAGAATTCCATGGACTGTATAGTCCATGAGGTCACAAAGAGTAGAGGACACAATGGAGTGATTTTCACTCTCTTTGAAACAACTGATACAGTCACTTCATTTTATTGAAGATGAATTTTGTACAACCTGAGTACAAGAATGTCAAAAAAAGTGTCAACATCACTGGCATATGTGCCTTGAGCTTGCTTGCTCTACCTGGGAATGCCACTTGCTATATGAGACTGATATTGCCCTTGGATATAACAGTTACAATAATTAAACTTGCTAATGATAAACACGGTAATTTTATATATACATATACATATATATAGGCTAGTTACAAGTTTTTAAACATATTTATATATACTTTCTGTTCATTTCTTAAGATGAACTAGGTAGACCAAATGTCATCTTAGAATTTTTTCTACTCTGTAATTCTAAGTACAGTATATGTATGCTTTTATTCCTAATAATAGGCAGGCAGTCTGTTTAGTTATATTTAGAATGTTTAAGCATGTATATATCCATATTCTGTAACCTCTATCTCAAATATCATCATATTTCTATAAACAATTACACAGTTCAGTTCAGTCACTCAGTCATGTCCGACTCTTTGTGACCCCGTGAACCACAGCACGCCAGGCCTCCCTGTCCATCACCAACTCCCGGAGTTCACCCAAACCCATGTCCATCGAGTCAGTGATGCCATCCAACCATCTCATCCTTTGTCATCCCCTTCTCCTGCCCTCAATCTTTCCCAACAATTACACAAAGTTTTCATTAACACAAATTAGACTTTTCTGTGTTTATTTTTAATTTATTTTTTCCATTTATTTTTAATAGCTGGAGGCTAATTACTTTACAATATTGTAGTGGTTTTTGCCATACATTGACAAGCATCAGACTTTGCTGTTTAAGTCCCTGTTTCATTTTTAAAAATCAATTAATCTTGTTTTTCCCAATTTCTTCACCTATAAACTTTTGAAATGCAGATCATGTTGCAAGATTGTTATTATTGCCTACACTTATTCCTCAATTCATCAGGTACTTACTATTTCTTTCTAGGTGATGAATACATTGCTGGGCATTGGGAATACAGTAATGAGCTAGAAAGACAATATCAGAAGCATAAGTAATGTAAAATATAAAAACAATTACAAGTTGTTAAGATATATATTACCATTATCAAGCTAACATTCTAGACTTAGCAAAATTAGTCATACACATAATTGTTTTATTTTTTTAAAGGCAAATCTTTGGTGACTCAGATGGTGAAAGTCTGCCTGCAATGCAAGGGACCCAGGTTTGATCCCTGGATCAGCAAGATCCAATATTCCTGCCTGGAGAATTCCATGGACAAAGTGGCCTGGCGGACTAGAGTCCATGATGTCCCAAAGAGTTTGATACAAATGAGAGACTCTTATTTTCACTTTCAGGACTTTGAAAACAGATTTTATTGCCTACAATGCTATACATTCTCTAGCAGGGACAATTCTTATAAGTACATCCTTTGTCACCTGAAGTAGCCTACATGTTTCTGTTTTTAGTTTACAGACTGCAACTCCAGGCAAAATGTTAAACAGACTTTGTTTCTTACAACAGGTGACTTGTTCTTTGCACTTTATAGTAAGACATTATAAGAAGAAAATCAGCACAAGCAGAACTGAACTGCCTATAAGCTGAAATACAAGAAATATTAAAGGTATTAAGAATCCACAATTTTGTGACAACAACTGTTTCAGTGCCCACCAAGTAAGAAATATAACTGACAAAGTCTTTTGAGACAAGGGCCTATTAAGATTCAGTCAAAATCAATCTATGGGTAATTAGCTGAACACCAAACACTGTCGTTCTCTATGTCTTAATGTAGCTCACCAGTAAAAGAGTGCCGAGGATAGAGTAAGTGAGAAAATAGAGTCGGATGGGAAATTAAATGCAAGACATAATAATGGGTGTGGTTATAGGCCAAAAGAATTAACTAGAAGCAAACACATTCAGTTTAGTTCGGTTCAGTCACTCAGTCATGTCCGACTCTTTGCAACCCCATGGACTGCTGCACGCCAGGCTTCTCTGTTCATCTCCAGCTCCTGGAGTTTATTCAAACTCATGTCCATTGAGTTGGCGATGTCATCCAAAGAGCTCATCCTCTGTTGTCCCCTTCTCCTCCAGCCTTCAGTCTTTCCCAGCATCAGGGTCTTTTCCAAAGAGTCAGTTCTTCGCATCAGGTGACCAAAGTATTGGAGTTTCAGCTTCAGCATCAGTCCTTCCCATGAATATTCAGGACTGATTTCCTTTAGGATGTACTGGTTGGATCTCTTGGATGACTACTAAATATTTTAGAGTATTCTACTTCCAAAGAAACCATGATTTGAAACTAAAGTGTTTTTGAATGTACCAACTTTAATATCCTAAGTTACTAAACTGGTATAATAGGAAATAGAACACAAAAGCTTTACAGTATTATGGGAAGTTAAATCCAATGCCTATTTCAAATGTTTCCATGGTGAATTGTTGGAGATTGTGCTTTTGCAAATCTGGGACTTAGGAGAAGTGGCATGTTTGAAGGAAAACAGCCTTAGAAGGTAGAGATAGTATAACTTTCCCAAGAATTAGTGATTTACCTCCCAAAAGATATTCCCACATAGTAAAGGTAAAGCCTTTCTGCTTCCCTCCCAGAGAGGTGTTTACATTCTAGGGTAAGTAAGCGCTTTCTTTCAAAGAGATAATGGGTGATATTCTGACAGCTCCATAAAAGCTAAGTATCTCTTGAAAGTTGGTATCCCTGTCCTCTGTTGAACACCATCTGTGCAGGTAACATCTGACCCACATTGTATAGCCTATTAGATTTGGGTCACAGAAAACCAATGAAAACTGCTGCTATGACTGCAGTTTTTGACAGGCTGGTCCGAGAGTCCTATGACATTCTGTCAGAATACTGTGTCAGATTGACCTGTTATGTGGCAACTGGGATAAAATCTTAGGCCCTGCACATTTTCTAACATACCAAGAGTAATGGTCCAGGAAATTTCTCCTGAAGGGAAGACTCAAGTTCTAGTCAATAACTCTTCCCCATAGCTATTCCATGGGGGTCTTCATATTATGTGACCAACAGAATAGCACAATTGCTGTGAAATACAATTACTTACTTCCTTTCTTCTCTTTTTTTGAATAGAAATTTTATTGCAGCTATTTCAGTGGTGCTTCATTATTGTATCTTGAGTGTATTGAGGATATATTGTTCAGTGTCTATGTTCTTGTACCATATATGTCTAGAATATGTATCCCTAATGGAGAGTAGGCTTGGAGCTGGATGTAGTTATTAGATGGTTTTAGAAGGTTGTCTTCCTTGCATGAGGATTTGAGGACATTCTATATGTTGAAAGAAATCATCAAATAGATAAAGAGATTAGGATTCCATATTATGCTTGGTATTATTAGCTCTTCATTGAAAATTATTTTTTTCTATGGTAAAATCCTAGCCTATAATTTCTATGTTCCCTTATAATTAAATGGGAAATGTGACTGTGCTTTAGCAGTAAATATACACTGATATTTGATGTGCCATTTTTTGAACCAAGATTTTTGAGATACACGTGTGCCCCTACCACCACTGCAAACACAAGCTCTCACACAAAACAGGTGCAGATTACCATGTATTTCTAAGAGAGGATGGAGCCATAAAGTCAAATGAGCTCAGATATTTGATTAACAGCATAAAATGTCTCCTAGAAATGCCTGGATTTTTTGGACTATTACATGAAGATAAAATGACACTCTTAAATTAAGCTTCCATCTGTTTTTAGTTAGTTTGTCATAGTGCCTGGGGTTAACCTAACTATAAAATGTTGCAATCTAATAAGATAACAGACCAATCTAATATGTCTTCAGTTTTAAACTATTTTTCTGTAAGTTTCCTGTATATAAAGGAGTTTCATAGGACAAATCATCTTTTTGAGTCTCAGAAGGATTGATTATTAACAGTATAATTACTTGATTTTATTTTACCAGAAACCACATTGGGAGAGATAGAACTGTATCTTATACATTCCAAACTGATTTTATTACAATAATATTAATATAGACACTGTTTAATAACACCCTAAATAATTAATAATTTCACCTTTGTATAAAATAGATCAAATTTTTAAATTTTGTTTTGGTTCTTAAAATGAAGATTGCAATTTTGTTTATCTTGAGAAAATGTTTATCTACCCAGAACCATTCTCTTAAAAGAAGTGTACATATTCAAAAATAGAAATGTGAAGTGTTGAAAGAGAAAGAAACGATTCACTCACTAGGACAAATCAGCTCTTTCAACTCAAATGATCAGTCCCACAAACATAATTGGTTTATATGCAATATTAACTCAAGAAAATGACCATAAGACAATGTAATTTTCTGATACTTCCTTCTACCTTGGCAAAGTACAAGTGTATGAGAATCTTCTAAGAGTTAAAATAATTTATCTTTATGACACTGCTTTGCCTGTTGAAATGTTTGTCCAAATTGTCTTTAGTATTTCCTTCACATTGACTAGAAACTCTAAAATGTAAGGTGTAAGGATCCTCATATCAGTGTAATATAGTTCTCCCATACTTGATATTTAATATAATGTTGTCAAAGCTCTTTATTCACAGCATAATTTCAAGGAAGCTTTATCAATATTTTTCCCTATGATTATTATAATACATTGAAAGGCCAAAATCTTTTCTTTTTTGTCAAATCACATGTGGTTATGACAGAAAGAAATAAGTATATAGTTTTTTAGAAAATGTTAGGCAATTGAAAGTTTAGAGAACACATATCCAAAGTTTTGACCATCACTAACCTCAAATAAGGTGTCAAAGCTTTGGAAGACAAACATTAACCACTCATACTTGGAAATAAAAAAGCATCAAGTTCATGGGCAAAGAGAACAGGAAATTTCTTTCATCTAAGAAGTCATATATCAATGTCTTCAGGTCAGAAAGAAGCAATCGTGAAACATTTCTTATAGTCTGAAGTTTTCCTTTAATCCATTCCAGTCACTTCTATGTTAGAAAAATGAGTGACTTGTTGTCAGACTCCATCAAATGCAACAGAAATAATTTCTTACTGCTAGCAATGAAGTTCAAATGGATGAACGCCATGAATATGGATCAAATGAAAAGGATACTACAGAAAAGGGAAGTGATAATTTTATATAAAAGTAGAGCTAATATTTTCCTTAACTTAGAGCATTATAACAGTCTCCTATTTAATGAATTGGAAAGAAGATTAAGTATTACAGCAAACTCTGATTCAATCATTTAGGGAACCAAAAATGCTAGGCAAAATGCTTCATTTCATTCTCCACGGTTTGGAAAAGCTATACTTGTCAAGGATACAAGCATTGTGATTTCTTTGCTTCAGAAAAGTAATTGTTGATAGAAGTATCTAACTAGTCATTATTGATTATTTAGTGTAGACTGTCAACACAGAGTAGGCTTATGGAGATTTAGAGTGGAAGAAAACTTATTTACTGAGTTTTTGAAAAAGTTTTAGATAAAAAGGAAGAGAAAGGAAATTTATATTTGTAGAAAAATATTTTAAAAATAAAAGAAAGAGATTAAAAGATACATAAATAATTTTTGATATTTAAAGAGTATTTATTTAGCTATTTTATAAAACTTTGCAATCTAGTGTATCACAATTTGCAGATGTACATGCATATGTACATAAATATACATATATACCATTATATTTATATGTATGTAATCTTAAAAGGAAAAACAAGACACAATATTCAATTTTTACTGCAACAATAATGTATAACAAATAGTCATAAAACAGTGGTTTATACCAAAAAAAACTGTTTCTCAACTGCAGTTCTTTTGGGTCCTTCTGGGACCTGTTGAATTCTGCCGGGCTTGAGTGATGAAAGAAAATAACCTACAGTCCAGATTACTGTACCCAGCAAGGACCTCATTCAAATATGAAGGAGAAATCATAAACTTTGCAGATAAGCAAAAGCTGAGAGAATTCAGCACCACCAAACCAGCTCTCCAACAAATGTTAAAGGATCTTCTCTAGACAGGAAACACAGAAAGTGTTTATAAACTTGAACCCAAAACAATAAAGTAAATGGCAATGGGTTCATACTTATCAACAATTACCTTAGATGTAAATGGGTTGAATGCCCCAACCAAAAGACAAAGACTGGCTGAATGGATACAAAAATAAGACCCCTATATATGCCGTCTACAAGAAACCCACCTCGAAACCAGGGACACATATAGGCTGAAAGTTAAAGGCTGGGAAAAGATATTCCATGCAAATAGAGACCAAAAGAAAGCAGAGGTAGCATTACTCATATCAGATAAAATAGGCTTTAAAATAAAGGCTGTGAAAAGAGACAAAGATGGCACTATATAATGATCAAAGGATCAATCAAAGAAGATATAACAATCATAAATATATACGCAACCAATATAGGAGCAGCACAATATGTAAGACAAATGCTAACAAGTATGAAAGGGGAAATTAACAATAACACAATAATAGTGGGACACTTTAATACCCCACTCATACTTATGGATAGATCAACTAAACAGAAAATCAATAAGAGAACACAAACTTTAAATGATACAATAGACCAGTTAGACCTAATTGATATCTGTTGGACATTTCACCCCGAAACAATGAATTTCACCTTTTTCTCAAATGCACATGGAACCTTCTCCAGGATACATCACATCCTAGGCCATAAATCCAGCCTTGATAAATTCAAAAAAATGAAATCTTCACAAGCAACTTCTCTGACTACATTGGAGTAAGATTAGATGTCAATTACAGGAGAAAAACTATTAAAAATCACAACATATAGAGGCTGAACAACACGTTGCTGAATAACCAACAAATCACAGAAGAAATAAAAAAAAGAAATCAAAATATGCATAGAAATGAATGAAAATGAAAACACAACAACCCAAAACCTATGGAACACTGTAGAAGCAGTGCTAAGGGGAAGGTTCATAGCAATACAGGCTTACGTCAAGAAACAAGACAAAAGTCAAATAACCTAACTCTACACCTAAAGTAACTTGAAAAGGAAGAAATTATGAACCCCAGGGTTAGTAGAAGGAAAGAAACCTTAAAAATTAGGGCATAAATAAATGCAAAAGAAGCAAAAGAGACCATAGCAAAAATCAACAAAAGCAAAAGCTGGTTCTTTGAGAAGGTAAATAAAATTGACAAAACTTTAGCCAGACTCATCAAGAAAAAAAGGGAGAAAAATCAAATCAACAAAATTAGAAATGAAAATGGAGAGATCACAACAGACAACACTGAAATACAAAGGATCATAAGAGAAAATTATCAGCAACTATATGCAAATAAAGTGGACAACTTGGAAGAAATGAACAAATTCTCACAAAATACAACTTTCCAAAATGGAACCAGGAGGAAATAGAAAATCTTTTTTTTTTCCATTTATTTTTATTAGTTGTAGGCTAATTACCTTACAATATTGTAGTGGGTTTTGTCATACATTGACATGAATCAGCCATGAAGTTACAAGTATTAAGAGACCCATCACAAGCACGGAAATTGAAACTATAATCAGAAATCTTCCAACAAACAAAAACCCAGGGCCAGATGGCTTCACAACTGAGTTTTAGCAAAAATTTAGAGAACTAACACCTATCCTACTCAAACTCTTCCAGAAAATTGCAGAGGAAGGTAAACTTCCAAATTCATTCTATAAGGCTATCATCACCTTAACACCAAAACCTGAAAAAAATGCCACAAAAAAAGAAAACTATAAGCTGATATCACTGATGAACATAGATGCAAAAATCCTTAACAAAATTCTAGCAAACAGAATCCAACAACATATTAAAGGGATCATACATCATGACCAAGTGGGCTTTATCCAAGGGATGCAAGGATTCTTCAATATCTGCAAATCAATCAATGTAACACAACACATTAGCAAATTGAAAAATAAAAACATTATGACTATCGCAGTAGATGCAGAGAAAGTCTTTAACAAAATTCAACACCCATTATGACAAAAACCCTCCAGAAAGCAGGACTAGAAGGAAAATACCTCAACATAATAAAAACTATATATGATAAACCCTCAGCAAGCATTATCCTCAGTGGTGAAAAATTGAAAGCATTTCCCCTGAAGTCAGGGACAAGACAAGAGTGCCCACTCTCACCACTACTATTCAATCTAGTTTTGGAAGTCTTGGCCACAGCAATCAGAGCAGAAAAAGAAATAAAAGGAATCCAGATTGGAAAAGAAGAAATAAAACTCTCACTGTTTGCAGAAGACATGATCTTCTACAAAGAAAACCCTAAAGACTCCACCAGAAAATTACTAGAGCTAATCAATTGAATATAGTAAAGTTGCAGGATATAAAATTAACACACAAAAATCTCTTGTATTCCTATACACTAACAATGAGAAAACAGAAAGAAATTAAAGAAACAATTCCTTTCACCATTGCAATGTAAAGAATAAAATACTTAGGAATATATCTACCTAAAGATACAAAAGATGTATATATAGAAAATTATAAAACACTGGTGAAAGAAATCAAAGAGGACTCAAGTAGATGGAGAAATATACCGTGTTCATGGATCGGAAGAATCAATATAGTGAAAATGATTATACTACCCAAAGTAATCTATAGATTCAATGCAATCCCTATCAAGCTACCAATGGTATTTTTCAGATAACTAGAACAAATAATTTCACAATTTGTATGGAAATACAAAAAACCTCGAATAGCCAAAACATCTTGAGAAAGAAGAATGGAACTGGAGGAATCAAGCTTCCTGACTTCAGGCTCTACTACAAAGCTACAGTCATCAAGACAGTGTGGTACTGGCACAAAGACAGAAATATAGATCAATGGAACAGAATAGAAAGCCCAGAGATAAATCCACACACCTGCGGACATCTTATCTTCGACAAAGGAGGCAAGAATATACAATGGAGAAAAGACAACCTCTTTAACAAGTGGTGCTGGGAAAACTGGTCAACCATTTGTAAAAGAATGAAACTAGAACACTTTCCAACACCATACACAAAAATAAACTCAAAATGGATTAAAGATCTAAATGTAAAACCAGAAACTGTAAAACTCCTAAAGAAAAACATAGGCAAAACACTCTCCAACATAAACCACAACAGGATCCTCTATGACCAACCTCCAGAATATTAGAAATAAAAGCAAAAATAAACAAATGGAACCTAATTCAAGTTAAAAGCTTCTGCACAACAAAGGAAACTATAAGCAAGGTGAAAAGACAGCCTTCAGAATGGGAGAAAATAATAGCGAATGAAACAATGGACAAAGGATTAATCTCAAAAATATACAAGCAACTCCTACAGCTCAATTCCAGAAAAATAAAAGACCCAATCAAAAAGTGGGTCAAAGAACTAAACAGACATTTCTCCAAAGAAGACATACAGATGGCTAACAAACACATGAAAAGATGTTCAACATTACTCATTATCAGAGAAATACAGATCAAAACCACAATGAGGTATCATTTCACACCAGTCAGAATGGCTGCTATCCAAAAGTCTACAAGCAATAAATGCTGGAGAGGGTGTGGAGAAAAGGGAACCCTCTTACACTGTTGGTGGGAATGCAAACTAGTACACCCACTATGGAGAACAGTGTGGAGATTCCTTAAAAAACTGGAAGTAGAACTGCCATATGACCCAGCAATCCCACTGCTGGGCATTCACACCAAGGAAACCAGAATTGGCAGAGACATGTGTACTCCGATGTTCATTGCAGAACTGTTTATAATTGTCAGGACATGGAAGCAACCTAGACATCCATCGGCAGATGAATGGATTAGAAAGCTGTGGTACATATACATAATGGAATATCACTCAGCCATTAAAAAGAATACATTTGAATTAGTTCTAATGAGATGGATGAACCTGGACCCTATTATACAGACTGAAGTAAGCCAGAAAGAAAAACACCAATACAGTATACTAATACATATAGAAACTATACTAACACATATAGAACACATATACATATGCATATACATATACAGTATACTAACACATATAGAAAGATGTCAATGATAACCCTGTATGTGAGACAGCAAAAGAGACACAGATGTACTAAACAGTCTTTTGGACTCCGTGGGAGAGGGCGAGGGCGGGACAATATGGGAGAATGGCACTGAAACCTGTAAATTATCAGCTGTAAAATGAATCACCAGTCCAGGTTTGATGCATGATACAGGATGCTCGGGGCTGGTGCACTGGGATGACCCAGAGGGGTGGGATGGGGAGGGTGGTGGGAGCGAGTTCAGGATGGGGAACACATGTACACCCATGGCTGATTCAAGTCAATGTATGGTAAAACCAATAAAATGTTGCAAAGTAAAATAAAAAAATATATTAATGTTTTACAAAAGAGTATTTAGCTATTTTATAAAACATTGCAATCTAGTGTATCACAATTTGCCAATGTACATGCATATGTACATAAATATATATATATGCACACATTATATTTATATGTATGTATTCTTAAAAGGAAAAACAAGACACAATATTCAATTTTTACTGCAACAATAATGTATCAGTTCAGCTCAGTTCAGTTCAGTCGCTCAGTCGTTTCCGACTCTTTGCAACCCCATGAATTGCAGCACGTCAGGCCTCCCTGTCCATCACCAACTCCTGGAGTTTACTCAAACTCATGCCCATCGAGTTGGTGATGCCATCCAGCCATCTCATCCTCTGTCGTCCCCTTCTCCCCCTGCCCCCAATCCCTCCCAGCATCAGGGTCTTTTCCAATGAGTCAACTCTTTGCATGAGGTGGCCAAAGTACTGGAGTTTCAGCTTCAGCATCAGTCCTTCCAATGAACACCCAGGACACATCTCCTTTAGGATTGACTGGTTGGATCTCCTTGCAGTTTAAGGGACTCTCAAGAGTCTTCTCCAACACCACAGTTCAAAAGCATCAATTTTTCGGCGCTCAGCTTTCTTTACAGTCCAGCTCTCACATCCATACATGACTACTGGTAAAACCATAGCCTTGACCAGATGGACTATTGTTGGCAAAGTAATGTCTCTGACTTTTAATATGTCATCTAGGTTGGTCATAACACTCCTTCCAAGGAGTAAGCGTCTTTTAATTACATGGCTGTAGTCACCATCGGCAGTGATTTTGGAGCCCCCCAAAATAAAGTCAGACACTGTTTCCACTGTCTCCCCATCTATTTCCCATGAGGTGATGGGACCAGATGCCATGATCTTAGTTTTATGAATGTTGAGCTTTAAGCCAATAGTTTCACTCCCCTCTTTCACTTTCATCAAGGGACTTTTTAGTTCCTCTTCACTCTCTGCCATAAAGGTGCTGTCATCTGCATATCTGAGGTTATTGATATTTCTCCCGGCAATCTTGATTCCAGCTTGTGCTTCTTCCAGCCCAGCGTTTCTCATGATGTACTCTGCATATTAAGTTAAATAAACAGAGTGACAATATACAGCCTTGACGTACTCCTTTTCCTATTTGGAACCAGTCTGTTGGTCCATGTCCAGTTCTAACTGTTGCTTCCTGATCTGCCTACAGGTTTCTCAAGAGGCAGGTCAGGTGGTCTGGTATTCCCATCTCTTTCAGAATTTTCCACAGTTTATTGTGATCCACACAATCAAAGGCTTTGTCATAGTCAATAGCAAAAAGCAAACATAGATGCTTTTCTGGAACTTTCTTGCTTTTTTGATGATCCAGCAGATGTTGGCAATTTGATCTCTGGTTCCTCTGCCTTTTCTAAAACCAACTTGAACATCTGGAAGTTCACGGTTCACATATTGCTGAAGCCTGGCTTGGAGAATTTTGAGCATTACTTTACTAGCATGTGAGATGAGTGCAATTGTGTGGTAGTTTGAGCATTGTTTCGGATTGCCTTTCTTAGGGATTGGAATGAAAATTGACCATTTCCAGTCCTGTGGCCACTGCTGAGTTTTCCAAATGTGCTGGCATATTGAGTGCAGCACTTTCACAGCATCATCTTTCAGGATTTGAAATAGCTCAACTGGAATTCCATCATGTCCCCTAACTTTGTTCATAGTGATGCTTTCTAAGGCCTACTTTACTTCACATTCTAGGATGTCTGGCTCTAGGTGAGTGATCACACCATTGTGATTATCTGCATCATGAAGATCTTTTTTGTACAGTTCTTGCATATTCTTGCCATCTCTTCTTAATATCTTCTGCTTCTGTTAGGTTCATACAATTTCTGTCCTTTATCAAACCCATCTTTGCATGAAATTTTCCCTTGATATCTCTAATTTTCTTGAGGAGATCTCTCGTCTTTCCCATTCTGTTGTTTGCCTCTATTTCTTTGCATTGATCACTGAAGAAGGCTTTCTTATCTTTCTTTGGAACTCTGCATTCAAATGGGAATATCTTTCCTTTTCTCCTTTTCTTTTTGCTTCTCTTCTTTCCACAGCTATTTGTAAGGCCTCCTCAGACAACCATTTTGCGTTTTTGAATTTCTTTTCCATGAGGATCTTCTTGATCCCTGTCTCCTGTACAATGTCACAAACCTTCGTCCATAGTTCAACAAATAGTCATAAAACAGTGGTTTACACCAAAAAATAACTGTTTCTCAACTGCAATTTGCTGGGTCCTTCAGGGACCTGTTGAATTCTGCCAGGTTTAAATGAGTTTGGTTGAGCTTGGTTGGGCCTGACTCAAGGTCGCAGTCAAATCTTATTCACATAGCTTTTCATTTGAGGACTTAGCCAAAGGAGCATTCACTATTTTAGATACATTGTTATCAGGACGGAGGAAAGCTGATCAAGAATATGAAATGGAAACCCAAAGTACTTTTTGAATTCTCAGTTTAGAATGTCTGATCGTCCCATCTTTCTAGTTTTGTATTGGTCCAAAAGTGGCATAAAGTCAAACCAAAAGTCAGTGGTGATGCAGATATATTAAGTATTAAATTTCCTCTGGTGAGATTAATAAATACATGTCAATGGGCAAAGCTATGAAATCCGATTCCAGGGAGGAATCAAAGACTGGGAACAATAACTGAATATATTAAGATTATATAACAGAAGTGTTTTTTAAAATCTCAAACAGTACCTCGAGGAAGCACACGATATGTTGCTAGATGAATTCATTGATCACTCTGTATTGCAGTAAGCATTCTTCTCCCACCACTGTTCCCAATCTAACACGAAACTATGATTTCCTGAATAGAATGAATCAGATATTACTAAAGTGTAGAATCCCTCATTTGGACGCCCAGAGCTATTACACAAACGGGAATTCAGTAAAGATAGGAAATGAATACACTATTCAGCTCTCTTATAACTGGAATTTCAATCTTCCAGTTCATCTCTAAATCTATCCTATATTTTATTCCCAGAGTGATTTTACTAAGAATTCAAATCTGATCATCAGGCATTTATTTAAATATATTCTTTTTGTATTCCTCCATTGTCTGTAAGGGGCTTCCCTAGTGATTCAGTGGTAGAAAATCTGCCTGCCACGTAGGGAACGTGGGTTGGGTCCCTGAGTCAAGAAAATCCCCTGGAGAAGGAAATGGCAACCCACTCCAGTATTCTTGCCTGGGAAATCCCACGGACAGAGGAGCCTGGTGGGCTACAATCCACGGGGTCACAAAAGAGCCAGATATGTCTTAGCAGCTAAGCAACAACAACACATTGTCTTTAAGACAAAGTATACACTTGATAATTTTCAAAACAAAGCCAGGTAAAGACAGCTCCCTTGGCCCACTCAGTGATTCCCTTCCTTTACTATTATGCTACTGCTCATTTGGTACCAAGCCAGTAGAGTAATTTGATAGATAATGCATATAGATAGATAGATAGATAGATAGATAGATAGATACATAATGAATGCTCCTCTGGCTAAGTCCCCAAATGAAAAGATATATATATATATATATGTATATATACATATATATATACATATAAATATACATACACAAAATGTATATGTGTATTTTTCCTTCACTAATACTGGATTGTGATACACTAAATACATTGATATTCCCAACTGTATTTCTATATTGAATCTACAATAGAGTCTATATTACTCTGGCCAAATAAGATATATTCATTCTTGTCTCTAAAAGGGTTTGCTGAAATTAAACTGTCAAGCTTTCTATCTTTCTATTGATCTGTCAATATTAACCTTAAATTTTCTACTGTACTTTCCCTGCCCCATGTATAAACATTCCCTGTCTTGTTTTACATCACTTTTCTACTTCCTTTCCTCAGAAAGCAGACCTCACTCTGTGCTTTGGTCTTCTTCTACACTAGCAATTCCAGACTATGAGTACTTCATTCTTCTTTCAGAACAAAAGCATGAAGGATGAAGTGTTTCTGCTGTGTCCCTCTCTCTAACACTGTCACCTGTGGAGGTTCTGACTTGTTTCTTCCACTCCTCAAAGATTTCAGTACCCAGTTTAGATGTGCTATTTATCCCAAGTCCCCACTTCATATAACGTTCATATGCACTCTTGTTTCCAGTTCTAGAACTCCTTAGGTCTTAAAACTCCTGTTACTCAATGAGCTTCTTTATCTTTTCCACTTAGGTTCTTCACTTCCATGGTCACACCTTGAGTCTTTTCATACCCTGAATCTGATCAGTCTTCAAAAATCACAATCCAATAATCCCACTTTATGCCATGTCTCCTTTCCTTATGGCTTATTCTGCTATTTCCATCTTTTATCATTAGCTATTTCATATATTCTATTTTATCAAGATTTCCAGTTACTTGAAATTTCTGCTCTCTACAAATTCATTAGATAGTTCCTTCATTTCCGAGGTGTAGGCCCCAGGGATAAGACTCTCAGGACAATCTGGACTGAAGGTGCCTGGGGGTCCCCACACAAGCTCCCATCCTAATTACACCTGAGGAACCCCAGGTTTTAGTAACTGTGGAGGGCCAAACAGTCGATTTCTTTTGTACACTGCAGCGACGTTCTCTGCACTCGCTGAATCCCCTGACTCACTTTCCTCCTGATCCACTACTGTAATGGGACTGTCTGGATAAACCTAACATTATTGCCAGTCATCCTTTAAGTGGCAACTGGGACTCTCTGTTGTTTTCTCATGAGTTTCTAATCATGCCAGAGCCTCCCTCACCCCTTCTAGGGAGGGATATTCTGAACAAGGTCCAGGCCTCTGTTTTCATGAATATGGAACCAACTCTTTTTAAAGGAGCAAAATGTAAACCCTAGAGTGTGGGCTGATGGAAAATTTTGTGGCTCAGCTGGTAAAGAATCTACCTGCAATGTAGGAGACCTGGGTTCTATCCTTGGGTTAGGAAGATCCCCTGGAGAAGGGAAAAGCTATCCACTCCAGTATTCTGGCCTGGAGAATCCCATGGACTATACAGTCCATGGGGTCTCAAAGAGTTGGACAGAACTGAGCAACTTACACTTTTTTTCACTTTCATTTCCTTTTCTGTTCAACATTATTGATTTCATAATGATTTCTATCAAGAATATGTTTGGTATATATAAATGTTTCTTAGAATTTTTATCACACATGTATTGTAAAAGTTTGTAATTTTGAGCCTCATAATCTTTTCCCTGGGCTTTCTCTGATGACCCAATTACTACATGAAATTTTCATATAACAGAACAGAATATTTTCACTATAAATTCTTAACCACTGTCTTAATTCGGGTAACTGACATTGTTCTGCAATCCTTTTCTATGTTTGGTCAACTCACTGCCTCTCCTGCATCTCTTCAACATTATTTTTGTTTTATTCAATGTTATTCTACTCTCCTCAAATATCCAAGTTTTAACTTCTTTCTACTATCTTTAAAAAGATAACCTTGGGAAAGATGAAATGTTTTGTGCCTTATTGCTTTCCATATGTATGGCTTTTAAATGCTAGCTCCTGTTATTAATGTCTTATGATTATTAGTATCATCTGCTCCCATTCTCTCCTTCTTCCTCATGTTACAACAAAATTCATCCTCCTATTTGAAGATAATTCATCTCTATTGTGGATCTCATCTCATCTGCTTTCTTATTACAGTATATATCAGTTATTCTTATTTTGCCTTTCATAGTTTACTCACAATTGCATCATTCCTTTGGCTTGTAAGGGCTTCCCCAGTGGCTCAGAGGTAAAGAATTCACCTGTAATGCAGGAGCTGAAGATGTGGGTTCAATCCCTGGATCAGGAAGATCCCCTGGAGGAGGGCATGGCAACCCCCTCCAGTATTCTTGCCTGGAGAATCCCATGGACCAAGGGGCCTGCTGTCCATAGGGTTGCAAAGAGTTGAACACAACTGAAGTGACTTGGCACTCATTGGCTTTTAAAGCAGTTCAAGTATATCCTATGAGAAATGAAAAAAGAAAAAGAAAGCAGCCAAGTCTCACCTGCCTCCTCAGATTCAGTCTTCTTTCTCATTCTGCACAAAACTCTCAAAAGGCTTATGTATAATTTCCACTTCACACTTCACTCTATTTCCTTTCCTTTTCCTCCCTTCCTTCCTTCTTTCCTTGTCTCTCCCTTCCTTTCTTCTTTCCTTCTTTTCTTTCTCTCTCTACTCATTGCAATATCAATCTGTCTTTATCTATTACTGAAATTCTTCCAAGTTAACTTATTATTTCCAGTGTCAGAAAATTAGACTTCTTCCTGCCCCTGCCCCCAGAGTCAGGGGGCAGGAGTTGGGAGTATTTTTAGATTACTGCCAAACACTTCCTTATTCTCAGAACCTTCTATTTAGATTTTATTTTTAAATTCTCCATATTTTTACTCCTACTTCTCATTTTTACAATCTACAATAAAATATTAGATTTGTCAAATCTTAGTCCCAGGATCATAAGTCATCACAAGCTAGACTATATACCCTTAGACAAATTCATTCACATGCATGACTGCCATTATTATATTAGTTAGGTTACTCAAAAGATGATGTGTCTGGTCAAAATTGCCTTTTAGCTCCTGATAATATTTAATTACTTAATTGAAATAAATCCTTGTATATTTCAAAGACCCTGTTACACAATAAAGACAGAAACTAAACTTATAATCTTTATCCCCATCCCCAGTTCTTTACTAGCCTTTTTCTTCACAAATGGCTGCATAACCCCCCAGGTTATGTAAGCCAGAACCTGAGAAATCATTTATGACATCTGCCTCTGCCTTAGTTCTGGTATCCAGTCCTAGAAAAGTCTACTGATTTAATGTGCTAAAAATCTCACAAGTTTGGACACACCTGTCTCCCTTAGTCCAAGTTACCATCATTTCTTTTCTAGTTTACCACTTCAATTTTTTTTTTTTTTTTTTTTTGGTACTCAGAGCGATCTTTTATGTGATCAAATAAAAATGTGTCACTCCATACATAAAGCCTTTCAATGGTTTCTCATTGTTTTTACAGTGAAGACAACATACATCAGCATGTAAATATGCTGCATGTTTTGGCACCCACCTAACTTCCCAAACTCCCCTATATAATATTCTCCCTAACTGCAGCCACAGTGGCTTTCTTTCAGCCGCTCATATTCACTATGTCTTCTCCTCGTATACAACTTTACATGTGTCGCCCCCTCTGTGCGATTATGTTTTCCTTTGTCTCCCTCTATTCACCGGATTCCTCGGTTTTGTATGAAATCACCACTATGGAGAAGGTTTTCTATATATCTTTAACAAATCAATTGATCTATTACAAGCTTTTATAACTTTGTTTCTCTTTTTTATAGCATATCAATCCATGTACACAGTGATATTAGTATGGCAAGGAATGTGCTTTCCTTAAAATCTTTATCGTATTGTTAGTGTTTGTCATGAGTGCCTGACCCACACACAAGTGTTTTGTAAATACTAGTTCAATGACTGGATGAACGCCTAACAGTGACTTGTTGAGAGATGATTTGCAATAAATTGTGTTTTTATTGAGGCTGAAATACACTTACCTTGGCTTTAAATTATAGTGTTCAATAAATGTCAGTCCATAATGTATTAAAAGCAATTTTGGACTTTGTGTTTACATCCACAGCCAAACAAGTCGTTTTATACAAATATACTGTGACCATCAAGTGGAACACTGACTTAAAGGTTCTGTTCCTTGTTGAAAAAAAAAAAAAGTAGATGATAAATTATATTTTAAGATTTAATATTGCTGAAGTGTATCATTGACAAATTTGCCTTGATGATAAGCATGAGAACTGTGATTATTTCTACCTATACAAATAATGTGTTATTTTCTGTGTTCTAGTTTTTTTTTTTTCCCCTCAAACCCTCAAGCCTGTTAGGACTAAGTTTGTTTCTTCTCTTTATTTCCACTTTTATCTATAGTACTTATTTACCCAGTAGTCATAATAATATTCCTTACCAAACTACATTAAAGATGGTTTTTCACTGAATTGTTTATTTTCCTAGCCATAGTTATCTGAAGGGTATTTTTTATCTATTTTCAAAGACAATCTTTGAAACCCATAATAGTGTTGGATAGAAATGTACCTAATAATATATCACTAATTACATCTGCTTGTCCTATTGATTCTGTCTATAAAATATATCTTATGTCAATTTACTCATCTCTATATGCACTGATACAGTTTTGGTCCCTGGGACCACTATCTCTATCTAGACTACTAATACAAACTAAACTTCCCACTTTTATTCTGTAGATATCATGTGCTGTGTGCTCAGTTGGTCAGTCTTCGTTCAATTCTCTGTGACCCCATGGACCATAGCCTGCCAGGCTCCTCTGTCCATGGAATTTTCCAGGCAAGAGTACTGGAGTGGGTTGCCATTTCTCCCCCAGGGAATCTTACTGACCCAGGAATGGAACCCAAAGCATTGGCAGGTAGATTCTTTACCATTGCACTATCATCAGTTCAGTTCAATTCAGTCGCTCAGTTGTGTCCGACTCTTTGGGACCCCATGAATCTCAGCACGCCAGGCCTCCCTGTCCATCACCAACTCCCAGAGTTTATTCACACTCATGTCTATTGAGTTGGTGCTGCCATGCAACCATCTCATCCTCTGCTGTCCCCTTCTCCTCCTGCCCTCAATTTTTCCCAGCATCAGGGTCTTTTCCATTGAGTCAGTTCTTTGCATCAGGTGGCCAAAGTACTGGCACTTTAGCTTCAGCATCAGTCCTTCCAATGAACACCCAGGACTGATCTCCTTTAGGATGGACTGGTTGGATCTCCTTGCAGTCCAAGGGACTCTCAAGAGTCTTCTCCAACACCACAGTTCAAAAGCATCAGTTCTTCAATTGCACCATCATATTCACACACAAAAGCCAGATAAATCATTTTGAAACCTAGTTTATGTCATGTGCCTTTTAAATGTAGAATCTGTGAATACTTATTAAATTTAGAACAAAATCCAAAATCTTTAGTATGACCTATGAGATTTCACATAGTTTAGCTCGTGTCAGTCCATCCAGCCTCAATGTTTACTGCTCTTGTTTTTTCTCACAGTGTTAATTGGCATTTCTCATGGTCATTTAAGAAATTTCTTCAAAAAATATGAAGATATTTCCCACTTTAGGTCAGAGTCCTTGTCCACGAGTAGGATTTTAAATTCCATTCCCTGTGTCAGGGTGACATGTAGAAATGTCTTAGCAATCAGTGCATAGTATTGGTTTACAGATCTGTTTAGTGTGAAGCTCAAACTTTTCTTTGTTGATTGTATCAAAGTTCTCTGTCATTAACAGTGGACATGATGAGGAAGCCTATGTACCTGGGTTGTTGCTGGGATCTGTCTTATGTTTGCAACAGCAGCAGCCTTGGACCAAGACAAAATTGTGGGTGATACAATGGAGAAATAAAAAGAAATAGGATCTTTGATATTCATATTAACATTCTCAGTCAAACTCTGCCTCTGTGTCTTCCAGTTTTAGAGCCAACAAATTCCTTATTGTTTAATTCAGAGGCAGATGAATTTTCTGTTTCATAAATCATTTTATAATGTCATGAAAACACTAGCTGTGGAAAAGATACTTAAATTAACTTAGACTCATTTTTCTCATATCCAAAATAAAATATAACTAACTTGATAGATTCTTGTGAGGATTAGAAATAATGTACATGACACTAAGGAATATGTAGCTACTGGCTACAGTAATCACAAAATGCTATTTCTCAGACAGATTCAACATTGCTTAAGAAATTTTGAGTGAGAAAAAGCATATAGTTACTCATTTTCTTCATCATTCTCTAGTATCTACTCCATTTATCACTTTATTGTATTTGAAGTTGTTTTATGTCAAGTCACCCAACTTCCCAAGTGGCACTAGTGGTAAAGAACCCGGCAGCCAACACAGGAGACAGAAGAGATGTGGATGAGGAGGGCACAGTCAACCCATTCCCACCTGAAGAATCCCATGGGCAGAGGAGGCTGGTGGGCTACAGTCCCTAACATAGCAACAGAGTTGGACACGACTGAAGTGACTTAGCATGCACGCAAGTCCAAATATTGAAAACATGCTTCTAAGATTGGTTTGCCACAACCACATAATTATGACTGCCCATCTTTATTTCTCTAGTGTTAAGTGTATGCTCCCTGACAATGTGCAATCACCTCTTCTCTAGGTGTCAGAATTTATTGATAGTGTGTACTAATGTGAAATTCCCTACTACAAAAGATATAGCAAAAACATCCAACAGATGCTTCAGAAACCAAATCCCTGCAGGTTCAAGTTTGAAAATAATCTACCTGCTAGCGATTTAATGAACTCAGGCTTCCCTGGTGGGTCAGAGGGTAAAGAGCCTGCCTGCAATACAAGAAACCTGGGTTCAATCCCTAGGTTGGGAAGATCTCCTGGAGAAAGAAATGCCAACCCACTTTAGTATTCTCGCCTTGTAAATTCCATGGATGGAGGAGTCTGGTGGGCTACAATCCATGGGGTACCAAAGGGTCAGACAGGACTGAGTGACTAACACTCTCACTTTCACTTTCATTGGCTAGTGTCTCCAGGGTCTGCTGTGTCTCACCTACTCAGCTGAAGAGGCTGCTAAGTGATTGCTAACAGTACATGGCATGCGAATATATGTTGTGGCCTGTTACTAGGATCAGTAAATAGATAAGGCTAGTTACCAGTTGTCTGGAAAAAGAATGAAGAATTAGAATATTGTATCAAATCTATTTTCATTTCATAGTGCTTTACAAGAAGAAACTTTAAGTATATAATGAAATACCTATTCAATTCTAGTGTTTGTTGTGCATAAAAATGCTTCCCTTATATTAGTATTTCAACTTATAGCATTATTGGAAAAATGACTTTTAAAAAAAATCTATTTTAGAAGCATATCAGGAAAACTGGTATCTTTTAAACTGCATGACTGATAGGCTGATTGTTATCAGACATTTGGTGCTCTAATCTTACATAATATATTCTTGTAAGCAGAAGTTTTAAGGTTCATAAATAGAAGGTGGAGATTGATATCCCTTTTATGGGGTCATGCTGTGAAGTATATTCCAGGCACTTTTTTTTTTCCTGCCAGGAAAACACAACCACAAGAACATATATTTATTTCAGTGAGTTTTTATTAATGTGCTGAAAAGTAGCATTGTGATTCTGCATTTGCCTATCTTGCTGTAAGGCCGTCTTCCTATATTTCCTGTAAAAGGATTCAAAGTCTAAGCCTTAATAGTAATTTTTAAGAGACCATATAAAGTTTCATGAAACTCAATCTTTAAAACTTACACACAACACTGACACTTCTAGAACAAATTCTGAAAGATAAAGTTGAGATGCCCTCTAATGCATAGGGTATGATTCAAAGTTATGATTCAATCACTTTGATTCTGTTGCTCTCTCTTGCTGTGTACCACAGGGTGACATTCTTTCCTTGGCTTGTGGAAGTGGTTATACATTTTCCCAGTTTCCTTCAGAGTCTCCCGGACTCATAGGACTGGGGAGATCACCTACATGATTTCCCGAGACTGAGTCAGTGTCATGATAGAACACAGAGTACGTGGTGGAAGCGTCTGGCAGTAGAGTTCTAAAAGGCGCAGGATTCATTTTTAGATGTGACACATAGTCAGATTTCTGAATTAAATACAGCATCAGATGCTGTATGACCACAGTTCTGCCTTTTGTATTTGTCCACAGTTTTTTTTTTAAATTAGTTGGAGGCTAATTACTTCACAACATTGCAGTGGGTTTTGTCATACATTGACATGAATCAGTTATGGAGTTACATGTATTCCCCATCCCGATCCCCCCTCCCACCGCCCTCTCCACCCGATTCCTCTGAGTCTTCCCAGTGCACCAGGCCCGAGCACTTGTCTCATACATCCCACCTGGGCTGGTGATCTGTTTCACCATAGATAATATACATGCTGTTCTTTCAAAATATCCCACCCTCACCTTCCCCCACAGAGTTCAAAAGTCTGCTCTGTACTTCTGTGTCTCTTTTTCTGTTTTGCATATAAGGTTATCATTACCATCTTTCTAAATTCCATATATATGTGTTGTTAGTATGCTGTAATGTTCTTTATCCTTCTGGCTTACTTCACTCTGTATAATGGGCTCCAGTTTCATCCATCTCATTAGAACTGATTCAAATGAATTCTTTAAAATGGCTGAGTAATATTCCATGATGTATATGTACCACAGCATCCTTATCCATTTGTCTGCTGATGGGCATCTAGGTTGCTTCCATGTCCTGGCTATTATAAACAGGGCTGCGATGAACACTGGGGTGCATGTGTCTCTTTCAGATCTGGTTTCCTCAGTGTGTATGCCCAGAAGTGGTATTGCTAGGTCATATGGCAGTTCTATTTCCAGTTTTTAAAGAAATCTCCACACTGCTTCCCATAATGGCTGTACTAGTTTGCATTCCCACCAACAGTGTAAGAGGGCTCCCTTTTCTCCACACCCTCTCCAGCATTTATTGCTTGTAGACTTTTGGATAGCAGCCATCCTGACTGGCGTGTAATGGTACCTCATTGTGGTTTTGATTTGCATTTCCCTGATAATGAGTGATGTTGAGCATCCTTTCATGTGTTTGTTAGTCATCTGTATGTCTTCTTTGGAGAAATGTCTGCTTAGTTCTTTGGCCCATTTTTTGATTGGGTCATTTATTTTTCTGGAATTGAGCTTCAGGAGTTGCTTGTATATTTTGAGATTAATCCTTTGTCTGTTTCTTCATTTGCTATTATTTTCTCCCAATCTGAGGGCTGTCTTTTCACCTTGCTTATAGTTTCCTTTGTTGTGCAAAAGCTTTTAAGTTTCATAAGGTCCCATTTGCTTATTTTTGCTTTTATTTCCAATATTCTGGGAGATGGGTCATAGAGGATCTTGCTGTGATTCATGTCGGAGAGTGTTTTGCCTATGTTCTCCTCTAGGAGTTTTATAGTTTCTGGTCTTACATTTAGATCTTTAATCCATTTTGAGTTTATTTTTGTGCATGGTGTTAGAAAGTGTTCGAGTTTCACTCTTTTACAAGTGGTTGACCAGTTTTCCCAGCACCACTTGTTAAAGAGGTTGTCTTTTTTCCATTGTATATCCTTGCCTCCTTTGCCAAAGATAAGGTGTCCATAGGTTCGTGGATTTATCTCTGGGCTTTCTATTCTGTTCCATTGGTCTATATTTCTGTCTTTGTGCCAGTACCATACTGTCTTGATGACTGTGGCTTTGTAGTAGAGTCTGAAGTCAGGCAGGTTGATTCCACCAGTTCCATTCTTCTTTCTCAAGATTACTTTGGCTATTCGAGGTTTTTTGTATTTCCATACAGATTGTGAAATTATTTGTTCTAGTTCTCTGAAAAATACCATTGGTAGCTTGATAGGGATTGCATTGAATCTATAGATTGCTTTGGGTAGAATAGCCATTTTGACAATATTGATTCTTCCAATCCATGAACACGGTATGTTTCTCCATCGGTTTGTGTCCTCTTTGATTTCTTTCATCAGTGTTTTATAGTTTTCTGTGTATAGGTCTTTTGTTTCTTTAGGTAGATATACTCCTAAGTATTTTATTCTTTTTGTTGCAATAGTGAATGGTATTGTTTCCTTAATTTCTTTTTCTGTTTTTTCATTGTTAGTATATAAGAATGCAAGGGATTTCTGTGTGTTAATTTTATATCCTGCAACTTTACTATATTCATTGATTAGCTCTAGTAATTTTCTGGAAGAGTCTTTAGGGTTTTCTATGTAAGAGGATCATGTTATCTGCAAACAGCGAGAGTTTCACTTCTTCTTTTCCAATCTGGATTCCTTTTACTTCTTTTTCTGCTCTGATTGCTGTGGCCAACACTTCCAACACTATGTTGAATAGTAGTGGTGAGACTGGGCACCCTTGTCTTGTTCCTGATTTCAGGGGAAATGCTTTCAATTTTTCACCATTGAGGGTGATGCTTGCTGTGGGTTTGTCATATATAGCTTTTATTATGTTGAGGTATGTTCCTTCTATTCCTGCTTTCTGGAGAGTTTTAATCATATATGAGTGTTGAATTTTGTCAAAGGCTTTCTCTGCATCTATTGAGATAATCATACGGTTTTTATCTTTCAATTTGTTAATGTGGTATATCACATTGATTGATTTGCAGATATTAAAGAATCCTTGCATTCCTGGGATAAAGCCCACTTGGTCATGGTGCATGATTTTTTCAACATGTTGTTGGATTCTGTTTGCTAGAATTTTGTTAAGGATTTTTGCATCTATGTTCATCAGTGATATTGGCCTGCAGTTTTTCTCTTCTGTGGCATCCTTGTCTGGTTTTGGAACCAGGGCAATGGTGGCCTTATAGAATGAGTTTGGAAGTCTACCTTCCTCTGCAATCCTCTGGAAGAGTTTGAGCAAGATAGGTGTTAGCTCTTCTCCAAATCTTTGGCAGAATTCAGCCACAAAGCCATCTGGTCCTGGGCTTATGTCTAGGTTTCCTAGTTCAGGTTGCTGTCATAGTAATAAAAGAAAATAGCACTAGCAAAGTTATTTTTTAACAATGTACACAATAAGACTCAGTTGACACTATATTAACTATTTGATCATTATTAAAATAATTATTTTTCATTTTCTGGCACAATCTCCAATATAAGAAAATGATCAGTTTATGATTTTTACTCCCTACCACAGGCGAGGATATACTAGTTGTTCTAAAGTCATGTAAGCACAACTCTCAGAAATATCTGGGTAACCGGCCCTTGTTCTAGTTCTGAAATTTGAGTTAGGGAATACATTTATCCTGGGGTATACAAGGAGGTTGAACTTGTAGGATTAGAAGGAGTCTGAGTCTCTTATGAGGAGTACCTGGTCTGGATGAGGTGGTCTACTGTGTATTTCTAGGGCTTTCCCAGTGGCACAGTAATAATTATTTAAAAAAAAAAAAAAATCTGCCTGCAATGCAGGAGACATGGGCAGGAGACGCAGGTTTGATCCCTGGGATGGGAAGATCCCCTGGAGAAAGGAAGTGGTAATCCACTCTAGTATTCTCATCTGGGAAATCCCAATTTATGGGGTTGCAAAAGAGTCGGACACAAGGTGAGTAAACAACAACAGCTAATAGCGTGTTTCCAGCCAAGGCTCAAAGCTTGACTGTTTCAAATATATGTACAAGCCTGGGCCTGGAAAAGAAAATTAGTCATCCAAGGTGTCTGATATGACCTAGTCTCCCTCATAAAAATTTATCATGGACAACTCTGCGCTTCCTGGTGAGGCACTTGGAGATTTTAGGGGCACAATATCTATTCCTCCACTTGATAAAATTACTGACCTGTGTTGTGTATCCTGACTTCTTCAGATGAGAAACTATACTGGGTTAGCTTAAATGTGCCTATGCCTAAGTCACAGCAGTCTATATCTAATATTAACATATATCAAGACACAGGTGTGGCTCCACAGCAAACAATTATTGATCATTGATCAACAATCTCTGAACACAGAATAGCAACAACAACAACAAAAACAGGTGTGTGTCTGCTTTCAAGGTACACTGGGAATGGTCTGCATAATACACTATAAATTATCTTTTAATGCTATAGGGTGCCTCTGGTCATTGAAAATCCCTTAATTATATTGTTTGAAAAGGCCAAGTTAAAGTCAATGAATCACTTAATATTAATTAACTACTTAGATTATTTCCTTTGTATCTAGAAAGGGCCCCATATGGAGCATAGAGTATCAGTTCTAGAAGACAGTAATACCAGCAAAAGGTAAAAAATAAACAAAAAACAAACAAACAAAAAAACACAGTAATAGGGATGACAGGGAACCTAACTTTAACATCAACCTAACTTTGACAACTTTGAGAATTTTGATCATGTCCTACTTTTCCTATCACAGACTGACATCACACACTTACTCTAGTCATTTTTCATAGCATTTATTAAAAGCATTTATTTTTCTATCCAAGAGAAATTATATTTGATTATAATGTTACATGCAAAATGCAATATTATCTTTTTTCAGGACAGGGAATAAGTTTTTTACAGTGCCTGGTACAAAGTGAGATTTATAAAATATCTCAAAATAATGATAATAATAATAATAACACATGCTTTCATGGCAACTACTTGAGCTAGGTACTATCCTAAGTAATTTATACACACTAACTAATTTTTGAGTTGGTTGCTTCATAGCAACCTCATGAGATAGTTTATACTATTATTTCCTTTTTATACATGAAGTAACTGAGAAACAGAAGTTGAGTAAGTTACCCAAATCCATGGACCTAGTGGGTTTTAGTGGAGAAGAAAATGGCAACCCACTCCAGTTTTCTTGCCTAGAGAATCCCAGGGACAGAGGAGCCTGGTGGGCTGTTGTCTATGGGGTTGCACAGAGTTGGATATGATTGAAGCCACTTAGCAGCAGCAGCAGCAGCAGCAGCAGTGGGTTTAGGGACAGGATTCAAACTCAGGCAGTCAGGGACTTAAGTAAGATTCTGCTCTGTCTAGAATTCGTGACAAAATAAATTAAAAAACTCAAACTTATTGATTGAATAAGTTTACTAAATGTCTATAGACATTTTTTTCCATTTTAAATATCAATTTGTACATTCAACTTTCACCACATGAGAAGTGTAAGTTTGCTCAGTCCGTGTCTGACTCTGCGTTCCTATGGACTGTAGCTTGCCAGACTCCTCTGTCCATGGAATTTACCAGGCAATAATACTGGAGTGGATAGCCATTCCCTTCTCCAGAGGATCTTCCCAACCCAAGGATCAAACCCCAATTTCCCACATTGCGGGCAGATCTTTTACCTTCTGAGCTACCCAAGAAGCCCACACGAGAACTTAGTCTAATTAAGGAAACTGTTGTTGAATATTGACTTAGGACTTTGATGATAAAGTACCAGACTTGCTTTGGGAGCTGCTGATTGCTGCTGTCCTACACTGACTCTCACTAACAAACCCAAGTACCAAAATGTCACCTGCTATTTCATCTGAGAGCTTTTATAACTTCTATTGTTGTCTACATGTAATATTCTCTTAACTAAGAACTATCTCACTTCCAGTGTCTACATTTTTTTGTATACAGCCACTCACATGATTCTGGATTTTACAAATTGTCAGAAAATAAAACTAGGCAAAAACGTTTTCAACAAATCACAGTCTTGCAGACCTGAGATTCTTGAGTGCCTAGGACTCTGGCAGCTTGCTATTAGCAGAGATCACATCTTTAGAGACTGCAGTGGTGCTCCCATAAAGCATGTCTTTCTCTTTATCACTGTCTTTGCTATTCTTTAATTCTTATTCCTTTTATGTCACAAAAGATTATATTTAATAGAATATTATTTATATATTACACAAAGTGTACAGGGGAAACTCACTTTTATTCAACACTTTATATTGAACATATAGAAACATCATTATATAAGACACTAGAAAAGCATTTTATTGAGAGAATATGGGAGTGTTTAAGTTTTAAATTATTCAGTAAGTACTGTTTGTCCATCTGTCCCTTTTCTAACCATACTTGTGTTATCTGAAACTGTCTGTCCCAGCCACTGTTAGTACCAGCCAGACCCAGGTCCCTCTGCTTCCTTAGACTTAGACCAGATAGTTAAAAGGACCTAAGGAAATCTACTATCCTTTTGTCCATCACAGTGTTTAAAATTCTTGGGAAGAGGTTTAGTTTTCTGCTCACCGACAGCTTCCTCATTTACCCCTGACCGTGCGTTGCCTATCTGCCTAATGGATCATTGTGCCCCATGGTGTCTATTTTCCCCTCTGGTACTTTCTTACGAATTACTCTACTTGCATATTCTCAAGGGACCGCATATATTTTGGTTAAATTTTTCTTAACTTGTATTTATTTATCATGGTGGTATTTATTTAGCATGGTCTTTGCTATGTCACACAGGAAGTAGAAAGATGGAATCTTTTTCTGCTCAGGTTGGTTGGTGTGAGAACCATCAATTCCTGAGAAGATCAGGCTGTCAGACTCTGTCGGACAGTGGAGAGTTAATGAAAATGAAAGGTACTTGGGACTTTTTATAGTAGGCTAAGACAATTAATTGAGGTAATTTTTACAGCTAAGTTACCCTGCCAAGGAGTTGGGAAAGAAGAGTTCAAAAATATGTGCTGAAACTTCCATCCTTACCCCCCTACCCCAGTAATAGAAAAGAAAACCTAAACACTAGACAGGATGCAACATAAAATGACCCTTTATTCTAATTCCAAATGTTTTCTTTTCCCAGTTGGAAGTTTGTTTTTGGTACTTCTTATATTATCCCAAAACTTGATGATTAATCAGCATTCCCTTTATTAAAGGAATTCACAACAATTATAGGCTCAATATCATGTTTGCATAAAAGTTTCTTGTAGTGTAAACAGTCTCTATATTGTTGTGGAAACTGAATTTAATTTACATCATCTCCTACCTTAATTATTCAGATTGACTCTTCCTTGTAATACTATACTAAACTCAGGTACAATAAGATCACATTAGATAAATAAGTTATTTACAAACAACAGGTAAATCAATAAACTGGCTTCATAATTTGATTGCAGTCAAGGTTTTTGCTGAAATTTTCAAGCTTGATTTCTAATTTCTGATAATTTTTATTACAAATTGTACCATCCAAACTATACAGAAAATACACATTGACTGCTAAATTGAAATAACAGAAACATTCCTCTAGTTTACTATGATTATATAAAACACATAGTTAAGTCTTCTAGAGTTAAGTATTTAATAGTGCAAATAAAAGAATAAAAAAGTAACACTCACAAGAATAGGATAATGGGGGAAGAAAAAGCCACCTGAAGAGCTATGGAAAATTAAATACTGACATAATAATCTCCAGAAAACTGACTTCAAACTTGCAGAGTAAAATTCTGGAGAAGCTCCAGGATTGAAGGCATCAGGTACATTTGAATGTAGTGAGGTGTGATCTTGAGCTGAAATCAGAAGTGTGGGTTAACATCTTATTGTGGAAGGGGCAGTGAGAAACAGATCTCAACTGCTTAAGGGTTTGCCTATAGCCATTGACACCCAATTCTGAAAAAAAGAATATGATTGTATTCTGGCAACATTTGTTCCCATTGAGGTCAAAATTGAAATGCTGCCTAGAAACAGCAGCATTAAGTGGCATGCTCAAAAGAAAATACTCCCTGAATATGGGAGGCCTCTCAATGCAAAGACCAATTTATTTTTTTTCCTTTTTTTTTTGAATTTTATTTTTTTAAATTAATTAATTAATTTATTTTTTTAATTCGTTGGAGGCTAATTACTTCACAACATTTCAGTGGGTTTTGTCATATATTGACATGAATCAGCCATAGAGTTACACGTATTCCCCATCCCTATCCCCTCTCCCACCTCCCTCTCAACCCGACTCCTCTGGGTCCTCCCAGTGAACCTGGCCTGAGCACTTGTCTCATGCATCCCACCTGGGCTGGTGATCTGTTTCACCATAGATAATATACATGCTGTTCTTTTGAAACATCCCACCCTCACCTTCTCCCACAGAGTTCAAAAGTCTGGTCTGTACTTCTGTGTCTCTTTTTCTTTCTTGCATATAGGGTTATCGTTACCATCTTTCTAAATTCCATATATATGTGTTGTTAGTATGCTGTAATGTTCTTTATCCTTCTGGCTTACTTCACTCTGTATAATGGGCTCCAGTTTCATCCATCTTATTAGAACTGATTCAAATGAATTCTTTTTAACAGCTGAGTAATATTCCATGGTGTATATGTACCACAGCTTCCTTATCCATTCATCTGCTGATGGGCATCTAGGTTGCTTCCATGTCCTGGCTATTATAAACAGTGCTGTGATGAACATTAGGGTGCATGTGTCTCTTTCAGATCTGGTTTCCTCAGTGTGTATGCCCAGAAGTGGTATTGCTAGGTCATATGGCAGTTCTATTTCCAGTTTTTAAAGAAATCTCCACACTGTTTGCCATAGTGGCTGTACTAGTTTGCATTCCCACCAACAGTGTAAGAGGGCTCCCTTTTCTCCACACCCTCTCCAGCATTTATTGTTTGTAGACTTTTGGATAGCAGTCATCCTGACTGGTGTGTAATGGTACCTCATTGTGGTTTTGATTTGCATTTCTCTGATAATGAGTGATGTTGAGCATCTTTTCATGTGTTTGTTAGCCATCTGTATGTCTTCTTTGGAGAAATGTCTGCTTAGTTCTTTGGCCCATTTTTTGATTGGGTCATTTATTTTTCTGGAATTGAGCTTCAGGAGTTGCTTGTATATTTTGAGATTCATCCTTTATCTGTTTCTTCATTTGCTATTATTTTCTCCCAATCTGAGGGCTGTCTTTTCACCTTACTTATAGTTTCCTTTGTAGTGCAAAAGCTTTTAAGTTTCATTAGGCCCCATTTGTTTATTTTTGCTTTTATTTCCAGTATTCTGGGAGATGGGTCACAGAGGATCTTGCTGAGATTTATGTCGGAGAGTGTTTTGCCTATGTTCCCCTCTAGGAGTTTTATAGTTTCTGGTCTTACATTTAGATCTTTAATCCATTTTGAGTTTATTTCTGTATATGGTGTTAGAAAGTGATCTAGTTTCATTCTTTTACAAGTGGTTGACCAGTTTTCCCAGCACCACTTGTTAAAGAGGTTGTCTTTTTTCCATTGTATATCCTTGCCTCCTTTGTCAAAGATAAGGTGTCCATAGGTTCGTGGATTTATCTCTGGGCTTTCTATTCTGTTCCATTGATCTATATTTCTGTCATTGTGCCAGTACCATACTCTCTTGATGACCGTGGCTTTGTAGTAGAGTCTGAAGTCAGGCAGGTTGATTCCTCCAGTTCCATTCTTCTTTCTCAAGATTACTTTGGCTATTCGAGGTTTTTTGTATTTCCATACAGATTGTGAAATTATTTGTTCTAGTTCTCTGAAAAATACCATTGGTAGCTTGATAGGGATTGCATTGAATCTATAGATTGCTTTGGGTAGAATAGCCATTTTGACAATATTGATTCTTCCAATCCATGAACATGGTATGTTTCTCCATCTGTTTGTGTTCTCTTTGATTTCTTTCATCAGTGTTTTATAGTTTTCTGTGTATAGGTCTTTTGTTTCTTTAGGTAGATATACTCCTAAGTATTTTATTCTTTTTGTTGCAATGGTGAATGGTATTGTTTCCTTAATTTCTCTTTCTGTTTTTTCATTGTTAGTATATAAGAATGCAAGGGATTTCTGTGTGTTAATTTTATATCCTGCAACTTTAATATATTCATTGACTAGCTCTAGTAATTTTTTGGAAAAGTCTTTAGGGTTTTCTATGTAGAGTAGCAAAATTAGAAATGAAAAGGGTGAGATCACAACAGACAACACTGAAATACAAAGGATCATTAGAGACTACTACCAGCAGCTCTGTGCCAATAAAATGGACAACTTGGATGAAATGGACAAATTCTTAGAAAAGTATAACTTTCCAAAACTGAACCAGGAAGAAATAGAAGATCTTAACAGACCCATCACAAGCAAGGAAATCGAAGCTGTAATCAAAAATCTTCCAGCAAACAAAAGCCCAGGACCAGATGGCTTCTATCAAAAATTTAGAGAAGAGCTAACACCTAATTTACTCAAACTCTTCGAGAAAATTGCAGATGAAGGTAAACTTCCAAGCTCATTCTATGAGGCCACCACCACCCTAATTCCAAAACCAGACAAAGATGCCACAAAAAAAGAAAACTGCAGGCCAATATCACTGATGAACATAGATGCAAGAATCCTTAACAAAATTCTACCAAACAGAATCCAACAACATATTAAAAAAAGCATACACCATGACCAAGTGTGCTTTATCCCAGGAATGAAAGGATTCTTTAATATCCTCAAATCAATCAATGTAATACAGCACATTAACAAATTGAAAGATAAAAACCATATGATTATCTCAATAGATGCAGAGAAAGCCTTTGACAAACTTCAACACTCATTTATGATTAAAACTCTCCAGAAAGCAGGAATAGAAGGAACATACCTCAACATAATAAAAGCTATATATGACAAACCCATAGCAAGCATCACCCTCAATGGTGAAAAATTGAAAGCATTTCCCCTGAAATCAGGAACAAGACAAGGGTGCCCACTCTCACCACTACTATTCAACATAGTGTTGGAAGTGTTGGCCAGAGCAATCAGAGCAGAAAAAGAAGTAAAAGGAATCCAGATTGGAAAAGAAGAAGTGAAACTCTCGCTGTTTGCAGATGACATGATCCAGTTTATTGTTTTATCATCCCTTGATAAACATGAGTTCACATGTAGCCACTTCCAATCAGCTTTCTTTCCACACTAGTGATCAAACAACCCAGGAGGAGGCAGAAGGAGAGATCCATGAGAGATGATTTCAAATTAAGTTCTTTTTTAAATAAGATATTGAAGCAAAAATAAGAATTTAGTAATGGAACTTCAAATACAAAAAAATTATCTAAAATTACTGAAAGTATTTGAAAGTGCTTCACTGTTTCGTTATTAACTATCCTAATCCTACCCATTTGAAACATATATACACATATATGTATATATTGATATGTATATATATGTATACATATGTGAAGTCAAGTGGGCCTTAGAAAGCATCGCTACGAACAAAGCTAATGGAGGTGATGGAATTCCAGTTGAGCTATTTCAGATCCTGAAAGATGATGCTGTGAAAGTGCTGCACTCATTATGCCAGCAAATTTGGAAAACTCAACAGTGGCCACAGGACTGGAAAAAGTCAGTTTTCATTCCAATTCCAAAGAAAGGCAATGCCAAAGAATGCTCAAACTACTGCACAATTGCACTCATCTCACATGCTAGTAAAGTAATGCTCAAAATTCTCCAAGCCAGGCTTCAGCAATACATGTGCCGTGAACTTCCAGATGTTCAAGCTGGTTTTAGAAAAAGCAGAGGAACCAGAGATCAAATTGCCAATATCCACTGGATCATTGAAAAAGCCAGAGAGTTCCAGAAAAACATCTATTTCTGCTTTATTGACTACGCCAAAGCCTTCGACTGTGTGGATCACAATAAACAGTGGAAAATTCTGAAAGAGATGGGAATACCAGACCACCTGACCTGCCTCTTGAGAAACCTGTATGCTGGTCAGGAAGCAACAGTTAGAACTGGACATGGAACAACAGACTGGTTCCAAATAGGAAAAGGAGTACGTCAAGGTTGTATATTGTCACCCTGCTTATTTAACTTATATGCAGAGTACCTCATGAGAAACGCTGGGCTGGAAGAAGCACAAGCTGGAGTCAAGATTACCAGGAGAAATATCAATAACCTCAGATATGCAGATGACACCACCCTTATGGCAGAGAGTGAAGAGGAACTAAAAAGCCTCTTGATGAAAGTGAAAGAGGACAGTGAAAATGTTGGCTTAAATCTCAACATTCAGAAAACTAAGATCATGACATCTGGTCCCATCACCTCATGGGAAATAGATGGGGAGACAGTGGGAACAGTGTCAGACTTTATTTTTGGGGGCTCCAAAATCACTGCAGATGGTGACTGCAGCCATGAAATTAAAAGACACTTACTCCTTGGAAGGAAAGTTGTGACCAACCTAGATAGCATATTAAAAAACAGAGACTACTTTGCCAAAAAGTTTCATCTGGTCAAGGCTATGGTTTTTCCAGTGGTCGCATATGGATGTGAGAGTTGGACTGTGAAGAAACCTGAGTGCCAAAGAATTGATGCTTTTGAACTGTGGTGTTGGAGAAGACTCTTGAGAGTCCCTTGAACTGCAAGGAGATCCAACCAGTCAATCCTCAAAGAGATCAGTCCTGTGTGTTCATTGAAAGGACTGATGTTGAAGCTGAAACTCCAATACTTTGGCCACCTCGTGTGAAGAGTTGACTCATTGGAAAAGACCCTGATGCTGGGAGGGATTGGGGGCAGGAGGAGAAGGGTACGACAGAGGATGAGATGGCTGGATGGCATCACCGGCTCGATGGGCATGAGTTTGAGTAAACTCCAGGAGCTGATGATGGACAGGGAGGCCTGGTATGCTGCGATCCATGGGGTCGCAAAGAGTCAGACACCATTGAGCGACTGAACCGACTGACTGACTGACTGATAGACATTTAGCCTTCCCTTCTTATCTAACCCTTCTTCCCATCTCCCCAACCTCATCTCCTCAAGTAACCTAATAAAATGATGATTTTTAAAAAGACTCTTCAGATTGGAATAATGAACTCAACATTTTGTTAGTGTTGATTCATATTTTGATATTTTTCAAATAAAATTTTATTGAGAATGTCAAAGAAGTGAACATTTATCTAAAGTCTGAGGTCAGATAAACTAAGTTCAACTTACTGTTATTTATTAGATATATTTCTTCAGGCAGATTATTTAATTTTCCTGTGTTTTTTCCTCCATTTATAAACTATGATAAAAATAGAATTTATAAGGAATTGTAAGAACAAAATTAATGAATATAAAATATTTTGTGTAGTTCCTGGTGCAAGCAAACATACAATAAATAATAAATGCAGTTGTTCCAAACAAAACATACATATTTTTAAAAGTATAACAATATAATCATTATTTTAATTTGCTCTTTAGTCCCTTTTAAAGACAGGCTGCTATATACTTTATTAGAGCAGAAATATTTATGGACTTTAAGTCATTTCAAAGGTGATGTTACTCTAGAGTCACATTTTTTCTATACTATTTAAATAATGGGTCATGAAGTTGTTAAATCATGAGATTTTTTTATTATTATTAAATCGGATGGTTTGAGGGCCTGTTTTAATTTTTAATTTGTTTTGCAATGAAACTTCAGAAAAATATGTGCCATATTTTATTTTTATTATTTATTTTTCCTATCTCATTTTTTCTTTATTTTCTTTTTTTTGTACTCAAATTTTGGAAATTACATAAGCTACTTTCGTATGTAATATAGGTAATATAGACCAATGCATGTATTGAAATATCACATTTTGATAGAGCTTCTTCCAGTGTCATTGTTTTTATTCTCTATGATTTAACTCAAGGTTCATTAAGAGAAATAGAGACACTATAAATGATATAGATATTGCAGGACTCAGCCCTTACATAGTTGTGGAGTTGGTGAAGGTATCTGTGCATGGTTGTTGTCTATGTTATATATCTGGTCAAATTTGCTATAGGTTAGTCAGTTCAGCAATGGGGAAAGCAAACTAATATGGACAGAACATGAACAAATAGAAATCTCTGAAGACAACTAGGATATATGAGAGAAAATCAGAACTTGCATCTGTTTTTTACCACTTCCAATCTCTGAGAGAGAGACTAGTTCTCTTCACCATGGAGTCACACATGCGCTTGACTAAAGACTCAGAGAAGCTGAAGGAAGGCGATTGGGCAGAGGCTGGAAGTTGCAGGTATGATGCTGCTCCACACCAATAAAGTTTGCTAGAAGACCAACAATTACTCTGCACCAACTTCCAGAGGAAGAAAATATGGCTGCTCCACTTACATTATCCATATCTCACAAACATTAATTTCTCTTATGAACTACAGGGGAAGAGATTCCAGGAAACAGAATTCCAGCTTTCCTAAATTGTTTCAGTATAAATTCACACTCTGTATCTCATCGATTTGACATTCATTCTCATCTCTCTTAACTAGAATAGATTGCAGATAAAAACAATAGCAAGCCCGATCTTCTGCTAATAAGATAAATATGTCCGTTGCACAATTGAAAGCTGCTAATCAAAAGAGGATACAACTCTATTTTTCCATCTTCGGATACTGTTCATTTCTCTTTTAATTTTATCAAACTTCTATTTTCATATTTTATAATTTACACACTAAAATGTAAGGTCCAAAACAACGAACACATGTTATGCTAAATGGTAGGGGCATGGGAGACAGGAAGGAAACAATATTGATTACAATAGATACATACATAAAACCTTTTAAAGTAAAGGGAAAATACTCAACTCTTATAGTCTTCAATTTGCAAGGATCATGTGTTCATAGCTGGTATTTATATTTACTTTCTACGTGGTACTCAGACCCTCGTCACTTATAAGCACTGGATTTTAAGTGGCGATCAGTGGTAATTTAGATAACTGTTTTGCCTGTGTGTGTGTGTGTGTATGTGTGTGTGTGTGTGTGCGCGCGCACGTGTGTGCATGCATTAGTCATGTTCGACTCTGCCATACAATGGACTGTAGCCCACCAGGCTCCTCTGTCCATGGGATTCTCCAGGCAAGAATAATGGAGTGGGTTGCCATGTCCTTCTCCAGGGGATTTTCTCAACCCAGAGATAGAACCTAGGCCTCCTGCATTGCAGGTAGATTCTTTACTATCTGAGCCACCAGGAAAGCCCCTTTTTGCCTCTACTTGTCAGAAATTAGCAATCTCTCTTTTACCAATGCAAGCAAAATTTTTAATGCCTTTAAATTTAAGCAAATAAAATATTCAATTGTAGATAAGTTAATACTGATTTAGTGAATTGCTGAAATGTTCCAAGTGGTTAAGCCCTTAAATGATTTAATTTTGAATATAGTTTCTCAATGGGATGATATATTTTCTAGTTCTGAGTGCAATTAATATAATAACGCATATCACTGTATACAGTTGAATTCTTAATCAGGTCTTTTGAGAAAAATTCCAGAGCAATTTTGACTATCTAAACTTTCATGCAGAAAGGCTTCACAATTTTCAGTAATATCACAAATAATCCTCAAAGTTAAAAAAAAAGTCATGAACTACTGAAATCTATGATGTGATTCAACTGAGGGAGAATAAAATTCATTTGAAATAAGAGAAAAATTTTAATGTCATTATTGAAATATTATAGGTAATGGTTTGCTATAAATTTTTTTAATCACAATCTTTCTTTGCTTTTTTAATCTAAACATTTTTAAAGTGTTATTAAAATAAGTATGTAATAATAGCAAAGGAGAAAAGATTAGAAACATGAATCAGTCTTTCTTCAAATTGTCAGTATTTTATATTCTACGTATATACTCAATAAGGTAAATGATGCTCAGTATTCTTATATATAATGAATAAAAAGATGGGAAATGCAATTTGAGGCAAAAAATATTTGAGATTACTTTTTGTATATTAGATTTTGTTCAAGAATTTGCTGAATATCTGGTCACATTTTTCTCCTTGATTTTGCTTTTAGTCTTTAGATTAAAGCCACTACACAGGACTCTGTCCTGAGCCCATACTTGTATCCCGTGAAAGATGATCTCACTCATCCATGCATCTTGTAATGCCATCTACCTACTGATAATTTATCTTGGCATCAGCTTTGTTCTACTGGTACCATATATCTTCTGAATTTCAGACTTGTCCTCTCAGCTGACCACTCAGTTCCTATTAAATATGTTCAAATTAAACTTATCAATTCATTTTGTCTATAAACTTAAGAAATAATATAAATACATGAGTAGAAAACATTTTTTAAATTGCATACTATCTCTTTATCTTGCATAAGATTTAATCTGCTTATCCATTGCAGAAGAACATCTATTCTCTGTAAGAAATTCTGCATTTTCTCAAAGGTATTTTCTTCTGCTAAGGAGGAGGTAGCTCTGTTTTTAGTAGTTATGATAATATTGGAAACTATATTGATGGGCAAAGGCCCATCAAGTAAGAAGCCATGTTCTCATTATCAGTCAGTATATCCTCAAAAATATGAGAATATTTATATCTTACGTTCCTTATATAGGTCTGTGATTTCTTAGTTTAGCTTAGTTTTGTGTTTTTTGCCTATGTACATTCTCCAGAACCAGTTGTTGAAAAGTCCTTTGATTATAAGTAATTCACTGGTGAGTAAAAGTAAATCCAAATGTTCATCATGAGGTTAATGTTAATTTCTAGATATTCAAAAGTTATTATAGTAGCATCAGTGTTAACTCAGCCACATCTTTGAAAATATATGTAGTAATTTGGACTATTCATCAGGCACAATTTTCTTCTTCATTTTGAGATACATAATCACAAAGAATTCTGTTGTTTAGATAATACTGTTTCTTGATGATGCTCAGATTTTCAAGCATAGCCTTTCCCTAATTAACTTTTGTCTTATTTATTTAACCTACCTTACACCTTGGCAATATATCACCAAAAGTTTTACACTTATGCTATTATTTAAAAATAAATAAATAAATGAAGAAGCATAATAAAAAGAATAATGAATAATTTATGTAAATTTTTCTCATATCTGTTGTCTCTTTTTGAGTCACCATGCTCAAATCAGGAGTTCATTTATGTTTACCTGAGTCTATGCATGCATTATACCTATAAACAGATCTCCTCTCTTTCTATCTGTTCAAATTATCATCTAATGGTAGTATAGGATAATGCCTTCTTCATCCATTATGACGATATGTCTTTTGCAGAAAATATTTACTGTTTTAGAGGTTGAGAATAAAATGATACTTTGAAAATTGAATTGAAAACTTCTGCCTTCAGTAATGGTAGACTAAGCAAATTGAACCAAATAATCTGATGAAAACAACCAGAATACTCATCACATTTTATCTCAGACTGCTCTCAGTACAACACAGCTATTATGTTGGACCTTAATATTGTCTACGTAAGAACATTAAATTAAATAAGTGATTGACATATGTAAAACATGAAGCCTTCATTATAGCTTTAGTTACTGTATTATTATTTTACATAGCCTAGTGCAAGGCAAAATATTTTATGAGGTCTGATTTCATTTTTTTCTTTTTGTGGTTCATGCATTTGATATCAGATCTAAGAATTCTTTTACTTTAAATGTGTATGAGGTTTACATCTTTTAGTATATCTCAAGACAAACTTTGAAAAACGCACTGTCATCACAACAAAAAACTTCTTAATGATTTTCTGTCTTGTTATCACTTTTCAAATAAATGAAGCAGTCTATAGAGTTGAAATGATTCTGCCAGATGCCTACTGACTTATTGAACCACTAAATACAGCATTGTATACCTATTTAGATTAATTATGATTAAATTTAAAAGCTGAGTTGGTCGAATTGCTTCATCATTTAATTAAGATAAAGACTAATTGTTTTTCTATCCTTTTTTGAAAGTGTGTGAGTTTCTGATTATTGGCTTAGTATACTTAAGAATTTAAAACTGTGGATGGAAAATTTAGCTACTTCATGATTTTAGAATATATATCTTTTGTGAGAAGATTCTTCACACATTTTATATGTATTTTAAAAATTCTAAAAATGATATCACATCTCTCAGGGACAAAAAATAATTACTATAGAAGTATTTGTAGCCCCTTATTCCCAACAACAACACATACACATAGACATACCTCTTCTATGGAAGAGCATTTATTTGATCAACTTTCCTGCTGATCTTCTGTTGGATCCCAATAAAGTGTAGATTGAAAAATTCAAAGAGGCCAAAAACTCTGAATTAGTCTACAGTGAGGTAGAAATATAACAGGGAACAAATCAAGATGATATATAATATGGTAGGATCGAGAGGTATGGATGGAGAGTTATCAGTCACAGAGGGATTTGGCAAAAAGAGAAGCTGGTTAAGAAAAGCCATGTAAAGTGAGAAAGTAAAAATTCCATTTAGGACTCAGTTGTGCAACTTTCCTCTGAAATATTGCATAATTGTGAATTTTGAAATAAAAGCAGAAGGCAATTGCTTTTGCTTCACAATTGAATTATAACTCTATTGAGGGCAGTATGCACATTTTCATATACTCTTCTAAAAATTAAGTTGCATTAGTAAATACACCGTTTACGTTATGGGCACATAACAATGTGTCTGGATCTTCCCAGAAAAGAAAAAGCACTGATGGGAAAGTGAAAGTGAAGGTCGCTCAGTCTTGTCTGACTCTTTTCCACCCCATGGAATTCTCCAGGCCAGAATACTGGAGTGGGTAACCTTTCCCTTCTCCAGGGGTCTTCCCAATCCAGGGATCGAACCCAGGTCTCCCACATTGCAGGTGGATTGTTTACCAGCTGAGCCACCATGGAAGCCCACTGATGGGAAACAGAGGAAATTTGAGTCTCTCTTTCTCATTACTTTTTTCCTTTTATAATAGAGTCTAAACCTTTCTCTTTCCCACTTCAGTCTCTCCAAGTTTAGAAGCTTTGCATCATAAACGAGAAGTGTTCTACAAAGGCCCCAAACCCTTGTGGCTAGGGAAAGGCCAGTCTTTCTAATGGTTTGATGACTCCCTCTAGGCTGATGTTGCCCCAAACTGCAAGACTGACTCTCTCTTTACAGTAAATTTTAATCTCGATTTCCAGTGTCCTTCCAGAATTCTACTGCCAGTCTTTCAAACTCAATCCATTCAAACTGAGGTGTATGCAATCAGTGAAGGTTATTTTTTTCCTCTTTCTTTCATGCAATTCCACAGTTTACAAAACAGATAGGTAATTTAGTTCATCTGTTATATTGGATTGGCTGAAAATTTCATTTGGATTTTCATATCTTATGGAAAGACTTGAATAAATTTTTGGCTGAACCAGTAATTATGGTATCTAGCTGGTATATTTTTTCTTCACATCACCTTGTCAGTCATCTCAACTCCATTGACAGCCTTCTAATACTAGGCTTTTATAATCGCTCTGATCCATTCTGCATAAATCAGCCAGAGGGAGTTTGTAAAGCCTTTATTAAATCACCTCATTCTAGTACTTACCAGTTCTCTAAAGGCTCCCATCGCCCTTGCAATGAAGTGAGGACTCTTACTCTGGCATACCAGGTCCTGCGTAATCTGTCTGGCTAACCTCTCCAATGATCTCTCCCATTATTTTCTCTTTTTCTTACTGCATTTTGCACAGAGAGCTCCTTTTTTCTGATTTTTAAATTTCTGAATCATACTTTGATATATTTAAGGTCTCTATGCTTGCTTTATCTCTTACTTAGAAAGCTTTGTTCAAAAATACCTGCAGGACTGCCTTCTTCTTGTCAGTTTGCTCTAAATTCAAATATTCCCAAGGAGATTTATCTCCTGATAATGTAACTCAAGTAAGCATCTTAAATCCCCAACACTCATGAATGACTTATTTATTTGCATATTTATTGTCTCTTTCCAATCCTCACCCTAAGATAGAATATAATTTTGAAGGAAACAGTATTTTAACATTACTAATCTGGATTGGATAGGATCTGCAAAGTTTGCAATTCTTAAAGGCCTATTCTGATATTATTTTCTTATCCATACCTATGTAAACATCTACAACTATATGTCTCTATAACTTGTTTGTCTAAGTTCCAACAAAACAAGGCCAGTTACTATTTCCTAAATCTAAAACTTTGACCCTATGTATGCATTTTCAAAGTAGTGTTTTTCTAAGGTGTTAAAATATAAATAATCATGTATGCTCACTAATCCTTAAATATCATTTTATACATATTTAGATTCATTTTTCTTCTGTTCAGTAACTGAAATAATTATCTAAATAATGTGAATATTTCCAAACCACATGATGTTCATTTTCAAAATTGTGCTGTCATTAAACAAAAAAAATTTACAAAAGAGAATATACTTTAAATAATATTGGAGACAAACTGATAGGAGATTCTAACTTTCTTCCTTACATAGATGAATAGCTATTTTTTAGAGTAATGTAAGTTTATAAATTAAACACAAATACTTGTATTGTCAGTTAGCTGAATCGGCCCACATTTTGTTTAGACTGTAGCCCCCCAGTCTCCTCTGTCTATGGAATTCTCCAGGCAAGAACACTGGAGTGAATTGCCATTCCCTTCTCCAGAGGATCTTCCTGACCCAGAGATCAAACCCTTGTCTCCAGCATAACAGGCAGATTTTTTACCATTTGAGCCCCCAGGGAAGCCTGGATAGGATCTAATATTCCTTTTCTTCTGATGACAAAATGTGAACAAAAATACATTTTTTGTATCCCTCTGTTATAAAAAGAAATGTAAGTTGCAAATATCATATGTTCTTTTAGTAGCTTATTGTATATTTCATCTTATCATATGGTTCATAAGCAATAAATACTTGCTTTACGCTTCCCAATGACCCTGTATATTTCAGACAGAAAACAGGAGTAGGGAACATTAGGAGAAGAAATCTAGCCTGTATTTCTCACCTATAATGTGCTCAATTTTGTGCCATACAATTTGTATAAATAAATCACTTAATTCTCAAAAAATCACATAAAATAAGAATTAATTGATCACTCTCCGATTTCTTTGGCTATTTGTGAAAATAGCAGAGTACAACAAAAAGAGATAGGCAGGTTTGAATTTGAATCAGTTTCTATCCCTTACAAACTGTTTGACTTTGCCACTTATGTATTCTATCAGTTTTGTTTTTCTCATCTATAAAATCCTAATGACTCTTATGTTAAAAGACTACTTTCTTTTGTAATGAATCTCCTTGGCAAGGTTGAGCATATTACATTTCTTTATTCTCTCTTTTCACTTTTCTTAGACCCCTCTATAGCCTGACTTTTGTTTTCTTACCTCTTGTATTGCTGCTCTTGTCCAGTTCACTGGTGATGTCCACACCCTTAAATCCAGTTATTATTTCATGGCCCACATTTTATTGGATCTGTTAACAGCTCTTCACACAGATGTTCATTCTCTCCTCTGGTATATTTCATTACTTCTTCTTCAAGATACTACTATATGTTGCTGCATCTATGCAAGAACACTGGAGTGGGTTGCCATTTCTTTCTCCAAGGGATCTTCCTGACCCAGAGATCTAGCTCAGGTCTCCCTCATTGCAGGCAGATGCTTTTAATGTCTGGGCCACCAGGGAAGCTCACTATACATCACAGCTGTTCCTTATTAACCCTGTCCATTTATCCTTATATTCCTAACCCATCTCAAGATTCAGAGTTCTGTCTTTTTCCTCTTCTGGAACTAGCCTCCCTCCCTTGGTGAGTTCGTGCAGCCTAATAACTTCAAGTACAATATAGTTGCCAATGGTCCTCCATTTATATTCTTAGTTTGTTATTCCTTTTGAGCTTCAAACAGAATATGTGGATTACTGATCCCTATTTTTTCTCCTCCAAAATCCACTTATACCTAAATGAATCCTTTCAGTTGCTTAGCACCAAAATTTCTGGAGTCCTCCTTGACTCTCCTCTCCACTTCCTGGCAATATTGTCTCCTCTAGAATCTTAAAGCTTCTTACCTGATCTGCTGGTACCTCCCTCAAACAAGTCTTCATCTTCTCTTCTAACTGAGATTACTCCAGTAGTTACCTAACTGGACTTCTACTCTTAGTCCAATACAAAGTCAATATACAGAAGCCACTAGAATGGGAGGTATCACTCTAAGCCAAAGTCATAGCGTGTCACCTCCGAACTGTGATAGCTTCTGAGTTCATTCAGAGTAAAAGTCACAATTGTTATGCAATCTATGAAGCTGTATATAATCTTACCCCTCCAACTCCTCCTTAACTCTCTGACTTCATTTTCTATTTTTCCTGTCCTTACCCCGAATCAAACATTCCGGCCACACTGGCCTCTTTGGCTCCACTGTAAAGATGTTGCATGCTTGTGTCCTCAGTCATGACTGACTCTGCAATCCAATGGACTGTAGCCCACTGGACTCCTTTCTGTCCATGGGATTCTGCAGGTAAGAATACTGGAGTAGCCATTCCCTTCTCTGGGGAATCTTCCCAACCCAGGGATCAACCCTGGATCTCCTGCATTGCAGGCAGACTCTTTACTGTCTGAGCCATGGGAAAAAGTCCCATGAAGATGGTGCATGCTCAGTCACTTCAGTCGTGTCCAACTCTTTGCTACCCCATGGACTGTAGCCCACCAACCTCTTTTGTCCTTGTGATTCTCCAGGCAAGAATACTGGAGTGGGTTGCCGTGTTCTCCTCCAGGGGAGCTTCCCAACCAAGGAATTGAACCAGGGTTTCCTGCATTGCAGGCAGATTCTTTACCACTGAGCCACCAGGGAAGCCCTGTAAAGATTGTCTATGTGCTATTTGTTTCTTTGGAATGAATCCAGAAATCCATATGACTAAACAACTTATGTTCTTAAATCTTTACTCAAATTTTATCATTTCAAGGAGAATTATCATATCACGCTATTTAATAGTACCCTTATATTTTCCAGCCCCTGACACTCTTGATCTCTATATATTGACAAGCTTTTTTCAGTCTTCATACTTATAAATGGTAGAAAATGCATTCGCTATATCAGTTTTATTGTCTATCTCTCCTTGTTAAAATATGAGCTCCATGAAGACAGGAATCTATTCTCTTTTACACACAGATATACCCAAATGACTAGCAGAGTCCTTGGCACATTGTATCTGCTTGCTAAATATTTTTGAAGTGAATGAAGTAAGTTAATAATTTTAGAAACTTAGCAAAGTTCCAGCCTTCATACATCTGAATTTTGTGATTTGCTTAAAAATAGGTACTAATTTTATTTTAAAAATATATACTTAAGCAGTGTTATGTTGTATGGAAATCTTCATATTGGTGGCAAAATGGATATAACATGGAAGTGCAGTGTATAAATAAGAAGCTCTTATGTTTATATTCTGATGACAAGAAAAGCAATAATGGAATCAGGGATGCTGTTCACAGAAATTCTTATCTTTACTTGGAATTTGCAAAAAAATAAAAATAAAAAATGCTTTAAAGCTCTCCCTTAACTTATCAGAAATATCAGATCAGAACATGGCTTCCTTGCAATGTTAAATAAGAGATTATGTTAGTGGCCAAATGCAGACAGGTTGTCTGAAGGGAGTAGTTGAATACAATAGGTATTCATTCTCATTGGAAGGTAGGAATGGGCAGAAGGCAGACATATTTTAATCAGACATCTCTCTACCCCTAGGAGAAGGGACAGCTTAGGCATTTTAACTGCAGTAGCTGAGTTTTGCTAGAAAAATCATGTACAGACCAGGATCAAGGCAGCTGATATCCCTGAAGCTACAAAATCTGTTCTCATTAGTCATGGATGGACAGCAGTGTTTTTGATCCCTTTAGAAAATAATTCATGAAACTATTTTTCAAAAGTATTTTCCCTTAATTTTAGTGTGCAAGTATATATGATGAGAATTTAATCAATTCTGATACTAACGTGAATTTTTATGAGACTTTTAAAACAAATGTTAAATCTAGTAAATCTAAATCTAGTAGATCTAGTAAATCATTTATTTTTCCTGAAGAAACTTGGAAAACACTTAAATTACTTTTTCAACATTCTCAGTGAAACAGCTACTATATGTTAAAGAAATTGTCTGAACTTTACCATGAAAGCTTTGTTAAAAATATTCCACTCTCTTGTATATTATATTTTCTTGAAATATAGAGAGTATATCTTAATAACCTTTATATCTTTACTGCCCAGAAAACAAGAAGCACTTTAAGAAGATTGTTTAATAAGATGAAGAATGAATATGTCTCCCCTATTAAGTATCTATTGGCATATTTAAGACAAAAATAATATCCTTTATGTATACTTAAGTCCACTCTCTGAGGAAAATTGACCCAATATCTGATTAGAGCAGGAAAGGTCACCCACTATATAATAATATTAGTCAGTCAGTCAACTTTTCTGATTCACATGTGCATGCATGCACACTCACACCCACAGAAAGGGAGGGCAGTCTGGACAGGGGCACAGCCATCTTTCTTTCCAGGAATACAAGAAGATATAATTTTAAAAGACTTCTTAATTCCCAGTTCCCTGGGTAAATTCCAAAGGCAACTAGTGTTAATAGATTTCAAATATCCTTTTCTGTAACTACTGATTTATCATACAATTAAAATTCTATTTTTCAGGCTATACATTTAAGTTTTAAAAAGGATATTAATATACGTCCACTCCTTTTACCTCTATTTCTTCCTTTCACCCCCTGCTTTTGCTTATTGGATCAATATTCTCCTATTGTTCAGTTTTTTAATGGGAACAGGTCTCACAAGGGTATTTTCATGTTGTTTCTGAATTTTTACCAGGGGAGCCAAACCTGAAGATAATGGGTAGAATTGCATATACATTTTCCAGAGCAGTTGCAGAGCAGGCAAAACTTTGCAGGGTATAATGAGAGGCAATAAAAGCAGTGCAGCACATATAACTCCATATGTTGTTCAGTTGCTCAGTAGTATATATTTGCAACCCCATTGACTGCAGCATGCCAGGCTTCCTTGTCCTACACCATCTCCCAGAATTTGTTCAAACTCATGTCTGTTGAGTCAATGATGCCATCCAACCATCTCATTTTTTTCCCCTTTCTCCTTCTGCCCTCAATCTTTCCCCAGCATCAAGGTCTTTTCCAATGAGTCATCTCTGCATTAGGTGGCCAATCTATTGGAGCTTCAGCTTCAGCATCAGTTCTTCCAAAGAGTATTCAGGGTTTATTTCCTTTAGGATTGACTGATTTGATCTCCTTGCTGTCCAATGTACTCTCAAGAGTCTTCAGCAACATCACAATTTTTTTTGCCACTTTAATTATATTTTTAATTGAAGGATAATTGCTTTACAGAATTTTGTGATTTTCTATCAGACATCAACAAAAATCAACCATAGGCATACCCATATCCCTGAACCGAACCGAACCAAACCTCCCTTACATTTCCCTCCCCACCCCACCCTTCTAGATTGTCACAGAGCCCCTGTTTGTGTTCCTTGAGTGATACAGCAGATTCTCATTGGCTATCTATTTTATAAATGGTATTTTAAGTTTCCAGGTTACTCTCTCCATACATCTCACCCTCTCCCTCCTCCCCTCCTCCCCATGTCCGTTGGTCTGTTCTCTATGTGTTTCTCCATGCTATCCTGAAAATAAATTAGTCAAAACCATCTTTATAGATTCCATATATATGCATCAGTATACAATATTTATATTTCTCTTTCTGACTTACTTCACTCTGTATAATAGGCTCCTGGTTTGCCTACCTCATTAGAATTGACTCAAATGTGTTCCTTTTTACGTCTGAGTAGTATTCCACTGTATATATGTACCACAGCTTCTTTATCCATTCATCTGCTGATGACCGTCTAGGTTGCTTCCATGTTCTAGCTATTGTAAATAGCAACACAACAATTTGAAAGCATTCATTCTTTGACACTCAGCCTTCTTTATGGGCCAGATCTCACATCCATACATGACTATTGGAAAAACCATAGTTTTGACTATACAGACCTTTGTCAGCAAAGTAATATCTCTGCTTTTTAAAATGCTATCTAGGTTTGTCATAACTTTTCTTCCAAGGAGTGAGTGTCTTTTAATTTCATGGCAGCAGTCACTGTTTGCAGTGATTTTGGTGCCCAAGGAAATAAAATCTGTCACCATTTCCATTGTTTCTCCATCTATTTGCCATGAAGTGATGAGACTGGATGCCCTGATCTTAGTTTTTTGAGTGTTGAGTTTTAAGCCAGCTTTTTCACTCTCTTGTTTAACCTTTATCAAGTGGCTCTTTGGTTTCTCTTCACTTTCTTCCATTAGGGTGGTATCATTTGCATACCTGAGGTTATATTTCTCCTGGCAATCTTGATTGATTCCAGCTTGTGATTCATTCAGCCTATCATTTTGTATGATGTACTCTGCATACAAGTTGAATAAGCAGGGTAACCATATACAGCCTTGACATACTCCTTTCCCAATTATGAACCAGTCCATTGTTCCATGTCTGATTCTAACTGTTGCTTCTTGACTTACATACAGGTTTCTCAGAATGTAGGTAAGATGATCTGATATTGCCATCTTTTAAAGAATTTTCCACAGTTTTTTTGTGACCACATAGTCAAAGTCTTTAGTGTAATCAATGTTTTTCTCTATTTCTTTGCATTATTCACTTAATAAGGCTTTCTTATCTCTCCTTGCTAGTCTCTGGATTTCTGTATCAATTGGGTATATCTTTCTCTTTCTTCTTTGCCTTTTCCCTCTCTTCTTTTCTCAGATATTTGTAAGGCCTCCTCAGACAACCACTTGGTTTCTTGCATTTCTTTTTCTTGGGGATGGTTTTGGTTACCACCTCCTGTACAATGTTGTGAACCTCTGTCCCTAGTTCTTCAGGCACTCTGTCTATCTGATCTAATCCCATGAATCTACTCATCACCTCCACTTTAAAATCCATATAGCTTATAAAAATTGCAGATTTGTTAGAATCATTTTGATTAATCAAAAAGATTTTGTAGGAATCCAAGATGCTGAAATGTTTCAAACCTAAGCATATACTTTTTTCACACTCAAATTTGTAGATCTCAGTAAGAGAAACACAAAGATATTTCTGATGTCTCCAAGGAGAAGGCTGGACTCTCAGAAGGACATGTGCTATAATGCAGAAATTGTAGGGTTGTCCCATACTACGACTAAAGAAATCATGAGTGAGTTCTGCTAGAAACTTGGGATTCCCAGGACTATGGAGACATTTGTGAAAATAGGTATAATATTTGTGCCCACATCTTATCCTAAGAATATTGAAGTCTAGTGTCACTAGCTAGACCAACTTCCATGACAGTGAAAAAAGAAGAAAGTTTCAGTCAATTTGGAAGGACAAATATATATGATATTAATGATCAAGCTTTCAGAATGAGTTCCAAGCAGAATTTCCCTTTGAAGAGTGGTCTTCTCATGAAACACGCAGCTTTTGTTCTGCTATCACAATGAACAAACAAGAGAAACTCATGAATGATATTATTTTCCTTGTTTTTAAAAAGTTATACCCAGTTTCTAAACCTTGATTTTGAAAGAACCAGAGACAGTATAGTGAATAGAAAAGGTAGACTGTAAGAAGAAAGTGGAAAAATGGTGAAAAGATCAAATTATCCTTTTTCCATTCCTGGTCCCTGGTTCAAAGCCACATGTAATATCTGAACTGCAGGGAAAGGAGTTGTACTGATCCACATGTGAGGATGTAATTGTGGAGTTATCTCTGGAGCATCTTGAGGAATGTGTGAATTTGGTGTACACTGTGTTTATTCATCCCTTAGTAAAATTATAACTGCTTTCTAATTTATAATAAATTTAAATTATATGAATTTTATTGCTTTCTTTTTCCTAGACTTTTCAGCAGTGTAAGCAAAGCAATAACCCCTTTGATTCTGCATTTTAAATTTATTTTCTAAGACATTAGCTAACATGTCTGATTTCTTTTCATAGGTATTTTTCTAGTTCTTTTCAAAATGAATTTGTTTAAAAATATAGAAATGTATTTCATAAGAGCTCCTAAATTAAAACAAACAAGCAAACAAAAATTATCCTTTCTACTGATTTCTAATGCTCTTAGTTTTCATAAGTTCTTTAATATGTAAATGGGTCTTCATAATAGGTAGAAAGTTGAACCATAGATATCTTTAATAAAAACTTGAAGTCATTGAAAACTTTGTATTCACTCTTCTTTTAAGCTAACATCTTAAGTTTTGATCTTTTAAATTATATGTTTTTGTATATCCTCACTCCATAGCTTGTTGTACTGTTCCCTTTTTAATCTTAGAAGTAGGCACTTTAAAAAATAACTTTTCCAGTGCTACACAAAATATAAAGTGACCAAAAAAAAAAAAAAAAAAAAAATGCCGGCAAGCTTATGTGGTTCCTGAGATGGAAACTAAAGCTTGGAGAAGTTGAATATTTTCTTCAAGCTTCCATGTCATTAATGGGTGGATTCTGGAATTATATCTAGCCTTTTATTTATTTGTTTTCTTTTTCCTGTATTCTAAATTTTTTTTCAATGACTGACTTTTCTCAGGAGCACAAAACAGCTAGAAATAGGAAGACTATCTTTGAATGATAATATGACAGTGGCTTTCTTGAATGTACTAAAAGCATTGCTAAGAGTGTATTTTTAAGAGATGCAAAACATGTTGGGTTCCCCTTTGACTTATAAAGGTGTCATGGAATTTAATGTTTTTCTTTCTTTCCATTTATGATTTGTTTTACACAATCTCCACAACCCTATTTTTCCAAAATCCTACAAATTATACACTCTAACACTGTCTTATAGACGTACAAACAAACATGTATACCTGTGCATTTTATAAGAGTAAAACACAATTAAGGCAAAATATATATCATACTATAAAGTCATACTGATATATCTAGGGATTAAAAAAACCTCCCAGTTTTGCTAGATCCTATGTACTATCTAGATACAAAAAAATATTTTCAGATTTTTTTCAGTTAAGAAATCATTGTTCTCATATAGAATTAGAAAATTACCTACTAAAGTCCAATTTTTACTGAATGAGTCAAACATTTAGTGAAATAACCAAATCTATTAAAATCATTAATAATGCTTTATTTCTTTAGAAACATAGTTTGTATCATACATCAATGACAACATTTTTTGAAGTCATATCAGATTGACTCTACTGATAGTATGTTCTTATAAAACAAGCTCCTTTAGTGTATAATTCATCTTTCTCTGTTTGATAGTGGCATTTAATCATAGGTAACACTCTTCACTCCTTTCTTTTTACCCAGTAGAGGCTTTACTTAGTTCTTTTAGTAACTGATATAATATAATGTCATCATTATGACAAATGTCACCAGTATTCTATTATCCTTAGGCTGCCAGAGCATGAATCTCCTTCAAGACTGTTACAACATGGGAAGATCTAGTTTCTAAGAATGGGCTGTCCAGAAAGGGTTTGTTTGAGAAGTTTTAATGCAATCCAGGGTGAGAAGCTAGCCCTTCTGCATCTTCCCTTATTGTGCTCATAAATGTAATGATCAGAAAAGTTAACATGTGTTTTAAACTTGTAACTTCAGTTTTCAAAGTTATAGATTTGTGAACATTAGTATGTACATTTTTTCCTTGGTAATAGAAGGAAGTCTGGATTATTAATCTTTCATTTTAGAGAGAACTGCTTTAGCGAGAGTGGCAGGGGTTAGGAGGAAGATGAAACAAAACAAACAAACAAACAAATCTGAGACTTTGACCCCTCAATTGTGCGAATTAACATCAAAGAAGAATTGTCTCTCTTTCAAAGAAAGATTTTGCTTTTGCCATTTTTGCCTAAAACAAAACAAACACACAAATTATATATATATATATAAAAAGACACTATTATGTTCAATTTGTAAAGTGTGAGAGCCAGTCGAAATAAACAACTTTTGGAAACACTCTTAAAATTCATGACTCTTATCTAATGAAAGTGCAGTTGGTTGGAACTGTCAGAAAGTTGGTCATTATTAAGTTGCTTAATTTGGCCAAAAAGATAGTGCCTCTCTGGTGAAATTAGCAGTTGTTCAGTTTGTTTATTATAAAAAATAGAAAATAAATGATTGTTTATAAATACTATATATAAAATGAGTTTCTAATATTTTAGAAATGGAGGAAAGCAGGGTTGGCTAAAATTTGAACTTCTAATCGATTTGGGTGTCCATCTAAATCACCCAAGACAGTACGACTGAAAGTGTGGTTCACAGAACTTCAGGATCAGCATCACTTGGGAGCTTGTTAGAAATGGACATTTTCTATTACCATTCCAAATGCGTTGAACAGGAATGTCTGGGGATGGATGCTTTCACTAGCCCTCTTGGTAATTCTTAAGTATGTTAAATTTGAGAACTCACCTAGGAATTAGGTAGAAGAGATATTTGTGACTAGGATTTTATTTTTATTTTGTCAACTGTCATAAGCCAGGAATCATCTGATGGACAAGTTAGAAAAGAAACCATGGGGCTCGGGGGAGAGCTGAATGACTATGTGGAGTGATAACGTGAAATCAGAACCTATAATAGACATGTGCTACAGAGATCCTGATGGAAACATTCACTTACATAATGATGTTTTTTGTTATTCATAACCCTCTAGAAACTCTTTTAAGAAGATTTACTGGAGCCAACTAGTTTTCAGAATAAGTTTCTAGTTTATTTGACAGCATGTCCTGTCTACAAAAATTTCCCTAAACTTCTCTAAAATATGTTTTATTGAGATTTCTTCTGCTTTAACACTATGTCTCTCTTTTATCAGTTTATAGTAGGGGTGGTAGCATACACATTTACTATATTTTATATGTAATATATATTTAGCATCAATATTACTTAATATCCTACATATGTAACATCATATTTTTTATGTATTTTAGGAACTTAGTGAGTGTATTTTTCAATTAACACTTGGGATACATCATTTCACTTTCTTGATTTCTGAAAACATGAGACAATATTCTTGAAAATAGAAGTTGTTCTGGAAAATTGTCAAATATTGACAATTAAATACTTGATTGATATAAACTGACCAATTTAGTATAACAGTGACTCTACACCATAAGCCTTTTTATTAGATAAAATATTTATCACTTTTATTCTTTTGGTCTGGGATATTAAACAAAAAGAGTCGACTTTTAACGTAAAAAGAGTTCATGGACTTTATAGCTTTTTTTTAAAGTCGTCTTTACTGTCTCATTTTAATGAAATAGCATATGATTTTAAACTTGGAAAGATATTAAGCAGTCTCTTCCAAGTTAAAGACTAGAGAACTAAAACTCAGGTAGATCAAGTGCATTCAAGATTCATGAGTTTTCTTGTTATATTGAATGCTCCTTAATATATAAAAAAGCTCTTTATTTAAATTGCTATCAGTTCTATGATTCTGTATATGCATTTCAAGGCAAAAATTCACTTTGATTTAATAGTATTTTCTTGACATTCTCTACACAAAGCATAAGCATGTGCCTATAAGTTACTCTTTTTCCCTTGAAGTTATAACTTGAAAAGCAACACTTTCAAGTTGGGAATGGAGATCAATCTTAATCTTTACCACTTTTAAAGAATTTTTTAATACACCTTTCTAAAAAATATGAGGGAATTTTAGCTGTGTACATGCACAGTATCAATTGATGAAATTGAATTGGCAATAACACAGTTGTTCCAGTTCTTTCCTAATGTATATGCTCATTTCATAATGTAAATAGAATTATATAGTCTTCATAAAATCAAACCTTTTTAGATTTAGGATGGCCTTTGGAATCCACAGAGAAATGATCTATCATTTGCAACTACCATAAAATTGATGCAACTTAAACATAAGAGAAAATATTTTTACTTTAAATATATTTTAGATGGTCAGTTATGAAGAATGTAGGGAGTGGAAACTAATGTTCTTGTGATTTACTTCACTTATTCAGAAAATTCCTTAAACCAAATAGCTTTCAGTTTGAATTTGATTCACACAAAATATCTCAGTCTTGATTTTAAGAGCTATTCCACTTTTTTTTTAAAAAATCACCAATAAATAGTCAAGGGGTGAACATCAAACTACCTCCCTGTCTTCAATCATGTAATATTGTTGTTGCTGTTCATTCACTAAGTCATGTCCAACTCGTTGTGACCTATGAATTTGAGTAAGACAGGATCCTGTTCTTCTCTATCTATTGGAGTCTTCTCAAATTCATGTTCACAGAGCCAGTTATACTACCTATCCATCTCATCCTCTGCTGCCCCCTTCTCTTTTGCCTTCAGTCTTTCCCAGCATCAAGGTCTTTTTCAATGAGTCAGCTGTTCTCATCAGGTGGCCGAAATATTGGAGCTGCAGATTTAGCATCAGTCCTTCCAAAGAATATTCAGGGTTGATTTCCTTTAGGATTGACTAATTTAATCTCCTTTCAGTCCAAGGGACTCTCAAGAGTCTTCTCTAGCACCACAGTTCAAAAGCATCAGTTCTTTAGTGCTCAGTCTTCTTTATGGTTTCACTCTCACATCCATACACAACTATTGGAAATACCATAAGTTTGACTATATTGACTTTTGTTGGCAAAGAAATGTCTCTGCTTTTAATATGCTATCTAGGTTTTTCATAGTTTTTTCTTTCAAGGAGCAAATGCCTTTTAATTTCATGACAGTAGTCACTATTAGGAGTGATTTTGGAGTCCAGGAAAATAAAACCTGTCAGTGCTTCCACTGTTCCCCAATCCATTTGTAATGAAATGATGAAACTGGTTACTGTGATTTTAGTTTGTTGAATGTTGAGTTTCAAACCAGCTTTTTCACTCTCCTCTTTCACCTCATCAAGAGGCTCTTTAGTTTTCTTTCATTTTCTACCATTAGCATGGTGTCATCTGCATATCTGAGGTTGTGATATTCTCCCTGCAATCTTGATTCCAGCTTGTGATTCATCCAGCCTGTCATTGTGCATTATGTACTCTGCATGTAAGTTAAATAAGCAGGGTGATGATATGTAGCCTTGAAATACTCCCTTCCCAAATTGGAACCAGCCCATTGTTCCATATCTGGGTTTAACTGTCACTTCTTGACTTGTATACAGATTTTGCCAGAGGCAGGTAAGGTGATCTGGTATTCTCATCTGTTTAAGAATCTTCCACAGCTTGCTGTGATCCACAGAGTCAAAGGCTTTAGCATAGTCAGTTGAAGCAGAATTGGGTGTTTTTCTGGAATTCCCTTGCTTTTCCTAAGATCCAAAAGATGTTAGCAATTTGATCTCTAGTTCCTCTGCCTTGTCTAAATTCAGCCTGTATATCTGAAAGTTCTTCGTTCAGGTGCTGTTGACACCTAGCTTGAAGGATTTTAAGCATTACTTGCTAACATATGAAATGAGTGCAATTGTGCAGTAGTTTGAACATTCTTTGGCATTGCCTTTCTTTGCAATTGGAATGAAAATTAACTTTTCCCAGTCTTGTGGCCACTGCTGAGCTTTCCAAATTTGCTGGCATATTGAGTGCAGCACTTTCACAGAATCATCTCTTAGAATTCGAAATAGCTCAGCTGGAATTTCATCATTTCCACTAGTTTTGTTCTTAGTAATGCTTCCTAAGGCCCACTTAGGAGAAGGAAATGGCAACCCACTCCAATATTCTTGCCTGGAAAATCCCATGGACTGAGGATTCTGGTAGGCTACAGTTCATGGGGTTGCAAAGAGTCAGACACGACTGAGCAACTTCACTTCACTTCAAGGCCCACTTGACTTCACACTTCAGGATGTCCAACTCTAGGTGAGTAACCATACTATTGCTGTATCTGGGTCATTAAGGCCTTTCTTTTATAATTCTTCTATGCATTCTTGCCACCTCTTCTTAATCTCTTCTGCTTCTGTTCATTGCCTACCATCTCTGTCTTTTATTGTGCTTATCAGTATTCTTGCCTGGAGAATCCCATGGACAGAGGAGGGCTACATTTCATGGGGTCACAAATTGTCAAACATGACTCAGTGACTAATACACATCCTCATATGAAATGTTCCCTTGATATCTCCAATTTTCTTAAAGAGATCTCTAGTCTTTCCCATTCTATTGCTTTCCTCAAATTCTTTGCATTGTTCTCTTAGAAGGATTTCTTATATCTCTTTGTTATTCTCTGGAACCTTTCATTCAGTTGAGTGTATCTTTCCCTTTCTCTGTTGCATTTCCCTTCTCTTTTCTTTATCTATTTGTATAGCCTCCTCAGACAACTGCTTTGTCTTCTTGTATTTTTCTTTGGGATAATTTTGGTCACTGCATCCTGGACAATGTTATGAACCTCTGTCCATAGTTCTTCAGGCACTCTGTCTACCAGAACAAATCCCTTGAATCTATTCATTGCCTTCACTGTATAATCATAAGGGATTTAATTTATTCTCAACTTGTAGTTCATACTTGAATGGCCTAATGATTTTCTCTACTTTCTTCAATTTAAGCATCAACTTTGCAATAAGGAGCTCTTAGTCTGAGCCACAGTTAATGCCAGGTCTTGTTTTTCTGACTGTATAGACCTTCTCCATCTTTGACTGTAAAGAACTTAATCAATCTGATTTCTGTATTGACCATTTGGTGATGTCCACATGTAGACTCATCTCTTGTGTTGTTGGGGAAGTGTGTCTGTGATTACCAATATCTCTTAATAAAACTCTGTTAGCCTTTGGACTTCTTCATTTTGTACCCCAAGGCCAAACTTGCCTGTTACTTTGGGTATCTCTTCACTTTGTATATTTGCATTCCAATTCCCTATGATGAAAACAACATCTTTTTTGGTATTAGTTCTAGAAGATGTTGTAGGTCTTCATAGAACCAGTCAATTTCAGTTTCATTGGCATCATAGGTTGGGGCATAGTCTTGATCACTGTGATATTGAATGGTTTGCCTTGGAAATGAATTGAGATCATTCTTTTTTGAGGCTGCACTCAAGTACTGCATTTCAGACTCTTGTTGACTGTAAGTGCTATTCATTTCTTCTATGGGATTCTTGCCCACAGTGGTAGATATAATGGTCATCTGAATTAAATTCTCCCATTCTTATAATAACGGGCAGAAGATAAGTCATTAGTATAAATAGATAAAAAGGTTTTCCTCTCAACTTTGTCTTGGTCTTGGTAAAGTTACCTCCTGGAGTTCAGGGCTTACTTGGTAAACTTAAAAAAACAAAAATGCTTTCCTGGATGTCTCATTCATCAAAGCATAGTGAGAAAGAGTAATTTAAAATGAAACTAGAGATGTTAGCAGAGGTCAGCCACAAAGCCATTTTTGTGGTCTATTCTGTTTGAATGTTGGGAGATTATTTCATATGAAAGATGGTCCCCTTATTAGCATAAAAGTACTCATTTCTATAAAGAAGAGTTAGACTAATATCTAACAAAATGTAAGATTTTCTTTTATATCAATTACCCAGAATAGAAGAAGTAATTAGGGAGAGAATTGAGAGAATGCTGGTGAAGGAGTGTGTGCTTAATCATTCAGTCTTGTTCAACTCTTGGTAACCCCATGGACTATAATCCGTCAGGCTTCTCTGTCCATGGGATTCTCCAGACAAGGATACTGGAGCATGTAGCCATCCACTTCTCCAGGGGAACTTCCTGACCCAGAAATCAAACCTGGGTCTCCAGCACTGAAAGCATCTCTTTACCATCTGAGTAACTATATACTTTTTAGCATAGATATTCAGAAGACCAAGATGAAGATATTTCAAGGGTTGTGGTTGCATTTGGAGAAATTGTGTTTACATGTAGTTACCATGTAAAGGAAGATTAGGAACTATAAGCAGGAATCTCCTCTTTATCATTATACTAAGCAAGTGTCACCTAAAAGAGGGCTTCCCAGGTGGTGCTAGTGGTAAAGAATCCACCTGCAATACAGGAGACTCAGGAGACTTGGGTTCGATCCATGGGTCAGGAAGAACCCCTGGAGAAGGGCATGGCAACCCACGCCAGTATTCTTGCCTGGAGAATCTCATGAAGAGAGGAGCCTGACAGGTTACAGTCCATAGGGTCGCATGTAGTCAGACAAAATTGAAGCAACTTAACACGCATGCACACACCTGAAAGAATTTGATGTACAAAACAGTGAGAATAACCTCTGATTATCTTACCAAAAATATTTACAACCAAATTGAAATATTATGTATTATATATTACTAATTGCATGACACTAAACTAACTCATATATTTATATTGATTTTTGACAACACCTATGTGATATAACATGGTGTTTTTACAGTTGAGGAAATTGAGGCTCAAATCTATTAAAACATGACATGATCAAGATCACATAACTATAAGGTATTTAAATTTAGATTTATTTGACTGCAAATCATGCAATAAAAAGCCATCGTTATTGGTGGTTTGATTTTGAACTTGCATGTTTTTCTGCATAGCACTATCTGGCTGCCTGTAAAGTGTTGATTTTCAAAAAAAAAGTTTTATTTCTCTCTCTTTTTTTTCCATTTTTTGATCCCCTATTGGTCCTTAATTATATGTCATCCACTGAATTACATGTCTAGCTCTATAATCACTTGTAATAACCTTTGTGTTCCGATGCAAAAGGCAGAGAAAAACCCCTTTACATTTGCCGCAATTTCCTTGTTTTCTTGGACAAATGCCTAAAGTTGGCAACTTTAGAAACACTGCTATAAGTTTCTTAACACTAGAAATTGAAGAAAAACATATGTACAGCAAAAATGTACCAGAAAATAAATATAAAACTCATTGTAAGACCAAAAATTGAAAATTTATGCAACTACCACCCCAGGTCTAGAAAGAGAATGCTATCAGCACACCACAGATCATCTCTTGACCCTAACCAATTAATACCCTCTCTATCTTACTCAAGATGACCAATATCCTAGCTTTAATAATCATAAATATTAGCCTGCTTTTGTCCTCAGTTGACAGTCATGAATTATGTAATGTTTGTGTGTTCTTTTACTCAGAACTGTGCTTGTAAAATCTATCCATGTTGTTACCTGAAGCTGTATTTCACTTATTCTCATTTTGTTGGGTAGATTTCATTTTATGAACATGCTGAACAATATTTATCTATTCTTCTGTTTTTTTTTTTTTATCTATTATTCTGTTGATGAACATTTGGATTGTTTTTAGTATATTCATTCATAATAATACTGCTTAGAACAATCTTAAATAAACTTTTTATGTATATAGTTTTGTTGGAAATAGGCCTAGGAATGGAATTATTGAGTCATAATATATGACTATGTTGGTGATTATATGAATTAGCAGTCTTAACACTGTTTAAATGGGCCTTTTGTCCCTTACCTTTCCTAGTACTTAACTCTATACTTCTTTTTTCTTTTTAACAGTTTAACTGTACATATGCAGTGGTATTTTATTGTGATAGCAATTGGTATTTATTTCTCTGATCAAATGAGTTTTAAATAATTTTTTCTATGTTTGTGAGCCAGTTGAGCTGTTTTATAAAGTGTTTTGACTGTGGCTTTGACAATTTGTTCCTGGTAGATTGTTCATCATTTTCTTATTGATATTAATGAGTTATTAATAGCCCATTCAAATGCAGTGACTATGCTCTCTTTGTTGGTGGCATGTAAGAGTATTTTCCTACTGTTAGATTTGCTTTCTTTCTAATTTAATGGCTTTTAATTTTCAGGTAGTGCTGCTACTGCTGCTAAGTCGCTTCAGTCATGTCAGACCCTGTGCGACCCCATAGACGGCAGCCCACCAGGCTCCTCTGTCTCTGGGATTCTCCAGGCAAGAATACTGGAGTGGGTTGCCATTTTCTTCTCCAATGCATGAAAGTGAAAAGTGAAAGTGAAGTCACTCAGTCGTGTCTGACTCTTCACAACCCCATGGACTGCAGCCCACCAGGCTCCCCCATCCATGGGATTCTCCAGGCAAGAGGACTGGAGTGGGGTGCCGTTGCCTTCTCCAGTCATGTAGTGCAACCTATCAATATTTTTCTTTATTGTCAATGATTTTTTTTTGTCCTAGTTAGTTGCTCAGTACCACAAAATTGTGAACCTATTTTACTATAGTATAATCTAGATGCTGTATGTATGTATGTATGTATGTATCTGTGCCACTTTATTTTGGCATTTATAATTAAATCTGTAGCTTTATTTATATTTATATTTAAATATAATATAAGGTATATTCAAGTTTCATAGTTTTATACAGATGAATGTTTCTGTCTTTCACTAAAAACTGTCCTTTATCATGTACTTCCCCGGTGGCTCAGATTGTAAAGTATCTGCCTGCAATACAGGAGACCTGGGTTCAGTCCTTGGGCCCAGAAGATCCCCTGGAGAAAGGAATGATTACCCAAGATCCCCTGGAGAAGGAAATGATTACCCACTTCAGTATTCTTGCCTGGAATTCAATGGACAGGGGAGTGTCACAGGTTATAGTCCTTTATCCTAGTTCAATATGTATCATTTTCATGAATGATTTGACTATTCTAAACCCTTTGCATTTTTGTGTATATTTAATAATCACAGTTTAATTTACATATGTACACACACACACACACACACAAACCTGTTGAAACTTCTATTGGAATTGCATTAAATGCTGTTTGAAATATCTTTGAAATATCTTGCAAATGGAATATTCTTTGATTTATTTATACCTTATCAAATAGCTCTTAAAATATTTTAAAGTTTACTTAGAGTTCTGACATTTATTAACTTTATTTCCATATGTATTAGTATATGTGGATATTGCTATCAAGTATGAAAGTGAAAGTAAAAGTGCCAGTTGCTCAGTCGTGTCCGACTCTTTGCTACCCCACGGACTGTAGCCTGCCAGGCTTCTCTGTCCATGGAATTCTCCAGGCAAGAATACTGGAGTGGGTTGCCATTCCCTTCTCCAGGGGATCTTCCCAACCCAGGGATGGAACCTGGGTCTCCAGCATTGCAGACAGATTCTTTACAATCTGAACCACAGGGAAGACCCTGCAGCTCATGAATAGCATCATTTAAAATTTACTTTTCTGACTTTTGCTTATAGAAATATATCTAGATTTTATGCAGTGACTTTATGTCTGACAATATTGCTAACCCTCATTACTAATTATTTTTCATGAACATAAACCATTATTTGCTAATTGTCTTATTTTTAGCTTAATTTCTCTCTAGATAGTGAAGTTACTCATATGATTTCAGTTCTTTAAAATTTCTTGAGACTTCCTTTATGGTTCGCATGTACAATTCTTACAAACTGATTTTTAAAAAATAAATTATTCTATTAGGTACAGCAGTCTATCTGTGTTAAATGAAGTTTAATCATGTTCAAATCTGTCCCATTGTGAGGCAGGTTCACTGTCAATTCTCCATTACCACGGTTTTCTTATCAAGGCCCTCCCCCTACATCACAGAAGAGATGCTATGGGCTACATTTCCCAGGATTCCCAGTAAGAGACACTTCTGGGAGCTGTGGTTCCTCATAGATTTCAATGACACTGTCTTATCTGCTCATTTATCTGATTGCCTTGCTGAGCTCCAGGAATTTTACATGGTTCATTATAGATATTATTTGAGCCTGGATGCTACTCTAATCATTAGGGGTGGCAGATAGCATGACCTTGATAACTCTAGATCACTTCATTCAGTCACTAGTTTGTCATATTTTAAGACTGGGATTCATTCCTGGCCAACATTTACCTACTCTATTGTGAATCTTATAGTTAGGCTCTACAGAGCACCCCACAATATCTGCGTAAAATTCTCAGGGATGTCTTCTCCTTGATGGACCCTGTACTTTAAGATTGATTTTCTTAGCTCTTCAAGGCTTCTGATCCTCGAAGTCATCGCTTCCAGAACTGATAAATGTTCTTATTGCAAAAGCTGCTCCCAAACTGTACTCACTGACCTGAGTTACTTTCCTTCTCAGATCTTAGAACTATACGTTTTTAGGATCTTGTTAGATTTTCAGTGTTCTTAAGCAAATTTGTTGTTATATTTTAACCATTTTCCCCTGGTTATTCACAGTAGGGTGGAGTCTAGATCTACCTAGTCTGAAATTACAAAGAATGGAAATTACTTACTCTTCAAAATATATTTGAACATATTGATTAAATTCCTGTTTATCATTGTGGAAAAAATTTTTTAGAAAGCAAGATTTACAAAGACACAGACTATGTTATTTTTGGTCATAGCTGTAGGCACAAACCCTAGCAAAAAGAAAAAAGAATAATTCATTGTTTCACTTAATCTTCATCTTAGTATATATCCATCTGTACTTCTTAAATAAGCAGTATTTAATAACAAGCTACTAATAAAAAATGTACATTTTTCATTATTTATAACCAAAGTATTATAGTCATCTTTCTGGCTTATTTCAACTTTTAATACTAATAATTGCTGTCAAATCAGTCACAGTTACATATAGTAAAGCTCAACTGTCCTAGATTATATCCAAATACTGTAAGTCCTGCTAATGAGATTCTCCCAGGTGTGAGGATATGCCAAATTCCTTCAATCTTATGGTTTAAAAATAAGGATAAATGATCTCATCTTAAAATTTCTTGAAAAATAGATAAAAATAGTCTTCATACTTTCTTACTATGCTGGTGGTTTTGATAAACTGCATATCTCCCGTAGTTAAAAGAAACTGAAAATTTTTGAACTATTTTATAAGAATGTATTTTTATCCCAGCATTGTTATCTAATAATAAAAAATCTTGTTGTATTAAACTTCAACAAATTAGAAAGTCACAAAAACAACAACAACAACAAATTAGAAAGTCAAAGTAAGCTTATCAGACATGAAATGTTTTCAGGAATTTGTATTAGAAAAGAAACATGATGATAAATTTCTTCAAGTACTTTTTATACTTGTCAGTGTACAAATAAATGCTAAGTACTACATGAACATTTACAGTTCACAAAATATCAAGAAATGTTTGCCAAATTGTTGTCATTCACTCTAAGTTTAACAATGAGGTGGCTGCACTGGGGTGGATGTAGATAGATAGGAGATAATCATTCCTAATTTAAATCATTTTAAAAAAACTCTACTACCTCTTTATAAATGGATATAAAACTTTGTTTAACTTTTATAACATTCATTAAAAATATTTTTTAAATCCTTATCTACAAATTGCCACTCTCCTTTTCCACTTCATTCTAACCACCATTTCTATCTTGCTTGTCTTCCAACCAAGTAAATTCTTACTAGACAGATGGCTGCCCCAAACGTACAGTACTCAGGAATTTTTATAGCTCCCTCCATTACTTTATACAGGTCCCTGGTCATATTTCACCTGATTTGAAAGGTCTTCACCATTCATCTTATCTAATTTAATGTTTTTTTTCCTTTACTCTCTTTTATTTAGCTTTTGACTACCATTACTCTCTGAAATAATAGTGCATTTGTTTATTGTCTGTGACTCTATACCAGAATGTCTGTTTCATGAGAGCAGGGCTTTTCTTTCATCTCATCAGTACTCTAGGACATGAGTAGTCTCAGGTTCAAAACAAGCTCTGAGTATATTTTCTCGTATATTAGGGCTGAATGATCTCTTGGCTACACAGCAACCAGCTGATCACGGCAAGAATTCTTGCCTCATTTCTGCCAGCTTTATTCTTATGGTTCCTCACCATGATCAGATAGAATGTGTCATAGTGTCTGCTTTGCTATTAAAATATTTCAATGTACCTGTCCTTCTCTCCCAAAACAGAAGTTTCACATGCACCCATAGTTCAAAATTTTGAAACTTCTGTATGTCTAGGATCTCAAATCACTGACTACTAGCATAGGATTTGAATTCCTGAGCATGGCATTTCTTGGGTCTGTGGTTCTCCTATGCACCACAACTTATGAATAAGCAACTAACCTCCTGGGAGTTAATATTTGTATAAAATTACTAAAATTGAATATTAAATTTATTTCCAAGCTAGCTAACTTGAAGGGACAAAAATAATAATCACACAATTATCATTGTATGACCAAGGAAAAATAATATATAGGACATTTTTAAAAAGTATATTGCATCTTTTTTAATATAAGAGCTTTGACTACATAAAGAAAATGCTTTTAACAATACATTTTTATGGAATACGAAAAGAATGTTTCTTTGTGTGATTCTGTTTTGTTTCATCTGACTTGAAAACACTTAAAAGATTTGTCTTCAAATTTAGTTATGAAATATTATTGGAGGTCCAATGAAGTCACAAGAGTGCTTAGGAAAATTCGGAAATGTAATAAGTGAATTATACCCTAAGATATATATACATCTTCCATATGTGTGTTTATATGTGCGAGTGTTTTATTCCTGGAAAAGGATGGCATGAGAAATGGCACAGATGTGAAAATGATTTAGGTTTGTTCAGCAGGTAGTATTTAATCCAGTCTCCCTGGCAAGTGGAACAGTATTAGACATGGCCAGCGAGGATGAGTGAGGAGGAGGAAGGATAGTGTTCTGTCTATATCATAGTGTGAAGGGCCTTGAATGCCAGCTAAAAATTTATGCATAATGATTTGGAATGCCACAAAAGCCCTCAAACAAAGAAGGCTACAGTGCTTCCCAAGATGACAGCTATAATTGTAAGCAACAATACTCAGTGATGGCTTTCTCCAAAATATATAGTTTTAACAAATTGAGGGAGGGTGACACAATTGAAAAAAGTTGTAAAACAGGAAAAACTATTATCAAAGTATAAGCTCTGCTTCAAACCAGACATATAGTATGTATTTTAACAAAAACATTTGTAGTTGGACATAAAATATTTTTATCACAATTTTCATTTATCATTGCTATATCATTTTGGATTCATCCTATGTATTTCTTCTACCCAGTGCTCAATAACCTCTTATCTTCACCCTTTGTTATCCTTTGAAAAGATAAGAATGAAGAAGCAGAGTTAAGATAAATTTATCACTGTGTATTTATGAAATTGGTAAATGGATTATACATTATAATGCTAATAACAGCAGAGAGGAGCCTCCAAGAATATCATATGATGTGTTTAATAGTTACTACCTCCAAGTAAACTCTTTTATATTAAATACAAAAATTTTGCTAGGAGAAAAAGTAGTCATGGACACAATGGAATTCCAGTTGAGCTATTTCAAATCCTAAAAGATGATGGTGTGAAAGTGCTGCATGTAATATGCCAATGAATTTGGAAAATACAGCAGTGGGCACAGGACTGGAAAAGGTCAGTTTTCATTCCAATCCCAAAGAAAGACAATGCCAAAGAATGCTCAAACTACCGCACAATTGCACTCATCTCACACGCTAGTAAAGAAAGAAAGTGAAGTTGCTCAGTCGTGTCTGACTCTGTGATCCCATGGACTGTAGCCCACAAGGCTCCTCAGACCATGGAATTTTCTAGGCAAGTGTACTGGAATGGGTTGCCATTTCCTTCTCAGGGGATCTTCCCGATCCAGGGACTGAACCCAGGTCTCTTGCATTGCAGGCAGACTCTTTACAGTCTGAGCCACTGGGGAAGCATGTGATGCTCAAAATTCTCCAAGCCAGGCTTCAACAGTACATGAACAATGAACTTCCAGATGTTCAAGCTAGATTTAGAAAAGGCAGAGGAGTCAAAGATCAATTGTCAATATCCGTTGGATTACTGAAAAAGCAAGAGAGTTCCAGAAAAATATCTATTTCTGCTTTATTGACTACGCCAAAGTCTTTGACAGTGTGGATTATCAAAAACTGTGGAAAATTCTTCAAGAGATAGGAATACCAGGCCACCTGACCTGCCTCTTGAGAAACCTGTATGCAGGTCAGGAAACAACAGTTAGAACTGTACATGGAACAACAGACTTGTTCCGAATAGGGAAAGGAGTATGTCAAAGCTGTATATTGTCACCTTGCTTATTTAACTTATATGCAGAGTACATCATGAGAAATGCTGGGCTGGATGAAGCACAAATTGGAATCAAGATTGCCAGGAGAAATATCAATAATCTCAGATATGCAGATGACACCACCCTTATGACAGAAAGTGAAGAACTATTCAGCCTCTTGATGAAAGTGAAAGAGGAGAGTGAAAAAGTTGGCTTAAAGTTCAACATTCAGAAAATGAAGATCATGGCATCCAGCCCCATCACTTTATGGGAAATAGATGGGGAAACAGTGGAAACAGTGACAGACTTTATTTTGGGGGGCTCCAAAATCACTGCAGATGGTGATTGCAGCCAGGAAATTAAAAGATGCTTACTCCTTGGAAGGAAAGTTATGAGCAACCTAGACAGCATATTAAAAATTAGGGAGATTACTTTCCCAACAAAAGTCTGTCTAGTCAAGGCTATGGTTTTTCCAGTACTCACATATGGATGTGAGAGTCGGACTATGAAGAAAGCCGAGGGCCAAATAATTGATGCTTTTGAACTGTGGTATTGGAGAAGACCCTTTTGAGAGTCCCTTGAACTGCAAGGACATCCAACCAGTCCATCCTAAAGGAAATCAGTCCTGAATAGTCATTGGAAGTACTACGTTGAAGCTGAAACTTTGGCCACCTGATGCGAAGAACTGACTCATTTGAAAAGACCCTGATGCTGGGAAAGATTGAAGACAGGAGGAGAAGGGGACAACAGAGGATGAGATGGTTGGATGGCATCACCAACTCAATAGACATGAATTTGAGTTAACTCTGGGAGATGGTGAGGGACAGGGAGGCCTGGCATGCTGCAGTCCATGGGGTCGCAAAGAGTCGGACAACTGAGTGGCTGAACTGAAATGAACTGAACTGAAGATGACTAAAACAACATTCTAAGCTAAATCTAAGCCACAATATTGCATCATATACTCAGCAAAACTAAATATCAAAATAAAAATTAAAATTGAGATATTGCATGTATCTTTTCAACAAAACTGAAAAGGTGATAGGAATTTAGAGTTGTTTATTTCATGGTGTCTTTTAATAGCACTTAACTTCACTGTCAGAATTTGTAAAGCCTACTATTTGGACTACCCAGAATTTCCACATTAAAAACAAGCTATGCTTTTATTTCAAAACTAAGTGCTTTATGGAAAGACTGAATGTACATGTGGGAAACATTTTATGAAAATATGTTTCCAACCACAATGATAGAATTGGAATACATAATTAAAGTGATTGTTAGATGCTAAAATAATTTATCACCTTTATGCTGTGTTTTAAAAATTGTTATTCCTAATGGAGCTGTATTTTTGTTACACATTGCATAAATAAGCAGTTCTAGCTTTTCTTTGGAATCTAAATATGCTCTTAATTTCAGATGCATTCATTACACTTAATAAAGTCAATTAATATATTACAACACTGAAAAGAATTGATTGGGAAGAAAGAATTGTATGGGAGGTAAAGTGATGTAGGGGGAATGGAAAGGGATCATTCTGTTCTCAGTTATGAAGGTGAAGGACTTTATGTGTGAATGTGTGTGTTTATTTATGAAGCATCATGGTTCTGTTTTGTTTTCCATAATGTATTTATGTCAAGAATGGTCTTCTATCACTTTGATATAAATGAGTTTTCTGGAGCAATCCAATTATATAGCTTTGAGCATATGTAGACACTACTCCTGCTCACACTTCTGAATCCATTGTTCATTGATTCTGTTCCTATAAGGTTAGAATATAAAAGCATTCATTCTAGAGTGTGATGAGAAAATGAGATCATTGCATAATTTCTCAACAATGCGAGGAATAAGGCAATATTTCCAGCAGTGATTGATAGAAGATGTTGGCAAATCTTCTTCTAAAAATGCAAGTATAAAATTGTACAATATTGTTGAAGACAACCATGTCAGGACACTGAAAGCTGATCAAAAGCAAAAAAACAAATTGTGAAATATTTGTCTAGAAAAACTGCTAGAATTTCTGTTAAAAGCAGAGAGATTCTCTAGTCTCCTGACCTGGAACTGTTCCTGTTCCTGCCTCCCAATCCCACACTTCACTCTCAGTGTTATCAGCAGTTTAACTAGGGTGTAGATGACCAAGAGAACTAACACCTTTGCTAACAAAGGAAGCTACCTTGGTTGATTTTGAAGAGTGGAAAACCATACCCTGCGGGGTAGCTAATTAAAAGTAGCAAACTGAATGGGAAGTGAGGGTGGAAAATCAAATCTATGCTAGCCTGAGGTTGTAGACTTGACTGGGAAAAGTGGTGATCAAGCCGGACCTTCGAGAGGAGAGCCTTGTAAATGAAAGATCCCTGAAAACTAAGCTCCTCATACATTCTTGGCTGACTGGAAAAAAGTATGCATGCTCAGAGAAGACTGAGCTGGATCAGAAAGTAAAAGCTAAGGCAGGCTTGAAAATGTTCAGTACCATATTCCCAGTTCTGCCACACAGAGTGGAAGCTTTAGGAATACAAGGAGTCTGAGCACAATTTCTATTCAATCCTTGAGTAACCGGTAAGCCATGCTGACACAGGGTAATCTGGATTTATGATGAGAAACAGAAAAATTAAGACAAAGATTTAATGACACTATTGTTGCTTTTAGATTTATTTTTGCTGATATAATTTTGATTCTATTGCTTGAAATACTGTGATTTTCCCCCCCCACTAATAGGATTCTGAAGGTGTATGGATAAACTAAACTGCAAAGGTAGTTTAGTCTCTGTCTTTAGACTAATTTAACTTCTTATGCTCCAAGCAAATAAATAGGGATAAGGGAATCAAACACACACAAAAATTAGTCTTACCTATTTTTACAGTGATAAAACTGAATCCTTCTGAATCTGCAATACATGAAAATTAGGACAATTAAGTAGTGAACTGTTACTGCTTTGTGTGTATGTTGTTAAACTTTGATGATGTTTTGTGACTAAAACAGCTTTTTAGAGCATCAAGGTCATCAGGGCTAGACCATCATTCACTCTGTGGTTCAGGTTGCTTTTGCTATATCATGGTCAGAGGTTTGACCCCATCCTAACCATATCCTTTCTTCCAAGGATAATATTACTGAATGTCGAGTGAGTATTAGTATTAATTACAGATCCTTCTGATAAAGAATAGATGTATAATTTGTATAGTAATACTTTCCCAGGCAACCTTCATTATATTCATTCACAAATAAGCATATTTATATTGAGTCGGTAAGTCCTCATAATCAACATCTTATGAATACATTTAATTGTGTATGCAATTGTAGTATTTCTTATGTGAGTGGAAGATTCTCCTGAAAGGTTGACCATGGCCTCAGTCTCCTTCAGGCAGTTTGATCTATATTTCATAGCTCCAAGGGAAGCACTTGGTGGGGTACACAGCAGAACTGGCTCCTTTTCAGTAGCTTGCACTCTTAGGAGAATTTAGAGACTTTTTTAAGGGAGTAAAAGAAAAGTTTCAGATGAAAGCAGGTGATTATAAAATGTGATGGAAGAAGGATTTTCCCCACATTGTATGGAGACTTCCTTGGCTTGAGAAAAGAAACCAGGCAAAGTTCTTCAGGTCTAGAGGTAATAGGAAACCAGAATTTGCTTCATAACAGTGCTGTGGGCAGTCATCTGGGAATATGGGGATCAAGATTATACAGAGAAATGATTATAAATCACTTTAGGCCCTAGGTGTAGAGCTTCAAAATGCAACAAATATCTCCACTTACAAATAACTTTACCAGAATGACAGAGAGCCACCAGACCTAAAGGGAATACAAGTACAAGATATTTGGTGACCTCTGGAAATAGATAACTACAAACCAGAACCACTTATGCCATTGGACTGATAATGCATAGGCTCTTGGAACAAGGGCAAATGAGAGAAGAGGATATAATAATCACTGAGCTCAATGCTAAGAGGATGGGATCTCAATGTAAAAACTTAATAGTTATTAAAAATAAGTAAATCTTTTTTCCTTTCACAACAGAGTTTATAAACTGAGATTTTTACCTTTATGTATTTTTTAAAGTTCTGGATTGCTCATAGTTAAATTAATTCATCAAATTACAAATATCAACTGTACAAATTTCACATAAATATCTAGTGATAAAACCCCTTAAACATATATTTGTTCCTCTTTCTGCCTATAATGTTAGAAGTGATCAGTTCTTTCCTGTTTAAAAATAAGAATTACTAGCATTTCAAAAGCACTAAAACAAAAGGGACTCATTGTTACTATGTTTCCAAGACAGATTAAAATCTGATAAAATGGAGAGAGGCCTTTCCTTAGAGGAATCCATTTAGCAAAATAAAAAAGAAAAAGAGCAATTTGGAGATGATCAAATATATTCTTCACATTCTGAATATTTGGACAGATGGAAGAAAATTTAACATGAAAAGAGTGGATATCCCTGGGATAAAAATGGTTTCAATCAGGCATATATGCATAAGCCTCTAAAAATTTGAAGATAAATTCAGTTCATTACTTCCATCAAATAATTAGAAATGGTACAGTGCTCTCTAGGAGAGAACAATTTTCTAAAGGAAGGCACTCAGGTAAAATAGTATCAATTCATGCAAATTAAATCATGTACAGGAGCACATTTTGTACTGATCCACCAAAGTAAGTTCCCATATGGCATTTTACTATGGTATGCAGATGTCCTCCCGTAGTAACAATAAAATTCAGAAGCCACACTGGCCACTACTGTGTTAGTGACCACCTTGTTACCTTTCACAGAGACTATTTTAATAGCTTTTGGGTTGCTTACCTCTAGTCTTTTCTAAAACGAAAGCCACTTTTGACTCTACTGTCTGAGATTGTGTTAAGCTTATCATATCTCTTTTAATGGCCCTGCCCCTACCTGAAACACCCCCCCCCCCTTAGCTTTTAAAGGACTCATTCTCTAGTTTGACATTCAAGGATCACTAATTTAATCAGTGTAAGCATGATTTCCTATTAAGCACTATAAAATATAATTTTAAGATTTAGTAACCTTACTAATACTATCCTAATACATGATAAATCTTAGAAGAGTGACAGTGTCATACAAAAATCATGTTACACAAAGATCAAAACCATGAGGTCTTTAACAAAACAGGGAAGAATATAAATCCTAGCTCTAGAGAAATTAGCTGACTTGTGTACTGGTAAAGCAGATCTCTGAAAACAGGGAGCTCTGACTTGTAGCATTTGCCCATCTCTGTGGTGTAAAATACTTGCACCATGACCATTTAAAAACTGCTAATAATTTAACAACTTCCTTGCAAAATTTAACAGTTGGTTTCCATAAGCTGATACAAGCTCATTCAAGCACATCATCAATCTGGTGGGTATTCCTAGGACAACATTTGTCAAAATTTCTTTTTTTCTCAATATTTGATTTTCTTATTTGTACAATGGGCCTAATAATTCTTATATTGAAATGTTGCACTATGATTTAAATGAGATAGTACATTACAAACTACAAATTACTTTATTTCTTTACTACGCTCTATAACTAGAACAGCATAGCCTGGATGACAGTGCCTTGGCTTACAATTTGGTTTACTGAAAATGTCAATCCTGCTGCTGAGACTGGCTACTTGGGGAAAAAAAAAAAGATTTTCTTTAAAAATATGACCCAGCAATCCCACTTCTGGGCATACACATCGAGGAAACCAGATCTGAAAGAGACACGTGTACCCCAGTGTTCATCGCAGCACTGTTTATAATAGCCAGGACATGGAAGCAACCTAGATGCCCATCAGCAGACGAATGGATAAGGAAGCTGTGGTACATATACACCATGGAATATTACTCAGCCCTTAAAAAGAATTCATTTGAATCAGTTCTAAAGAGATGGATGAAACTGGAGCCCATTATACAGAGTGAAGTAAGCCAGAAAGATAAAGACCAATACAGTATACTAACACATATATATGGAACTTAGAAGGATGGTAATGATAACCCTATATGCAAAACAGAAAAAGAGACACAGATGTACAGAACAGACTTTTGGACTCTGTGGGAGAAGGCGAGGCTGGGATGTTTCGAGAGAACGGCATTGAAACATGTATATTATCTAAAGTGAAACAGATCACCAGCCCAGGTAGGATGCATGAGACAAGTGCTTGGGGCTGGTGCACTGGGAAGACCCAGAGGGATCGGGTGGAGAGGGAGGTGGGAGGGGGGATCGGGATGGGAAACACATGTAAATCCATGGCTGATTCATGTCAATGTATGATAAAAACCACTACAATATTGTAAAGTAATTAGCCTCCAGCTAATAAAAATAAATTGAAAAAAAATAAATTAATGAAAATAAAAATATTCCTGCTTATGGACAATACACCCAAGAGTTCTGATGGAGATATACAATGATATTTCATGTCTGCCAACACAACCAAAAATTTTATGTGACTCACTTTGTTACTGTGGTCTGGAATCAAAACCAAATATCTCTAAGGTAACCTAGTGAAAGCGAAAATGAAAGCTGCTCAGTCATACACGACTCTTTGTCACTCTATGGACTATACAGTCCATGGGGTTCTCCAGGTCAGACTACTGTAGTGGGTAGCCTTTCCCTTCTCCACGGGTTCTTCCCAACCCAGGGATCAAACTTAGGTCTCCTAGTAGCATACCTAAAAACATGACCCAGAAATAACCAGATCTGCATCTCTAACTCTGATTGAAATGTTAATAAATTTCTCTTTAGCCCTTAACTTCTATTATTTCCTCTAACTTCTTGCATTCTAGTAATAACTTAATTTCCAAAAGAGGAAAATTGTATTTTCAAAGACGTCTGTTTTTCAAAATGAAACTTTTTTTTCCCCCCTCTACTCATGTAAGTTCTCAAGCAAGACCACTGCCCCATGGTACAATCAAGAGTCAAGGTGCAGAGCAAAATAAATGGCCTGTATGTCAAAGAGCTTATGACCTTGGCCACATTAGCAATAATCTGCCCTCAGCAAGTTATTGGCTCAGTGCAAACTGATGCTGGGTAGTGGGTACTACTCTGATATTAAATGAATTATTTTGCTTAAAGTTTCAGACAATATCTGATGCTATTAATCTTAGACATTTTTCTGAGTGTGTACATGATTACATCTATCACGTTTACTAAATAGAACATTTACCTATTTTGTCACCCCTCTTTAAAATTCTCATGAAAAATCATGTGAAAATACCTCAGCTCTGCAACTCAGCTTCTCAGTCACACTAACAAATCATATAATACCCCAAAGTGTAAAAAATTCCAAAAGTCATGCTCACTCCCTTGCTTTTAGCTCTTCACATATCACAAAAATTTTTCAGTTTATTCTAGCTACCTTGAAGTGAAGTGAAGTTAATGCATTATATTTGTGCAGCTCTTTTAGTTATTCTCAGTGTAAAAGCTATCTGAATTACTTAATATTCATAAGGGTGGGGACCAGAATCAATCTTTGAATATCTACATAGTTTCATCAATTTATTTTTAGTACTATAGCATTTCTTGTACACTTTTAAAATATGAATTTGTATATTTGCTGCTACTGTTTAGTCACTAAGCCATGTCCAACTCTCCTGCAACCCCTTGTCCATGAGATTCCCCAGCAAGAATACTGGAGTGGGTTGTCATTTCCTTCTTCATGGGATCTTCCTGACCCAGGGATTGAAACCACATCTCCTGCATTGCAGGCAGATTCTTTACCACTGAGCCACCAGGGAAGTCTGTAAATCTGTGCATATATATATATATATATATGTATATATATAAATATATATATGTGTATATATATATTTGTGTGTGTATCTATCTATCTATCTATATATGTATGTCAATGAATATACATATCTGTACACTTTTACACTCATAAATTCATGCGGTAAGTATATTTGTAGAGATGTATGAATTTATTTATATGAGCTGTCTACTAGAAAGTTTCCAGTATTCACTTACCAATCTACAACTGAAAATTAAGTAAGAAGATGTGCTATTTGGGCAATATATAATTTGTAATATATAATGGACTACCACAATCAAAATAACCAACACAACATCACTATTATCATTCCTAAAATAGTTTGCAACTCAAAGATATAAAATATATACACTGATTATACAAATAAGAAATGCTATTTATGAAGTAGATGACACTATATTTGCCTTTGCAAAATGTGTTCACATTGCTTATTAGTCATAAGGTGGAAAAATCTTCATTGTATGTAATGAATAAATTAATGAATCTAAAGCAGAGGGTGTTTCTGAACATAACTTTTTAGATTGCTCAAAGGTAATGCATCATTCTACTAACTTAATACAAATAGTAGACAGTTTTAAATATTTTGCTCAAGTCCAGTATCTATCAAGATCTCAAACTATTGCATGAATATAATAACAAAAAGCCAGTTTACAAAATAGAAATTTTAATCAACTAATTATTCTGTCAACAATATAAATTCATTTTAGTGAATTTTTGATTGACAGTCTAGATTAGCTTTACCAATAACCTCGGGTTATTTCATAATTACGTTTAGGTTCTGTGATAGTTTATTCTATGCTTGTCATAAGTTATGTATAAAACTTTTATAGATTTTTAGTTCCTTTTACTAAGACTATCTTTTCTGTGATCTGCCCATTAGTTTTGATGAGCAAATTTATAATTTAGTGTTCAGATTAGAGTCTTCATTCTGGACCAGGCATATTGGTTAGAAAAATCACAAATCTCTATCTATTGTTTGGTAGACTTAAAATCATTAAAATAATCAAACTTTAGATAGTTAGTGTATATCTTTAAGTCACTTAAGCAGAATACCATGAAATTGCATTTCTGCTGCTTTGAAATACAAGAGTCCTTTAGAACTGATGTAAACGATATAAAAAGCAAGAAGTCTAATTAACTCATTTCTGACATTAGCTTACTCAGTGTTCAGAACTATCACTTATTCTGATGAAAAGGAAATCGAGTTATAATGAAAGATTTTACTATCATAGTCACAGATACAATTCCCAGGATTGAGCCATTTACAGCCAAGGCAATTGTTTTCTGTATTATTTATGATATGAAATTTGACTCATATCTGAATATAAGCTCAAATTCTTTTCAGTTGATATATAATTTCATTCTCAGAATTGACCTGGATCCTACAGATTGCACAATTCCTTAATTTTTTAAATGGAAAATAAATAAGATTACAGAAAGATTACAGGCACTCTCAGAAGTTTATCAGTATACGCTCTTTCTTTCCTAATAATATAATGCCAGTTTCATTTGAATGCCCATGTGCCTCATTAAAAATGTTCATATCTCATACTACCTTGTTCATATGGGTATCACAATAATCACTAGTGATATGTGAGCAAGCATCTACTAGACAGTGTTTATGGAATGATTTCTTCATAAAAAGAATGTAATTATCCTTCAATTCAAAATAAATAAATTAAAAAAAAAGAATGTTTTACATTTTGCCTTTACCTTCCTCTTGCCTAAAGGACTTATGTGATAGAGCAACTGTCTATCTAGGATGTCTAGGATGAAACACATGTAAAGGATGGTGGATTATGAGAGTACTTAAAGATCCTCTGAGGAGCTGGATCCTGAGTTGCTTATCTCTGGTCATCTTTTGTATAAGAAAAAATACGACTCTATTCAAAAAGCTACTGTAGTCAGCCCTTTTTTTTCCCTTTAGTGCCATCAAATTTACTTTTAACTGATATAGTCATGCCTAATATATGGCTCAGAGGTAAAGAATCCACCTGCCAATGCAGAAGGTGCAGCTTTTATCCCTGGGTCAAGAAGATCCACTGGAGAATCCACTCCAGAATTCTTGTCTGAAACAACCCAAGGACAGAGGATTTGGGTGGTCTAAGCCTGAGACAACTTAGAGTTGGACAAAACTTAGTGACTAAACATCAAACAACAACAATAAAATGTATTGCCATTGGCAGAACTTGAACTCAATATTTGTGCCAATCTTAATAAAATATTGGTTTCACTGGATTCATACCACTGATGATAAAAACTAAAAGGAGTAAAGCAGAAGTAATGATAAAACAAAATTCAGTTTTAATTATGAAATCATTGCTTCTAGATACTTATCTGAAAAAGACAGCAGAATAATAGAAATAGAAATAGATTTTTTCATATTTTTTCTATTTTTTAAATTGAAATATAATTAATTTATATTGTTGTATTAGTTACTGGTATAGAGCAAAGGGATTCAGTTATATATTTGGAATAAGTTATATATATATATATGTAGTGGGTTGACACACAAACACACACACATATATATACATATATGTGTATATATGTAGTGGGTTGACACGTCCTGCTCCAGGGGAGCTTCCCAACCCAGGGATCGAATCTGCATCTCTTTCACCTGTTTCCTGCATTGGCAGGTTGGTAAAGAATTGCCTGCCAGTGCAGGAGACCCGGGTTTGATCCCTGGGTGAGGAAGAACCCCTGGAGAAGCAAATGACAACCCACTCCAGTATTCTTGCCTGGAGAATCATCTGGACAGAGGACCCTGGCAGGCCACAGTCCATCTGGTTGCAAGAGTGGGACATGACTTAGCGAATAAACCCCGATCACCACTGCTTTACTGTTAGCGTCACCTAGGAAGTCTATATATGTAGACGAAAATCAGTTCAGTTCAGTTCAGTTCCGTTGCTCAGTCATGTCCGACTCTTTGCGACCCCATGAATCGCAGCACGCCAGGCCTCCCTGTCCATCACCAACTCCCGGAGTTTACTCAAACTCATGCCCATCAAGTCGCGGATGCCATCCAGCCATCTCATCCTCTGTCATTCATTTCTCCTCCTGCCCCCAATCCCTCCCAGCATCAGGGTCTTTTCCAATGAGTCAACTCTTCGCATGAGGTGGCCAAAGTATTGGAGTTTCAGCTTCAGCATCAGTCCTTCCAACGAAAACCCAGGACTAATCTCCTTCAGGATGGCCTGGTTGGATCTCCTTGCAGTCCAAGGGACTCTCAAGAGTCTTCTCAAACACCACAGTTCAAAAGCATCAATTTTTTGGTGCTCAGCTTTCTTCACAGTTCAACTCTCACATCCATACACGACCACTGGAAAAACCATAGCCTTGACCACATGGACCATTGTTGGCAAAGTAATGTCTCTGTTTTTTAATATGCTATCTAGGTTGGTCATAACTTTCTTTCCAAGGAGTAAGTGTCTTTTAATTTCATGGCTGCAGTCACCATCTGCAGTGATTTAGGAGCCCCCCAAAATAAAGTCTGACACAGTTTCCACTGTTTCCCCATCTATTTCCCATGAGGTGATGGGACCAGGTGACATGATCTTAGTTTCCTGAATGTTAAGCTTTAAGCCAACTTTTTCACTGTCCTCTTTTACTTTCATCAAGAGGCTCTTTAGTTCTTCTTCACTTTCTGCCATAAGGGTGGTGTCATCTGCATATCTGAGGTTATTGATATTTCTCCTGGCAATCTTAATTCCAGGTTGTGCTTCTTTCAGCCCAGCATTTCTCATGATGTACTCTGCATATAAGTTAAATAAGCAGTGTGACAATATATAGCCTTGGCGTACTCCTTTTCCCATTTGGAACCAGTCTGTTGTTTCATGTCCAGTTCTAACTGTTGCTTCCTGACCTGCATACAGGTTTCTCAAGAGGCAGGTCAGGTGGTCTGGTATTCCCATCTCCTTCAGAATTTTCCAAAGTTTATTGTGATCCACACAGTCAAAGGCTTTGGTGTAGTCAATAAAGAAGAAATAGATGTTTTTCTGGAACTCTATTGCTTTTTCAATGATCTAGCAGATATTGGCAATTTGATCTCTGGTTCCTCTGCCATTTCTAAAACCAGCTTGAACATCTGGAAGTTCATGGTTCACGTATTGCTGAAGCCTGGCTTGGAGAATTTTGAGCATTTCTTTACTAGCGTGTGAGATAGTGCAATTGTGCGGTAGTTTGAGCATTCTTTCAGATTGCCTTTTTTAAGGATTGGAATGAAAACTGACCTTTCCCAATACTGTGACCACTGCTGAGTTTTCCAAATTTGCTGGCATATTGAGTCCAGCACTTTCACAGCATCATCTTTCAGGATTTGAAATAGCTCAACTGGAATTCCATGACATGCACTTGCTTTGTTCGTAGTGAAGCTGTAAAAAGCATCCACATGTGAAGTCAAGGTCCACTTGACTTCACATTCCAGGATGTCTGTCTCTGGGTGAGTGATCACACCATCATGATTATCTGGGTCATGAAGATCTTTTTTGTGCAGTTCTTCTGTATATTCTTGCCACCTCTTCTTAATATCTTATGCTTCTATTAGGTCCATACCATTTCTGTCCTTTATTGAGCCCATTTTGCATGAAATGTTCCCTTGGTATCTCTAATTTTCTTAAAGCGATCTCTGGTCTTTCCCATTCTGATGTTTTCCTCTATTTCTTTGCATTGATCGCTGAGGAAGGCTTTCTTATCTCTCCTGGCAATTCTTTGGAACTCTGCATTCAAATGGGAATATCTTTCCTTTTCTCCTTTGCTTTTTGCTTCTCTTCTTTTCACAGCTACTTGTAAGCCCTCCTCAGACAACCATTTTGCCTTTTTGCATTTCTTTTCCATGGGGATGGTCTTGATCCTTGTCTCCTGTACAATGTCATGGACCTCCATCCATTGTTCTTCAGGCTCTCTGTCTATCAGATCCAGTCCCTTAAATCTATTTCTCACTTCTACTGTATATTCATAAGGGATTTGATTTAGGTCATACCTGAGTGGTCTAGTGGTTATCCCTACTCTCTTCAGTTTAACTCTGAATTTGGCAATAAGGAGTTCATGATCTGAGCCACAGTCAGCTCCAGGTCTTATTTTTGCTGACTGTATAGAGCTTCTCCATCTTTGGCTGCAAAGAATATAATCAATCTGATTTCGGTGTTGGCCGTCTGGTGATGTCCATGTGTAGAGTCTTCTCTTGTGTTGTTGGAAAAGGGTGTTTACTATGATTGGTGCATTCTCTTGGCAAAACTCTATTAGCCTTTGTTCTGCTTCACTGTGTACTCCAAGGCCAAATTTGCCTGTTACTCCAGGTGTTTCTTGACTTCCTACTTTTGCATTCCAGCCCCCTATAATGAAAAAGACATCTTTTTTAGGTGTTAGTTTTAAAAGGTCTTGTAGGTCTTCATAGAACTGTTCAATTTCAGCTTCTTCAGTGTTACTGGTCGGGGCATAGACTTGGATTACCGTGATATTGAATGGTTTGCCTTGGAAACAAACAGAGATCATTCTGTCATTTTTGAGATTGCATCCAAGTACTGGATTTTGGACTCTTTTGTTGACTATGATGACTACTCCATTTCTTTGAAGGGATTCCTGCCCATAGTAGTAGACATAATGGTCATCTGAGTTAAATTCACCCATTCCAATCCATCTTAGTTCGTTGATTCCTAGAATGTTGACATTCACTCTTACTATCTCCTGTTTGACCACTTCCAATTTGCCTTGATTCATGGACCTCACATTCCAGGTTCCTATGCAATATTCCTCTTTACAGCATCGGACCTTGCTTCTATCACCAGTCCTATCCACAACTGGATATTGTTTTTGCTTTGACTCCATCCCTTCATTCTTTCTGGAGTTACTTCTCCACTGATCTCCAGTAGCATATTGGGTACCTACTGACCTGAGGAGTTCCTCTTTCAGTATCCTATCATTTTGCCTTCTCATACTGTTCATGGGGTTCTCAAGGCAAGAATACTGAAGTGGTTTGCCATTCCCTTCTCCAGGGAACCACATTCTGTCAGACCTCTCCACCATGACCCATCCATCTTGGGTGGCCCCACACGGCATGGCTTAGTTTCATTGATTTAGACAAGGCTGTGGTCCTGTGATCAGATTGGCTTGTTTTCTGTGATTATGGTTTTAGTGTGTCTGCCCTCTGCCCTCTCGCAACACCTACCGTCTTACTTGGGTTTCTCTTCTCTTGGACGTGGGGTATCTCTTCACGGCTGCTCCAGCAAAGTGCAGCTGCTGCTCCTTACCTTGGAGGAGGAGTATCTTCTCACGGCCGCCCCTCCGGACCTTGAATGTGGAGTAGCTCCTCTAGGCCCTCCTGCGCCCGCGCAGTGTAAAAGCAAACTGCCGTATATAAATCAGTGATGGTGAATGGAAAGCATTATACACACACACACACACACATATTGGTGAATTCCCTGGTCGCTCAGATGGTTAAGCATCTGCCTACAATGTGGGAGACCTGAGCTCTATCCCTGGGTCAGGAAGATCCCCTGTAGAAGAAATGGCAACCCGCTCCAGTACTCTTGCCTTGAGAATCCCATGGATGGAGGAGTCTGGTAGACTACAGTCCACAGGGTCGTAAAGAGTCAGACATGACTGAGCGACTTCACTTTCTATATATATATATATATATATATATATATATATATATATATATATATATATATATATAATTTTTCATCCACCCTATAATCTAGCCAAAGTAGACTCATCTCTTTTTCTAGACTCATTCAATTCCTCTGTTTGAAAGGGCTCTTTGATTCACATATGTTCAAATTGCCCACAAAAGATACCTCCATTATAAAGAATATCCTCAATTTTTATATTCTTATGAGGAAGAACACATCTTTTCAATATGTCTTATTAGTTTTTTACACTCTATTATTACAATTCATTTTGTGTGTTCATTATACTCACTTATGAAATAAGTATTTTCCAACCCGTTCAAGGAGCACTGAGAAAACCATCATGACTTTAGCACTTTACAAGAATGCTAAGAAACCTCAGTAACTGTCCTACATGAATATTCTCCTAATTTATTATTTTATAAAATATATTGACTTAAAAATAAAAGGTGCTTATTCTAGCCAAACTGGTTAGTCACCAGTCACTGGTTTCACGACCCCAAGGACTGTAGATCACCAGGCCCCTCTGTTTTTAGAATTCTCCAGGCAAGAATACTTAGTGGTTTGCCAATCCCTTCTCTAGGGGATCTTCCTGATGCAGGGGTCAGACTCCGGTCTCCTACATTGCATGCAGGTTCTTTACAGTCTGAGCTACAACATCTTACCATGAATATCTAATCAGAGGGCTTATCTACATGCTGATCATTTCCAAACTAGCAGAATGCTTAGTGAGCAGCGGGCTTTTCCAAGCAGATTCTTTAAAGAATCTTGTAAAGGTAATCTGGCCTATCAACATCTTTACTTTAATAGAGAGATATTACCCTCTGTATATTTGAAATCAAGTTCCTTGGGTTTCAAAAGTATGTGAAAAGGCTAAGAGATAGTTTTTGGTGTATGGTAACTTGTTACAGCTCTAATTTGAAGAAAGAATTAAACTATGCCAGATGTTCACTAGTTTTCCATTGTATATAGATAAGTATATTTATGTAAATATATTGTATTTAGATAAATGGTGGCAATTGATGATGAACATATAACTAGCATGGCAATGGAAGGTTTCAAATCTTACCTAAATGGTGTTAAGGATAAGACAAACACTTTCTTCCCCATTCTTCTTTTTTCCTTCAGTCACATGGTATGAATACTTTTTGTTTGTTGGTGATGTTGTTCAGTTGCTAAGCTCTGTCTGATTCTTTGTGACCCCATGGCCTGCAGCACACCAGGCTTACCTGTCCTTCACTATCTCCTGGGGTTTGCTCAGATTCAAGTCCATTTGGTCAGTGATGCTATCTAACCAACTCACCCTCTACCACCTTCTTCTCCTTTTAGCTTGATTCTTCCCCGACATCAGGGTCTTTTCCAAAGAGTTGGCTCTTTGCATCAGGTCAAATATTGGAGCTTTGGCATCAGTCCTTCCATTGGATATTCAGGGATGATTAGCTACAGAAGTGACTGGTTTGACCTTGCAGTTTAACGGACTCTCAAGAGTATTCTCCAGAACCACAATTTGAAGGCACATTTTTTTTTTTTTTTTTTTTTTGCTTCAATTCTACTGTTCTATGATGACCTATAGCAATGGCAACCCACTCCAGTACTCTTGCCTGGAAAATCCCATGGACAGAAGAACCTGGTAGGTTGCAGTCCATGGGGTTGCTAAGAGTCGGACATGACTGAGCGACTTCACTTTCACTTTTCACTTTCATGCATTGGAGAAGGAAATGGCAACCCACTCCAGTGTTCTTGTCTGGAGAATCCCAGGGAAGGGGGAACCTAGTGGGCTGCTGTCTATGGGGTCGCACAAAGTCGGACACGACTGAAGCGACTTAGCAGCAACAGCAGCATGATGACCTACAAGTCCTTCTAGAAGAACACCAAAAGAAGATGTTCTTTTCATCATAGGGGACATCTGATGATTCAGATGATTCAGATACAGTCCCTTTGATTCCAGGGTACCAGAATGCAAAAGCAGGAAGTCAAGAGATACCTGGAGTAACAGGCAAGCTTGGCCTTGGAGTACAAAATGAAAAAGGGTAAAGGCTCACAGAGCTTTGCCAGGAGAATGCACTGATAAGAGCAAACACCTCTTCCAACAACGCAAGAGAAAACTCTACAAATGGACATCATCAGATGGTCAATACAGAAACCAGATTGATTTATTCTTTGGAGCTAAAGATAGAGGAGCTCTGTACAGTCATCAAAAACAAAAAAGCAAAACAGGAGCTGACTGTGGTTCAGATCATGAATTCCTTATTGCAAAATTCAGACTTAAATTGCAGAAAGTAGGGAAAACCACTAGACCTTTCAGATATGACCTAAATCAAATCCCTTACAATTATACATTGGAAGTGCCAGATTCAAGGGATTAGATCTGTTAGAGTGTATTAAGAAATATGGAGGGAGGTTCATAACAATGTACAGGGGGTTGTCATCAAAACCATCCCCAAGAAAAAGAAATGCAAAAAGACAAAATGGTTGTCTGAGGAGGCCTTAAAATAGTGGAGAAAAAAAAGAGAAATGAAAGGCAAAGGAGAAAAGGAAAGATATACCCATCTGAATGCAGAGTTCTAAAGAATAGTGAGGAGAGATAACAAAGCCTTCCTCAGTGATGAATGCAAAGAAATAGAGGAAAGCAATAGAATAGGAAAGATTAGAGATCTCCTCAAGAAAATTAGAGATACAAAGGGAATATTTCATGCAAAGGTGGGTTCAATAAAGGGCAGAAATGGTATGACCCTAACAGAAACAGAAGATATTAAGAAGAGGTGGCAAGAATACACAGAAGAACTATACTAAAAGATCTTCACAACCCAGATAACCATGATGGCATCTTCACTCACCTAGAGCCAGACATCCTATATTAAGTCAAGTGGGCGCTAGAAAGCATTACTAAGATAAAGCTAGTGGAGATGATGGCATTCTAGTTGAGCTATTTCAAATCCTAAAAGATGATGCTGTGAAAAGTGCATCATTCAATATGTCAGCAAGTTTGGAAAACTCAGCAGTAGGCACAGAACTGGAAAAGGCCAGGTTTCATTCCAATCTCACAAAAAGACAATGCCAAAGAATGCTCCAACTACTGCACACTTGCACTCATCTCACACCCTAGTAAAATAATGCTCAAAATTCTCCAAGCCAGGCTTCATCAGTACATGAACCATGAACTTCCAGATGTTCAAACTGAATTTAGAAAAGGCAGAGGAACCAGAGATCAAATTGCCAACTGCCATTGGATCATAGAAAATGCAAGAGAATTCCAGAAAAACGTCTACTTCTGCTTCATTGACTGTGCTAAACCTTTTGACTGTGTGGATCACAATAAACCATGGAAAATTCTTAAAGAGATGGTCTGGAAATACCAGACCACCTGACCTGGCTTCTGAGAAATCTGTATGCAGGTCAACTGGACATGGAACAACAGACTGATTCCAAATCAGGAAAGGAGTACGTCAAAGCCATATATTGTTACCCTGCTTGTTTAACTTATATGCAGAGGACATCATGAGAAATGCTGGGCTGGATGAAACACAAGCTGGAATCAAGATTTCTGGCAGAAAAATATCAATAACCTCAGATATGCAGATGACAACACTCTTATGGCAGAAAGTGAAGAGGAACTAAAAAGCCTCTTGATGAAGGTGAAGCAGGAGAGTGAAAAAGCTGACTTAAAACTCAACATTCAAAAAGCGAAAATCGGGGCATCTGGTCCCATAACTTTATGTAAATAGATGGGGAAACAATGGAAATAGTGACAAACCATTTTAGGGGGCTCTAAAATCACTGCAGATGGTGACTGCATCCATGAAATTAAAAGACATTTGCTCCTTGTAAGAAAAGTTATGACATCCTAGACAGCATATTAAAAAGCAGATACATTACTTTGCTGGCAAAGATCCACATAGTGAAGGTTATGGTTTTTCCAATAGTCATGCATGTGAGAGTTGGAACATAAAGAAAGCTGAGCACCGAAGGATTGGTGCTTTTGAACTGTGGTGTTGGAGAAGACTCTTGAGAGTCCCTTGGTTTGCAAGGAGATCAAACTAGTCAATAAAGGAAATCAGTCCTGAATATTCATCGGAAGATGCTTTGTATTTACAATTTCTTTTCTGTGTTATTCATTGCCTTATACTGATCATATTTCATCAATTCTCAGTTATATTTTAACCTTCCTTTAATTGAATCATAGAAATATACCCTATAATAATAATTAGAAAAAAATAGCTTTCATCATATTAAGGAAAGGGGACTTTATCTGATCCTGTGTCATTGACTTACCTGGCTTTTGTCTTGCTAAAATATTCCACTAATCTGATTATTAAATCACTTGAATTATTTTAATCTATATCACTCTATGAGATCTACTGATAATTTAAATTTGAATTTCTACTTATAGTTAAAATGTTTTTAAAAAGATGATTAATGATCATTGTGTGCTTAGAACATTATCCTGTTGCTAGGAAAGCAATTGATGTCTAATAAAATGCCAAATCTCTTTAAATAAATATTACACTTTTCAGAGCCAGGCAAGTTAGATGTAGCTAGCCCATAAATCAAGAAGGAATATCATTGAAGCACCAAGTAAATAAAGCAAAATAAGATAAAATAGTTTACAAGATGCTACTTTATGCATACGTAAGCACTACTACAATTTTAGGCAAATAAGAAATGAAATAAAAATTAGCCACATGTGGAGCTATCAATTCCAAAAGTTCAAAAGGAGTAAAGCAAGATAATGCTTATAAAGGGTATAATGTAATAACTATGGCATGAATTCTTACTGATAACTATAGAAATCCAGAAAAATTAGGTTTGGAATTGCAGAAATCTTGGCTTCAAATTTTGATTTGAACAGCAGGATGAATGTCCTGTTTTCAGTTTTGTTTTGGTTTTTCTTAAGTGTGTATTTTAGAAGTGGTTCCTTGTTTCTAATCTGAATTAAGTCAATGGTGAATCTGAGACTAGAGAAAATTTGCTTAAACTATATTTAATGTTCTTGACAACAGGGAATGTTTCATATTCTTATGTGTATATTCAAGGCCTACCATAGATCTTGGTACATGACACATAAAAAATACATATATTTGAATGAATATTAAATGTCAGAAAAATGCAGCCATTTTATTCAGGGAAAAATTGTTATTCATTCAACTCGAGATTGTTTTTATAACCTTGTTTGCATGTGCACATGAAATTCCTATTAATGTATTCGGTATATTTATTCCTCCCAAACTTTGTACTTCCTTTCTCAGATATTTTTACTTTTTATAATTCTTGATATTACTAACTTTACATCACCAATTTTATTTAAATTTGCCATATTTTTATCTTTTTCGGTGTTCTTATGTCTTCATTTATTATTGAAAATATAATTGAGATACCTTTTCTTTTACTTCAAGAATTATTTTGGTATTTCTGTTAGTGTAGGTTGGCTATCTATAAATTATTCTTCTGTAGGTAGGAAGAGTCTTAGGTAAAATTCAACTTGTTTTCAATATATTTTAGGTGGATATTTAATTACAGCTTACCATTTATTTCTTTTCAGTAATTTAAAATATATCACCTGTTGTACTCTTGTTTTACTATTTATGTTTAAAAATTGGATGCCATTATTATTGCTTCTTATTTGAAGTCAAATTTTATTTTCCTCTGATTGCTTTTAACAGCTTTCTATTTCTGACTGAATTTTGGTGATTTCCTACAGTTTGTCTAGGATTGACTCTTTAATATTTATTATTCCTGTCTCTGTAGCACTATGTCTTTTTTATTTTAAATCAAGTTTAGAAGATTCACAATAGTGTCTCTTCAAACAAAACTTAACCACCTTCTTTTCTCTCTCTGCTCTTTCTAGGATTCCAGTTACAGGTCTACAATTCTTTGTGTGTGTGTGTTTTTTTTTTTAATATGACAATCTTTTTTTACATTTTTATTCATATTAACTTCGTTATGAGCCAATATTTTCTATTGATTTATCTTCCATTCTACTAATATTTTATTCAGCTGTATCTCTGTTGAACACCTGGAGTACTTTTCCTGAGCATTTCCTCCTAGTCAGGAACTGAACAGCCCTTTTTCTTCCCTTTTTGGCAGAGATTGCTCTTGTTTACCCAGCTTCTCTCTCTGCAGAACAAAAATTTGGAAAGTGCTATACAGGCAAAAGTCATTTAATTTTATGATCACCTCCTCATTACTGCCGTAGCTTTGAGATTTTGGTCTTTTAATTCCAAGCTACTGTGGTAGCTCTGAATTCTAATTTTTGTTTTACCATTTTGTGCTGCTTCAGAAAGCTCTGATATCCATTTTTGACAGCAACAGCCCTGTGTGGATGCCAAGTTTACAAATACGTTAAGAAGAGAAGTGGCAACAAACAGTGTTGGAGTCTTTTATTTGTGTTTTTCTTCTCTTGGGAATTTGGGGCTCTTGAAATCCTGATTTCCTGAGTTGATTTCCAATGTCTTCAAACAGCAGTTTTCATTTTAATTTCAAGTTTTGTATTTACTCTTGTTGAGAGAGTTTGTCGGATACAAGCTATTCCACTATAACCAGAAAATGAAATCATGTAAATTTAGTTTTTAATCTAGTTACAAAAGTGGGAAGGGATAATCAACAGTAACCCTCAATTTAAGAAAAAACATTTTAACATTTTAGTTAGATAACTAAATTTAAAGAATGTCTAAAAAATAAAAGCACAATCTTTCATAACACATGCAGTTTTTGTAATAAGGCTCATGTTCTGCTGTGTAGGTAAAATCATTATAGTGTATAATGAGGAAAAGATACACATCACTTGAATAAATCAATAGCTTTTAAAATTTCTAAATCTATTTAATAGTTCAATAGTTTCTGTGACCTAAGCTTATTATTAAGCTAATTACCATCTTGAGATCAAACAAAATGTTTTTAAATTACATTAAACACTGTTATTTGCATTTTATCTTCTCACAATTATGTAATGTTGCCTTTTGCTTTTTCATGATATTTGACTAGGTCATTCTATTTCAGAATCATCCTTCATCATGTAACACTTAGGCTTACTTCAAATAAACTCAAACATATGGTGAATGCTTTGTTTATTCTGGATAAATATAAGCAAGTTTCTAGTTTTATACTTCAGCCTCTGGTTCGCATTTTACCTATGGCCCTCATATTTATAGTTTAGTTTTAATATTTCTTTATTTTGCAGAGAGACACACTGTATGAAAGTGGATAAGGTTCAAGTATCAAGCCTCTGTCCTGAAAAAATTCTCTTTCAACTTCTGGGACAAACACCAATTTGGGGCTGCTCTTTAAGGTTTATTTCCTCTTGGTATAGCATAATCCAGAACAGTGATAATTCTTCCATCAAAGGCAAATACTATATAATATATAACATCAATATATATTAATATTAATATATTATCATGACTATATCAATATATATAATTAATGAAAATAAAAATTAGTCATAAATTTCTATTATTTGAGATATATGACCCATATAAAAAATTTTCTGCAAAATAATACTTACTTGTTAAACTTTTACTTATTAAGTAAGCTTCTCAGCAGGGAAATTTTAAGCCTATTTAAACTTAACCTAAAAATTAATATTTTAAAACAGATACTAAGTTCATATTAAATTCAAAATATGAATATTTATAATTATGAATCTTGGGAAATTAAGAAGAAGTTTGTAAAGTTACTTGGATAAGTAGGCCTATACAAAAACAAAAGTGGGTACAGATAATCATTTAATAATATTGAAGCATATTAATTTGAAAAATATAAAAAATATACTAGCATTCTTCAACACAGTTGACTTAAATCAAGATAAATTTCTTGTATTTATAGAGTGCTTTGCAATGAATAAAAATGTTTCACTTACATTATTTTATTTTATTCCTATGGCAAGTAGGTGCTACCTTAACACCTCAGTTTTAAAGGTCATTTTCATTGCCTAGCATTACATGGAAAATAGAGAGCACAGTCTAGACTGGAATCCATATCTTTTAATTCTATGTTCAGTTTACTTGCTGTATATTGATTATAAAACATCACCACAATTAGCTTAAAACTAATAGAGAAGAATATTGAGCACCAGTGATTTTTGAAATTGAGTAATTAGCATATGTTTTAAAAATTAAAATGTTATGTACAAGGTTACAGAGTAGTCAAGGATAGTTTTCTTCTTCACTGTAGCTCCATGTGAGTTCATTTTTTTACAATCACTCCTGTGTTGTATCAATGGCTGATTCTGCTCTCAAGTGTGGCTCTGAAAGTAAGGCTACTAATTTGCAGGCTTATTTTAAAAAGCAACATATTTCCAATCACCAGTTTACATATTTATTGTCTCCTTGATCTGCTTTTCTGTGCATGCTTCTGTTTAGATAGATATAAAACTATTCATTTCATGCAAGAGATAAAGCCCATGGACACTGCAATGGCTTTATCTGTCTTGTTCACGATATAGAAGTAATATATCTAGAGAACATTTTGAATCCCTTAGCCCTTTACTTAAAATACATTTATTGTCCCTATTGTCTAATAAGTAAAATCTATCACAATTTAGAGGCCATCAAACTGAATAGATACATAACAGCTAATTGGGACTTTGCATTCATTTCCTTCTATTCAATATTTCCTCCCCTGTTCCTCTGATCCTGCTCTTCCTTCTGAACTTTACATACAACTGTTGTTCATGTCATGTGTCTTTCATGACATAAATATCATATTTTCAAGCATAACTCCCTCAGGATCATAGATAATTGCCTTCTTGCATTTATGCCACTCTGCCAGTTATTTGTTTATTGGCTTTTATCTCCTCATTCAAAATTCTCACTTGCTCTTTAGAGATGAATCTGTGCCCTTAAAGTATTTTTGGTTTGTCAGCTGGTACAGTGTTCAGTTTTTTTCAGTAGAAAGGGTTGGAGAAACACTGAAGGATGTCCTAGAGGGCTCACGCAGAGTGGACACTTTCTCCAGCATCTGAGTTCTGTAGGCTCAGAAGGCAAAGAATGCCTTCAACGCAAGAGAAGCAGCATTGATCCCTGGGTTGGGAAGATCCCCTGGAGAAGGGACAGGCTACGTGCTCCAGTATTCTTGCCTGGAGAATTCCACGGACAAAGGAGCCTGAAGGGCTACAGTTCGTGGGGTTGCAAAGAGTTGGACAGGACTCAGCAACTGCAGCTTTTCAGTACTTTATTCCTGCAGTGCACCAAAGCCTATAGCATTCACTACCACATATCCACTTAGAGTGGTTTTGTACTAGAGCGTCTCCAGTGAGATACCTCTCAGTGAAGAACTTTCCCCAGCATCTCAGTGAGTGAAAATGCGGCAAGTGCTAGTGGGGAGTTTCCCAACAAGTTTTTACCTCTGATGCACCAAAGTGAATTATCTTCCATCCAATTAGTCATGGCTTCTCCTCCCACATGTTCTGTACCTCAGCCCTGTGGGCCTTTCCTTTGAGTGTTCAATCTTAGCCATAGAGGGAGTGGCTATTCTTCATCTTTTCTGTACATATATTCTTCAGCGTTGCTTTATTTCTTACAATCCTATGCCGTGTTACACCAATTTCTTGTAATAGCTGATAGTTCTTCACATTGATCTTTTCTTGTTCAAGTTACTGTGTGGATTTTCTATCTTGATAGGACACAGACTACTAACATCAGCATTAATCATCAGAATTCCAGGAACACTTGCTAATTGAATAGATTTTACCTAATTCATACTACAACTTCAAGTGACTCATCTCACGGTTCTCCTTGCGGAGTTCATTTAGGTGAGAGAAAGAAAAGTAAAATCACTGGACAATTTCCACTGGTGACAGGGATTGAGAAACCAACCCATCAGTAATAGAATGTGTATGGCATAAGGTTATCTCAAAGTTAAAATTACAAATTTAGCAATATTTGAGTAGCTCTTTCAAAGATCTTACCTTATCCTTACTGTGACTACAAGTGGATGATTCTTGTTTTTTACCTTAGGAGAATATTTACTTCTCATTAAAGTTAAGAATTGCATCATTCTTGGCCACTGAAGACATTTACAAGGTGGGATTTTCATCAGCTGCAATTCTAAAATAATTTGTGTTTACATATTTATTTTTAATTTAAAAATCTCAAATCAATTTTAATTCTTCAGCAAAGATTTAATTTACTTTTTCACACATGCTTCTGGTACATTATTAATTCTGGCTGAATATGCCATAATTCATCATGAAAGAATTACTTGGAGACATAAAAAATGCATTAAAGAACAGCTGCTATACTGCTGAAAGCGTTGCATCAGGGCATGCACATGGTAGTGTGAAACACAGAACTGATTAATTGCATATCCTTTATAGTAATTCTTAACTTTATGATGATTGCCATCTATTCAAGAGTAGACTGTAGGATTTCCTTTATGCAATAAATTTACCAAATGAAATAAGAAATAATTAGGTTATTAACAGATATGTGAATCACTGCATGTTGAAGAATCTCAAATAGTAAATATGGTATTGAAGTTACAGTTACCAATAAAAAGCCAAAGTCCAAACTCTCATAAGTCAAGTAAACTATATGAAAATAATTGAAGCACCAAAGATTTTAATATTTTTAATATTGTATTATTTTATTTTATTTTATTTTGAAGCTTTATTATATTCATATAATAAGTTTATTATTTGAAGCATAATGAACTCTCATTGTGCCAATTGCTTTCCATCACATGTTATCGATCAAGCATAGTCACCAATTCTAAAATAGTGATAAGCCATGTGAATCATTGAATGAAGTTGGAGGTGATTCTATAGGATGCACCCAATCATTATATATTTGATGAATGCTCAGATGGTAAAGAGTCTACCAGCAATGCAGGAGACCTGAGTTCAATCTCTGGGTGGGGAAGATCCCCTGGAGGAGGGCATGGCAACCTACTCCAGTATTCTTGTCTGGAGAATCCTCAGGGACAGAGGAGCCTGGCAGACTACAGTACATGGCGTCACAAAGATTCGGACGCAACTGAGTGACAAGGCACAGCAGAAATAAGAAACTGTGAAAAATTAAAGAACATGTGAAAAAAATAATTAAATATGAAAGGTACATAAATTTTCTTCCTATTACTCAACATTCAACAAACATGTGTGCTTTCTGCTTTATTCCAGACAACATACTAGGACTTATGTGGCAATAAATATCTATTCATTTCAATTTCAAATAACTTTAAGTCAAACAGATTAATAATAATAATAATAATAATAAAGCATGTCATCCATGAGATTCTTCTCATTAAAGTATTTCATTTGATTATCAAATTACCTGCACAATTTATATTTAGTTTAATTATGTTAGATAATCTCAAAATATAATTTCACTTAACAAGCCAAACTACAATATAAAGAGAGATTCATTATTCTTATCCAATAAAAAAAAAAGTTCATTTTGAGTTTATTTTTGTGTATGGTTTAGGAAGTGCTCTAATTTCATTATTTTACAAAGATGCTCAATATCACTCATTATTAGAGAAATACAAATCAAACTACAATGAGGTATCACTTCACACTGATCAAAATGGTCATCATTTAAAAATCTGCAAACAATAAATTCTGGAGAGGGTGTGGAGAGAAAAATGAACCCTCTTGAACTGTTGGTGGGAATTTATTTAAGTAAGTGTGTAGTCGCTCAGTCGTGTCCGACTCTTTGCGACCCTGTGGACTGTAGCTCACCAGGCTCCTCTGTCCATGGGATTCTCCAGGCAAGAATACTGGAGTGGGTTGCCATTTACTTCTCCAGGGGATCTTCCCCACCCAGGGATCGAACCTGGGTCTCCTGTATCACAGGCAGATGCTTTACCCTCTGAGCCACCAGGGAAGCCCTGTTGGTGGGAATTTAAATTGATACAGTCACAATGGAAAACAGCATGGAGATTCCATAAAAACTAGGGATAAAACTACCCTATGACTCAGCAATCCCACTACTGGGTATGAGCTCAGTTCAGTTGCTCGATTGTGTCCAACTCTTTGTGACCCCATGGACTACAGCACACCATGCTTTCCTGTTGATCACCAGCTCCCAGAGCTTAATTAAACTCATGTCAATCGCATTGGTGATGTCATGCAACCATCTCATCCTCGTCATCCCCTTCTCTTCCCACCTTCAATTTTCCCCCAAATCAATGTCTTTTCCAATGAGTCAGTTCTTTGCATCAGGTGGCCAACGTATTGGAGTTTCAGCTTCAGCATCAGTCCTTCCAATGAATATTCAGTACTGATTTACTTTAGGATGGACTGGTTGGATCTCCTTGCAAACCAAGTGACTCTCAAGAGTCTTCTCCAACACCACAGTTCAAAAACAACAAGTCTTCAGCGCTCAGCTTTCTTTATAGTCCAAATCTCACATCCATTCATGACTACTGGTAAAATCATAACTTTGACTAGATGAACCTTTGTTGACAAATTAATATCTGTGCTGTCTAGGTTGGTGATAATTTTCCATCCAAGGAGTAAGTGACTTTTAATTTCATGGCTGCAGTCACCATCTGCAGTGATTTTGGAGCCCCCCAAAATAAAGCCAGCCACTGTTTCCCCATCTATTTGCCATGAAGTAATGGGACTAGATGCCATGATCTTCATTGTTTGAATGCTGAGTTTCAAGCCAACTTTTTCACTCTCCTCTTTCACTTTTATCAAGAGGCTCTTCGGTTCTTCCTCACTTTTTGACATAAGGATGGTATCATCTGCATATCTGAGGTTATTGATATTTCTCCCAGCAATCTTGATTCCAGCTTGTACTTCATCCAGCCTGGCATTTTGCATCGCATCTTATACTCTGTCTATAAGTTAAACAATCAGGGTAACAATATACAGCCTTGATGTACTCCTTTTCCTATTTGGAACCTGTCTGTTGTTCCATGTCCAGTTCTAACTGTTTCTTCTTGACCTGCACACAGATTTCCCTGGAGGCAGGTCAGGTGGCCTGGTATTTCCGTATTCTTAAGAATTTTCCGCAGTTTGTTGTGATACACACAATCAAAAGCTTTGGGATAGTCGATAAAGAAAAAGTAGATGTTTTTCTGGAACTCTGTTGCTTTTCTGATGTTGCAGGAGATGTTGGCAATTTGATCCCTGGTTCCTCTGCCCTTTCTAAAACCAGCTTGAACATCTGGAAGTTCACAGTTCATGTACTGTAGAAGACTGGCTTGGAGAATTCTTAAGCATTACTTTACTAGTGTGTGAGATGAGTGCTGTTGTGCAGTAGTTTGAGCATTATTTGGCATTGCCTTTCTTTGGGATTGGAATGAAAACTGACATTTTCCAGTACTGTGGCCACTGCTGAGTTTTCCAAATTTGCTGGCATATTGAGTGCAGCACTTTCACAGCGTCATCTTTCAGGATTTGAAATAGCTCAACTTGAATTCCATCACCTCCACTAGCTTTCTTCATAGTGATGCTTTTAAGGCCCGCTTGACTTCATATTCCAGGATGTCTGTCTCTAGGTGATTGATCACACCATCATGATTATATGGTCCATGAAGATATTTTTTGCAGTTCTTCTGTGTATTCTTGCCACCTCTTCTTAACATCTTCTGCTTCTATTAGGTCCATGCCGTTTCTGTCCTTTATTGAGCCCATCTTTGCATGAAGTGTTCCCTTAGTAATTTTCTTGAAGAGATTTCTAGTCTTTCTCATGCTGTTGTTTTCCTCTACTTCTTTGTGTTGATCACTGAGGAAGGCTTTTTTTTTTTTTTTAATCTCTCCTTGCTATTCTTTGGAAGTCTGCATTCAAATGGGTATATCTTTCCTTTTCTCCTTTGCCTTTAGTTTCTTTTCTTTTCTCAGGTATTTTTAAGGGCTCATCAGACATTTTTTCTTTTTGCATTTCTTTTTCTCATGGGTATATACCCTGATAAAACCATAATTCTAAAAGACACATGGACAGCAATCTTTGTTGTGGTACTATTTACAATAGCCAGGACATGGAAGCTACCTAGTTATCTAGCAACAGGTAAATGGATAAAGAACATGTGGTACTATAAATACAATGGAATATTACTCAGCCATAAACAGGGGTAAAATTGAGTCAATTATAGTAAGATGGATGAATCTAGAGTCTGTCATACAGAGTGATATAAGTCAAAAAGAGATAAACAAATATCATATATTAACACATACATAAGAAATCTAGAAAATGATACCAATGAAGCTATTTCCAGGACATGAAGAGAGATGAAGACAGAGAGAATGAACTTGAAACAGTAGGGGAAGGAGAGGGTGGGACAACTAAGAGAAAATACTGATGTATACTCAATGCCATGTGTTAAATACATAGCTTGTTGGAAGCTGCTATATAACACAGGAAGTTCATCTTGCTGCTCTGTGATGACCTAGAGGGATGGGTGAAGGGGTGAGAGGGAGACTCAAGAGGGTAGAAATATTCATATACTCATAACTTGTTCACATTTTTGCATAGAAGAAACCAACACAACAGTGTAAAGCAGTTATCTTATAATTAATTTTTTTTAAATTTCATGTTCATCAAAATAAATAATAGCTGAAAGATAACTCATAAGTTAAATTTAAGAGCTATGGAATATATTTTGTTCTTATTGCAAACCAATAATTTGTTTTCACCATATTACCACTGCTCATATTAGAATTCTAACAAATGTTTATTTAAATTGAATTGATAATTCCTAGGTATCATAGGATGTAGTATTAGTTTTTTCCACATATTTCACTTCTGTAAATAATCTCCAACTTTTAAACATAACCTTGACACTAATCTTCTTGAAATTTCTAAGAGATTTTATTTTTTTAGAGAAATCTCAGGTTCATAGCAAAATTAGCTATGAAGTAACTTGTTAGGATTTTGATAAGGATATGATGAAACTATAAATCAAGTTAGGAAAAATTTGTGCATGCTAAGTCACTTCAGCTGTGTCTGACTGTGCGATCCTATGGACTGTAGCCCACCAGGGTCCTCTGTCCAGGGTCCTCTTGCCTGATTGATTCTCCAGGCAGGAATACTGAAGTGGGTTGCTCTGTCCTCCTCCAGGGGACCTTCCTGACTCAGATATCAAGCCCACATCTCTTACATCTCCCACATTGGCAGGCATGTTATTTACTACTAGTTCCACCCTGGAAGCCCAGAAAGAATTTACGTCTAATATTGAGTCTTCCTGTCCATAAATATGTATCCATTTATTGAATTGGTTCTTTTATTTGTTCATCAGAATTGTGTAGTATTCCTCCTAAGGGTCTTTTACATATTTTATTAGACTTATACTAAGTATATAAATTAAAGGACACTAATGTAAATTATATTGTGTTTTTAATTTCAACTCCATTTGAAATTTCCCATTTGAAAGTAGGAAAGCAATTGATTTTTATGTATTAACCTTGTATCCTTCAATCTTTGTATAATTTCATATTGCTTTCAAGAGTTTTCTTGTACTTACTTTTGGATTTTCTACAAGGACAAGGACAGAGTTTCAGCTGTGAACAAAGACATTTTTAGTTCTTCTTTCCCAATCTGTATATATTTTATTTCTTTCTTTCCCCACTGATTGTTTTAGGTAGATTTTCCAGTATTTTGTTTTTATTCTTAGTTTATTGAGAGTTTTTATCATGGATCGGTGTTGAATTTTACTATATATTTTTGTGTCTATTGGTATGATTATTTATTTATTTATTTATTTATTATTATTTTTTTTTTACTTTTCAGTCTGTTAATGCAGTTAATTGATTTTCAGATGTTGAACTAGTCTTGCTTACCTGTCATAAATCCCACTTGGTCTTGATGCATTCATATTCTATTTTGTTTGGATTAGATAAAATTTTGTTGAGAATTTTTGCATCTCTGTTTATGAAGCATATTGATTGGTTTTCTGTACTTGTGATGAAAAGATATAGTTTTCTTTTCTTATAATTTCTTTCCGAGGTTTAAGGGTAATCTGGCCTCATAGTATGAGTTAAGATTCTATTTGTTTCTTCTGAGAAAGTTTATAGAGAATTGGTACAATTTCTTCCTAAATATTTGGCAGAATTCACTGGTGAATCCATCTGGACTTGGTGTTTTCCTTTTGGAAGCTTATTAACTATTGATTAGATTTCTTTGATAGCTATTTGTCTATTCAGATTACCTCTTTATTCCTGGGTGAGACTGACAGATTGTGTCTTTCAAGAAACTGGTCCATTTCAGTTATCTAATTTATGGAATAGTGTTGTTCATAGTATTTCTTGATTATCCTTTTTAATATCCAAGGGATTTATAGTAAAGTCCTTCCTTTCATTTCTGATATTAATGATTTGTATTTTTTTTCTAAGTTAGCTTTGCTAGGGGGCATTGATTTTATTAGATTTTCAATAACCAATGTTTCTTGTTTGTTTAAATTTTCTCTTTTGGTTTTCTATTTTCTATTTTTTTTTCATTTATTTATATTAGTTGGAGGCTAATTTCTGTACAATATTGTAATGGTTTTTGCCATACATTGACATGAATCAGCCATGGAGTTGCATGTGTTCCCCATCCTGATTCCCCCTCCCACCTCCCTCCCCATCCAATCCCTCTGGATCTTCCCAGTGCACCGGCCCTGAGCACTTGTCTCATGAATCCAACCTGGGCTGGAAATCTGTTTCACACTTGATAATATACATGTTTCAATGCTATTCTCTCAGATCATCCCACCCTTGCCTTCTCCCATAGAGTCCAAAAGTCTGTTCTATACATTTTTGTCTCTTTTTCTGTCCTGCATATAGGGTTATTGTTACTATCTTTTTAAATTCCATATATATGCATTAGTATACTGTATTGGTGGTTTTCTTTCTGGCTTACTTCACTCTGTATAATGGGTCCAGTTTTATCCACCTCATTAGAACTGATTCAAATGCATTCTTTTTAATGGCTGAGTGATATTCCATTGCATATATGTACCACAGCTTTCTTATCCATTAGTCTGCTGATGGGCATCTAGATTGCTTCCATGTCCCGGCTATTATAAACAGTGCTGCGATGAACATCAGGGCACACGTGTCTCTTTCAGATCTGGTTTCTTCAGCGTGCATGACCAGGAGTGGGATTGCTGGGTCATATGGCAGTTCTATTTCCAGCTTTTTAAGGAAACTCCACACTGTTCTCATAGTGGCTGACTAGTTTGCATTCCCACCAACAGTGTAAGAGGGTTCCCTTTTCTCCACACCCTCTCCAGCATTTATTGCTTGTAGATTTTTGGATAGCAACCATCCTGACTGGTGTGTAATGGTACCTCATTGTGGTTTTGATTTGCATTTCTCTGATAATGAGTGATGTTGAGCATCTTCTCATGTGTTTGTTAGCCATCTGTATGTCTTCTTTGGAGAGATGTCTGTTTAGTTCTTTGGCCCATTTTTTGATTGGGTCATTTATTTTTCTGGAATTGAGTTGCAGGAGTTGCTTGTATATTTTTGAGATTAATCCTTTGTCTGTTTCTTCATTTGCTATTATTTTCTCCCATTCTGAAGACTGTCTTTTCACCTTGCTTATAATTTCCTTTGTTGTGCAAAAGCTTTTAAGTTTCATTAGGTCCCATTTGTTTATTTTTGCTTTTATTTCCAATATTGTGGGAGGTGGGTCATAGAGGATCCTGCTGTGATTCATGTCGGAGAGTGTTTTGCCTATGTTCTCCTCTAGGAGTTTTATAGTATCTTGTCTTACATTTAAATCTTTAATCTATTTTGGGTTTATTTTTGTGTATGGTGATAGAAAGTGTTCTAGTTTCATTCTTTCACAAGTGGTTGACCAGTTTTCCCAGCACCACTTGTTAAAGAGGTTGTCTTTTTTCCATTGTATATCCTTGCCTCCTTTGTCAAAGATAAGGTGTCCATAGGTTCGTGGATTTATCTCTGGACTTTCTATTCTGTTCCATTGATCTATATTTCTGTCTTTGTGCCAGTACCAAACTGTCTTGATGACTGTAGCTTTGTAGTAGAGTCTGAAGTCAGGCAGGTTGATTCCTCCTGTTCCATTCTTCTTTCTCAAGATTGCTTTGACTATTCGAGGTTTTTTGTATTTCCATACAGATTGTGAAATTATTTGTTCTAGTTATCTGAAAAATACCATTGGTAGCTTGATAGGGATTGCATTGAATCTATAGATTACTTTGGGTAGTATAGTCTTTTTCACAATATTGATTCTTCCAATCCATGAACACGGTATATTTCTCCACCTATTTGTGTCCTCTTTGATTTCTTTCATCAGTGTTTTATAGTTTTCTATGAATAGGTCTTTCATTTCTTTAGGTAGATATACTCCTCAGTATTTTATTATTTTTGTTGCAATGGTGAATGGTATTGTTTCCTTAATTTCTCTTTCTGTTTTTTCATTGTTAGTATATAGGAATGCAAGGCATTTCCGTGTGTTAATTTTATATCCTGCAACGTTACTGTATTCATTGATTAGCTCTAGTAATTTTCTGGTAGAGTCTTAGGGTTTTCTATGTAGAGGATCATGTTGTCTACAAACAGTGGGAGTTTTATTTCTTCTTTTTCTATATGGATTCCTTTTATTTCTTTTTCTGCTCTGATTGCTGTGGTCAACACTTCCAAAACTAGGTTGAATAGTAGTGGTGAGAGTGGGCACCCTTGTTCCTGGCTTTAAAGGAAATGCTTTCAATTTTTCACCATTGAGTATAATGTTTGCTGTGGTTTTGTCATGTAGCTTTTATTATGTTGATGTATGTTCCTTCTATGCCTGCTTTCTGGAGAGTTTTTATCATGAATGGATGTTGAATTTTGCCAAAGGCTTTTTCTGCATCTATTGAGATAATCATATGGTTTTTATGTTTCAATTTGTTAATTTGGTGTATTACATTGATTGATTTGCAGATATTAAAGAATCCTTGCATTCCTGGGATAAAGCCCACTTGGTCATGATATATGACCTTTTTAATATGTTGTTGGATTCTGTTTGCTAGAATTTTGTTAAGGATTTTTTCATCTATGTTCATCCTTGATATTGGCCTGTAGTTTTCTTTTTTTGTGGCATCTTTGTCTGGCTTTGGAATTAGGGTGATGGTGGCCTCATAGAATGAGTTTGGAAGTTTACCTTCTTCTGCAATTCTCTGGAAGACTTTGAGTAAGATAGGTGCTAGCTCTTCTGTAAATTTTTGGTAGAATTCAGCTGTGAAGTCCTCTGGTCCTGGGCGTTTGTTTGATGGAAGCTTTCTGATTACAGTTTCGATTTCCATGCTTGTGATGGGTCTCTTTAGATCTTTGGTTCTTCTCCCTTTGTTTCTTGATGAGTCTGGCTAACGGTTTGTCAATTTTATTTAGCTTTTCAAAAAACGAGCTTTTAGCTTTGTTGATTTTTGCTATGGTCTCTTTTGTTTCTTTTGCGTTTATTTCTGCCCTAATTTTTTTTTTTTTTAATTTCTGCCCTAATTTTTAAGATTCGTTTCCTTCTACTCACCCTGAGGTTCTTCATTTCTTCCTTCTCTAGTTGCTTTAGGTGTAGAGTTAGGTTATTTATTTGACTTTTTTCTTGTCTCTTCAGGTAAGCTTTTATTGCTATGCACCTTTCCCTTAGCACTGCTTTTACAGTTTCCCATATTTGGGTTGTTGTGTTTTCATTTTCATTTGTTTATATGCATATTTTGATTTCTTTTTTGATTTCTTCTATGATTTGTTGGTTATTCAGAAGTGTGTTATTTAGCCTCCATATGTTTGAATTTTTAATAGTTTTTTTTTTCCCTGTAATTGAGATCTAATCTTACTGCATTGTGGTCAGAAAAGATGACTGGAATGATTTCAAATTTTTTGAATTTACCAAGGCTAGATTTATGGCCTAGAATGTGATCTATTCTGGAGAAGGTTCCGTGTGCACTTGAGAAAAAGGTGAAATTGATTGTTTTGGGGTGAAATGTCCTATAGATATCAATTAGGTCTAGCTGAACCATTGTGCCATTTAAAGTTTGTGTGTCCTTGTTAGTTTTCTGTTTAGCTGATCTGTCCATAAGTGTGAGTGGAGTATTAAAGTCTCCCACTATCATTAAGTTATTGTTAATTTCCCCCTTCATTCTTGCTAGCATTTGCCTTACATATTGCAGTGCTCCTATGTTGGGTGCATATATATTTATAACTGTTGTATCTTCTTCTTGGATTGATCCTTTGATCATTATGTAGTGTCCTTCTTTGTCTCTTTTCACAGCATTTAGTTTGAAGTCTATTTTATCTGATGTAAGTATTGTGACTCCTGCTTTATTTTGGTCTCCATTTGTGTGAAATTTTTTTTTCTAGCACTTCACTTTCAGTCTGTATGTATCCCTTGTTTTGACGTGTGTCTCTTGTAGACATCATATATAGGGGCCTTGTTTTTGTATCCATTTAGCCAGTCTTTGTCTTTTGGTTGGGGCATTCAGTCCATTTACATTTAAGATAATTATTGATAAGAATGCTTTGTTGTTTTGGGTTCAGGTTCATACAACCTTTCTGTGTTTCCTGTCTAGAGAAGATCCTTTAGCATTTGTTGAAGAGCTGATTTGGTGGTGCTGAATTCTCTCAACTTTTGCTTGTCTGTAAAGCTTTTGAATTCGCCTTTATATCTGAATGAGATCCTTGCTGGATACAGTAATCTGGGTTGTAGGTTATTCTCTTTCATTACTTTAAGTATGCCCTGCCATTCCCTTCTGGCCTGAAGAGTTTCTATTGATAGGTCAGTTGTTATCTTTATGGGAATCCCCTTGTGTGTTATTTGTTGTTTCTCCCTTGCTGCTTTTAATATTTGTTCTTTGTGTTTGATCTTTGTTAATTTGATTAATATGTGTCTTGGGGTGTTTCACCTTGGGTTTATCCTGTTTGGGACTCTCTGGGTTTCTTGGACTTGTGTCACTATTTCTTTCCCCATTTTGGGGAAGTTTTCAGCTATTATCTCCTCAAGTATCTTCTCACGGCCTTTTTTTTGTCTTCTTCTTCTGAGACTCCTATGATTTGAATGTTGGGGCCTTTCACATTGTCCCAGAGGTCCCTGAGGTTGTCCTCATTTATTTCAATTCTTTTTCTCTTTTTTTTCCTCTCTGCTTCATTCATTTCCACCATTTTATCTTCTACCTCACTTATCCTATCTTTTGTCTGCATTATTCTACTCTTGGTTCCCTCTAGAGTGTTTTTTTTTTATCTCATTTATTGCATTATTCATTTTTAATTGACTCTTTATTATTTCTTCCAGGTCCTTGTTAAACATTTCTTGCATCTTCTCAATCCTTGTCTCCAGGTTATTTATTTGTAATTCTATTTTGTTTTCAAGATTTTGGATCATTTTTATTATCATTATTCTAAATTCTTTTTCAGGTAGATTCCCTATCTCCTCCTCTTTTGTTTGGCTTGGTGGGCATTTTTCATGTTCCTTTACCTGCTGAGTATTTCTCTGTCTTTTCATCTTATTTAGATTGCTGTGTTTGGGGTGGCCTTTCTATATTCTCATAGTCTGTGGTTCCTTTTTATTGTGGAGGTTTCTCCCAGTGGGTGGGGCTGGATGTTTGGCTTGTCGAGGCTTGCTGGTTAGGGAAGCTTGTGTCTTCCAGTAGCCTCAAGACTTCTCCCTCCATACAGCACTGATAATAAAACTTCTAGGTTAATGGTGGAAGGATTCTTTACAGTGAGGGACACCCAGAGAGGTTCACAGAGTTACATGAAGAAGAGGAGAGGGAGGAAGGAGATAGAGGTGAGCAGGAGGAGAAAAAGGGGGATTCAAGAGAAGAGAGACAGATCTAGGCAGTACTCTGTTCCCTCAGTGTTCCCCGCAGCCCAGAACACCCACAGCGATTCATAGAATTGGATTGAGAAGAGAAGGGGGAGGGAGGAAATAGAGGTGATCTAGGGGAGAAAAAGGAGAGTCAAAAGAGGGAGAGAGTGATCAAACCAGTAATCACACTCCTGAGTAAAAATGGGTACTGAAGGTTGGATTTTTAAATGTCCAAAATTGATATAAAATACTGAAAAACAAAGATTAAAACTCTAGAGTAGAGGTTAGACTCTTAAAAATACTATATTAAAAAACCACAAAAACAAAAAAATTTAAGAAATATATATGAAGTTTGCTTTAAAATAGCATCTTTTTTTTTTTTTTTTTTTGGCCAGGTTATAGTGGGTTATAAAAATGAAAATTAAGGAGTAATAGGGGAGCAATAGAAGACTTTAAAAAAAAAAGAAAGAAAGAAATTTTAATTAAAAAAATAATAGTAATAGTAAAAATATATCTAGGAATTCCTCTGGAGCTGTTGCGGGCAGTGTGGGTTTGGTTCAGTTTCAGATAGCTCCTTGTTCCAGCTTACACTTCTCGATATCTATAGGCCCCTTCCGGTGTAATCTGTGTTAACTATAGGGATTTTAATCTGTTGCACTTGTCACTTCTAAAGTAGTTCCCTTTGTTTATTTGGCTTCTGTTTGCAGGTCTCTTCAGTGTCTAATTTCCACCCTGACGTAAGTGGGCAGAAGTGGTCTCTTGTTTAGGTTCACTTGTTCAGTCGTGCTGCGGTGAGGGAGGGGCGCTGCAGACAAACGTCACCGGCCTGTGTGGGGAGGACCCGCAGTGTTCCAGCCACACTGGGTTTGCCCCCGCTCACGGCGTGTGTGCTCCCCCGTCTACACTGCTCAGGCTCCAGGCTGCTCTACAGGGAGCGGGCCCTGAGTTGCATGCACTTCCCAGGCCTAAGCCGCCCAGGTTCAAGTTTTCGGGTACTCCACAAAGACACAGACTCAGTTGCCCCTGCGTTTTGTGCCTTCCCGGCCCAAGCAGCTCAGGCGGCCTGGAGCTTGACGAGCGCACTCTCCCCAGGTGCAGAGCGCCTTATCCCCTCCGCGGTCCCAGCCTCAGTTTCCTGGCACGTAGGTCAGGTGCGCCTTGTGTCCCTACCGGGAAGCTGATTTCTGGCTGCAACCCTCCTGGCGGATGTCAACCATCCAGAGTCTCAGGAAGTCTTTGGTTAGAAACTGGAAGCCTGTTTGCTGTTTGGTAGGGGATGCCATCTCTGGGGCCGGATTTGCCCCTTTCCCCTCCCCCCTGCCTCCTGCCTCCTGCGGGGACGGGCCTGTCCAGGGCCGGCTATCTCTTCTCTGGTATTTGCTCAGTCCTTCTTTCTGGGAACAGATGGGTAGTGTCTAAGTTTAGAGCTTTTCCCAGGTTAATTCTCTCTCTCTCTTGCTACCCCACAGTTTAAGTTGCTATCTCACATTAGCTCCCTCCGATTGCCCTCAGGGCATTCAGGCCCAGTCCTTACCCTAAGCAATGCCGCCGGCTCCTCTCCGTTCTGCTCCCACTTGCTGGTGGCGAATGTGAGCATCTGGGGTACTTTTCTGCTGGGAGTTGTTTTTAGGCATGTGGGTTTTATTTATTTTCCCTCCCTGTCAAGTCACCCTCCGAAATTCAAAAACTTCCCCCAGTGAGAGGGTTTCCTGGTGTTTGGAAACTTCCTCTATTTAGACTCCCTTCCCAAGATGGATCTCTGTCCCTAACTCTATTGTCTCTCTTTTTATCTTATATATATATAAAAGATTATATATATATAATCTTTTATATTTTGTCCTACCTCCTTTTGAAGATGATGGGCTGCTTTTCTGGGTGTCTGATGTCCTCTGCTAGCGATCAGAAGTTATTTTGTGGAGTTTGCTCAGCGTTCAAATGATCTTTTGATGAATTTGTGGGGGCCAAAGTGGTCTCCCCATCCTATTCCTCTGCCATCTAAGTTCCCTCCCTCATCAGTGTTTTATAGTTTTCTATATACAGGTCTTTTGTTTTCTTAAGTTGATATGTTCCTAAGTATTTTATTCTTTTCATTGCAATGGTGAATGGTATTGTTTCCTTAATTTCTCTTTCTGTTTTCTCACTCTTAGTGTATAGGAATGCAAGGGATTTCTGTGTGTTAAATTTATATCCTGCAACTTTCACTGATTCTGCTTAATTTTTATTATTTATCTTTTTTGCTTACTTTCAACTTAATTTGCTTTGCTTTTTTTCAGTTCTCCAAAGTAAAACTTAAATCATTGATTTCTCTGTACTTTTAGTCATTATTTTTGTGATCATTGCCCTTAGGGTCATATAATTGCTGTATGCTGTGCTTAGTCGTTCAGTCTAAGCACTCAGGTTTCCTTAAGTCTAGGCGCTCAGGTTTCCTGCACTGCAGGTGGATTCTTTGTTATCTGAGCCATCTGGGAAGCTAGTAAGGTATGAAATGATAAGTAAAATGTTTTTGAGTGTTTCTTGAAACAAATAACCAAGAGAGTAAATTGGTTGTTATTGTGGTTGAAGAGGACTTAAGAATTAGGAAAAGTTTCAAATATTAATAGATACTTATGGAAGAGAAAACTAAAAGAAAGAAGAAGAAATGAATGAAAACAAGACAATTCAGAAATAAATGATTACACTATAAACTGAATAGCTGTATATTCCTTGAGCATTTAAATTTCTGTACAACGGACTTTATATTTATTATTCACAACCAGTTCTAAAAAAAGCTATGTTCTCTTATCTTCTCAGGAAAAATAAAAATGAAAGATTTTTTGAGGCAAAATTATAAATTAATAAATGTAAAATTTAGATTATTTCATTTCAATTAAAAAACCTCTTGAATAACAAGGAACAGAAAAAATTGAAAATATGCATCTCTAATCACTTTGATTTTGCATCACATATAAATAGCTTCTTTTGTAGTTAGACAAAATTCCCATTAAGGCTTTTTATCAAACATAAAAGTTGAATTCACTTGTCTTTTAATTTAAAAATATTTTGTGATATTAAATTCTTAAATAACTTATTCAGAGAGATGAGTGTTATTTTAGCTCTGTATTTTCTGTGAAGAAAAGAAATATATATATATATATTTCTCTCTATATTTTATATATATATATATATATATATATATATATAGAGAGAGAGAGAGAGAGAGAGAGAGAGAGAGAGATCTTATAAATTGCCACTATTGCATTCTTAAAGCTTCTTTTATAACTTTGTTTCTTTATTTCTTTATTTTTTTTTTTTTTAAATTAAGATTTTTTTACTCATTTACAATAAAATAACCATGTGAAGTTACAAAAGAAACATGAGCAGTTTGGGTCCAGGTGACCAAAAAAGCAGTAGTGTTTTAACCACTCTGGTTCATAGTGTTGAAAAAATGTTAACTATACATTTAAAAATGAAATAAAGAAGAGATTGTAAGGACCTAAGTAGAAAGAGAAATATCGAAGTAGCAAGAATAACAAAAATTTAATCCACTAGCAGCTTGGAACTAATAGCAGACTCTACCTATACAGGAGTTGGGCTTCCCTTGTAGCTCAGTCAGTAAAGAATCTCCCTGCAGGGCAGGAGACCCGGATTCAATCCCTGGGTCAGGAAGATCCCCTGGAGAAGGAATAGGCAACCCATTCCAGTATCCTTGCCTGGAAAATCCCATGGACAGAGGAGCCTGTTTGGCTGCAGTCCATGGGGTGGTAAAGAGTCAGGCACGACTGAGTGACTAACACTTACTTACTTACATACACAGGGGTGAGGTGAAGTGAGACCAGGCTTCCTATATGATCTCTGGAACCTAGGGAAATACCAATGTCTACTAATTACATTTGCTCTCAACTTGGGATGAAGCCATCGTGTGCCATTTGACTATTCAGAGGAGAAAGTAAATGCTGTCACAGATAATAAGAATTTGGTCTGTGTTACATGTGAGTGCAAGTTCAAGACTGCTCATCTGCAGAGGGTAAGGTCCTCCAAACAGCCTAACGGTATGCTGCCTGCTTCTTATATTATCAGAACTCTTATTGAGACTGATGATAAAGTATTCCTCTAGCAAAGAATGTGAGATGCAGTCTGTAGAGAAGTTTTGATATTTGAAAGATCCAACAAGAAGGAAACTTTACATCACAGGAAACAGAGATCAAATAATTGTTAACCAGTATTTTGTAATAAGTAAGCTTAAACCCTCAAAAGATAAAGGTTTAATTGGGCTTCCTGGTGGCTCAGATGGTAAAGAATCTGCCTGCAGTGCAGGAGACCCAGGTTTGATCACTGAGTCAGGAAGATTCCCTGGAGAAGGGAACGGACAACCCACACCATACTCTTGTCTGGAGAGTTTCATGGAAAAAGGAGCCTGGAAGGTGACAGCCCATGGGGTTGCACAGTCAGACACAACTAAGCAGCTTTTACAACAACACAAGCTTAAACCCTCAAAATGTAGATGCTTAATTAATTTTCAAAAAACAAGTAGAGTGTTTTGTGTACAAAGAGGTTAAAAAGATTACATGAAAATCTTGGAATTGATGAATATCACCTTTGAAGCTAAATTTTTAAAAATTTAGATAGGAATGATAAAGAGTGTGCTAAATTTTGCTAAGGAAAAAAAAAATGAATGAACAGAAACCAGCAATAAAGGCAGGAGCTGACACTGCAGGTCCTGTGGTCAAACTGAATTGGTTTGATTCTTTAACCTCCCTATTATTCTTGGGCTATCTGTCAAATGGAAATGATAACAATTTTTGCATCTTAGTGTTGTTGTGAATGCAAATGGGTAAAATGTCAACTGCAGTACATGGTACCAAAACACATAATGAATCAATTTCAGTGTATCTATTATATCACTATAATCTCCTAGAAGGCAATGCAATGAGACAGGCTGCATAGTAAAAGCAACCAAGGCACAAAAAATCAAAGGTAAGTCTCCAACATATATTTAGTAAGACTTCTAGAAGAATAAAAGAAGGAAAGAAAAAGAAGTAACCTCAAAGAGATTTTTGAAAATGGATTATTTTCGGAATAAAAAAAGACATGAAGATGCAATAGTGTTAATTTGTTTATTATATTTGTCAAGCCAGTGAAATTGAGTCAAGGAATTGTCAAAATAAATATTATTTGAGGAAGTAGGTTAATTCTTTCACTATCTATGATGAATCCTTCTAGCTTTGAAACAGTTTGGAGTGAACTTTGAATTTCCATTTTGAACCTTTTGTGCTTTTTTCCATAATCAGGAAATTTGGCACAAAAACTCCAGTGTTCAAATTTGTGTTCAAATCATAGCTCTGGCACTTAACAATTTTGAGCTGTGCACTGTATTTATACTTGCTGTGTATCTATTGTCTTCTTTTACCAAGGTTATTAAGGCAGTTTTGATAATTTGATTAATGTTACATGTAAAATATTTAGAACAATGTCATTCTCATAGTAAGTGCTCAATAAATTAATTATTGCCCTGCCCAGACATGGGTTTAATGTCTCATCTGAAGAGCATTTCAATAAATTTAAAAAATTTTTGTGTCAATTTTAGTAGGATATTCCTAAACTTAAAATTACATGTATTAAACATATAGATATTGACATAAACAATGTAATATGAGATTAGTTTGCCCAATGAATTGAAAATCATTAAAGTACAAGTAGAAAATATTTCTATTTTTTTATAATACGTGCTACAAACTTTGATATCTCCCTTCCCACTGTGTAGTTGATTACTATAATTGCTTCTCATTTGAGTCCATGGATTTCAGTCATTTTAAATGTTTTCAATCAAGTATTTGATTCAAAGTCCTGCTCCTTCTCAGATTTAGTCTTGCCACATAGCTCTTTCCATCAGTTTGGGTTGGATAGAGACAAGGTCTGTTCTTTTCCCTGGACCTCTTCCTGCACTTACTTCTCTAGTTAAGAAGATGCACAGAAAAGAGAGTTGAAAATGACAACTCCATGTTAGTGGTACAGAATCTGTTGGCCCCCAATTCTTCAGCTAATACTAACTGATATTCCTTTGTTTCTCTTTGGCTCCTTTAGAAGAAATATGAGTGATTGTACAGATGGTATTATAGGACCTTCCTCCTATACAAGAGACCTACTGTATCTAGACTAGTTCTGTTTCTAGTCCTCACCCCAAACTAGTAAAATTATTACAAGAAGAACAGATTTTTAAGTTTAAATGTTATTCCAATGAGTTGTTCAACTGATGACTGTGGAGAGTAATTATGCTTAATATTTATTGAGTGCATGCTATGGTGGTCTACTTCACTCTGTTCTGTCACTTTGACCCTTTGCTATGGAAATGCCTCATTTTGAAATAACAGTAAGGCAACTTAAGACTATTAATGGAAAATTCCTCTGTTCTTATCATGTCAAATTGTGAAACACAAATTGCCCATATGGTATTTTTACACCTGGCCAAACTATCTTCTAGTTTTTGTTTTTGCTTTTTTTCCTTCAAGATCTGATGACCTCAGGTTATTTTTTCATGTTCAATAATTTCAGACATTTCATTTCCCGAGAGTTGGCTCTACTTTGTAGTCAAAATTTTGTTTTATTGACATTAGGCCAAGCCCTAAAGTTTTCTGACGATCAGTTTCTTTATATATAGTTCAGACATAAGAATTCATGATGTTTTACTGAGGTTCAAGTGAAAAAATATTGAATATTTTGTCAGGGGAGTTTGTAATTTCCTCAGTTCTGTCTCGCTGCAGCAAAAATTTGAAGCGATGGATGAGTCGGTGTTACAGCTCAGTTTTATTAGGAAAAACAAAGGATAGTACACCCTCAAGGAGTGAGGATGGGCCGACCCAAAAGATGAAGAGAAGAGAGGCTTCAATCCTTCTAGGTTTCGTCCTTTTATACAATTGTCTCCTCCCCCCTGAGCCTGCCCTATGTAAACTGGGCTAGCCAGGAAGGCTGTTTGTCCTCAGACCTTCCTTTGTTCTCTCTTTGGGGGCTTTTCCCTTCTTTGTCTTTTAGCCACTGCCATTTTGGACTCCCTTTTCCTATTCTAACTACCTAAATTCCCCCCTCAAGAGATGGGAGGCCCAAATCTTTGGGAACAGGGGCATCAAAGTCTCTCTGGCTACTTCCCGCTGAACTGAGACAGCAAAGGGCGTTGAGACTCCCCTTCTTGCTAGTCTCAAGTCTGAGAGTCCTTATAGTGGTGTCCATCTAAGCATTTGTGGTATTTTCTGTAGTCAACTGTAGCTTTATATATCCTTGTTAAACTGGCACTGCATGCTGTAGCCTGTTGACCTGGGCAGAGACAAAATAGATTAGACAATAGATAATACATGCAACAATCATAAGCAGCATCAATATGGTGATAACAAGGATTAGTAGGGGCATTAGCCAACTCCAAATTCCTGCTCACCATGAGAAGGATCCCCCAAAGAGAGATTGTAGCCACCCTGAGAACTCTCTAACTCATTCTTTGAGATCCAATAGGATCTGAATGTTTTCCTTGAGATTGTGAGACTTTCTTTAACTTCAGTTCAGTCTGTTGCTCAGTCGTGTCTGACTTTTTGCGACCCCATGAATCGCAGCACGCCAGGCCTCCCTGTCCATCACCAATTCCCGGAGTTTACTCAAACTCACGCCCATCAAGTCGCGGATGCCATCCAGCCATCTCATCCTCTGTCATCCATTTCTCCTCCTGCCCCCAAACCCTCCCAGCATCAGGGTCTTTTCCAATGAGTCAGCTCTTCGCATGAGGTGGCCAAAGTATTGGAGTTTCAGCTTCAGCATCAGTCCTTCCAATGAACACCCAGGACCGATCTCCTTTAGGATGGACTGGTTGGATCTCCTTGTAGTCCAAGGGACTCTCAAGAGTCTTCTCCAACGCCACAGTTCAAAAGCATCAATTTTTCAGTGCTCAGCTTTCTTCACAGTCCAATTCTCACAGCCATACAGAACCACTGGAAAAACCATAGCCTTGACTATTTACCCAGAAACAACATGTCTCATTTAAGATGGCTCAAGTCCCTCCTTGTTTAGGGATCAGGAGATCTGTTTTGAAGTACAACCTGTCTATTGTGAAGTACAACCCCTGCCAAGCTGTGTTGGCTCTTTAGAGGTCTCCTGAGAAATCTTTTCCTCAGAAACTTAATTTTGGGGGTGTTCATTAGAATGTCACTCATTTGTAGTCCTGAATAGGTATCTGAGATCTCCCAGGGGCTCACAGGTGTATTGAGTGCCCTTCTGTTTTCTCCCATGGCTTAACTAGTGAGTAATGAATCCAGAAGTGGTGTCCTGGTACCTTGACTGCTGTGGGGGTAGAAAGTATTACAGGGTAGGAGCCCTTCAATGTGGGCTGGAGTTGACCCTTTAGGGATCCACCTTTCCAGACTTTAATTAGGATTTGAGTCCCTGGAGCATATAATCTCTTTACAATCTTTTGGGTCCTGGTTCACACCCCACAAGCGTATGTCCTGTTGGAATTGCCCAATGACCATGGTATAAGACCAAAGGGACTGAGCCTATGGATCAAGGAAGAGGTAATTGACATAAACAAAATGTCTCCCATATAGCATCTCATAAGGACTAAGACCAACCTGTTCTTCAGGGGCAATGTGGATATGGAGGAGAGCTATTGGTAAAGCTTCCTTCCATTCCACAGAGGGCTCCTGGGTTATCTTTTTTATTGCTGATTTTAAGAATTGGTTGGCTCTTTCTACTTTTCCTGAAGACTGAGGCCTCCAGGCACAATGGAGATGATAAGTATTGCCCAATGCTTTAGAGACTCCATGGGTGACCTTAGAAGTAAATGGTGCCCCATTGTCACTTTGTAATGACTTGGGCAGACCAAATCTCCAAATGATTTCACGGTGTAGTTTTTTACCACCTCCTCAACCTTCTCAGTCTGGGTGAGAAAGACTTCAATCCATCTTGTGAATGCATCTATCATGACTAATAGGTATTTATACCCTTGAGAAACTGGCATATGGGTGAAATCCCTCTGCCAATCCTCTCCTGGGTAGGCCCCACGTCTTTGGACAAGCTGGGCCAGCTGGGGGCTTTGAGCTCTTTGGGGGCTGTTTAACTGGCAAGTGGGACAAGAAGAGATCACTTGCCTTATAGTCGTTTGGAGGCCTGTTCCTCTGAAGGGCCTTTCTAGTAATCTTTGGAGTGCCTTTTCCCATAAATGAGTGATGGCGTGTAAAGAGTTAACCAACTTCCATTGGAGGCTTCCAGGCAGAAAAATAAGTCCCTCCTTTTGCAACCACCCCATATGGTCTTCTTGCAAGCCCTCACTCTTATCTTTAAAAGTCTCACCTTCAGTATTATGAAGGCGTTTCTGGCAAATTAGTCTGTGGAACGAAGGTGGCGACCCCTATTAGGTCATGGTTCTGTAACGCTGCTCTCTTAGCTGCCTGATCAGCTGCTTGGTTCCCTCCTGCCACTTCCATGCTCCCTTTTTGGTGTCCTTTACAGCGGGAGTCTGAAACATCATAGGGCAGATGGACTGTCTCCAAGAGCCTGAGGATATGGTCACCATATTTGATTGGGGACCCTCGGGTGATCAAGTGGCCTCTTTCTTTCCAAATAGCAGCATCTGCATGTAGCACCAGAAAGGCATACTTGGAGTCAGTGTAAATGGCTACTCTTTTACCTTTTCCCAGCTCTAAAGCTTGAGTCAGGGCTATGAGCTCAGTTAATTGGGCTGAAGTAACTGGGCAAACATTTAGCCCTTATGATCTCAAAATTGGAGACCACTGCATATCCGGCTCTTCTCTTTCCATCCAGGACAAAGCTGCTGCCATAAGTGTACCAGATTTCCTCAGGATTTGTCAGAGGATTTTCTGACAATCCTTCTCAGGGTTTTGTCCAATGGTCCAAAGTTTATAGACAAGAGTGAAAGGGGAGAGAGCTCTTGGGGGTAGGCAGGAAGGTAGCTGGGTTAAGAATCTCACAAGGGGATATAGTCAGGCCTGGATTTTCCTTCAGCACTACTCAATATCTGAGGATTCTTTGATCAGGCATCCATAAATGACCTCTCCCATTCAGTTGTTTCACTTGGTGGCTGGAAAAAAGGGTTGTCCCCAAGAGACAGGTTTAAGGCATCTTCTATCAGGACTTCAATAGCTCCAAAATTTTGAAAGCATGAAAGATCTTTTCCCAATAAGGGAGTTGTAGGGGCCACAAGAAACTGGTGGGAAAATATTTGCCCATGCCAGCAACAAAGAAGTGCTTGGGTGACTCTTTTGTATTTATTTTTCCTGTAGCATCCAAAATGTTACAAGTCTGGAAGGAGAAAGCTCTGGAGTTGGAGGTCAGGATACAGTAAGTAGCACCTGTGTCAAACAAGAAATTCTTGAACCTACCTGCCACATCCAGTTGCATCCTTGGCTCCAGCCCCATGATGGTTATCTGTGACAGGTGGGCTGGCTGGAGCGGGCCACGTCAGTCCTGTTAAATCATCGTGAGAAAAGGCTTGGCACTTGACCTTGAGGCTCTTGGGTCCCAAGGGCAGAGTGCCACCCAATGTCCCAATTGATGGCATTTGTAGCAAGCCATTTTAAGAGACTTGCCACGGTTTGAATTCTCTTTGGCCCAATGTTCCTCCTGTCTAAAGATTCAGCATTTATCTCATTCCTTGTCCTTCAAGGACTCAGGGTTTGCTATAGGGCTTCCCTGGAGGGCAACCAGCACCTGGTCATGTCTTATCTCTTTCCTTTTCTCCATTTCCTGGGCCTTGGCCTCCCTCTCCTGTTTTATATTATATAAGGTGTTGGTGGCTGTCTGAACCATCTCATCTAAACAGGCAGCAGTGTCCTGCTGCAGTAGCTGTTGTAACTTTATCCTGATGTCTGATGCACATTGGGACAGGAATTTGTCCTTTAAAGCCACCAGTCCCTCATAAGAGTCTAAGTCCAGATTGGTAAATTTTTAGAGGGACTTTTCGCCTTTCCAGAAAAGCAATGGAGTTCTAGCTGGACTCCTGAGTTATTGCTGAGACCAGGCATAGTCCCACAGCTAATAGGCTTCCTTCTATTTTCATGGGTGGGCTTGCTTGGCGGTGAGTCTTTTTGAAGCTTATCCTACCCAGTACTGTTGCAACCTGATAGCCAGGTGTCCCCAGGAGAGGGTGCAGATCCCCAGGCAGGCTCAAGCATGACAGCCTCCTGGAGATCTAATTCCCGAGCAGGTAGAGTCATATCGACTTCTTGGGACCCCTGGACTGGTGGATCTCCAAGCAGTTTGAGGCATGACAACCTTCCAAGAACCAGATCCCTAGGTAGGTTGAGACATGTCAACCATCAGGGACCCCAGGCTGGAGTTGGGCATCATGACCAGCATGACCAGTGTTGGCCCTTTATTGGACCAGAACCTGGTGGTCCAGAGTTGACGATGAGAGAGTGAAAGAAGGAAAGAGGCTAATATTCCCTGGATTATGCAGCCAGCTTCCACGCTTCAGGGAATCAGCCAGAAATAGAGAAAGAAACAGAGATAGAGAGAAAGAGAGATAGAGAGAAAGAGAGAGAGAGAGAGAGAGAGAGAGAAAGGGAGAGAAAGAAAGAAAGAAGGGGACCAAAGCTCTGATGGAGCAAAGGTGTTTTAATCAACGTGGCGTGGGCATCTATACTGTCTTACAAGGTAGTTATTCTCAGCAAAGATAAAGATTAAAATTCCAGACTTACAAAACACAAGGTGATCCCTATTAGAGAGAGAAGAGGGTACTTATCACCATAATGAGAAACTAACAAAGGAAATGCCTGTATTTCCTGGGACCCCTAGACTGCCTCTCCTCTCAATTCCTGAATATTCAGGAATTAATAAGGGCCAAAGGTTTCCTGACAGATCCATAACAGCACACAGGAAGCCTCCTGTTAAATGCTTCCTGACAGACCAGTGCTAGGTAGGATTAAGGTATTGTAATCTTAACTCATTGTTGGTTTGTCCCCTGCAGATGGGAATAGATACCATGATGTAAAGCAATGCAAGCCTGTGCCCTAAGACTGGGAACCTGATGAAACAGCCATAAGCCTTATCCTCTTGTTGCTCTGAGGGAATATAAGTCATTGATTTCCTCCCCTAATCTTTCATAAGAGCATCTTAGGATGTCTCCAATGATAAATATCTCATTGTCATAAACCCGCTTTAGTAATAACAGAAGCAATGACAAAGGAGCAGATTATCTGGTCCTGCTAAGTGCGTTAGAAGTATTTTAATAATAATAAGTGGGATGGAGTGATGTTGCCTACAAGGTGCCAGGGTTCTGGTTGCAAGAGTTAGTATGTGGCTTAAGAACAAATTGATAAGAGGCAACAGACCACATGTTACATAAAAGTGCATGGAGATTTCATCCGGGTGTATCTTTGCAACTTTAGGAGAAAGGTAGCAAGGGTTTGGGTCCAAACAGCCTGTTAACCAAACAGGGTTAACACCCAAAGTGGCAAACATTATCCCTGGAAGCCTAATTGCCCTTGAAGGGATGTCAACAGATGGGCTTCTAGCAGGCATTGTGTGCCTGTCACCCACCCTAGTGGGTTCACTGAGAGATGCTCTTTTGCACATGATGTAGGAAACATGGAAGATGAAGGCCTGAATATCTAGAGAGATTGGGTATTAAACAGTGTTTCTCACCCAAGGGCCAGCTATTTTCTGGTTGTTCTTCCAGACGATTGTAAAGCCAACATTGTGGGCCTGGACAGGCCTCAGGAAAAGAACATGAAACAGGGAGGAAGAGGGCAGCGCACAACTTTTGAAAGAATGACATAGCCCAAGGGCATAACATAAACCTATTAAAATCAAATGGGTCCAAGATGATAAGTCAAATATTGTTGGAATGATCCTCCCACTCATTTGCATATGAAGTCACCACACCACATTCCGTGGCCACTGCTCCCCAATGGCCCACACCCTGTGGACTGTGCTTCTTTCTGCTGCTGCTGCTGCTGCTGCTAAGTCGCTTCAGTTGTGTCCGACTCTGTGTGACCCCATAGATGGCAGCGCACCAGGCTCCCCCGGCCCTGGGATTCTCCAGGCAAGAACACTGGAGTGGGTTGCCATTTCCTTCTCCAATGCATGAAAGTTAAAAGTGAAAGTGAAGTCGCTCAGTCATGTCCAATGCTTAGCGACCCATGGACTGCAGCCCACCAGGCTCCTCTGTCCATGGGATTTTCCAGGCAAGAGGACTGGAGTGGGGTGCCATTGCCTTCTCCAGTGCTTCTCTCTAAATCTGAACAAATCCACCTCTTACCTATCGCTGTATCTCACTGAATTTTGGGCAATGAAACATCAAGAGCCTGAGATTCGTTAGGCCCTAAAACCAGACACCGTGGGTTTTGGCTGGGCTCAAGTCTCAGTTGGATACGACTCAGTGACTAGGTGTAGCACAGAGACCCTGCCACATGGGTTTGAGCCCCAGTCTTAGGTAAACGGTTTCAAACACAACTTTCAGAAATGGAAAGATAGTGACCTACCCAATACTTTGTAAACAGTGGCATAGATGGAGAGAGGAGCTGAAGGATAAAAGGAAAAAGCAGTGGGAAAAATATGTCAAGGAATCCCCCTCATATCCTGATGGAAAAATGTCTAAATACCTAACCTGTGCTCACAATTTTCATTGGCCTGATCCTTGGCACAAAGAAGATTAAGGGCAGAAGAACTCCCACCCACTTGGGCAACAGCTACTAAGACATAGCAGATAGTAGAGCCTTCGGGACGCCCTGGGACACCCACTGCCACTTGCTTGTTTGCAGAGTGTTTGATGAAACAAGAAAAGAGAGCTCGTAAAGGAATAAAGATTTTGTTAGCCACATGTCCTTCCAGCCATAGGAGCAAGGATCTCCTACCTTAACCAAAGGTCTTCTGGAATCTGAGACTGAGCTGTGTGAGCTTCTGCTGACTTGGTTTTTGCTGTCCCGGTTTCCAACACACTGGACTTCTTGTCACTTCCCCTGTGCTGGGTTTTCTTCATGTTCAGCTTCCACCACGGAAGCTTTCACCAAGTTGGGCTTCTGCTGTGCTTGGCCTTCATCTCACAGGGGCCTAGCTGAGGTTGTTTCAGCCAGATTAAATCCGAGAAATGGCACTATGGATGTCAGGGGAGTTTGTAACTTCCACAGTTCTGTTTCACTACAGCAAAAATTTGAACCAATGGGTGAATCCGTGTTACAGCTCAGTTTTATTAGGAAAAACAAAGGATAGTACATCTTCGAGGAGTGAGGCCGACCCAAAAGATCAAGAGAAGCTAGGCCTCAATCCTTCTCGGTTTCCTCCTTTTATGCATTTGTCTCCTCCCCCTGGAGCCTGTCCTATGTAAATTGGGCTAGCCAGGAGGGCCATTTGTTTTACCTGAGGTCCTCACCCCTCAGGTCCTCGGATTTCCCTTTGTTCTATTTTCGCAGGCTTTTCCCTTCTTTGTCTTTCAGTCACCGCCATTTTGGACTCTTTTCCTATTCTAACATTATGAAGTTCAATTCACTTCAAAAATGAATATGAATATATGAAGAACTATTAATTCAAATATTTCTCTCTTATACACACACATGTATTTTAGATATTACTTTGTGTGTAAGGTATGGCAAAGCCTTTATAATCTAATGATAGAATATCACACTAATATCAAGTTAAAAAGTATAAAATGAATAATATTTTGACTCCATCAATCTGTTTTCTCCTTTCGTTGACTGAGATTTCTGCATTCCTTCTGTAGTTTTCCCTCTGGAACAGGAAGGCAAATGTACCTTACAGTAGGAGGAGGAAATGACTATATTTATTTTCTACTGTTGTCACAACAGATTGCCCAAAATTTAGCAGTTTAAAACAACACAGATTTATCATCTCACAGTTTCTGTAGGTCCATCCATATGGATCTTATAGGCCTAAAATCAAAAGCAAGGCTTGCTCTTTACTGGAGTCTTTGGCTATAATCCAGTTCCAGACTTATTTAGCAGAGTCCAGGTCTGTGCAGCTGTGACCTGAGATCCCCATTTCCTTGCTGACTGTCAGCAAGTGGACTTTTCTCATAGACAGTCCACCTTCTTCCAGGTGCTTTCCACATAACCTCTTTCCAGCAACGGTGAGTCTGGACTGTTTCAAGCTTCAAAACTCTCCTCCCTTCTGTTCTGCTTCATCTCTCTGGCTCACCCCTGTTCCTTTCTCTTCTGCTGCTAAGAGCTAATGTGATAGCATGGGTCCACTTGAATAATGCAGAGTAATCTCCCTGGAAAGTAGACTGAACATTTAGGATTCTGCCTGCAATAATGACAGTCATTGTGCTATATACAAAAAGAGATAGTTGAACTCTAAAGAGGAAGAAAACATTTTATTTCTGGGCTGAAGTGCAGAGAAGGATAGCAGGTACAGTGATACCAGTTATATTCACTTGTCTAAAAATTGTTTTAGTGCCTGCAAGATATTGGCAGGAGATAGAAGCACAAGTTGCTCCCTAACCTTTTTCAACCTCAGGCTTGTTCCCGAATCTGAGTAGTGTGTGTGGAACTAGTACATTGAGGGTGGTTTGGGGAATCTGGGAATTATCTGTAACATACCTTAGGGAAGATGGGAGAGCAATAGCCAAGAAGTGAGCTTGCCTTTGCATCACAGAATTCTGTACACTGCTGTTTAGTATATAAAAGCAGTACAGAGCCTACAGCTTCCCCAGGGAAATGAAGGCTGAAAAGAGATTTGAAAGGAATAAGGAACAGTTGATCTTCCAGGAATACAGTGCTTTCCTGGGATTTGAATCCCTTTTCTTGTAAAATGGATTAATTGGCATTCTCTCTTTCTCCTTTGTACCTCTTAACTTGGAAAGTACAGCTGGAAGTTCTCTGAACTTGGAATGTAAGTAGAATTCTCCATGCCTCAATACCATTAGATAAAGCTTTTGATGTCAATTCTGAGGCAGCAGGAACGTTTTGCTAAGACCGTCCATTTATTCTAATACTGTTGATAGAGAGAACAAGTAATTGTTCACAGGTGACAACCCTTAAACATAAAGAGCTTGGCACAGCACATGGAATTCTAATCAATCACAACCCCTAGTGTTTTCACCCTTCATTTCTCAGTAATCTCTATGAGGTTAGAGATGCTGATTTTGTTCAGCATTTCATTCACTGCCTTCACAGGGCTGGATAAGAAGTAAACACTCAGCAGATTGATTCCTACCACTACTCTGGGTGAGCATTTAACTTGGAATTTTTTTGTTATACCTGTTATTAGCATAGGGACCTCTTTTGGGAACCAGTAATTTCAGATGAGCTTGTTTATTTTTACTGTGACTAAAACCTAGATTTACAGAGAACTTCATATATTAATACAAGCCTCTCTTTGGGTGAGTAAATATTATTATCACTGTACTTTACCAAGGAGGCAACTGAGGCCCAAAGTGAGAGCATGATCAGCCAACAAGAGACAAATGAAAGAACACTGTGCACATTTTCTGACTCCCAGTATAGTGCTTCCTTCATTTCACAATGTTTCTCAAGCATAAACAAGCTGAAATCACTCCCTCTGCTTCTTATGCAAACCAGAGAACTTAATCGAAAAAGCAGATGAAAACTGAATCAAATTGTTGTCCCTTTGGATAGAGTGACCTGATCTTTTCTGAGACAGAGAAATGCTTGGCACTGGACAACATCCTATTCTATAAAGAGAGTCTCACTAGACCACCTGGGAACCATCAAGAGAATATCCTCTTGATGCCTTGTGGGAAGTGAATGACTACCCAATAGAGATTGCAGACATAGTTAGGTGGAAATTGTGCTTAAGACTATACACCTTGAACTAGAATAAAAATAAGACCCATGGAACCCAGATAGGACAACTTTCAGTTGAAAGAACAGATCATTAAAGAGTAAAGGGGATAAAACAAAAAATAAACACCTTCTTGAAGTCTGTTTTTCAATATGGACACTGAAATCTGACCACTTCTAAAGGACAGTCTGTTCACTTGCCTCCCCTCCACTGAAGCTTACCAGCAGCTTGTAGGAGTGCTTCCAGTTCCTCGGAGAGAAGAATCAGTGCCAGGCTGTGATGAGGCACACACCAGTCAGCAGCTGGGGCAGGACTTCCCCTTGGCGGACTGGCTATCTACTGAAGGTAGGAAGAGCGGGCGTACAGCCAAGTGGAGAAACAAATCAAAGTGGTGTCAGTGGATATGCTGTAATGGTTGCAAATTTGAAGATTTAGGCATATTAAAAGTCATATAAAATTATAGAATTCTGAAGACTGTGTTTTAAAATTAGATCATCTTTAAGTTTGATATGCAACAGTTTCCTTTCCTCAAAGCCAAATTTCTTTCAGAATTTTAATGTAGAAGATTGATATCATTATTCGGATAAGTAAAAATGAAGACAAACCTGCTGGTTTCCATATAAATATCCTTGGGAAAAGAATGACTTAGTATCTTTTGCTAAAGCAGTCATGCAACATCTCTACTTGATTTTGGAACCTAGGCTCTGAAATTTAATAAAGCATGCTTTTAAGTGAAGAATAATTCCTATTCACTTCTGTGAATCTAAAATATACTAAGATGTAGGGTTTTGATTTGATTCAATGTAATAAAGTTACATTCATATACTTTCTATTTAACTCTCAATAGGGGATTTATTGTTTACAAGAAATCATATTAGGTTATTTTGTATCTTTGTAAAATATATTTATGTGCCAGTATATATTTTTACTGAAGTATAGTTGATTTAAAATATTATTTAAGTTTCATGTGTGTAACATAGTGATTCATTTTTTTTAGGTTATACTCCATTTAATATTATTCCAGGGTGATGGCTGTAATTCTCAGTACTATAAAATATATCTTTGCTGCTTATTTCTTCACAGTGGTATCTCTTAATCCCATACCCCGATCTTGTCCCCACCCTCTCTTCTCTCCCGAGTGGCAACCACTAGTTGGTTTTCTATGTCTATGAGTCTGTTTCTGTGTTGCTTCATACATTTGCTTATTTTATTTATTAAATTTCACATATAAGTAATAAAATAGAATAATTTCTCTATATGATTTAGTGAAATAGTATGGAGTATGTATATATAAATGTAAAAATATATACAATGAAATATTATTCAGCCATAACAAATGGCATTCTATCATTTGCAATGATGTAGATGGATCTAGAGGATATCCTCTAGATATCTAGAGGATATGTTGCTTCATACATTTGCTTATTTTATTTATTAAATTTCACATATAAGTAATAAAATAGAATAATTTCTCTATATGATTTAGTGAAATAGTATGGAGTATGTATATATATATATATATGTATATATAAATGTAAAAATATATACAATGAAATATTATTCATTCTAGATATCCTCTAGGATCTAGAGGCTACCCAGTCCAGAATTCTTGGGCTTCTTGTGGGATAATATAGTAGTACTGGACTTCCCTGGTACCTCAACTAGTAAAGAATCCACCTGCAATTAAGGAGTTCATTTCAGTTCATTCGTTCAGTCGTGTCCAACTCTTTGCGACCCCACTGACCTCAGCACACCATGCCTCCCTGTCCATCACCAACTCCCAGAGTCCACCCAAACCCATGTCCATTGAGTCTGTGATGCCATCCAACCATCTCATCCTCTGTCATCCCCTTCTCCTCCTGCCCTCAGTCTTTCCCAACATCAAGGTATTTTCCAATGGGTCAGCTCTTCACATCAGGTGACCAAAGTATTGGAGTTTCAGCTTCAACATCAGTCCTTCCAATGAACACCCAGGACTGATCTCCTTTAGGATGGACTGGTTGGATCTCCTTGCAGTCCAAGGGACTCTCAAGAGTCTTCTTCAACACCACAGTTCAAAAGCATCAATTCTTCAGTGCTCAGTTTTCTTTATAGTCCAACTCTCACATCCATACATGACCACTAGAAAAACCATAGCCTTGACCAGATGGACCTTTGTTGACAAAGTAATGTCTCTGTTTTTTTAATATGCTGCCTAGGTTGGTCATAACCTTCCTTCCAAGGAGTAAGCATCAATTAATTTTGTGGCTGCAATCACCATCTGCAGTGACTTTGGAGCCCAGAAAAATAAAGTCAGCCACTGTTTCCACTGTTTCCCCATCTATTTGCCATGAAGTGATGGGATCACATGCCATGATCTTTGTTTTCTGAAAGTTGAGCTTTAAGTCAACTTTTTCACTCTCCTCTTTCACTTTCATCAAGAGGCTCTTTAGTTCTTCTTCACTTTCTGCCACAAGGATGGTGTCATCTGCTTATCTGAGGTTATTGATATTTCTCCTGGCAATCTTGATTCCAGCTTATGCTTCCTCAAGCTCAGTGTATCTCATGATGTACTCTGCATATAAGTTAAATAAGCAGGGTGGCAATATACAGCCTTGACATACTCCTTTTCATATTTGGAACCAGTCTGTTTTTCCATGTCCAGTTCTAACTGTTCCCTCATGGAGACCCCAGTTCAATTCCTGGGTTAGGAAGATCTGCTGGAGAAGGGATAGCTACCCACTCCAGTATTCTTGGGCTCCCCTTGTGACTAAGCTGATAAAGAATCTGCCTGCAATGAGGGAGACCTGGGTTCAATTCCTGGGTTTGGAAGATCCCTTGGAGAAGGGAAAGGCGACCCACTCCAGTATTCTGGCTTGGATAATTCCACAGACTGTATAGTCCATGAGGCTGCAAAGAGTCAGACATGACTAAGCAACTTTCATGTTCCTTTTCCAGTATTCTTGCCTGGAAAATTCCATGGACAGAGGAGCTCTGTGGGCTCATAGGGTCAATAAAGAGTCAGACAGGACTAAGTGACTGAGCACCCATGCACATGATAGTTCTATTTTTTTAGTTTTTTGAGGAACCTCCATATTGTTTTCCAGAGTAGCTTCACCAACTCACATTCCCACCAACAGTGTACCAGGATTTCTTTTCTCTACATCCTCACCAACATTTGTTATTTGTAGACTTTTTGATGATAGCCATTTTGGCAGGTGTGAAGTGATATCTTACTCTGGTTTCAATTTGCATTTCTCTGATGATTAATGGTACTTCATTAACCTGTTAGCCATATGTCATATGTATGTCTGCTTTGGAAGAAATGTCTGTTTAGGCATTCTCCCATTTATTAATTGAATTTTTTTGAGTGGTTTTGATATTGAATTATATAAACTTTATTTATTTTGTATATTACCCCCTTATCTGTAGTATCACTTGCAAATATTTTCTTCCATTCCATAGGTTATCTTTTTGTCTTCCTTACATTTTATTTCATTGCAAAGATAAAATAATAGTGAATTTAATGCTTCCCTCCTACATTAATGGGCACTTGGTTTAACTTTAATACATTACTATTACAAAAATGTTGCAATGTCATTAATGTACATGTTCTTTATTTTATATCTTGTGATAAATGTTCAGATAAATCTGTAGGACAGACCTCCTATGTAAGACTTCTGGAAATGGTGATAAATACCTTGGTCATTCCGATCAATATTTCCAATTGTGTTTTAAAGTTTACTGCTGTTATACCGTTTCTACCAAACAATGTTCATGCATGACTGAGGGAAGCATACTACCAACATTGCATAGAGTGTCTTGCTTCTTTGTGTTTGTTTTCCATGTGAGAGGGTATTTTTTCACCTCTCTACTTTGGCCACCTCATGCTAAGAGTTGACTCATTGGGAAAGACCCTGATGCTGGGAGGGATTGGGGCAGGAGGAGAAGGGGACGACAGAGGATGAGATGGCTGGATGACATCACCGACTCGATAGACATGGGTTTGAGTAAGCTCCGGGAGCTGGTGATGGACAGGGAGGCCTGGCGTGCTGTGATTCATGGGGTCGCAAAGAGTCAGACACTGAACTGAGCTGAACTGAACCCTGAACAAGGAATGTGGAAAGAGTATTCCAGGAAAAGCTGCCATTGTTCTCTCTCATTTCACTGTTAAGAGCAGGCAAATGAGCTAGCTAACAAAAGCTCAAATAACAAGAATTGCTTTATTTTATAGCTAAGATAAAATGAAATGCTTATATCTCAAATTTGAGAAAATGAGCAGACATCTAAAGAATCCAGTGAGACTACAAAAGAAAATGATTGGAAAATTCATCTTGGTAAAATGCAAAACTGTGAAAATTTAAAGTTCTTTTTCAGGTAGTCTTTGTGTATTTAATAGCTATTTATTTTTCTTTTCTCTCTTTCACATCTTCCTTCTCTGGCTTTCTTTCTTCCTTTTCTCTCTCTTTTCCTTGCTTTCTTCTTTCTTGTCTTTTTTTTTCTTTCTCTCTTTTAACTTTTTCTTTCTTTCTTTTATACACATAGGGAAACTAAGGATAAGGATGGCATAACTTGAAATGCAAGCATACACCTAATTTTAAAATTAACTGTTATACTGGCATTAATCAGTTAACATTTAACATGTGGAAAATGTTGTGTCTTTAGCTTAATCTTATCTATAATCTTTATTTTAAATAAACTGAAAGCTCCTAGTGCAACTCTATTTTATTTTTCAGTAGTTACCCAATGATCAAAAACAGTACAGAAATGAAAGCAACTCAAAGTAATCTTTCGAGATTTTCTATATATCTCAGTTCAGTTCAGTCATTCAGTCATGTCCAACTCTTTGTGACCCCATGGACTACAGCATGTCAGGCTTCCCTGTCCATCACTAACTCCCAGAGCTTGCTCAAACTCATGTCCATCGAGTCAGTGATGCAATCCAACAATTCGTCTCTTGTCCCCTTCTCCTCCTGTCTTCAATTATTTCCCTAGCATCAGAGTCTTTTGTAAAGAGTCAGTTCTGCACTTCAGGTGGCCAAAATATTGGAGCTTCAGCTTCAGCATCAGTCCTTTCAAAGAATATTCAAGGTATTCATGGCAGAAATAGAAATAATTATGTATAATAAGATAAGAGATGTTTGAATCAAAGTGTTAATAAGGTATAATGGAAAAACAGTTAAGAAAACTGTTCAGGGTGGGGAACTATGATTAGATGGATCAGGGAAAAACATAGACATGAAGTCATATATGAATTGGCTTTTAAAAGCTGAGCAAATTCAATATTTTACGTGTAAAAAAGAGAAATACCTCTCTGAGAGGTCAGTAGTTTTACTAGGTGAGAGTTTTACAAAGATTACTTTGAAGTAGTGTATACTATGGACTGAACTGTGAAGAGAATTGTGACAAAGAATGTATTAGACGTCGTAGAACTTCAGGGAAAGGAATTATGGTTAAGGAAAAAATCAGGTGGCAGTAGAAAAAAGAAAAAAATTGCTTGTGAAGAGTGAAGGTTTTCTAGGCAGGGGGCCAGTTTGTCAGATTGACAAGAAGACATCAGTAGGTGAAGAGGGTTCAGCAAATTAGGCAAGCTAGAAAGGAGAGGAAACGAGAAAAAATGATTCTGCTATGTTGGAGTCAACAATAAAAAGAAATAAGTGAGTGTCTCTCTTGTAGCTTCTCCTTTTTTCTTTTAACCACACTAATCCATCCTCCTGCTGTGATCTATTTCAGTAAAGGATTCTTGTTCAGAAAACAAGAAAAAGACACATCTCATCATTTGGAAACTTGAAGCTACTTAAATTTGAACAGAAAGTTGCTTTTTATAACAAAAGTTTCTCTTCAAACAAATATTCAGTTTGCATAATTAACATTAATGCATTTTATTGGTGACTAAGCTAGTGCCATAATGTTATGGATCACATTAACTGAAACAAGATATGTCAGGACATCACATTTACTCTGTTTTAAACAAACTCAACACCCCATCCTCATTTATTCATTTATTCTTTCACTTAACAAGTAACTTTTGAGTGCTGATTATGTGCCAGGGAATCTTTTAGGAACTGTAAATACCATGGGGTCACAAGAGTCGGACACGACTTAGTGACTAAACCACAATCACAAATGCACTGCAAACCTTATGGAGCTGTCCTCCTAATGAATAAAAAGATGAATACATTAATATAAAATATTTTGGAAAATGATAAAGTTATGAAAAGGAAAATTATTAGAAATAAAATAATTAAATTTTTGTAGAAGATTTGCTAGAAATGATCCACTGAGAGGCTGACACTTGAGTAAAGAAATGAAGCTGGTAAATCAGTAAACCAAGATATATCTAAGGCGTAACGTCCTAGAGGAAAGAGCAAAGCCCATAATGTGTTCAAGGAGACTCTCCTATATACTCTAGAACAGTCAGAAATCCAAGTGACGAAAGCAAAGTGAGCAGAAAAGAGAGCCAGAAATTAGCACCAAGGGATAACAGGGTCCAGGTGATGAAAGGTTTTGCAAATCATACAGCCTTTGCTGTTAGTCTGATTTAGATGAGAAGCCCCTAAAATAAACAGAAAAGCAACAGGATTCATATTTAACAGTGCCATTCTAGGAGATATCAAGAATATATTGAATGTAGGCAAACAAGAAGTAGGAAAACCAATTAGGAAACTATTGCAAAAGTCAAGGTGTGAGTGATGTAACTGGAACTGGAGACATAGCAGTGAGGGCAGTAGTAGAGGCAAGGAAGAATAGACAAATTCTGGATGACTGTGGATAGTACAGCTGATGGGATTTTTCAATGGATGTCGGAGGAGATTATCAAAAGGACATGACCTCTGGGTGAGTTGGGAGCTGAACCCAGGCAATCAGAGGTGTCTCCCTCTTCCCCTTATTCATGTAATATATATCCTGCAAACTGTTCCCATAGCCTGAGCTATCCCAAGGACACAAACTTGAGATACAATGTATCATTGAGGCCATCTGCACAGTGTATGCTGCTGAACACTGTTAAGGTCTCTATACAATTTTAAGATGCTAGTTAGGGAGCTCAGAGATCCACTTCTTTAAGATAAGCTTCATAGATAACTTCTTTGCTTATTAAATCTGCCACCTACCAACGTGGAGTGGCCTGCCTCATCTGTCTGTTTCTCCTTGCACACATTGGGGTAGGATCCAGTTTCAGGTTGAACCTGGGGAACTCCCAGAATGCTGTCAACCAACAATGGACTGCATGTGGAATATTAGAAAAAGCAGTGAGTAATGGAAACTACATGTGGAGGCCTGAGCAACTGGAAGAAGAGAGCTGCCATTTAGCGAAATGGTGAACACTATTGGTTGAAATGCGTTCAGTCTCTACACGTTAAGGTTTAGATGCCTGTAAAACATCAATTAGAGATATAAAGTAAGTAGTTAAATGTATGGCTCTGTAGTCCCCGCAAAAAGTCCGGACTGAAGATTTAAATTTGGAATTCATTAGCAATAATTGGGACAAAATTACATATTTGTCCCAATTATGTCTTTGAAATGTAGCAGATGATATTGGAAAAACAGCAATAGCCCTGCCTCCAATGAGTTACAGCTAAGTTGAAGGGCATTATGTATATTAGTAAAATAGCAAGCAATCAATTTCAAATTGTATAGATCAGTGCTAAAGTATCTTTATGTCAAGGAGGGAGTTGTTTATAGCTAGAGTTAACAGATTAAACTTCAGAAGCTAGAAATATTTTAATAAGAAAAATAAAAGAAATAGAATTTTCAGAAATGGAAAGAAATTTGAGAGAGACTTGAACATAAATTTATTTTCATTGATCTACTTGGTTTCCCTTCATTGTGTCTTTCTACCTTCTTCCATTGTTACCCTTGTAAATGTTTTCTTTCAAAAATATATATCTCTACTCTCCAATTTCTATGGGATAAAATCAAACTACTCATAAGATATATAGCACCCTTCACTTTTTGGTTGTTATGTCTACACTGCCCATCTTTTTCGTTCTCTCTATGGTCTAGTGGTCTTCTGTTGAACTCTTTTGTACACTTTTTTGTAATGTGCAAAGTTCCACGTGGTCTAACAATCAACTATGTCACTGAGCTTATCAACTCAGAATCTCCTCAAATATGCAATTCTCAATGACTTACCTGCATCCGTCTTACTCCTGAAACTGGCAAGAGTAGCTCCTACTTTATAAATTTTGTATTTTCCTGTTTATTTTGCCTGGGATTCTCGTCTTCAAAATCACTTCAAGGCTAATCTCTCCTGATCATGTACACTTGTCCCAATTTTGTCTTTTAAATGTAACAGATAACATGAAAAGACAGAAATATGTTGAGTTGTCATGTCTCCTTAGGCTATCCTGGCTATGACAGTTACCCAGACTTTCTTTTTTGTGCATCCTTGACAGTTTTAAGGAGTAATGGACATATATTGTAGAATGCCCTTTTATGGAAATTCACTTGATGTTTTCCCTAATGATTACATGGGGTTTATCTACTTGGGAGAACATTACAGAACTAATTGTGATTTTCATCACATCATAATATCAACATGACTTATGACTGTTGGCGTTAATAACTCTGTTGATCAGGACTATTGACTCATGATATTGACCTCAGTCACCTGGCTGATGGTATCTTTCACAAGTATCTCTGATGTTAAGTTATATTTCTCTCTCCTCTCCCATTTCTATGCTTTACTCTTTGAAAGTCATTCTCTCCAGCCCATACTTAAGGAGTTGGGATTTGTGCTTCCTGTCTTTTAGGGTGTAATATCTACATAAATTATTTTATTTCTACTCCTCAGGAGATACTTCCACTTCTCACCTATTTGTTAATTTTTCCAACCATTTATTTATATCAATATGGACTAAGAAATATTTAATATCTTTAGTTTTAGTTTGTCTTTTATGAAATATCATATAAAGGGAGCCCTACAATATGTAGCTTTTTTTTGGATTAGGCTCTTTTAGATAGCAATATGCTTTTTACATTTTCCATGTGTTTTATGGCTTGTTAGCTCACTTCTTTTTTTGATGAATAATAGTGCATTGTACATATATAACAGTTTATCTATTTAAATACTGAAAGACAACTTGGACGCTAACAGTGTTGGGCAATTATGAATAATATTGCTATAAACATTCATGTGCACAATTTTTGTGTGGATACGTGCTTTTAACTCATTTAGGTAAGTACCTAGGTTGTCTTTAGGTAAATACATAGATTGTTGATCATATGCTATGACTATGTTTAGCTTTGTAAGAGTCCTATGAATGAATCAAAGATGGTTTCTCTATATCAGTGTCTAAATTGATTATTTCTTCACTGTAACATAAGTTGCATTATCTCACAAGTGTACCAGTTCTAAACTCAACTTAAGTAAGTACATTTTTAGCCATTTAGAGCTTGCCTGCTTGGCATACTCTGACTACCTTAGTTAATCTGCCTACCATAACTAAACACCACAGACTGGGTAATGCAAATAACAAAACTCATTTTCTCGCAGTTCTGGATGCCGACAGGTCTAAAGTTAAGATGTGAGCCATTCAGTGTCCTTGCTTGCAGGAAAGGTTTCTATTCCTTTGAGGAACAGAAGTTGAAATCTCTTTTCCTTGCTTGCAGATGGCCACCCTCTCTCTTAGTTCTCAAATGTTTGAATTACCTTTCAGGTAATCCCTCCAGTATCTTTTCTTACAAAGGCAATAATCCCAACAAGAAAAGCCCCTCCCTAGTGCTAAACTTAATCTCCTTCCAAAGGTTGTATCTCCAAATACCATCACATTAGGGGTTAGGACTACAACTGAATTCTGGGGGAGGATACAGTTTATTTCATAGTGCTGTAAAAATTGATCCAGTGGTCTTCAGCCATTGGTGAGATGGATCACTGTGTTATGAGACCCCAAACCACTAATGCCCATCAGTTTCTGACTGAGATGGACGGTCTACGATGCTGCAGGGAGTTATCACCTGAACACACACATTTCTTCTCCAACACCCTTTGCCCCTCTAATTCCCTTGCCTGCTTCTTTCTGGGTGATAATTTCCTCACATGCAAAGCTTGCAGTGTGTTACTGCTTCTCAGGGCCACATCTTTTTCTTTGTGCAGTCACAAATCCCTTGAATCCTCTACAGTAAATGATAGCCAAACTGTCTGCCAAAAAAGCTGAGGCATTTTGCATTCTCACCAAAAATAAGACACTTGCTTTCCCACATTCTGTTCAGCATTTGGCATTTTTAGTATTTTGCAAATTAGCTACTCTCATAGGTGGATAGTGATATCTTATTTTAATTAGTAATTTTCTAGGGAAAAATGATGTTGAACATCTTTTCATATGCCTATTTGCTATCTAAATATTTTCTTTGTTGAGATGTCCAATTTTTGCTAGCTTATAATTTGCATTGTTGTTTTCTAACAGGTTAGTTTCTGGAGTTTTTAAAATAGATATAAGTTGTTTGATATGTGATATGACAGATAAGGAGGGGTAATATCCAAAATATGTAAATAGTTTATATAACTCTATATCAAAAAGAAAAACCCAAAAACCCAATTAAAACATTTTCTTTCAGTCTGTGGATCACTCTTTTAGTCTCTTTACAGTGTCTTTGCAGAGCAGATGTTTTTAATTCTGACAAAATCCAAGTTATGATTAAAAAAATTCATAGATTGTGATTTTCTGTATTTTTATATCAAAATCTTCATTGCCAAATCCTAGATCACTTAGCTTTTTCCCTACCTTCTTTTCTTAAGATTATTTTCTTGATATGAACCATTTTTAAAGTTTTTATTGAATTTGTTACAATATTGCTTCCATTATTTATGTTCTGGTTTGTGGAATCTTAGGCATGTGGAATCTTAGCCTTCCAACCAGGGATTGAACATACACCCACTCCTTTGGAAGGCGAAGTCTTAACTACTGGCAGGCCAGGGTAGTTATTATAGTTTTGCACTTAACCTGTGATTCTATGACACATTTTGAGATTAAATTGTGGGAAAATAGTAAGGTCTGTGTCTAGACTGTGTGTGTGTGTCTGGCATATGAATGTCAGATTCTTCCAACATCATTTATTGAAAACATTGTCCTTTGTTCCATTTAATTGCCTTTGTTTCTTAAGCAAAGACTCACTGGCTGTTTATGTATCTTTTTGTGAACTTTTTCTTTTTCTTTATGGCATCATTTGTTTGTAGGTAACGTACTACTCCATTTAGCTGTGTGTTTTCTTTTGTTTAATTTGTTTTTAATTGGAGGATAATTGCTTTACAATGTTCTGTTGGTTTCTGCTGTATGACAGCATGAACCAGCGGCAAGTGTGTATGTATCCACTCCCTCCTGAGCCGCCCTCCCACCGCCCCACATCCCACCCCTCCTGACTGTGGCAGAGTTCACTCTCGCTCTCTGTCTTACACATGGCAGTGTACACATGTCAGTGCTATTCTTTCTTTCTTTTTTTTTTTTTTTTTCATTTATTTGTATTAGTTGGAGGTTAATTACTTTACAATATTGTAGTGGTTTTTGCCATACATTGACATGAATCAGCCATGGATTTACATGTGTTCCCCATCCCGTTCCCCCCTCCCACCTCCCTCTCCACCCAATCCCTCTGGGTCTTCCCAGTGCACCAGCCCCGAGCGCTTGTCTCATGCATCCAACCTGGGCTGGTGACCTGTTTCACCCAAATAATATACATGTTTCAATGCTGTTCTCTGGAAACAGTCCACCCTCGCCTTCTCCCACAGAGTCCATACCCTGCTGAAACCCTTTGTTCTGTTCCAGTGACCACCATGTGTCTATTCTTTCACTAATACTACTCTCTCTGGGTTACTATAGCTTTATAATAAGTGCCTCTTAAAGTTGCATAATGAAAACCATCAAGTTTTTACTTTCTCAATGTTGTGTTGAATATTTTACATCTTTGAATTTCCATATAAACTTTTAAATAGGTTTTGTAGAACTCTACAAAATAGTTTCATTTGATTGAGATTACACTGATCAAGTTAGAATAACTGACATCTTAACAATGTTGAGTCTTTCAGTTCATGAATATTAAATATTATATCTCCATTTAATTTTTCCTTCAGTTCATCAGAATTTTGCATTTTTCTCTAAATATAAATCCTGCATATGTCTTGTTAGATTTTTACTTAAATATTTAACTTGTGGAGGCTAATGTAAAAGGCCCTGTGTTTTTAATTTCAAATTGTAATGGTTCTTTGCTGTTGTTAAGGAAAGTAATTGACACATTTGTTTACCTGGTATCCTGTGACCTGACTATAATTGCATATTAGCTCCATAAGTTTTTGTTTGTCAATTACTACAATTTTATACATAGGCTATCAATCTGTTTATAAACGAAGATCATTCTACTTCACCTTTTCCAAATTGTGCACATTTTTTCTTTGCATTATTGCATTAGCTACGTCTTCCAGTATGATGTTGAATATGAGTGGTAAAAAAGAAAATTTTTACCTTGTTCACAGTGTTAAGTCAAAAGCATCCAGCTTCTCACCATTAACTATGATGTTAGTTAAAAGATTTTTTTTTTAGTGTTGTTTATCAAGTTGAGGTAGTTCTTCTCTGTTCTTAGTTTTGCTAAGAGCCTTTTTCTCATGACCAAGTATTAGGCTTTGTCACATGTAAATTTTTTCTGGATCAATTGATATGCTTATATGAATTTTCACCGTTACCCTGCCTATTTATTGGTGGATTATATTAACCTTTTTTTTAATAGTCAACTAGCTTTGCACAATTAGTATAACTCCTCCCCCTTAGTCTTGGAGTATAATTTGTTGGCTATGATTTCCTAATATTTTGTTGAGAATTTTTGCATCTTTGTTTATAAGAGATGTTACTTTGTTTTCAGTGTCAAGTGTTTATAACTCTTATTTTTATTTATTTTTTTTCCTTTCTTCTGCTTGGTTTAGGCTTAAATTACTCTTCTTTCTCTAAATTCCTAAGGTGAAGGTTAAATTAGCTTCAGCTATTCTTTTTAATATATGCATTCAGTATTATAAAATTTTCTCTATTTCTTTGGATAGTTTTCACTTTCATTTGGATTTAGTTTAAATATTTATAATATTTCTCTTGATATTTCTTTGTCTCATGTGTTATTAAATATGTGTGATTTTATCTACAAATAGTTTTGCATTTTCTAGCTATCTTTCTGGTATTGATTTCTATTTAATTCCATTGTATTTTAAGAACACACTTTGAGTACTATTTCTTATTTTAAGTTTTTGAGATGTGATTTATGATCCACAATGTAATTTTTCTTGGTAAATGATCCACGTGAATTCAAGACTAATATGTATTTTTACTGTTGTTGGATGAAGCATTTTCTAAATGTCAATTAGATATGGCTGATTAATAATGCTGCTCAAGTCACATCCTTACTGATTTTCTGTCTACCTTATAGCCTTTACTGAAAGATGGATAGGTCCTGAAATCTTCAACTATAATAATATATTAGTTTAATTTTCCTGGTAGTTCTATCAGTTTTGTCTCATGCAATTTGATCCCACTGTTGAGTGCCCACAAGTTAAGGACTGCTATTATCTTCTTGGAAAACTGGCCAAATTATCACTATAGAATGACTTTCCTTATCTCTGTTAATTTTCCTTGCTCTAAAATCTTCTCTGTCTGAAATTAATATAACTGTTCCCTTTCTTTTGATTGGTATCATGTTCTTTTTTTTTCATATCTTTACTTTCAACCTAGCTTAGTTTGTATATTTAAAGTAGATATCTTATAGACAGTGTATCCCTGGGTCTTTTTTTAATCTACTCTGATATTTTCTGCCTTTTAATGACTTTATTTAAGCCATTTATGCTTAAAGTGACTATTTAAACAGTATGATTAATATCTACCATGTTTCTAACTGTTTTCTATTTATTGTACATGTTTTCTGTTTATTTATTTACTTTTTTGTTTTTTTAACCTTCCCTCTTTTATGTCTGCCCTTTCTGGTTACGGCTGAGCATTAAAAGATTCAACTTTCTTTTCGCCCTTAGCATATCAATTATACTTCTTTTACATTGTTTTCAGTGGTTGTCCTAGAGTTTGTGGCATACCTAATGAATCTTTACAACTAATCTAAGTCCATTTTCAAATAACACTTCATGGGAAGTGGAGCTACATTATACATTTCTGTCTCTAACACTCTCCCTCTCTTCATGTTCATCTGAAGCAAAGTGTGTGGAACAGTGATGATCAGAACTGTTTCCTACTTTTTTTTTTCCTTTCCTCTTCTTAGGAAAGCTAGAAGGATTGAAAGTGAAAAGTGAAAGACGCTAAAGTCGTGTCCCACTCTTTGCAACCCTATGGACTATATAGTCCATGGAATTCTCCATGGACTCTCACACAGAATACTGGAGTGGGCAGCCTTTCCCTTCTCCAGGGGATCTTCCCCACTCAGGGATTGAACGCAGGTCTCCCACATTGCAGGCAGATTCTTTACCAGTTGAGCCACAAGTGAAGCCCAAGAATACTGAAGTGGGTAGCCTATCCCTTCTCCAGGGGATCTTCCTGACCCAGGGATCAGATTGAGGTCTCCTGCATTACAGGTGGATTCTTTACCAACTGAGCTATGAAGGAAACCAAATTTGTCAAAATGACCATGTAAATATTCCTGCAGGTGAGCTGATCTGGACTATCATTTTCACTATTCTCCTATATTCCAGACTTCTAAGTGGCAATTTGCCCCATGATCTCAGTTATTTGATGGATCCTAGGAAAAGTCATTGATTCCCAGTGCATTCACCTTTTATCTCATAAAATGCAAATTTCTTGTGAATTTTTAGAAAATTTAAGATATGAATGAAATTTCACATTTGTAGTAGGCTGCTTGTTATTGCAATCAGATGCTATGAATCAATTTATTTTCCCATGTCTCATATTGCATAAAACCTTTCCAAAAATTCCACTTCTCACTCATTCTTTTTCACTTTACCTTGGTATCTCTTTCTTCCATTTAGTCTTTCTCTCTCTCCCCTTTCCTTTCTCAATTAACATCAACTCTCCTTTCCAACAACCTGCTTTTTCTTCTCCCCTATTCTGAACTCCTTCTCTCTTCCAGTATCAATAGAATATTTTCTCCACATTTATTTTTTCTGTTCATCTTAATTATTTCCTTATTGCATTTGAAGTGGACAAAGGAAAGAAAAAAGAAAACAAATTGAAGTCAGATTTATTTTAATGAGTAATATGATCTTCCTCTCAAGCTTCTGAAACGCTATAAAGTGACCCTTTTAGAATTTCTACAGAAAACTTAGTTGATCATTCTCTTTTAATCAAATGTTTTTAGTCAACCCAAGAATCAATAAAAGAACTATTTTTTATTCTATTTTTTCTCTGTTTTGTTTAATTGGTAGTCTTACAACAGCATTATTTTTCTACTATTTTCCATTGCAAGTACACATTATTTCAACTACATTATGGACTAAATAGAGTTCTGTGAGCTTGTCTGAGATTTAATTACCATTTATAGCATGGTTTCCATGGGAAAATTACTCCCCAGGTCTAAGAAACTAACTATATAAAACTTTTTGAATAAAAACTATTTATAAATGTGATAAAGCAGATTTCTCCTTCCCACTTTGATCACACTTCCCCATTAATCAAAGATAAGACTGGATGGTAATTTGCCCCAGAAGGCCAGCACTAATTCTGTTGCTAATAATATTAAATATACTTTCTTAATACCTACTCTGGATCATGTGGACCCTTATGTTAAGTACAATGAACATATTAATTTTCAAAATAATTTTATTAAGTAAGTATTACTATCACATTTTATGTGTATAAAAATTGATTCATGGGTGATTAAGGAAATTCCTCAAAATCACAACATTTCTAACTCACAAAACTGAAATTCCAACCTGGAATCATTTGAACACAGGCAACGCTTGGCTATAGCTTCAAGATGATGCTAATTGCAATTTCTCTTTTTCTTCATTGTTTTGCATATGTTTAGTTCCTAGCATGTTATATAATGTGATCTCACCAGCAACAGGACTGCTCCAAGCGTTCTTATTATCTGTTTAAGCACCAATATAAAGGCATTATCTAGCTGTATGTCACTTTTAGACTAGACTTCATGGTAAAATATGTAGGGCATTAATGTAGAGAGGAGCATTTTAGCATTCCAAAGTGCTAAATACTGTGAAGTCTGATGGAAAATATAAATATTTTAACAAATAAGAATAACACAGGAATTTATGTTCCTTAGGTAGCATATAAAATGGTCCTAATATGTCTTTTTACATTTATCCATCCTTTTTTCAAGTATTCTTGAGACATCACAGTGCAATGCAAGTTTTCTCTAACTTATATTTGTGTGCTATCGTCCCCTCCAAAAAATCACAACAAAAGCATATTCTATTATCTTTAATTATGATGACAGCCTAAAGAAAATGTTTTAGCATATTTAATTACAGTGTACTCGTTTGTGCTTGCCCAAATTACAGTATAATGTACTGCACAAGCAAGGTTTTTCAGAAGTTCAAATAGAGAAGAGATTTGAGTCATTATATGACACATGACATCCAGGCATTTTTACCTCGAAAGAACCCATGAAACAAAGTGCAGAATAGTATTAAAGTTTTAAATAAGTAGATTGTAGATACTCTATTTTCAAGTCCAAACTTTCAAACTTTTAATATATTTTCCATTTCTACTAATATTTAGATATAAAGTGGCCTTGGCACATTTTCATAATGCACCACCTTAGTACCATAGCATTATGAAGATATGGAGACAACGCAGGAAACATAGGAGACGCAGGTTCAATCCCTGGGTCAGGAAGATTCCCTGGAGGAGGGCTTGGCAATGTACTGCAATATTTTGCCATCCCATGGACAGAGGAGCCTGGGGGGCTACAGTGCATAGGGCAAACATGACTGAAGCGACTTAACGTGCATGGTACTAAATATAGCTTTACATTGACAAGAGTGTTAATAACAAAAATCAAAGACACATGATGAAAATTGACATATATAGTTGTTAATTGTGTATGTGGCTAATTAGCTACACTAATAACAAAGATGTGACATTAATACTATCTTATACACCATTCTCTTTCAATATCCACTTCTGTCACTGATATTACTAAAGTCATAATACATAAGTAGAACAAAATAGAACTTACTCAGTTGTTTTAGGAAAGCAATAAGATCAATCACCTTTTATTATTGCTATTATTTTGATTTGGATATTTATACATAGTTTATAATTTAAAAAAATTTATACTTGTAAAAGAACTATAACCACAAGGATTTATACCTTGACGTACCATTTATAGAAATATCATATTAATAAAATATTTTTAATTCCACTGGATGTTCATGACTATTTTCTTGAGAGAAAAATTAAAACAGTACTCACAATTGAAAATTTTTATTGGTAAAAGGAGATAAAAAATGAAAAAATGCAGTACCTCCTACACAGTGGAATTAAACAATTTCCAATTTTACTATTAGATGACCTAGGTAAGCAGACAAGATCCTTTGAACACAGAGATTTTCATTTCCATAGTACCTGGAAAAAAGAGCCTTTACTAGAAGAAATAGTCCACATATGAAGGAAAATCTGCATATCTTCAGATATCAGTAAAGACTCAAAATTGTGAAGAAAGCTGAGCGCCGAAGAATTGATGCTTTTGAACTGTGGTGTTGGAGAAGACTCTTGACAGCCCCTTGGACTGCAAGGAGAACCAACCAGTTCACCCTAAAGGAGATCAGTCCTGGGTGTTCATTGGAAGGACTGATGTTGAAGCTGAAACTCCAATACTTTGGCCACCTCATGCGAAGAGCTGACTCATTGGAAAAGACCCTGATGCTGGGAAGGATTGGGGGCAGGAGGAGAAGGGGACGACAGAGGATGGATGGCTGAATGGCACCACCAACTCGATGGATGTGAGTTTGAGTAAACTCCAGGAATTGGTGATGGACAGGGAGGTCTGGCGTGCTGCGATTCATCGGGTAGCAAAGAGTCGGACACGACTGAGCAAATGAACTGAACTGAACTGAACTGAACTGAAAGATTCAAATATAAACACAATTAAATATACCTCAAAATATATTTCTGTCAAGGAAATACACCAACTTTTGTACTACCTTTATTCTTATCTACAGCAAAAAGCCAATTCTGTAGTAGAATGAAAATCAAAGTCATAGATTAGAAAAACTGTGAAGTTAAATCATCAACCTAAAAGTGATACTCTAATTTTGCTGTTCTATTTTCATAAAAATTAGTACCAAATTCCCATTTCACACTTAAAATGATATATGATAATTTACAGCATGTCCTTATAAGATAGACAGAAAATAAATTAGCAAAAGTTTTATATCTTATGGTTTCCCTGGTGGCTTAGATGGTAAAGAATCCACCTGTAATACAGGAGACATGAGCTCGATCCCTGGGTCGGGAAGATCCCCTGGAAAGGAATGACAACTCACTCTGGTTTTCTTCTTTGAGAATCCCATGGACAGGGGAGGCTGGTGGGCTACAGCCCATGGGGTCACAAAGAGTCAGACACAACTGAGCTACTAATACTTTCATTGTATTTTATACTATCCATTATCTACTCAGCTGTTGTAGTTGTTACAGTCAAAAGACAGTCATAGGTTGGCTGATTTTATTTTAAAAAGACTGTAATTTGTAATTAGAAATATTAAATATTTCCATAGAGTTATCTATTAAAAATTGCCTTAAATCCAACTATGGAGGACAGCAAGAATGATAAAATTGGGAAATGTAATATTAAAATATTTTGCAAATTCCAAATAGCTTTTATTGATTGACTCCTCCTGTATAGGTTTCTGGGACTTAAAGATTAAAGCAACTTATTATTCTTGCTTATAAGGGAAAGAAGATATATCTTCTACATCCTTTTCCCTTTGGGAAAGGTTTTTAGCACTCTATGTGCTCCAATTGAAGGAGTTAAGCTGTCAAAGTCTTTTGCTTATAACCATTATTATATTTTAGTATGTTTTGGTTGATAGAATTCTTTGGGTGATTACCAAAACCATATGTATTTATTATTTTTGTCTGTATTTTAATATTTTCTCAGCTGTTTCCAATTTATATTTTCAGGCTGCTTATTTATTTATTTAGAAATATCAGAAGAAATATCTTCTGATAGAGTGCCTGATGAACTATGGATGGAGGTTGGTGACATTGTACAGGAGACAGGGATCAAGACCATCCCCATGGAAAAGAAATGCAAAAAAGCAAAATGGGTGTCTGAGGAGGCCTTACAAATAGCTGTGAAAAGAAGAGAAGCTAAAAGCAAAGGAGTAAAAGAAAGATATTCCCATTTGAATGCAGAGTTCCAAAGAATAGCAAGAAGAGATAAGAAAGCCTTCCTTGGCTATCAGTGCAAAGAAACAGAGGAAAACAACAGAATGTGAAAGACTAGAGATCTCTTCCAGAAAATTAAAGATACCAAGGGAACATTTCATGCAAAGATGGGCACAATAAAGGACAGAAATCTTATGGACCTAACAGAAGCAGAAGACATTAAGAAGAGGTGGCAATAATACACAGAAGCACTGTACAAAAAAGATCTTCATGACCCAGATAATCATGATGGTGTGATCACTCACCTAGAGCCAGACATCCTGGAATGTGAAGTCAAGTCGGCCTTAGGAAGCATCACTACAAACAAAGCTAGTGGAGGTGATGAAACTCCAGTTGAGCTGTTTCAAATCCTGAAATGTGATGCTGTGAAAGTGCTGCACGCAATATGCCAGCACATTTGGAAAACTCAACAGCAGTCACAGGACTGGAAATGGTCAATTTTCATTCCAATCCCAAAGAAAGGCAATGCCAAAGAATGCTCAAACTACCACACAATTGCACTCATCTCACACGCTAGTAAAGTAATGCTCAAAATTTTCCAAGCCAGGCTTCAGCAATACGTGAACCATGAACTTCCAGATGTTCAATCTGGTTTTAGAAAAGGCAGAGGAACCAGAGATCAAATTGCCAACATCCGCTGGATCATCTAAAAAGCAAGAGAGTTCCAGAAAACCATCTATTTCTACTTTATTGACTATGCCAAAGCCTTTGACTGTGTGGATCACAATAAACAGTGGAAAATTCTGAAAGAGATGGGAATACCAGACCACCTGACCTCCCTCTTGAGAAACCTGTATTCAGGTCAGGAAGCAACAGTTAGAACTGGACATGGAACAACAGATTGGTTCCAAATATGAAAAGGAGTAAGTCAAGGCTGTATATTGTCACCGTGCTTATTTAACTTATATGCAGAGTACATCATGAGCAATGCTGGACTGGAAGAAGCACAAGCTGGAATCAAGATTGCCAGAAGAAATATCAATAACCTCAGACATGCAGATGACACCACCCTTTTGGCAGAAAGTGAAGAGGAACTAATAAGCCTCTTGATAAAAGGGAAAGAGGAGAGTGAAAATGTTGGCTTAAAGCTCAACATTCAGATAATTAAGGTCATGGCACCTGGTCCCATCACTATGGGAAATAGATGGGGAGACAGTGGAAACAGTGTCAGACTTTATTTTTGGGGGCTCCAAAATCCCTTCAGATGGTGACTGCAGCCATGAAATTAAAAGACACTTACTCCTTGGAAGGAAAGTTATGACCAACCTAGACAGCATATTAAAAAGCAGAGACATTACATTGCCAACAAAGGTCCGTCTAGTCAAGGCTATGGTTTTTCCAGTGGTCATGTATGGACGTGAGAGTTGGACTGTGAAGAAGCCGAGTGCTGAAGAATTGATGCTTTTGAAACTTCGTGTTGTAGAAGACTCTTGAGAGTCCCTTGGACTGCAAGGAGATCCAACCAGTCAATCCTCAAGGAGATCAGTCCTGGGTGTTCATTGGAAGGACTGATGCTGAAGCTGAAACTCCAATACTTTGGCCACCTCATGCGAAGAATTGACTCATTGGAAAAGACCCTGATGCTGGGAGGGATTGGGGGCAGGAGGAGAAATGAATGACAGAGGATGAGATGGCTGGATGGCATCCGCGACTTGATGGGCATGAGTTTGAGTAAACTCCGGGAGTTGGTGATGGACAGGGAGGCCTGGCGTGCTGCGATTCATGGGGTCGCAAAGAGTCAGACACAACTGAACAACTGAACTGAACTGATATATTTATTTTCATTTTCAGTATAAAAGATAGCACTAAGAGGTTTATTAGTAAGCTAGACTTTATTTTAAACTTAAAGCTGGCTACTTTTGCCTTCACTTTAGCAAACTCTACAGGAGATTATCCTGTAAAGAGTCTTCCTTCAGATTTGATGATTTGATCACTAAATGAGTCTAGAGCTGATCAAAGCAACAGCTATATTTACTCCCTTTACTGAGGTAATAGAAGAGAACTAACCCCCAGAAATAGAAAAGAACTCTGGTGACCTGCTCCAAATATCTATCTCAACTGGAACTCTGAATGATGAACTAGTGATATTTGCAAAAGTTAAGACCTACAGACTGTTCTTAACCAGGTAACCCTATCTAAAGTTTATTATAGTTAATATCCATATCTATGAATTTATTAGGCAAGATAAGTTTTATAACTCTCTAAGTTATAAAGTAGAGATGTTCAAAATGTAAGCCCTCTCTGCTACGTGAGATGACCCACAGACTCTCTCATGGACCTGATCGATCATTCCAGGCAAGGAGCACAAGGCTACCTTGGAAAAAGAGAGAGTTGCTTTCGTGTGTAGGCCTCTTTTTGCTTCTTTTGTCCCCCTTGGTTTTCTTTAATTAAATTTTTATAATGCTATTTTTGATGATACTATTTTAATCTGTATGGGTTTTAACAACCCATTCTAAATGGTAGCTTAGAATTTTACCTAATGTAATAGATTCTGCTATCCAGACATTCATGCCATAAGATAATTAAGGAGAAAAGCTTTCTTACCAGAAACAAAAAATTACCAGAACTTAAAAAAAATAATAATAAGATTTGAAGAAAAATTTTGTGTTGTTCAATCATTTTTAACTATCTGACTTGATAACAATGTTATATTAATTTTTATGTTTTGAGACATAAGTGATAAGTAAAAATTGTACAAAATGTGAAATGTGATGACAAGATATACAAATATATTGTGAAGTGATAACCAATATTAAGTTAATTAACACATCATTCACTTCAAATAGTTACCTATCTTTTTTATACAGTGAGAATATTTAACATCTTCATTTTTCTTCTTTTTAGCAAATTTCAAGCATACAATACAGTTTTATTATTGAACTTATTCATCTTGTAACCAAAAATTTGTACACTTTGACCATCCTGTTCCTGTTTCCCCTAGTCCCAGCATCAGTTTCATTATTTTACCCTCTATTCCTATAAATTCAGCTTTTTTTAAGATTCCATATGTAAGTGATATTATACAGTATTTCTCGTTCTAGAATATCACCCTCCAGTTACATGCATGTTGTAGCAAATGACAGATTTCCTTTTGCTCATAACTGAATAATATTTCATTGTATAGGTATTGACACATTTTAATTTATTCATCCATAGATGGATACTCAGCCAGTTCAGTCCCTCAGTCGTGTCCGACTTTTTGCAACTCCATGGACTGCAGGATCCTAGGCCTCCTTTTCCATCACCAACTCCCAGAGTCCACCCAAAAACCCATGTCCATTGAGTTGGTGATGCCATCCAACCATCTCATCCTCTGTTGTCCTCTTCTCCTCCCACCGTCAAACTTTCCCAGCATCAGGATCATTTCCAATGAGTGAGTTCTTCGCATTAGGTGGCCAAAGTATTGGAGTTTCAGCTTTAGCATAAGTCCTTCCAATGAACACTCAGGACTGATTTCCTTTAGGATGGACTGGTTGGGTCTCCTTACTGTTCAAGGGACCCTCAAGAGTCTTCTCCAACACCAAGGTTGAAGAGCATAAATCCTTCGGACATCAGCTTTCTTTATAATCCAATGCTCACATCCATACATGACTACTGGAAAAACCATAGCTTTGACTAGATGGACCATTGTTGGCAAATAATGTCTCTGCTTTTTAATATGCTGTCTAGTTTGGTCATAGCTTTTCTACCAAGGAACAAGCATATTTTAGATTCATGGCTGCAGTCACCATCTGCAGTGATTTTGGAGCCCCCAAAAATAGTCTGTCACTATTTGGAAACGTTTCCATTGTTTCCTCATCTTTTGCCATGAAGTAATGGGACCAGATACCATGATCTTAGTTTTCTGAATGTTGAGTTTTAAGCCAACTTTTTCACTCTCCTCTTTCAGTTTCATCAAGAGGCTCTTTCGTTCCTCTTCACTTTCTGTCATATGGGTGGTGTTATCTGCATATCTGAGCTTACTGATATTTCTCCCAGCAATCTTGGTTCCAACTTGTGCTTTATCCAGTCCAGCGTTTCTCATGATGTACTCTACTTATAAGTTAAATAAGTAAGGTGACAATATACAGCTTTGGCAAACTCCTTTCCCTATTTGTAACCAGTCTGTTGTTCCATGACCAGTTCTAACTGTTGCTTCCTAACCTGCACACAGATTTCTCAAGAGGCAGGTCAACTGGTCTGGTATTCCCTTCTCTTTAAGAATTTTCCACAGTTTGTTGTCATCCACACAGCCAAAGACTTTGGCATAGTCAATAAACAGATGTTCCAACAGATGTTGACAATTTGATGGATACTCAGGTTGCTACAATATATTGCTATTGTGAAGAACCTGAAATGGATTTGGGAATACAGATATCTCTAAAAGGTACTGATTTTTCTTTCTTCAGATATATAATCAAAAGTGGGATTGTGGGGTAATATGGTAAATCTGGGCTTCCCTGGTAGCTCAGCTAGTCAAGATTCCACCTGCAATGCAGGAGAACCTGGTTCAATTCTTGAATCAGGAATAGCCTCTGGAGAAAGGATAGGCTAACCACTCCAATATTCTTGGCCTTCTTGTGGGATAATATGGTAGTTCTGAGTTTTCCTGGTAGCTCAGCTAGTGAATAATCCACCTACAATGCGGGAGAGCCTGGTTCAATTCCTGGGTCAGGAAGATCTGCTGGATAAGGGAGAGGCTACCCATTCCAGTATTCCTGGGCTTCCTTGGGGGCTCAGATGGTAAAGAATCCACCTGCAATTCAGGAAACCTGGGTTTGATCCCTGGGTTGGGAAGATCCCCTAGAGGAGGGCATGGCCACCCACTCCAGTATTCTTGCCTGGAGAATCCCCATGGACAGAGGAGCCCGACAGGCTTCATGGTGTCTCAAAGAGTTGGCCATGACTAAGAGACAAAGCACACACACAGCGTAGCTCTACTTTTCACTTTCAGGAGAGCCTCCATACTAGTTTTATTAATAGCTGTTCCAACCTACATACTTACCAATAGTCTACAAGGGTACTCACTTCTGCACATCCTAACCAAAAATTATCTCTTGTCTTTTGAGTGATAGCCATTCTAACTGGTAAGATGATACCACATTGTGGTTTACCTGCATTTCCCTTATGGATGGTTTACCTGCATTTCCCTTATGAATGAACAAAATAAAACCCTTTTGTTTACTTGCTGGTCATGTGTATGCCATTTTTTGAAAAATGTCTATTCAGGTCCATTTCTTAAATTGTGTTAGTTGGGAGGTTTTCTCTATTGAATCATATGAATTCCTTAAATATTTTGGATGTTAATCTCTTATCAGCCTTGCAAATATTTTCTCCCATTTCATAAAGTGTTCTTTTATCATTGGATGTTAATCTCTTATCAGCCTTGCAAATATTTTCTCCCATTTCATAAAGTGTTCTTTTATCATTTCGCTAGTTGTTTACTATGTAGAAGATTTTTGGTTTTTTTTTTTTTTTTAAGTTGGCATAATTCAATTGTTTAATTTTATTTTTTGTTGCCTTTCCTATTGGTGTCATATCAAAACAAAGCATTAAGACCAATGTCAATGAGTTTCTTCCTTATGTTTTCTTCTTTGAGTTTTATGATTTTAGGTTTTACATTTGTTCTGAATTTATTTCAAGTTAATTTTTTAAGTGGTATCAGTTAGGAATCCAGTTTCACTCTTTAGCATGTGGCTATTCTGTTTTCCTGTCACCTTTTATTGAAAGCATTGCCTACATAACTCCCTGGTGTAGGCACTCTTATGAAAGATTAATTGACATTATATGTGTGGATTTATTTCTGGGGCCCCTATTCTGTTCCATTGGCATATATGTATGGTTTATGCTAGTATCATGCTGTTTCGCTTCCTATAGCTTTGTAACAATTTAAAATCAAGAAGTAAAATGCCTCCAGCTTTGCTCTTCTTTCTGAAGATTTCTATGAACACTTCAGGTTTTTTGTGATGCCAAAACATTTTTAGCAGTGTTTTTTGTTGTTGTTTTTTTTTCTTTGAAAAGGGCTTTTGAGATATTTGTAGGGATTGCATTGAATCTGTTGTTAACTTTAGATAGTATGGACACAGTGAAAGTGAAAGTCATACAGTTGTATCCAGTTCTTTTCTATACAGTCCATGGAATTCTCCAGGTCAGAATACTGAAATGGGTAGCCTATCCCCTCTCCAGGGAATCTTCCCAAGTCAGAGAATGAACCCAGGTCTCCCACATTGCAGACAGATTCTATACCAGCTGAGCCACCAGGGAAACCCAAGAATACTGGAATGAGTAACCTATCACTTTTTCAGGGGATCTTCCCAACCCAGAAATCAAACCGGGTCTCCTGCATTGCAGAAGTCCATCAATTTGGATAAGGTTTTTTTTTTTTTTTTTAAATGCATGCTGATATGATAGTTGCTATAACGCAGTCTAACAAAATTGTTTTGAATGATGTTAAAGACAAGCAAACACTACTAGAGGGATTCCTTGGGGCTCAGATGGTAAAGAATTTGTCTGCAATGCAGGAGACCCAGGTTCAATCACTGGGTTGAGAAGATCCCCTGGAGAAGGTAATGGCTACCCCCTTTAGTATTCTTGCCTGGAAAATTCCATGGACAGAGAAGCCTGGCGGCTCTAGTCCTTGGGGTCGCAAAGAGTGGGACATGACTTAGTGACTTTCACTTTTACTTTTTAAGAACTATTACAGTCATCTTACAGAAAGAAGCAATGAACTTTTTGACCAACCAATGTTACTTATAAATAAACAAAAATTGATAGGGTAAGGTTGGGAAGTAAACAGTAAACATATCCAAAAGTCTCTTCTTATATGTGAAGGAGGCTACCAGTTCAGTTGTTTTAACATTAAAATAAATGAAATAAATACGTTTACATCTAAATACATTGCAAACATTATAAGTAACATCCAAAAGCATAAAAAATGGTAAAACTTTTATTATTGCTGTACCAATGGTTCTCAAATTTTGGAGTATCTCAAAATTTTTTGTTGCCACTGTTAGAATTAAATAGTCCTAAAATTCATTCCAAGAAATTCTAATATTATTGTCCTTGGGGGAGGCTAGTCTGTCAGTGTGTTCAATGAACAATTCAGGTAATTCTGATACACATAGTGTTGGAACCAAATATTTGAAACTTACTGTATTTAAAAAGGAAAAATGAATGGAATTTCCATGATTTAATTAATATAACTCAATTCACAATTTTTAAAAAATAACTGAAAAATATGATATAGAGTAATATAAGAAATAAGACCAAATACTCTGATATTGCACGTTGCAGTCAGCACTTATAAAATAATGCACCACATCATTTCTATTTCTTCACATCAGTAAACCTGGATGAAAGCTGTAGACATGTTGTTGGTGCAATTAAAGTCACTTCTTTATGCTGGCAGCAAAATATGGTGTTTCTTTAATTTTTTTTTATTTTATTTTATACTGGAGTATAGTTAATTAACAGTGTTGTGCTACTTTCGGTTTTACATGTCCACGTATCTATTCTTCTTCAAATTCTCCTCCCATCTAGGTTGTCACACAATGCTGAGCAGAGATAGTGATTTGGGATTGGCATGTACACACTGTTGTGTTTAGGATAGATGGTTCTTGGAGACCTGCTATATAGCACAATGTGTTGCTCAAAATGTGGTGTTTCCTTATTTATAATTATTAACAGTACGGGGAGGGATTTACACTTTTCAGAAATTTCAAATTAACTAACGTTAAAAATGTTGAATCAGCAACAAATGACTGCTATCTGATACAGCTCCCAAAGAGAAAATATCTATATTAATTTTAAATTTTTAAAAATATCACACTTCTTGTCATTTTTTCCTGAAGTACTAGTATTTTTTTTAGAAATAATTTCTTGGAATTCAGTGTTGATCCAGTGGTTAGAACTCTACTTTCACTGCTGGGGTGGAGTTCAGTCCCTGTCCAGGGAACTAAGATCCTTCAAGACACATGGTGTGGCCAAAAATAGAAAAAAAACAAAAACAACAACAAAAAAAAAACCAAAGAAGGACTTTCCAATGTATTTTCAGATTTTTAAAATACATTATCAGTCTCTACTTTTAATATCCCTAAAAGCTGCATTATATTTCAAAGCGATTATTTAAGCTCTTATTTAGATTTTATTGTAAGTATAATTGGAGTCAAAGAAATATATCCTGTGTTTGGAAAGACAAACATTTTTATCTGTAGAAATATACAGAAGAATATTTACTGATAAATGTTTTGTATGCCAATTTTCTTCAGGTGTCAAACAGTTTGGGAGGCTACTCTTCCCATATGTATTGTAATTTTATTAGGTTATTGGATCTTGAAACAAATTGCCAAATTTCTTTTAAAGTGTTCATAGCATCTTATATTATTTCCAACAAAGATTAAGATTAGAATGGCAATCATAAATTATTATCAAATTTTCATATTTCCCTTGTAATTTCATTAATTGTGCTGGCATGTTAGGTGAAATATTTTTCTTCTTCTGTTATTTCTCCCGAGATATTTATTAAAAGTGAAATTTTCTAATATTAAAGAGTATGTTGAAGTCATAAAGACAGAAATACCTTTTTAATTGTCAAATTACAGAGGTAGATGCTCTGCTCAAATTCAATTAGAATAAAATAAAATAAACATGAAAGTAAAAACATATTCCTCTCAGAAACCTGCCTTCTGCTGTTGTGAATTTTGTATAATGTTAACACCATAGTCATTTCTGAGGTTTAAAGCCCAAGAATCATAAAAACTCTTTCACTTTCTTGACTCAACCCATTCTATCATTTATTGAATTTTACTTATCCTATATGTTCAATCCAGGCAAACTCCAGAAGATAGTGGAGGACAGAGGAGCTTGGCATGCTACAGTCCATGGGGTCACAAAGAGTCGGACATGACTTAGCAAATGAACAACAACCATGGCATTTTTATTGTCTTCGTTTTTCAGTGTCCTTTATTGTGCTTATACATTTGAATTCTCATTAACCTTTGTCTTTCATTATTCCAACAGGATTCTCTTTTCTCCATCTCCTTGTAGCTCCAGTCCACCCCATCACTACTGACAGTGATAGTTGTGTGAAGCAAAAACTGCAAAAATGTCATGCAATTCCATCCAGCAGTGTGTAGAAGAAAAATACAAATTTAAGACATAGCCTCCATATTTGACTGGAGTCCCCACTTTTAGACTGATTGCAAGTTGTGTTTCTCCACTATTTCTCTTCACCTTTTGCCCAAGGTTTCTGGAATTCTCATTCTTTGATGAACCTACCCATCTTTCATGAACCTTTGTTTATTGCAAATGTTTCTCTAATGGTTAGGCTTGATCTATGGTCATATATTTAATTCAGTGAGATAAAACTAACACTTTAAAATAGAGGTCAAATTTTTCTAACAGTTTACATATTCTGTAAATATTTTCAGCTGAACCATCTGTTTCTTGAATTATATATTTCAGCTTAAAATATGTAATTGCATGTGCAGATTGTATTAGACTTAGGCAAGAATTCAACTTTTCTTTTATATGCATTCAGAATGCGTATAAAACATGGAACAGTTCAGAAATCAAACACAAAATCTTAAATAATTATTTTAAAAGAGATTTAAGATTACTTAATCTTAAATAATTATTTTAATTATTGCTGTTTCTCTAAATGAAAATTTTGCATATTCTATAAAAAGAAAGTACCTAGTTAAATTACCTAGTTTAATATATATAGTTAATAAATGTAGTTGGAAAAATATTGTAATATTTGATTTCTAAGCAAAAGGTAATATACTTACAGTAGATTACAAATTTTAAAAATGGCTACTTTCTTGCCTTTGTGGAATTCACAATTCAATTATAAAAAAGAAAGTCTTCAGTCATAAGTTTCATGGCATTTCTAGATTTAAAAGAAAGCATCAAAGAGCAACATAAGACAGGATGAAGAAGTAGTACATGCTCGGTGGCTCAGTTGTGTCCAATTCTTTGTGACCGCATGGACTGTAGCCTACCAGGCTCCTCTATCCTTGGGATTTCCCAGGCAAGAATACTGGAGTGGGTTGCCATTTCCTCCTTCAGGGGATCTTCATGATCCAGGGATCTAACCCATGTCTCTTGCATTGCCAGGCAGATTCTTTACCACTGAGTCACCAGAAACTGTATAGATCTATTAATTATACAAATAGACATGATACTTTTAACAAGATGCTTTTTTTTTAATATGGATAATTTCCTTTTTTTCTTAATAGCGTTCATACAAGTGAACAGAATAACTATCCAATTTTGTTGTCGTTAAGTCACTAAGTGCTGTCTGACTCTTGTGACCCTATAGACTATCACGCACCAGGCTTCCCTGTCCTGCACTATCTCCTGAAGTTTGCTCAGAGTCATATCCAATGAGTTGGTGATGTTACCTAACCATCTCACCCCCTGTTGCCCTCTTCTCCTTTTGCCTTCAATCTTTCCCAGCATCAGGGTATTTTCCAATGAGATAGTTTTTGCATCAAATGGCCAAAGTATTGGAGCTTCAACTTCAGCATAGGTCCTTCCAACGAATATTCAAGGTTGATTTCCTTTAGAATTGACTGGTTTCATCTCCTTGAAGTTCAAGGTGTATTCCATTACAAATGCATATATTATAAAATGAACAAAAATAAGCACAGAGTCATAAGTACATGTTAAGTTGTGATTTTGGAAATTGAAAGATTATCTCTCCTTGGTTGGGACCTGAGTTAAAATCAAAGCAAATAAAAAGTTATGAAAACAAATTGCAGCAGAATGAAGTAAAAATTTGAAAACTATTAGTATCAAACAAAAGTTCAGAGTACAAAAATTCAGGGAAGATTTAACATCAAAGTAAAGCTTCATTTGTGTTGAAATCACCCTCTGAGGATCGGGATACGGTCATTTTACCTGTGTGTGTGTTAGTCATTCAGTTGTGTGTCTTACTCTTTGTGACCCCATGGATTGAGGCCCACCAGACTCTTCTGTCCTTAGAATTCTCCAGGCAAGAATACTCGAGTCAGTTGCCATTTCCTTCTCTGGGAGATCTTCTTGACCCAGGAATTGAACCCAGGTCCTCTGCATTGTAGACTGACTCTTTACCTTTTGATCCCAGGAAGCCATCTTACCTATAATCAACCATGATAAATGCAAGAACTATAGGAAGTAGTTTTGGTTAAAGAAAAGTTCTTACATGCTAAATTACAATATAAAATATGTAATTCATAAGTTCTACCCACTTTAAATATATGGGGAATCAGTGAGAGACTTTATTTTGGGGGGGCTCCAAAATCACTGCAGATGGTAACTTGCAGCCATGAAATTAGAAGACGCTTGCTCCTTGGGAAAAAAGCTATGACCAACCTAGACAGCATATTAAAAAGCAGAGGCATCACTTTGCCAACAAAGGTCCATCTAGTCAAAGCTATGGTTTTTCCAGTAGTCATGTATAGATGTGAGAGTTGGACTATAAAGAAAGCTGAGCACCGAAGAATTGATGCTTTTGAACCCTGGTGTTGTAGAAGACTCTTGAGAGTCCCTTGGACTGCAAGGAGATCCAACCAGCCCATCCTAAAGGAGATCAGTCCTGGGTTTTCATTGGAAGGACTGATGCTGAAGCTGAAACTACAATACTTTGGCCACCTGATGAGAAGAGCTGACTCATTTGAGAAGACCCTGATGCTGGGAAAGATTGAGGGCAGGAGAAGGGGATGACAGAGTATTAGATGGTTAGTTGGCATCACCTATATGATGGACAAGCTCCTGGAGTTGGTGATGGACAAGGAATCCTGGCATGCTGCAGTCCATGGGGTCGCAAAGAGTCAGACACGACTGAGCAACTGAACTGACTGACCCATTCTATTTATTTAAAAATATTCTCATTGTAATTTTTCTTTTCAGGAGTAGCTTGCTCTGTTTGCATTGATTTGATCTGATGTAATTTACAGGCAAGTGGAAATGAATGAGCATGTATTAAGAGGAAGTACTTTCAGTTTAGTATCGAGTTTGAGTATTGCTTAAGCCAGAATTTCATTTTATCTCTTGATGGGGTTTATTTGTCACATTACAAAGTAAATGTTTCCACATATTTTAATCCAGAGGATGGTGTAATACATTTTTTTTTATTTAGAAAGTTTACAAGGGGCCTTAACAACTTCAGAGGCCTGAGCTTCTAATAACATATAATAGAAAACAAAAAAGATCCATAAGAAAGCTGTGAAAATAGAGAAGAAATTTTAAATATATTTATAGTTGGATTTGTTACATAGCATTAAGCAGGTAAATTAGTAATGCTGACATTTTGCTAATCAAGTTTCAATATTACCCATTAATATACACTAGACCCTAAGAAATAGAAGTATCTTTCCTAATATCTTAATTTCTGGATACCTCTACCTCAGTCTCAGCTTTCAAATTTTGGGAACGTTCTCAAAATTTAATACACTCTCAAGTGTATGATTTATTTTATCCTCAAATTCACCATCTAAAACAGGAGTATGATCTAAGTAATAAGAGTAGGATACAAAGAAGACAGCATCTCCTTAGGTTTATGTATGTTGTTTAACTCAGTAAGTCTGATATTAACATTCTACATGTGATCAGTTTCTGAAAAATGTTGCAAATGAAGCATTTTACATTCTTCTTTTTATACTAAGGCTAGGAAAGGTGGTAAATATTTTACACTTAGAGCATGTTTCAGTTTGGATTGGCCACACTTCAAGTGCCCAATAGCCACTGTGCCTAGTAGTTGCACTGTTGCATGAGGAACCTCTTGATGATCTCTGAGTTTTATTCTACCTCTAAAGGATCCTAATACCAGGATGTAAATCTTTAATAGGTAAAAATAGCAAGTAATTAGACCTAAACTATTTCACCCTAGTTATCTGAGTCAGAGATTTAAATATTCCTTGTATCTGAAAATTTTCATAGTAATGATGATCTGTTACTGAATACTAACAGCTTTTCATTTCGGCAGAGTAAAGCTGCAAAAAATATGGCTTGTCATTACTAGGCCTCAATGTACTCCTCAGAACTTCCAGGGTTGTTCCTCTTTCCTCTGAGAAAAGGCTGAGCTAGCCATCCTGAACAATCTCAAAAGAGTCCTTTAGCCACAGTTATATTTCTAGACTATTAGATTTGGACCTTCATTCTCTTTCCCACCCAGTCAGGTCTTGAACTAGATTTTTTGCCTCCTTTGACCTTGTTTCTCCTCCATGTCCAGTTGAGTTCACTCCTGATTTGTGACTCTATCCTTGCACTCACTATGTTTTCACAGAAATTGATTTCATCTTCCTGTTTTTAAGCTGAAAAAGAGATATTCCATCAGTACACTATGGTTATTAGATGGGTCTTTCCAGTAGTCTACACATATAACACACAGATCTGTTGAGGGTAGCAACTCCGTCATTTCACCTAAAAAATGTGATTACAAAGTGACTATGAAAACAGAGATTCACAATCAAATTTTAGCATTTTTCACTGACTTTGTTTTGCCCACTACTACTCATTGCTCTCTTACTGAATTAAAAAAAAAAAGAAAGAAAGAAAAAAGGAAAAGAGAGCTTGTAGACTTGTTGTAGATCATATACACTAGAGGTTGTGTATCCAGTTTTTGTTGATGCAGTAAAAAAAAAAAAAAAAAAAAAGATTACCACAAACTTGTGACTTAAGCAGCATAAGTTTATCGTGTTACATTTCCATAGGTCAGAATTCCAAAACAGGCCTCAATGACTAGAATCAAGCTGCTGGTAAGACTGTGATCCTTTCTACAGGTTCTAGGGGGTAATTAATTTCCTTGCAATTTCCAACTCTATAGTCTATAATCTAAGTTTGTTTCAATCTGTGGCATATGTTGCTAGTTAAGGACGGAAGTCCATGTAGTTTACATAAGATTATCTTTTTTCTCCAGCATTATTTCTTTATTATCTTCTTTCTACTGATTTTTTTTTTTTTTTTTTTTTTTTGACCTCACTGTCAAATTTAGTGTTAGTCACTCAGTCATGTCCGACTCTTTGCAACCTCATGGGCTGTAGCCTGTCAGGTTCCTCTGACCGTGGAATTTTCCAGGCAAGTATACTGGAGTGGGTTGCCATTTCTTTCTCCAGGGGACCTTCCTGACCCAAGGGTTGAACCCAGGTCTCCCACACTGCCTGCAAGCTGTCAAATTTAATTAAACATATATGTGTGAGTCTATTTGTGGACTTTCTTTTCTGTATCTTTGATCAATTTTCTTCTCTTCACACCAAGGCTGTTATGTTTTGATAATGAAGCTTTATGTAGTTGCGTGTTGCAATCTGATAGTGGACATTCTCCAAGTTTGTTTTATTTTTCAGAGATGTTTTGTACATTCTAGGTTCTTTGAATTCTTGTGAATTTTAAAATCACCTTGTCAATTTCCACACACATAGCAAAAAAAAAAAAAAAAAAAAGCCTATTAGGATGTTGATTGATATTTCACAGAACCTACAGATCAACTTGGATAAAATTAGAATAATGATATTGAATGTTCAAATCCACAACAATGTATATTGCTCCATTATTTAACTCTAACCTGTCTTTGCGTGTATCTTTGAACATAGTTAAAATAACTGTTCTAAAATCCTGTCTGCTAATTCCAACATCTGGATCACTTTGAGATTAGACTGTGCTGATAGCCTTTCCTCTTAAATCTTGGTCACATTTTCCTATTTTCTTCCTGCACATAGTGATTCTAAAATGTATCCTAGATATTATGAATGACTCATAGCTATAAGCTCTAAAGGTCATTGTGTTTCTGGTAGGGGAAGCACCCTGAATGAAACTGCCCACCCTGGCCAGGCATCATAGTAACCATTTGCATGAGCTGTTTTACCACCAGAGGTCCTGGTAAGGGACACAGAACTAATAAGCCACCACCAACCGGAAGAGTTCAGGAAAGGTCAAAAGGAGACACCACATGTCCAACCCCCTCCCAGAATCCTTTGCTCTGGCTTCCATCTTGGCTGAACAAGGTGTGTACCACCAGGAAGGACTCTGAGTCAGATGATTGGCTAAAGACCACCTGGAAACTAATCCCATCACCATAAAACCCAAGACTGCAAGCCATGTGACAGGGCAGTTCTCCTGGGTTCCCTGACCCTGCTGCTCTCTGCCCAGGTGCCCTTTCCCAATAAAATCTCTTGCTTTGTCAGCACATGTTTCTCCTTGGACAATTCATTGCCTAGCGTTAGACAAGAGACCAGTTTTGGGCCCTGGAAGGGGTCCCCCTTCCTGCAACATTTCTTTGGAAAACGTTGATTTCTCTTTTTAGGAAGTCTGGTAAAATTGTCTGGACTCAAACTCTAAATTTTGTCTTCCCTGTCCTAGGTTGCAATAGAAATTCTCTGTTTATTTCTTTGGTTCTTAGCTTATCATCTTGAAATCTTCCCCACACACATAATTTAGGAGTCAGTTTGAGATTCAAGCAGGTATCTGTTAGAAAGTTTGAGGTTAATACATATGGCTCTCTCTTTCTGATTTACTTTTCTTCCTTTCCAGTTGCTATTTTCCCCAATCTCTGTACTCTTGTTATTCCAGTCAGTAAGACTGAGCTTACTCCCTGGGAGAAGGGGGGTATTGAGTCTAATAGCCAATATTTGTCAATGTTGATGCTTTATCCCAAGTGTAGACTGCCATCCAGTATTGGCTTACTTTTGAAGACTTTCCAATACAAGAAGCTCTTTGCTTCCAAAGATCATAGTTGTTAACTGAAAGAGTTGGTACAAGAGAAGTCATTTCTACACTAGTAGACTGAGCACTTTACCTTGAAACATAATGAAGTGAATTGCATTGGTAAAATTTGTAATATAAAAGCATCTTGAAAAGGTAAGCAAGTAATTCTTGGTCAAGAGGCACTGCTATTTAAATAACTATGAAATATGTTTTGCCTTTGTGTTACTTGCTTGAATTTTCTAGTGATTTTGGTCTCTAGCATTGTTTTGTTGTTCTGTCTTTTCTTGGTTCTAGTTTCAGGGTTATGTTCAATTCATTATCTGTAATTTTCCAGCTTTCCCCCCCTGTGCTTTGGAACTCTATTAGTAATATCTAACAGTTCTTTGGTGGTACACCGATTGAGACTTTGGCTTTTAATGGAAGGTGTGCAGATTTGATCCCTGGCCAGAGAGCTAACATTCCACAACCCTTGGGGCCAAAACACACATACCAAAAAAAAAAAAAGAGGTAATATTGTTTAATTAGTCTTTAAATAACTAATAAGGAAGGATTTACTTCAGCCATTTGTTTTCTATAGGTCTTATGTTATTACACTTTGTGTTATAAAAAGTCAATGAAAATAGGCATGTTTCTTTTAAAGGAAGAAAGATAATACAGTAATGATAGCAGACAATTGTTACAAATATGGGAGTGTGATATCAATAGAACACTATCAGTACTCAAAAAAAACCTTCAACAAAACATAAAATAAAGACTGTTTCAGACAAATAGTAGTTGAGAGACAAGAGATCAGCATTGTAAACAAGTGTTAAATGAATTCTTCAGGGAATAGAAAAATGATCCAAGTTAAAAACCTGGGTGTACATAAAAGAATAAAGAAAACAGGAAATAATAAATGTGGAGGTAAATATATTATTTTCTCATTTCTGAATATTTTAAAAATGCAACTTTCTTTAAAACAGCAGTAAGCCACAAGTGGATTATGTCTAATTGGCTTTCAGATGAAAAAAAGGGGGGGGGGGAGCTTCTAAAAATCAGGATAAATAAAACAACAATCTTCCAAGAAACAGTATCTTTAGAAATAAACTCTGATCTGACATGTTGAAACTATCTGACAATTCAAAAGATGATAGATTTAAACTGGCTATTAATAATAAGATTAAAATAGGAGCAGTTAAAACATATTAGTTTAAAAAAAATGTTCTATCTTTTACATAAGATCCAGCTACATACTGTATGTAATAAACCAATTACAAGGACATGTACAGCTTAGAAGTAAAATGATACAAAACGTATACCATAAATACACACAAATAAATCAAAATTAAAGGACATTCTACAAAGTAATTGATGAGTATTTTTCAAAAGAATTGAAGAGAACAATTTTGAAACATTATGACGCATTCTGGATTGGCTAACACTAAGAGACTTAATGAAATGTGTGAAATAGGTTTGATTCTGGAAAAAAATTAACAATTGAAAAGCTACTGTAATTCAAATTAAGTTGTAGCTTAGTTAATAATACTGGACTGACACTAAATTTTTAGTTATGGCAATTTTATTCTGGTTACATAAGTTATTTGAATTGGAGAAAGCTGAGTGAAGGGTATATGGAAATTCTTTGTACCTTTTCTGAAATATTTTAGTAAATCTAAAATTATTTCAAGGAAACAGTGAGAAACAAAGAAAGAAAAAGCTTTAAAATAACATGCAAGTCTACTGAAAGGAAAAAGACTTTACTTTTCATCTGTGAAAATTCAATCCTGGCTAAAATTTTTACAGTCTTTGCAATATGATAAAAATATTGATAGTACTATGATCTGTAAGTATAAAATAAAATAACTCTTGATTATTTGAGTCTTGGCTTATGAAAACCCCAGTAGTATTCCTCTTCAACATTGTTATATTTTTTTTCATTAGCATGAAACACGTTCCTTCAAATTTTTGATTACTCAACATACTGCAATCTTGAGTAATCAAAATATAAATCTTATGACCATTGCTCCAATTTTAGTGTTCCTACTGACTTGGGAATTTTGTACATCTATGTGGAATAAGAAAGTGTTATTCTTTGTATGTATCTTGTGATGATCTGCATGTATATTGCAGTGTCAAATTATGGATAAAATGGGATTATTAGGTTTTGAAAAACTAAAACTGAATAGTTTTCAAATTTACCTGTACATCATATTAACCTGGAGAGAATTGTATTTTATTTTTATTTTTTTGGAGAGAATTTTAAATGTGTGTTCTATGACCCCACACATTTCTTCATTAAAACTGAAATGTTGCAAAAGTTTATGCATATTATATAACACACTAGATTATTTTTATAAGGACCCATCACTCTCCATGCCAGTATCATAAAAAAAGCTTCAAAAGGTAACCATTTAATTCTTAATAATATAGCATAACATAACAGAAAGTAGAGAGCTTTGAAATTAAAAAAAAAAATAAATAATAATAGAATGGGAAAGACTAGAGATCTTGTCAAGAAAATTAGAGATACCAAGGGAACATTTCATGCAAAGATGGGCTCATTAAAGGACAGAAATGGTATGGACCTAACAGATGCAGAAAATATTAAGAAGAGGTGTCAAGAATACAGAAGAACTGTACAAAAAATATTTTCATGACCCATATAATCAAGATGGTGTGATCACTCACACTCACCTAGTGCCAGACATCCTGGAATGTGAAGTCAAGTGGGCCATAGGAAGCATCACTACAAACAAAGCTAGTGGAAATGATGGAATTCCAGTTGAACTATTTCAATTCCTGAAAGATGATGCTGTGCAAGTACTGCACTCAGTATGCCAGCACATTTGGAAAACTCAGAAGTGGCCACAGGACTGGAAAAGGTCAGTTTTCACTCCAATCTCAAAGAAAGGCAATGCCAAAAAATGCTCAAACTATTACACAATTGCACTCATCTCATACGCTAGTAAAGTAATGCTCGAAATTCTCCAAGCCATGCTTAAGCAATACATGAACCGTGAACTTCCAGATGTTAAATCTGGTTTTAGAAATGGCAGAGGAACCAGAGATCAAATTGCCAACATCCGTTGGATCATCAAAAAAGCAAGAGACTTCCGGAAAAACATCTATTTCTGATTTCTTGACTATGCCAAAGCCTTTGACTGTGTGGATCACAATAAAGCTGTGTAAAATTCTGAAAGAGATGGGACTACCAGGCCACCTGACTTGCCTTTTGAAAAACTTGTATGCAGGTCAGGAATCTACAGTTAGAACTGGACATGGAACAACAGACTGGTTCCAAATAGGAAAAGGAGTACGTCAAGGCTATATATTGTCACCTTGCTTATTTAACTTATATGCAGACTACATCATTAGATACGCTGGGCTGGATGAAACACAAGCTGGAATCAAGATTTCTAGGAGAAATATCAATAACCTCAGATATGTAGATGACACCGCCCTTATGGCAGACAGTGAAGAAGAACTAAAGAGCCTCTTGATGAAAGTGAAAGAGGAGAGTGAAAAAGTTGACTTAAAGTTCAACATTCAGAAAACAAAGATCATGACATCCAGTCCCATCACTTCATGGCAAATAGATGGGGAAACAGTCAAAAGAGGGGCTGACTTTATTTTTCTGGGCTCCAAAATCACTGCAGATGGTGATTGCAGCCATGAAATTAAAAGATGCTTGCTCCTTGGAAGGAAAGTCATGACCAACCTAGAGAGCATATTAAAAAGCAGAGACATTACTTTGCCAACAAAGGTCCGTCTATTCAAGGCTATGGTTTTTCCACTGGTCATGTATAGATGTGAGAGTTGGACTATAAAGAAAGCTGAGCACCAAAGAATTGATGCTTTTGAACCCTGGTGTTGGAGAAGATGACTGCAAGGAAAACCAACCAGTCCATCCAAAAGGAGATCAGTCCTGGGTGTTCATTGGAAGGACCGATGCTGAAGCTGAAACTCCAATATTTTGGCCACCTGATGCAAAGAACTGACTCCCTGGAAAAGACCCTGATGCTGGGAAAGATTGAAGGTGGGAGAAGGGGACGACAGAGGATGAGATGGTTGGATGGCATCACCAACTCAATGGGCATGAGTTTGAGTAAACTCCAGGAGTTGGTGATGGACAGGGAGGCCTGGCGTGCTTTAGTCCATGAGATCGCAAACAGTCAGACACTACTGAGCGACTGAACTGAACTGAACTAAAGTAAACATATACAAAATAAATAATTTAAATATAGTATAAATATATTTAAGTGTAGAATATATATATTTATAGAATATATACACATATATAGTATATACACATATACACATATATAGTATAAAAAGCCTTTTGATATGTGTATTTATTTTAGCAGTTAATGAAATACTTCAAACAGATATTTTTGAACACATGAGTTTTCTTCTTTTATTTGTCTCTGTTACTGTAGTTGGATGAATATATAGATGAATACATGATTTATCAACATTATAACAGGGTAATTATTTACACTTACATATTAACACTTTACCTTTTCAAATACTGTCTCAATTATTTAATCAAATTCTTTATTTTTTAGCACCATTGGTAAAATTATTAGCATTTGCTCCCATCCCCAAAGGCATATGTATAAAATACCAAAAAATTACAAGAAAAATCAAAAATAGGTATCCACGCATGTACTGTATGATCTTTGTCTAAAGAGTTTTTATGGAGAAAAAATGAGAATTCTTTAAAACTTGATGGCATTATAAACACAAAAGGAATAAAACTTTTTTTTCCCCTGAATGCTGTTATTATTTCCTTTCAATCTGGTGACAAACTTACAAGAAGTAATACATCATCTTTTAAATAATGGAAATACTAATTTAAACATGCTTTCAGTAGCGAGAGGGCAGAAAACTTGAAATTTCTAAGGATCAGAAAAAAAGGACAGAGTCCTCTATTAGTAACAGTGTGTGTAAAAACATATTATTAAAACTTTAAATTATTTATCAAAGTAATTTCTTTTTTCTCAGCATTTCTCTATGTAGTCTTTCACTGTATTGCTAAATTCTACTTTTTTTAAACTAAGACTTATGGTGATCTAGTTTCAAAAAATTATCTATTCTATATATTTCCTGGATGTGAAGCATTTAGTGATCAGAAAATGCCTTACTTATTGTAATAGAAGTATAATATGAATGCATTCTCACCCTTATTGTTGAAATAGTAAAGGTTAGTGATGGTTTGAAAACTCAGGGAGGTAGCATTAGATCATGGGAATTGTGCACAGGGAACTAATCCTCCCTCTTAAAACAGCAAAATTAAATATTAAATCTTTAAACTTTCAATTTCTTCTATATACAGTCTGTAAGTAAAAATAAAACAGAAAGCAGTATGACTGCATTTTACTCTCTACGGGTAAAGAATTGCACAATTATTTTATTTGTGTTAGTGATAGCTTACAGGGAATGCTGTTGGAGTCTTGATTTCTGAAGAAGATCAAGTTTGCAGACCAGGGACCAGGCTTGATCACTCAAGAACTCTTGTGTCAGGGTTATATCAAACTATGAAAAGGGACAGAGAAACTTCAGATGTAGACAACAGAAAGAGGATGGAGAGTGCCCCTGTCGCTAGCTTTAGCAAGGGAGTTATATACTTTTTTAAAATTGGTTATTACAATAAATCAAGAGAATGTCTCAAGGTTCTAAAGCTCTTACAAAACCCACTCCCTTAATTTATATTTTAAGATGACACGATTAGAACTAACAATAGAAAGATCTTACCAGACCTAGTTCAGTAAGATACATTTTAAAATAACAGGGTTAGTCACAGGGTTTTTAGGAAGGAGAAACTGTCCTCAAACAGGGTAAACAGTTGCTATATAATCCATAGTACAGTTTGAACTGAGTTGTTTGATGTGTAATCATTCAGAGTTCACTTCAGTCACTCAGTGGCCTCCCACTCTTTGCCACCCCATGGACTGCAGCACATCAAGCCTCCCTGTCCATCGCCAACTCCCAGACTTTCTTCAAACACATGTCCATTGAGTTGGTGATGCCATCCAACCATCTCATCCTCTGTCGTTCAGCCTCTTCTCCTCATACCTGCAAACTTTCACAGCATCAGGGTTTTTTCCAGTGACTCAGTTCTTTGCATCAGGTGGCCAAATTATTGGAGTTTCAGCTTCAACATCAGTCCTTCCTAGGAATATTCAGGACTGATTTCCTTTAGGATGGACTGGTTGGATCTCCTCACAGTCCAAGCGACTCTCAAGAGTCTTCTCTAACACCACAATTCAAAGGCATCAGTTCTTCAGTGCTCAGCTTTCCTTATAGTCCAACTCTCACATCCATACATAAATACTGGAAAAAACATAACTTTGACTGGAAGGACCTTTGTTGGCAAGGCAATGTCTCTGCTTTTTAATAAATTGTCTAGGTTGGGAATAACTTTTCTTTCAAGGAGAAAGAATGTTTTAATTTCATGCTGCAGTCACCATCTGCAAAAATAAAGTCTGTCACTGTTTCCACTGTTTTCCCATCTATTTACCATGAAGTGATAGGACTGGATACCATGAACTTAGTTTTCTGAATGTTGAGTTTTAAGTCAACTTTTTCGCTCTCCTCTTTCACTTTCATCAAGAGGCTCTTTAGGTCTTCTTCGCTTTCTGCTATAAGGGCGGTGTCATCTGCATATGAGGTTATTGATATTTCTCCCAGCAATCTTGATTCCAGCTTGTGCTTCAACCAGCCCAGCGTTTCTCATGATGTACTTGCATATAAGTTAAATAAGCAGGGTGACAATATACAGCCTTCATGTACTCCTTTCCCTATTTGGAACAAGTCTGTTGTTCCATGTCCAGTTCTAACTGCTGCTTCCTAACCTGCATACAGATGTCTCAGGAGGCAGGTCAGGTGGTCTGCTATTCCCATGTCTTGAAGAATTTTCCACAGTTTTGACTGTGATCCACACCCTTTGGCATAGTCAATAAAGCAGAAATAGATATTTTTCTGGAACTCTCTTGTTTTTTCGATGATCCAATGGATGCTGGCAATTTGATCTCTGGTTTCTCTGCCATTTCTAAAACCAGATTTAACATCTGGAAGTTCACGGTTCATGTATTGCTTAAGCCTGGCTTGGAGAATTTTGAGCATTATTTGCTAGCCTGTGAAATGAGTGCAATTGTGTAGTAGTTTGAGCATTCTTTGGCATTGCTTTTCTTTGGGATTGGAGTGAAAACTGACCTTTTCCAGTCCAGTGGTCACTCCTGAGTTTTCCAAATTTACTGGCCTATTGAGTGCAGCACTTTCACAGCATCATCTTTTAGGATTTGAAAGAGCTTAGCTGGAATTTGATCACCTCCATTAACTTTGTTCATAGTGACGCTTCCTAAGGCCCACCTGACTTTGCATTCCATTCTGTCTGGCTCTAGGTGAGTGATCACATCATCATCATCACCTGGGTCATGGAGAACTTTTTTTGTATGGTTCTTCTATATATTCTTGCCACCTTTTTCTTAATATTTTCTGCTTCTTTTAGGTCCATACAATTTCTGTCGTTTATTGTGCCCATCTTTACATTAAAATTTCCCTTGGTATCTCTAATTTTCTTGAAGAGATCTCTAGTCTTTCCCATTCTATTGTTTTCCTCTATTTCTTTGCACTGATCATTGAGGAAGGCTTTCTCTTCTCTCCTTGCTACTCTTTGGAACTCTGGATTTAAGTGGATATGTCTTCCCTTTTCTCCTTGGCCTTTTGCTTCCCTTCTTTTCTCAGCTATTTGTAATGCCTCTTCAGACAACCATTTTGCCTTTTGCCTTTCTTTTTCTTGGAGATGATCTTGATCACTGCCTCCTGCACAATGTCACGAACATCCATTCATAGTTGTTCAGGCATTCTGTCTATCAGATCTAATCCCTTGAATCCATTTGTCATTTCCACTTTATAGTTGTAAGGGATTTGACTTAGGTCATACCTGAATGATCTAGTGCTTTTCCCTACTTTCTTCAATTTAAGTCCAAATTTGGCAATAAAGAGTTCATGATCTGAGCCACAGTTAGCTCCTGGCCTTGCTTTTGCTGACTGTATAGAGCTTCTCCATATTTGGCTGCAAAGAATATAATCACTCTTATTTCGGTATTGACCATCTCTTGATGTCCATATGTATAATCTTCTTTTGTGTTGTTGGAAGAGGGTATTTGCTGTGACCAGTGCATTCTCTTTGCAAAACTCTATTAGCTTTTGCCCTCCTTCATTCTGCACTCCAAGGCCAAATTTGCCCATCACTCCAGGTATTTCTCGACTTCCTACTTTTGCATCACTGTGCCCTATAATGAAAAGGACATCTTTTTTGGGTGTTAGTTTTAGAAGGTCTTGTAGATTTTCATAGAACCATTCAACTTCAGCTTTTTCTGCATTATTTTCAGGACATAGACTTGTACTACTGTTATATTGATTGGTTTGTCTTGGAAACGAAGAGATCATTCTATTGTTTTAGAGATTGGATCCAAGTACTGTATTGCAGACTCTTTTGTTGACTATGATGGCTACCCCATTTCTTCTAAGGGATTCTTGCCCACAGTAGTAGATATAACGGTCATCTGAGTTAAATTCAACCATTCTAGTCCATTTTAGTTTGTTGATTCCTAAAATGTCGATGTTCACTCCTGCCATCTCCTGTTTGACCACTTCTAATTTGCCTTGATTCATGGACCTGACATTCCAGGCTTCTATGCAATATTGCTGCTTACAACATCGGACTTTACTTCCATTACCAGTCACCTCCACAACTGAGTGTTGTTTTAGATTTGACTCCATCTCTTCATTCTTTCTGCAGTTGTTTCTCCGCTTTCTCCAGTAGCATTTTGGGCACCTCCCAACCTGGGGAGTACATCATTCAGTGTCTTATTTTTTTTTTTTTTTGCCTCTGCATACTGTTCATGGGGTTCTCAAAGCAAGAAAATTTAAGTGATTTGCCATTCCCTTCTCCAGTGGATCACATTTTGTCAGAACTCTCCATAATGACCCGTCCATCTTGGGTGGCCCTACACAGCATGGCTCATAGTTTCGTTGAGTTAGACAAACCTGTGGTCCATGTGATCCGCTTGGTTAGTTTTCTGTGATTATTGTTTTCAGATTGCCTGCCCCCTGATGGAGAAGGATAAGAGGCTTATGGAAGCTTCCCAATGGAGAGACTGACTTGGGGGGGGGGGGGGGAAATGGTCTTGTGATGGGAGGTGCACACAAGGGATGTTTGAGCCCTCTGAGCATCTCTGGCGTGTATGGGGTTTGATTCTAAATGCAATTTTGCCCCTCCTACCATCTTGCTGGGGCTTGCTGTGTGACCATTAATTCCCAGCTTAAAGAAAAAAAAAATGGTTTATGTGACTAAGACTAAGGAATGTAGAGATTTTAAAAAAGACGTTTGTCCTCTCCTCTGCTTGAGAATTCCAGACCCCTATCTCCTCCTCGAGAGCCCCCAAGCCCCTCTCTCCTCCTTGGGGGCACCAGACTTCTCACCAACCTGCCTAGTAATTGACTCTCTCATTCTCCCCTCTTCTTTTAGGAGAATTGTGTTGCCAAGGGAAAGGGTGACCATTTTCATTCAATAACTACTTCCTGCTGTCGAGGGGCATCGTCCCTAACTTGTTGAGGCAACATTTTCTCCTCACCCTCATATTGAGGGTCTCTGATCCAGGGGCCCCAAGTGATAGTTGAAGGAGGCTGTGACACTTGTAGGAGACTTGACAACCATTTGTAACTTAAATGCTTTCAGACAGTTAGAAACAAATCTAGTTACACAGTTATAGATGCAGGGGCAAACAGAAAAACAGAACAATTAGAATTATTATGATTAAGATAGTTTTCCACCATGGGGAGCTAGTTAGCATTTCCCAAAGTGAGGTGACTGAGGTTTCAGGAGAACCCATAACCTGAATCATCTTGTTCATATGTTTAGTAAAGTAACATTAGTACTCATATCTGATATACATGTACAACATTGGGTATGAATAATGGCACAAGTTCTTCCTTGGGCAGTCATTAGAATATCTAAGTACCAGTGTTATTCACTCAGTCATGTCTGACTCTTTGTGAACACATGAACTGTAGCCTGCCAGGGTCCTCTATCCGTGGAATTCTCCAGGCAAGAATACTGGAGTGGGCTGACTTTCCCTTCACCAGGGGAATCTTCCTAACCCAGAGATTGAACGCGGGTCTCCTGCATTGCAGACAGACTCTTTACCATCTGAGTTACCAGGGAAACCCATTTTGTAAAACCACCTTTATAATTTGTATTTGTTAAACATTAAGGGCTTAAGTTAGAATATCAATTTGTAGCATAACATATGTAGTTCCCAGAGAGGGAACGAATATTGCAGCCAGATAATCATACCAGTGAAATACATATCTTGCCCAAAGAGTTTTAAAGTATTGCAGGTTAGTAAGCTTCTCTGAAAGCTGTTTAGAGGAGGTTGGACAAACACCTGAGGAAAAAGAAGATGCAAAAGGCAAAGGAGAAAATGAAAGATATACCCATTTGAATGCAAAGTTCCAAGGAATTGCAAGGTTAGATAAGAAAACCTTATTCAGTGATCAACGCAAAGAAATAGAGGAAAACAATAGAATGGGGATTAGAAATCTCTTCAAGGAAAATAGAGATAAGAAGGGAACATTTCATGCAAAGATTGGCACAAAAAAGGACAGAAATGATATGGACTTAACAGAAGCAGAAGATATTAAGAGAAGGTGGCAAGAATACACAGAAGAACTATACAAAAAAATCATATACGGAATTTAGATAGATGGTAGCGATAACCCTATATGCAAAACAGAAAAAGAGACACAGAAGTACAGAACAGACTTTTGAACTCTGGGGGAGAACGTGAGGGTGGGATGTTTTGAAAGAACAGCATGTATATTATCTATGGTGAAACAGACCACCAGCCCAGGTGGGATGCATGAGTCAAGTGCTCGGGCCTGGTGCACTGGGAGGACCCAGAGGAGTCGGGTGGAGAGGGAGGTGGGAGGGGGGATCGGGATGGGGAATACGTGTAACTATATGGCTGATTCATGTCAATGTATGACAAAACCCACTGAAATGTTGTGAAGTGATTGGCCTCCAACTAATAAAATAATATTAAAATGACAAAAAAAAAAAAAAAAAGATCTTCATTACCTAGATAATGATGATGGTGTGATCACTCACCTAGAGCCAGACAGAATGGAATGCAACGTCAAGTGGGCCTTAGGAAGTATGACTATGAACAAAGCTAGTAGAGGTGATGGAATTCCAGTTGAGCTGTTTCAAATCCTAAAAGGAGATGCTGTGAAAGTGCTGCACTCAATATGCCAGCAAATTTGGAAAACTCAGCAGTGGCCGCAAGATTGGAAAAGGTCAGTTTTCATTCCAGTCCCAAATAAATGCTCAAACTACTGCAAAATTGCACTCATCTCATACGCTAGCAAAGTAATGATCAAAATGCTCCAAGCCAGACTTCAGCAGTACATAAACTTCCAGATGTTCAAACTGGATTTAGAAAAGGCAGAGGAATCAGAGACCAAATTAAACATCCGTTGGATCATCGAAAAAGCAGGAGAGTTCCAGAAAAGAAAAAAAAAAAAAAAAAAAAACCAACAGTATCTATTTCTGCTTTAATGACTATGCCAAACCCTTCTTATGTGTGAATCACAACAAACTGTGGAATATTCTTAAAGAATGGGAACACCAGACCATTTGATCTGCCTCCTGAAAAATTTGTATGCAGTCAAGAAGCCTCAGTTAGCACTGGACATGGAACAACAGACTGGTTCCAAATTGGGAAAGGAGCACATCAAGGCTGTATATTGTCACCTTGCTTACTTAATTTATATGCAGAGTACATCATGAGAAACACTGGGCTGGATGAAGCACAAGCTAGAATCAAGTTTGCCAGGAGAAATATCAATAACCTCAGATACACAGATGACACCACCCTTAAGGCAGATAGCAAAGAAGAAGTAAAAAGCCTCTTGATGAAAGTGAAAGAGGAGAGTGAAAAAGTTGGCTGAAATCTCAATATTCGAAAAACTGATATCATTGCATCTGGTCCCATCACTTCATGAAAAATAGATGAGGAATCAATGGAAACAGTGAGAAACTTTATTTTATTGGGCTCCAAAATCATTGCAGATGGTGACTGCAGTCATGAAATTAGAAGATGCTTGCTCTTTGGCAGAAAATTTATGACCAATGTAGACAGCATATTGAAAAGCAGAGACATTATTTTGCCAGCAAAGTTTCACCTAATCAAAAACCTTTTGTTTTCCAGTAGTCATATGTGGATGTGAGAGATGGACTATAAAGAAAGTTGAGCATCAGTGAGTTCAAAATTGATGCTTTTGAACTACGGTTTTGGAGAAGACTCTTGAGAGTCCCTTGGACAGCAAGGAGTTCCAACCAGTCCATCCTAAAGGAAATCAGTCCTGAATATTCATTGGAAGGACTGATGCTGAATCTGAAACTGCAATACTTTGGCGACTTGATGCAAAGAACCAACTCATTGATAAAGACCCTGTTGCGGGGAAAGATCAAAAGCAGGAGGAGAAGGGGACAACAGAGGATGAGATGGTTGGATGGCTTCACTGACTCGATGGACATGAGTTTGAGTAAGCTCCAGGTGTTGGTGATGGACAAACAAGCCAGGCGTGCTGAAGGATTGCAAAGAGCTGGACACAAGTGAGTGGCTGAACTGAACTGACTGGAAGCTCTGAATATATGAAGTCATCAGTAAAAGCTAAACCTAGGTTGCATCTCCCTATACAGCCAGGGGAAGCCACTCTCATAAGTAAGAGCCGCATACCTAGTAGGTCTCATTTGGAGCAAACCAGCATCACTGAGGGTTCCGGGCCCAGTGAGTTCCTGGCCAGGCAAAAGGAGGGCCTGAAGTGGGATTGGAAAGCATAGAAATGATTACATTGCATATTTCTTGAGGTAAAAATCCCAGTTGTTTCCACTATTATAATTAAGTTGTTGGCTAACTTCTGGGGATGGCCCTATTTGTTTCTAGGATATGGGAGCATTAGATAGTAGGGAACCCTTTTCAGGAGTTAGTCATATGACCTCATCCCATATTTGATAAACATAATGTAGGAAACCACCATATCTAGACCCATTTACCTTCTTATGTGTAGCAGAAGTCATTAAACCAAGTCAAAACATAATCAAAATTAAAAGTTGCATTATGTCCATAGTCACGTCAGTCCATTTTAGGATTGCTAGATGTCTTCAAATCAAGAAGACACATCACATGTGATTGTCATTGGTGAAGGTATTTGCAGAGGTGAAGAAAGTCTTTGCCTTGAAGGAGAGAAATTCACCATGTGAAACATTCAAATTGATGAGGAGGTTAAAAAGCTGAAAGCTGAGTCACATAGTTAGTTCTAAGATTTTAGGATCTATGACAATATCTGTCCACAAAAAAATGGTCTGTCATTGATATAATCCCATTTGGGGAAGGGCAGTTCAAGCTCTCACTAAAGTATGGGTAAAACTTGAAACCAATTGAATTGTGTTTCTTGAGTTAGCCTAAGCAGATGCTTCTTAATAATGTCATTAGCCTTTTCAACTTTTTCTGAAGATCGGGGTCTCCAGGAACAGTGTAAGTGATCTTCTACTCCAAAGTTTTTGACACCACTTGAGTTACAGCAGTTTTAAAGATGGAGCCATTGTCACTCTGAACTTTAGAGTTTACAATTCCACTTGCATCATGAGAAGTTAGTATGGTAAGATTTTGCTGATCAGTAAATTTATGAGCTTTGGACATTAGTGAAACAATAGTAGCAGTTACCCTCAAGCAACGTAGCCATGGCCTTTATTTTCAGTTACAAACAAACTAAACTCTGATCCTATGGGAAAGCTCAAAGCAGGAGCTCTTAAGAGAGCAGTTTGAAGAGTCTCAAAAGACTTTTGAGTCTCTGGGGACCAAAAGAACTTGTTGGTTTGGGCCTGCTGACTTTCAGTTATAAATTTATATAAAGGCCAGGCAAGTTCCACATAACCCAGAATCCAAATGTTGCAGTAGCCTGTGACTCCCAAAAATCTTCTTAGTTGTCTTAAGGTCATAGGTAGAGGATAATTTAATATAGGTTTAACTCTAAAAAGCAACCTTCAAATCAATGACAGAAAAATATTTGACTCCCTCAGGAATTTCAGACAATAAAGTATAAAGATTAGTCACTTATTTTTATATCTTGAACTAGTCTCCATTTATTATTTAACTATTTTTACATCCAAAAATAGGAGTGTTTCATGAACTGTTATAGGGTATTAATAGCCCTTGTTTCTTTAAATTTCCAATGATGGGTTTTAACCCTTCCTTAATCTCAGGCTTTAATGGATACCAATTTTGATATGAAAATAGGTGAGGATCATTGAACTTGATAACAACAGAAACAATATTTTGTGCTCTACCCACAGTTTTTCCATCAACCCACCCTCTAGGATTTACATTTTGTTCAATTAAAAAGAGCAGGTTCCATATTCATGAAAACAGAGGCATGGGCCTTGTCCAGTATATCCCTCCCCAGAAGGGGTGAGGAAGACTCTGGCAGGATCAAAAGCTAATGAGGAAACAGCACAGAGTCCCAGTTACAGCTTAAAGGATGACTGAAATAATACCATTTGGCTCATTCTGACAGTTCCATTACGGTAGTAGACTGGGAGGAAAGGGGACTAGGGGCTTCAGTGAGCACAGAGAAAGTTGCCCAAGTGTCCAAGAGAAATCAACTGATTGCCCCCCCCCCCCCCCACACACACACAGAGTTATTGATATCTGGTGTTCCTCAGGTGTAATTAGGATGGGAACTTGTGTGGGGACCCCCGGGAACTTTCAGTCCTGATTGCCCTGAGAGTCTGACCCCTGGGGCCTACACCTCAGAGGGCAGTCTCTCCTCCAGTGCGGTCCTTTGCAGATCAGATCGGGAGCCAGGGACAGCTTAGATGCTGAGGGCAATCCCACTTGAGATGCCCCTCCTTTGCACAGTAATAACAAGTCCATCCCTTTTCACCTGGGTCCCTCTGGGCATTTTTCTCAGGCTGTTTCAGAGCAGATCTAACAGCCATTGTTGGGGCTTCAGTCTTTTGCCTGGTTCTTTCTTCCTCTTATTTTCTCCTTGTATTCTCTACCATAATATACCATCTGAGTCAGCTGCAACAGTTTTCTAAAGACTTATTTGGTCCAAACTCCTGTTTTTGTCATTTATGTCAGATATCTGGAGCCAACTGAGTGAGGAATTTATCATTTAAGATCATTTCTCCCTCTGAACGTTTGGAATCAATGTCATTAAACTTGCAGAGATCCTCCTATAGTCTATCTAGGAATTTACCAGGAGTTTCCTTCTCTCTCTGTTCTATGTCAGCCAACGTAGCATAGTGTAAAGTCTTAGTACATGTTTGCTTGAGTCCTTCAAGAATACTTCTTGCAAAATGGTTCTGATCCCACCCTCTTTTAGCCATTTTATAGTCCTAGTCTGTCTCTGTCATGGGAAATGCTTGACTCCCAGTAGGGAGAAGGGCTATTTCATGTTCCCTCTTTCCCCTTGTCTCACGTTCAAGTCATTCATCTCCAAAAGTAGTAGTTTCTTCCAAAACTCGAGTTCTCGAGTCAGGAGTCAGCGTCTGTCACAAGACTTAACATTACATCTCTCCAAGTAAGGTCATAAAGTAAAATTAGTCTTGTAAAGGCTTCTATGTACTTTTTGGATCCTTTAGGTAATATTGACCATAACTGGTAATGTTTAAATTTTTACCGAGACTGAGTCAAATCCCCTTGAAAGGTTGCCCTGATCCTCAGAATGTACATTTGGGAGCCCCATACAGGAGCAAAGTACAGGAGGGAGCTGAAGGTTTCACACCCAAATCTGCACCCTTAGGACATAAGTCTAGCATGTCTTTCAGAGAGATAAAGAGCAACACATATGAAACATCAGCCCATTTCCCTTGTTTTCTACTGAACCGATCTAATTAATTGTAGAACAGTATTATAATTGAGAGACCGTTCAACTGACCAGTATTCTCCATCTTCCAAAGAATATTGTGGCCATTCATTATCACAGAAAAAGAGCTGGCATGTCTTTTTTTAAAAATTCTGGCTATCAAACATGTTCCAGTTTTTAAAAATGCAATTTAAAGGAGTAGTTCTGAAAACTGCTAGCTCCCATCTGTAAGAGAGAAAAAAGCGGCATCCACAGCCATGGCTTCTTTCCCCCAGAGGTGTCCCTCCCTGCTCTAGATGGGGATGTAGACAGACTTTCCACCGAAGTTTTCCTTCCCTGGTCGGACTTAATCTGTCCCTTACTGGTGCAGGGGCCTTACTCATCCCTCCTGGTTCTACCACCAAGGTGGGGTGGAGATGCACTGAGGCAGACCTGAGGCATCCCAGGTTGATTTTTAGTTCCTTACCATCAAGACCTTTGATTTGTCTTCTTCTCTGGCCCCACCTGGTGTGAAGCAGAGTAGCCTCTCTGGAATGCTTCCTAAGCCAGGACTACGACGGGAAGCATCCATTTTACGTGCGCCTGTGCAGTCCTGAGTTCTGACTGAGTAAAGCGGTGAGTCACAAAGGATGAACAACAACCAAGATGTCCCTTCGGAATGTCACCATACCAGTATATGTGACAGCAGAATAGGTTGTGGAGGGTTGCCCAGCAAAGAAAGAGTGATTTTTGTCCTCGAGCTACTGGGCCCAATTCTTCAAGTTCATTTTAACAGATTTCACAAAAAGAATATCCAAGGAGTTGAGGTAAAAACCACTGGAGAGCTTTCTCTGGTCTGCTAGGAACTAGCACTACCAAAGGAAGAAGGCCGCTGTACTTTCAGTCTGACCAGATCCTGCAATTCCTGATCTGTGTCCTCAAAACCCTCATGGTCATCAGCAATGCTTCTATCCACACAGATCAGAGGCAAAGACTCACTTTCAGGTCTCTGGCCCCTGAGGCAGGCAGGCAAGAGAGTGACCCCTAGCCTGAGAGACGTTCTTGAAGTTATAACTCCACCTTGCTCCCAAAGTACTCACATAATTTTCGGCTCCTACCATGGCTTGGCACTTCAATATATGGGGTCTAAGTAAAAGTACATAGCAATGGCATGAACCGCAACAGATTAGGATAGTACTTCTATTTCATATACAGTTACAAAATGGTCAAAGAGATCAGGAAAAACTGACAAAGGAAAGTTCAGTCCACATGCTTTGCCCATTTCTGGTCACTCCCCTCACAGGGACATTGGGTGTCTCTTGGCATTGTCAGGTTGGTATAAACCCCCAAGAAGGCTCCCCTTTTGGGGGTTGCCTTCAGTCACTATGAGACCCGGTGAAACTACAGGGCAGGGCTCATCACTTGCTTCGTGCAGGGCATGTCATTCATTCACACAAGCACACCTTAGAGTTAGTAAAGTAAAGCAGAAAATGTGTATATTGAGAAAGCAGAGAGGCTAGAGTTCTGAATGTTCTTACCTTGTCCTGAAGGTCCCAGACGACCCCGAAGAAGATAGCTTATGGTGAACTGGGTGATCGCCAAAGATTTAGCTTCAGGTCCAGGGACCAGGCTTGATCACTCAAGAACTTTTGTGTAGCAGAGTTTTATTACACTATGAAAGTGAAAGAGAAAGCTTCTGACATAGACATCAGAAGGGGGATGGAGAGCGCCCCCCTCGCTAGTCTTAGAAAGGGAGTTACATACTTTTTTAAATTGGTTATTACAATAAATCAAAAGAACGTCTCAAGGTTGTAAAGATCTTACTAGACCCACATCCATAATTTATATTTTAAGATGACAGGATTAGAACTAACAATAAAAAGATCTTACCAGACTCACTCCCATAAGATACATTTTAAGATAACAGGATTCAGTTCAGTTACTCAGTTGTGTCCAATTCTTTGAGACCTCATGAACCACAGCATGCCAGGCCTCCCTGTCCATCACCAACTTCCAGAGTTAACAGGATTAGTCAGAAGGTTTTCAGGAAGGAGAAACTGTCCTCAAGCAGGACATGCTGTTATTATATAATTTTAGTGCAGAGCTTGAATTGAGTTGTTTGCTGTGTCATCATTAGTTCTGGGTTTAAAGAAAAAAAATAATGTTTTATGTGACTAAGACTAAGGAATGTAGAGAAAGAAAAAAAAAGTTTGTCCTTTCCTCCTTCTTGAGGATCCCAGGCCACTATCTCCTCCTTGAGAGCCCCAGATTGCTCTCTCCTCCTTGGGGATCCCAAACTTCTTATCCACTTGCCTAGGAATTGACTCTCTCATTAGTTAATCCCGATTTGTTTCTATAAAATAATAACTTTCAACCTGATATAAGGCAAAGCTCTTTTAAATATCAAGACATTAATTTTGAGCTTATGTTTTGAAAACTATTTTCTGTTTCAAATGAACTGCTTTCTTCTATGTGAAATAATTTTCTTTCTAGAAAACTGTGAACACATTTCCTATCTACATAAGAAAAACAAAATAATACAGATGAAAAGAACTGATTTTACTTTCAATCTATGACAGTCCTATTTTTTCTTAAAATGATTAAACTCTTTTATATTTCATGTCTATTATTTATGTTAAACACATATTTCATTGCCCCAGTGTCCACTTAATGTTTGCTTATATGCATTTACTACCAATTAAAAATAGTTATTTCATTACATGCATCTATACTACACTTAAAAGAGACATTTATGGTCTCAAATTTCTGAAACCCAAGGTCTAACTTTAACCACAATGAAATACACCAAATTTATAAATGCACTGGCATAATAGTTAAAAGTGGCTTAGATACATTAAAAGATTACCCAGTGGTGCCACATGGTAAGCCACTGGTTTATTATAACCTGTTCCCAGGAGTGGTTTTAGCTTTTGAAATAATCATGATTCTAGAAAACATTTATTGGGGAGTTAATATGTTTTAAGTACTGTATTCTGTACTTTATTATCACACTTAAGCTCCAAACAACTCTATAATAAAGAAAATATTATCTCTGTTTTACAAAAGAAGGCAATTATTCTGTCTACAGTTCAGTTCAGCCGCTCAGTCGCTCCGACTCCTTGCGACCCCATGGACTGCAGCACACCAGGTTTCCCTGTCCATCACCAACTCCTGGAGTTTACTCAAACTCATGTCCATTGAGTTGGTCTTGTCTACAGTGTCATAACTAATAACTGAGCTAGTTGCAAACCAGATCATTGGATTCTAAGGCACACGGGCTTAAAAAGTCTGTATAGAGAAAATAACCTTGGAAGAATGGTCACTGAGGGAGATAATTGCTTATGATGACTGCACTCTAAAATGGTTTTAAACATCCCACCATTGAGAAGTTCTTTGTCTTCTTTGTATATGCTACAAAGAATATAACACTATAAACTTCTCTTTGTTTTTTTTAAAGTGATTGCCCAGTACGTGGGAACTTTTCAGAAGTCATGAGGAGGAAATGAACTAGCTCAAAATTCCTCATCAGCTTCACAAAGAAGGCAGATTCTTTTGTACAAATGCATTTTGCTGTAAACAGTTCCATTATTAGCTGATATCCCTTCCCAGCAGGTAAAATGTGACACAACAATAAATGTCTATGCCCCATGTAACTTCTAATGAAACAATAAATAACATTGTTCAAAAGGCCAATTATTTTCTACTTCTTAACTGTTTGAGTAGCAACTGGATGGAAATAGGTGACATGATGTCTATTATGTCTAAGAATATAATAATCATTTAAATCTTGATTGGAAACTTTCTATTCTAGAATTTTAGACCTCAGTGGAACTACAGAGATTAAATTGCCCAATTTTGCTTAACTTGTAGGTGAATAAATCCAGACTTATAGAACTTGTGTCTTTTTAGGGTCACACAACTAATTACTGATAATTCTGAGAATAAAACACAGTTGTCTTGAGTACATTTCTGAGGCTGAACTGAGGTACCAGTTTAGATATTTATTTTTTGGACATATGTTATTGTTGCTGTTGCTCAGTCACCAAGTCATGTCCAACTCTTTGTGACCCCGTGGGCTGCAGCACACCAGGCTTCCCTGTCCCTCACCACCTCTTAGAGTTTGCCCAAGTTCATGTCCATTGATCAGTGATGCCATCCAACCATCTCATCCTCTGTCACCCTCTTATTCTTCCACCTTCAATCTTTCCCAGCATCAGTCTTTTCCAATGTGTGGGCTGTTTGCATAAGTTTGGACATATATTTAAAATTTAATTAATTTTTTTTCTTAATCTCAAAGTTCCATTCTTTGCTACTTCTACCAAAATATCTAACCATCCTGGATCCCATTCTTTTTCACTTCATTTATCACTTATGTGTGCTTAAATGAAAGGGTATAGAATCATCTAGATTTTGTTGTTTGTTTTTCAAAACTTAAATGTAAGATTTTTAAAGACAGAAGCTTTATCTATGTTGTTTACCCACTCTTTCTGGTAGGGTGACCAACCACACTGCTTTCCCTGGGATTGAGTTTTCTGGACATGGGGGTTTTAGGGTTAGAATTGGGGATATACTGGAAAAACGGGGTTGAGTTTGTCATCCTAACAGGGCCTCTGCATATAGTTTTATAAGTCATTCATCTCATTCTTCCAAGGAGTATCATTAACATCAAAAATAACCCAAAATTTAATTATTACTGATGTATTCTGGATGGTAATAATGTGGCGTTATTTGCAAGGAGTTGCTATTTGAATTGGGATGGTCCTGCTTCTATCCTCATTTAAAGGACACTATATATGTACCATAGGCACTCAATTAACAATTGTTTCCTAATACCCCTGCTAAAATTATAGCAGAAAGGGAATCATGTTTAGTTATGGTTTGTCTATGCGTTTCTCAGTCTCAAATTTTGGGCAAAATAATTTCTTGTTAAGTGGGGGAGCTATAATGTGCATTGTAAGGTCACACATATATACTCAGAAATATACATGTATAACCCATACTATGCATATATATATATATAATTCATATTTTTGTATGTATAATAAGCTAGGAATTCATGATCATATCAGTACCATACATGCATACATATTGTCTTAAATGCTATTATTTTATTTTATTATTTAACTCAAGATTGCCTAATAAAGGCAGCAGGAAAAAGTAAATAGAAAAAAAAGGATCAACAAAAATTTTCTTGGCTTCAGGAAACAGACAGCAAATCTCTTCAGTATAAGAACAGAATCCCTTTAAAAAAATGTCTTTTAGATTATTCTCAGCAAAGTGACCATCACTATAATGAGTGAGGCTTGGCAGAACTATCTTTAACTCCATTCCCCACTGTGACAGACAACAAACCGTATACTTAGTACCTACTTGCATTGTTGAGATGAAATTTGTCATGTCACTTCCTATGTAGCCCGTGATTGTGTTTGTGGTTCAGGGTGGCTCTACAAAGTCTTCATAGAATTGCAGTTATCAGCTATTCACTGCTATCACCAAACACAAAATTATTATTATTTTTTTTGCAATCATCCACTTCCAATAGTTCTTCCCAGACCCTACAATGACTAGTTTAGACATTTGGTAATTTTCTTTCTACCTCAACATTCACTTTGCTCACAGACAGACTTCTTTTTTCATTGTTATCAGGAATACTTTTACAAAAGCCTCTTTAATGTGTTTTTATAGAGGTTATTTTGTGGCTTTGTTAGCTGTTCCTCTTGATCTGTTGATCAAAATCACCCCCAACAAGCCTGTGGTAGGATATTTTGTTTCAATTTCTCCTGGCTTATACTTTACCTCCTGGTCTATACACTCAAACGCTTTAGTTACTACAGTATTCTTAAACCAGTTCAGCTGCAAACATCTAAATTATGCTTGCCACATCTTTCAAAAATTCCTTAGAATGAATCTGGAGAAGGTATAAAGCTTTATGCTTTTATGAATATTCTATGTATAACTTAGAATTTGTCAATAAGCCTCCATTTTTACAACGAGGGAAAAATTTTATCTGAGGACCAATAGGTTTTCCTACACAACTGAAAAATGATAAAATCATTTTTTTCTTTTTCTCTCTTGTTTGCTTCAGACTTCTCACTCTTACTAAACAGGCCAATCATATATCATATTAACACGTCCCCTAGCAAGCAAAAGTAAACCTTCTATAGAGAAAGGTAAGATAATACAAAATATAGTATTATCTCTATAATTGGTCCTATATAATGTCATGACCATTTACTTATAAATTATCACTCATAAAAGAAGAACAAAATGCAAGAGATATAGGCAGACACTAGAAATAGAGCTTCAGATAATTATATATTGATATTAAACAAAATTTAAAAATAAACATGACCAATATTTTCAAGAAAACAAAGAGATTAAATGTAGAATTCTAGAAGATAAAGCAATAAAATAGAATCAAGCACAAATTTTAGCATTAAGATGTAAGTTCATTGATTTTAGCATGCTTAGTCATTCAGTTGTATCTGCCTCTTTGTGACCCCATGGACTGTAACCCTCCAGGATCTTCTGTCCATGGAATTCTCCAGGTAAGAATACTGGAGTGGGTTGCCATTTCCTACTCCAGTGGATCTTCCAGACTCAGGGATTGAACCATTGTCTCCTGCACTGCAGTGGAATTCTTTACCACTAGTGCCACCTGAGAAGCCCCACTGATATTAAGAATGCAAGTAACTAAGAATGCAAGCTCAGGCTGTTCAGGTAAATCTGAGGATTCAAGGTTTTCAAATGAACCTATCAATATATCTCCATCCCAAGTCTAACAGCCCCACTTCTACCTTATGAGGGCCCTAAAATTCACATAATAAAATGATTTAGGTTTAGAATTTAGTCTTCCTTGAATTTTTCCTACTTGTAAAATTAAATTCCTTGCCTAACCTTTAACTATTTGTGACCACGGGCTGTGTTTGATGAGGAGGATCTCTTTAAATACTGCCTACAAGGTTTTTTTAATTTCTCTGCTTTGCTTTAAAATACTGATTAACACACCTAAACTTGTAATTTTCTCTCTTCAGTGACTCAGTCATTCCAACTCCACTGTCTTTGTAATTAGCATGTTTTCTATACCTCTCAATTGCGCAAGACTTGTACCAGCTAGTGAATTTCATTCCAATTGCATCTCTACAATTGCATCTGCACAATTTGCTTCTTAGAACAACTTCTCTTAAGTCTTGAGAGGAAAGAGTTTGAGGAAGAGGTTTTTTTTCAACTGTCTATTTAGAATATTCTCTTGGAGGAAGAGGAATGAGAAAAGTGAGACTGAATAGAGGCCAAAAGCAAAGCTAGAATGTGATCTCCGGTGGAAACCAGCCATAACCTGATCTCACTAGAACGATATGAAACGTAGATGCACATCAAGTTGGCCTCCCTAGAGGCAAGAGGTGTAGCTACCGGCACCAGTGTGCCAGTTAACCATTGGCTGATGGTCAAAATGGATGGGGGTGGGGTGGTGGACAGGTGACTTCAATCGGACAAAGTTGAGTTCATGGACAAATAAAGAAGCTGTGACTCATGGAAATGCACATTAGCTGACTGGATACATTGGTCTGGGGTGTTCAGAGAAACTGAACCAATAGGGCATATGATAGATACTAAAAGATCTATATTTATCTACATATTTCTATATATATTGATACAGAGAGATTGGAATTTATTATGAGAAATTTACCCATGTCATCAGGCAATTGTAGAGACCAAGTCTTAAGATCCAGCTGCAGTCAACAAGCTCGGGACCCAGGAAAGCCAATGATGTGAGTTCCAGTCCAAAACCTGGTTGGCTTGAAAATCAAGAAGGGCTGATTTTTTATGTGTTTGGTGATTTATGAAATAAATGATTTGTGCAATCCTTTGCTATGCTTCAATAAAAATATCATTTAAAAAGAATACAGCTTGACCAAGTTGACAAACAATTCCATTTCATTGCTTGCTGGGCTCTGGCTATTAAAATTAGTGCAAGTATCTGGAAGTTTAGAAGGCATCCAGAAAACGGTTTAAGTCCTTGCTTTTGATTCATGTTAGAGACTTGACCTTTTCTCCATCTGCTAATATGGCAGCTCTTGAGTTTTATCCTGTGTTATCTGCTGGTCAGCAACCTGTTAGAACCACTCATAAATGGCTCTCTTCTCTCTTATCATTGTTTTGGGAGACCCATTTCTTAGTATAAAATTCCCAGTGGCAAACAAGAGTCATGAACAATCTCTCTGGATTCCTGTCTGTAAATAAGCAATAGGTCTCACTTTCTTTCCTGTCACTTTTTGCCATTTTCCTTCTCTTTTGTTCAGTGAAGTGACTGACTGAATACACTGTTATTATCAAGTTCTCTTCCTCCCATCTTTCTAGAGACTTCCCAAGTAAAATATAAATGAATGCAATTTCTGCAGGCATTTTCTATTTTCAACCCTTCATTCTATAGCTTACTAAGGTATTTTAAGTGATTAAGAGATCACTGAAGGCTAACTATATCTTAGAAAACAGAAGATCAAAATATATTTTTTTTTCAAATTTCCCACAATTAATGTAAAATAAACAAATACATATTTTAACCCACACAATAAAAAGATGACTTGCCATCATTTGAAATATTAAAGACTATAAGTTAATCTTTCAGTGGTTTCTGTGAAAGTGACAATTTCTCCATGAATAGTCCCAATAACCTGTCTTTTATAATATGAGCCCACTCACCCTGCCACCATTGGTTGAACTCAAATTGGGAAAATCAGATATTCTTCTGTGGTTTCATAACTAGACCCAAGTAACTGAATTTACTTGAAGAGTTGTCCTGGATGATTTATAAAGTTGGGAGCTACAGAGTGGCCATTACTAGCCTGATACTTAAAAGGAGGAGTCAAAAAATATATTCTTATTAAAAAAATAAAACAAGGCAAATAGCGAAAGAAGTATATAGAAAAGAGAAAAAGTAGGCTGATGCAGATTCTAATTCTAATTCTTTCCTGAAAGCCAGTTGTGATGTGAAATGTGGTTGTCTATAGGTGCGATGGATACTTATAAATTCTATCCTTTGGTTTCAGTGTGCCCACATTATTTTTCTCTTTTATGGGGCCAAAGAGTTCCAAATTATGTCAACTAATATCAAATGGTAACACCATTTATTTTAGTTAGTAAAACATATATGTATATGAAATATTGTCCATAGAAAGCTACTATAAGAATGTGGTTATGGACATGTACAGCTACTATTTAGATCTCCTGAATACTAGAAATCAATTACTTGTGTGAAACAAAATGACAAACCCACACATTTGATAACAGAAGTTATCAAAATAAACTTCAATGAACTGGGTATCTCCCCAAATACAAATGTATGGTGATTCCACCCTGTTCAAAAAGAGCAGAGCTCATTGCAGTTGAACAAAGGTGATTTTATTTGCTCTCTGAAATGAGGGAATGAGCAAGGCATGAAATGGGGGTGGGGGCAGTATGAGAAGTCTCATTAAGAATGTTACGACTTTTTTACAGGATTTGAACTTTTTAAAGTGATTTGAAGATAGTGCAAGCAAACAGTCTTGTTCTGGATTAGATATTGCCAGAAAGAGAAAAGGTGGTTGTATGATTGATTATCTCAGTAATTTTGTCTAGAAGGTGAGAAGGAACTAAAAGTGTTAATTCTAAGAAAAGTAGCACTCACTTGTGTTAGCTGAGAGGGAGATGTTTGGTCACTGTTGTTTAACAATATTACTATTTTTATCATTGCTTAAATAATCATGGATTGCTTTTCTTTTGGCTTGGCCTCATCTTGGTCTCAGAGTGGCATTGTCTGCTATTATTTTATTGTTCCACAAGGAAACATCATACATGCCTCAGCAGTCTTTAGGGTCTTTTCTGATTTTCCCTGCTCAAAGCCAAAATCTGAAATTCATAGCCACAAGTTGGCTGAATGTGAAGGAAACCCATATCCTAATTAATAACACTAATGCACTCAGATAAAGAAAAATTTGTTTTCTATTTCCTTCCATATAGCTGACTAAATAAATTGACAGGACCTCTACCTCCTTACTAGCAGATACTACATACACAATAAACACATTTTTTATTTTTTTTTCATTTATTTTTATTAGTTGGAGGCTAATTACTTCACAATATTGTAGTGGTTTTTGCCATACACTGACATGAATCAGCCATGGATTTACATGTGTTCCCCATCCCGATCCCTCCTCCCACCTCCCTCCCCATTCCATCCCTCTGGGTCTTCCCAGTGCACCAGCCCTGAGCACTTGTCTCATGCACCAGCCCAGGCTGGATAAACACATTTTTTAAAACATACCCGATCTCACAGAAAATAAAAGGAAAGAACAACAGCAGCACATTAAACACAGTGGGCTTATACCAACCAATGAGTATGGCCAAGTGGACTTACCTGTAATATCCATTTTCTCATTTTATAGTAATAGAAACCCAAATGTTTAGCTGGACACAGATCAAAGTGACTATTACTCGGGTGTTTTCAAGATAAATACAGACAACAAATCTAAGTTTGATTCATGAATTATAATGAATTATTAATGAATTATAATCCCGTCAAGTCTAGGAATCTTTAAGATACTGCACTGCGCTCCTTGTCCCCTTCCACTGTTTTGCTTTCTTTTTGCTACATAGTTAGCAAAACAAAGCACCTGAAGACCTAAGGTAAAGATCACATATGGCAAATGGACAGAAGAAGTAGGGTCTCTGAGACATTGGAGAGCAATGTCTCCAGTACCTAGACCTATACATGATGAAATATAAACTTCTATCTTATTTGTGTCACTGCTGCTTCAGGTGTTTTTGTTCTGCAGCTGAACTTAATATTAATTGATATAATGATTATATGAGTCACAGGTACAAGTGACTATACAAACACCAATACCTAGAAACTAAACCTGGGGCTTTCTCTAAGTCTAGGAAGGTGAATCTGAGCTTCTGTATTGTTAAGACTATAAGCAAAAATCATAGATGAGTAGAAGCCTAGATCACCTGATTCCTACAACAAGTAAATGCTATATTCAATAGAAAAAAAGCAGCATCTGCTTAGACTCTCTGAATTATTTATTATTATTATTGCTATTCTTTATAGGGAAAAGGAGAAGTATTTTCAAAGTGTCCTAATATCATCAAGGAAAACTTAAAGCTCATGTATTGGGAGGGTGGGGCAGCTATTATCTTATTGAAAAATCACCATAAATTAACTATTTTCCATTCTGCTTTATAGATCAATGACTTCCTAGAAACTGAAGAACCCAAGAAACTAAACTTGTAAATATGAAAATCTGAATTTAAATTTGATGAATTCCCAGAATGTTCTGGATATTTTAAGGAGTAATGAGGAAAGTTTTATGAGAGGAAAGGAGAGAGAATGAAAGTTGCTGTTTATCAAGCACATGCTCTGTCAAGCACCCAATTAAACAGCTTAAACATTTCATTGTTTTTTAAATTGTCTTTTATAAACTGTCTTCTTTCTTCATCTTGGTTACAGTCTTATATTTGGTCATATATTTGCCTCTACTTAGTACTGACTTGGGTAATACCTGATCCCTTCTTAGATCTACAGCTAAGCAGGGCGAGGACATGCTTTGCTCTTCCTGTGGTTCTCATTTACACGACATGTTCATCCCGTGAGGACGCCTGTGCTCAAGTGACGTCTTTTAACTCAAAGCCTAGTTTTCAAGCATATTTCCTTATTAAAGAATCCAGAATTTATAATTCCCCCCGCCCACACACACACTGACAATGGGAGTAGAATAAGTCATGACCCAACATACCCAGATTCACTTATATTAAAGACATGCTCCAGCATGCCCTTCAGGGCATGTTAAGCATCTTCACCCTTTTGTCATCATTTGTTGTTGTTGTTTCTTGAAGGGACAGAGATGAGAAAAGGTGTTTTCTATGTATACCTTGCTCAGTTGTTTCAGCTATGTCCAACTTCTTTTGACCCTATGGACTGTAGCCGACCAAGTTCATCTGTCCATGGGATTCTCCAGGCAAGAACACTGGATTAGGTTGCCATCTCCTTCTCCAGGAGATTTTACTGACCCAGGGATCAAATCTGTGCTACCTGCAATTCCTTCATTACAGGAGGATTTTTTTTTTTTTTTTTAAACAGGAGGATTCTTTACCGTTGAGCCACTGGGGAAGCCCAGTTTTTTTTATATATATATAGTTTATATATATTTTATATATATATTTATATATATATATAAATATATATATATTTATATATATATATTTTTATATATATATTTTTTAATGCTTATTTCTATGTATTTATTTGGCTGCACCTAGTCTTAGTCATATCTAAATTTCAGATATGCAGATGATACCACCCTTATGGCAGAAAACAAAGAACTAAAGATCTTCTTGATGAAACTGAAAGAGGAAAGTTAAAACGTTGTCTTAAAACTCAGCATCATGGCATCTGGTCCCATCACTTCATGGCAAATAGATGGGGAAACAATGGAAACTGTGACATACTTTATTTTGAGGGGGCTCCAATGTCACTGTAGATAGTGGCTACAGCCATTAAATTAAAAGACGCTTGCTCCTTGGAAGAAAAGTTATGACCAACCTAGACAGCATGTTTAAGAAGCCAAGACATTATTTTGCCAACAAAGGTCTGTCTAGTCAAAGCTATGGTTTTTCCAGTAGTCATGTATGGGTGTGAGAATTAGACTATAAAGAAAGCTGAGCACTGAAGAATTGATGCTTTCGAACTGCAGTGTTGGAAAAGACTCTTGAGAGTCCCTTGGACTACAAGGCCATCCAACTAGTCCATCCTACAGGAAATCAGTCCTGAATATTCCTTTGAAGGACTGTTGCTGAAGCTGAAACTCCAATACTTTGGCCATCTGATGTGAAGAACTGACTCACTGGAAAAGATCCTGATGCTGAGAAAGATCGAAGGCAGGAGGAGAAGGGGACAACAGAGGATGAGATATTCAGACGGCATCACCGACTCGATGGACTTGAGTCTGAGCAAGCTCCGGGAGTTGGTGAGGGACAGGGAAGCCTGGTGTGCTGCAGTCCGTGGGGTCACAAAGAGTCAGACATGACCGAGCAACTGAACTGAACTGAATTTAGTCTCAGTTGTGGCAGGTGGGATTTTTTATCTTTCTCCAGCAGTTGAATTCTTAGTGTGGCATGTGGGATCTAGTTTCCTGACCAGGGATCGAATCTAGCCCCTGCATCAGGAATGCAGAGTCCAAGCCTTTGTGCCAGGCCACATTTGTATTTTCAAATAAGATGCATCCCTTAGATGTATCTTCAAATAAGATAACCAGAAATAATTTTCCAGTTAAGAACATCTAAAAATCTTGGTGTATGAAAGTGTGGTGAGAGAAGAAAAACTTTTTTTTTTTTTTTTTTTTTTAATGCTTGACTGACTTTTCAGGAACTTAAAGGAAATTTTAAGAGTATGAAATAAAGGGATTTCAGAGAAGCCAGAGAGCACTAAGGCCAGCTTTTATCCCAGAGTCAGGTAGCCCTGGTGATAAGGGAAGTTAGATTATAGATTTCTCAGAAAAAGCCAGCCTCCTCAGTAGGTAAGTTAGAAAAAACTCACCATGTAGAAGCAGGGTGATAGAAGAGATCAATGACTGTTTCAAACTTAGCTAGAGGAGAGACATAATATGAAAAGCTCTCGGGGACAATCTCTAATCACACACCTTCAGTCCATATGACCTACCTGTTTGAAAAACCTGCTGAAAATGTATTTTAAGGATGTCTAAGGGCTCCCCTGGTGGCTCAGACAGTAAAGAATTGCCTGCAATGCAGGAGACCTGGGTTCAACCCCTGGGTTTGGAAGATCCTTGGAAGAGGGTATGACTCCCCACTGCAGTCTTATTGCTTGAAGAATTCCATGAACAGAAGAGCCTGGAGGGCTATAATCCATGGAGTCACAAAGAGGCAGACACAACTGAGGGACTAACAGATTTTTTTCAAGATTTGTATTGGGAAATACCTGCAACAGAAGAAAAAGAAATTCCTTTCTGGAGCAATGTCTATTATAATCATGCAATTAAAAAAAATCACCAAACATGGAATACATTTCCAACCTTAGAAATACTCAAGAGCCAAGGATAGTGTCATCCCTTCATGTCCACAGGGACCCAGTTCCAGGACACTCCCACAAATACTAAAATTCACTGGATGCTCAAGTCCGTTATGTAAAATGGCACAATATTTGCATAGAACCTACATACATCCACTCATCTACTTTAAATCATCTCTCTCTGCATGCTCAGTCGCTAAGTCATGTCTGACTCTTAGCCCACCAGGCCCCTCTGTCCATAGGATTCTCCAGGCAAGAATACTGAAGTGGGTTGCCATTTCCTATTCCAGGAGATCTTCCTGACCCAGGGATCAAAACTACATCTCCTGCACCTCCTGCTTTGGCAAGCAGGTTCTTTACAACTGTGCCACCTGGGAAGACCCAACCTATCTATAGATTTCTTATAATGCCTGATAATGTAAATGCTTATGCAAATAGTTGTATACGTGGCAAATTCAAGTTTTGTTTTTCATAAATTTCTGAAGTATTTTTTTAATATTTTTGATCTTCCATTGGTTGAATCCACAGATGTGGAACCTGCATATATAGAGAGCTGACTGTATTTTTGTCATTTGGAGTATTTATTATCAGAATATATTAGACAGAGGAGTAGATAAATGATGCATTTAAGTTTCATCATTCTATAAATACATGTTTTCAGGGCAATTTTTCTGCAAACATAATATTCAGTCATTTTCATTCATTTCTCCTCATTTAATATTTAGCTCACTACCAAAAATATGAGTATAGAACTGTTTCTCCCACCAACATCTTCCATGAGTTGTGCTAAATTCAGATGATATTCATCCCTTTATGATGCATGGATTTTTTATTAATATCTACCAAATGTTGTACATCTGCTAGAAGAAACAGAAGGCCTTGAGAGGGGTGAAATGCATGATCTCTAGCACCTGTTACAGCATTATAACATAAAATAAATTGTGGAAACATGTTTGAAACTATAAAAGAATCAGTATAATTTTGTAGTAGGCTTTAATCTTCTATAGTTTTATAGAGTGAGTTGCTCATAGACACCATTTTTAAGGAGCAATATATAGTAGGTATATTAATCTAGAATTTTTGTTAATTGAAACATACAAAACATTTGCAAGTGGTAATTTGGTATTAGAATTCTAGAGTAGTCAATCCTACTGATAATGAATTGTTTTATAATAAAACTCTAGGAGTTTATTTTCAAAAATACTGCGTGTGGATTATGTGAATGGCTTTTAAGAATATACAATATCAGGCACCTCTAAAAATAACCTAAATTTGGAAGTCTAAAAAAAAATATACCATGAAACATTTTATTGTCAATCCCTAATTATCTCATAGAAAAAAATTTCAAGAATATTATATATTTCTCTCTCATTCACAGTGAACTGCACTTAATACTGCTATGTGCATGTCCATTTGAAAGTATGTAGGTACATTTTTTCAAAATTCTGCTAATAGTTCATTGATTAAGATCAACTTTTATTAAAGGGCAAACAAGGATGTGATTGATGTGACTTCCTCTGGTCTTGAATAGTTACATTTCTCTATTCTTTTTCATTTGCTTAGTATTTGGTTGAAAACACTATTATTCTCACATAGCTTTTCTCTTTCCCACATTTAACAAATACAATAATTATTTTGCTACTTTGGGAAATTGAAAGTTCCTTATATATCTTCTGAGCAGAGATTCTTGGGTTAGTTACACTGATTTAGCAGTTCAGTCAGGTTGCTAGCCTTTGAATCAGTAGACTGGGTATAGCAAAGTTCCATCCGCAGTGTACTCTGTCGAGGAGCTGAGTAAAAGAAAACTGCAGGGGAAAGGAAAATTATTGTTTTTTCTTTCTGTTTCACCAATGAACTGGCCATTGGTCTTTCTCCTGCCCTCAAACTGAAACTTTTACCATCAGCATTCCCAGAGGATTTTCACATTGAACTAGAACTTTATTAATTGTCAAAAGACTTGCAGACTTTTGTCAATTAATAATTTTCTCTTTGTTCTTAATACAATGCAAATTTCCTTCTAGAACTTATTATGATCTTTTTTGGAGAAGGGAATGGCAACCCACTCCAGTACTCTGGAGAAGTACTGTGGGCTTAGAGAAGCCTAGTGGGCTACAGTCCATGGGGTTGCAAACAGTTAGACTGAGCACATGATCATTATAATTAGTTATGCTTGACTTTTTTCCTGATTTGTACTCTACTACATATCAGAACTGACCAGCTGTATATTCTAAACATATAATTATGTGATGGTCGCTGACTGGCTGAATCAATGGATGAATAAATGATTAGATTGCTGTTGTTCAGTTGCTAACTGAACATGTCTAACTCTTTGCGATCCCATGAACTGCAACATACCAGGCTTCCCTGTCCTTCACTGCCTCCTGAAGTTTGCACAAACTCATGTCCATTGAGTTGGTGATAACAACCAACTACCTCATCCTCCATTGCCCCCTTCTCCTCCTGCCCTCAATCTTTCCCAGCATCAGGGTCTTTCCCAATGAGTTGGCTCTTATCAGGTGGCCAAAGTGTTGGAGCTTCAGCTTCAGGATCAGTCCTTCCAGTGAATATTAAGGGTTGATTTAGGATTGATTGGTTTGATCTCCTTGCTGTCCAAGGGACTTTTAAGAGTATTCTCCAGCACCACAGTTCAAAAGCATCAATTATTTGGTGCTCAACCTTCTTTATGTTCCAACTCTCACATCCATATTGTGATTACTGGAAAACCATAGCTTTGACTATACGGATCTTTGTTGGCAAAATGATGTCCCTGCTTTTTCATATGCTGTCTAGGTTTGTCATAACTTTAATGTCTGTGAGTGTTTGAGGGTCTCTTGCAGATGTGTGGGAAGGCAGTGGCCTGCTTCAAGGACAGAGGCACAGGAAGCAGCAGTCCTGAGAAGTGCTTGTTGGCATAAGTCCTTTTAGAGGTCTTCAGTAGCCTTACCATAGAGGCTTTAGACTCAAGGACTGGGTGGCCTCAGGCCAAACGACTAACAGAGAGGGAGTACTGCACCACCCATCAGCAGAAAACTGTATTAAAGGTTTACTGAGCATGGCCCTGCCCACCAGAGCAAGACCCAGTCCCTCCTGTCAGGAAGCTTGGGAAGCTTGCCTCTTATCCTTAGACAGAAGAAGCAAGAACTATATCCCACAGACTCCAAAGAAAGCTAGCCAGTATAATCACATGATCACAGCCTTGTATAATTCAATGAAGCTATGAGCTATGCTGTGCAGGGCCACCCAAGACAGATGGGACATTGTGGCGAGTTCTGACAAAATGTGGTCCACTGTAAAAAGGAGTGGAAAGCCACTTTAGTATTCTTGCCTTGAGAGCCCCAATGAACAGTATGAGTAATGTTTAGACAGTGAATAAATAAATGAAGTAAAATTTCCTGGGGTCACCTTCCTATCAGCTGTTACTGCTTATAACTCTTTGAAGACATGAACAGTTTATTATCTGCAAAATGTGACAAGCACATATTTGGCAGATAAAAGGTCTCATTGCTCCAGCACCCTTAAATGCCTTTTTTCCCCAAGTCTTACTCCTATAACGTTTGTTTAGGAGAAGACATGGCATAATCATCAAGGAATCAAATTTTACACAGAGATGAGAAGACAATGTTTATGATTTTAAAAAAAGCTCACTATGCTATGTGGATTATAGAAGATAAATTTGATAATGATGTGATGAAATATTTTAGCAAATCAAATGCAATTCTTAATTAAATTCATATATAAACTTTGTGTTTAAAAAATATTTTCATACTGATACAGGTCTTATATTTCTTTATATATTCTGCACTATACTTAATGCAATGTAAGAAACTAAATATGTAAAATATCTTGTAATTGGTTAATGGGCTCTCATTTCAGAATTAATTAAACTAAATACATATCTGAGATTTGAGGATGTTGTTATTGTTAAATTGTTAATGAGAATTTAGTTGGAAGTGAGTGAGTAGTGAAAATATCTTCTAAATCACTTATACCACCATCTTCATTATAAACTCTTAGTATACAGTTGAATAGATTCTTTTCATAAATTCTAAACTGTTTTGTGAATTAATTTTAATTTTTTTTAATATAGAATCAATTTTCTTTAAAATGAGTTATATTAACTTACTTAGTGACTTCAGTTGTGTCCGACTCTTTACAATCCGATGGACTATAACCCACCAGGCTCCTCTGTCCATGGGATTCTTCAGGCAAGAAAAGTGGAGTGGGTTGTCATTTCCTTCTCTATATTCACTTAGATCAGTTAAAAATGCTGAGGTTTATTGTCTTTATTAATTTGAAAAGAGGAGCTGAAGCCTCACAGATATAAAGTAAAATTGCAATTTAAAAAATATAATAATTATGATATAATAATTTAATTTTTTTCATGCTTCTGGATACTATGTAAAGCAGAAATGTCTTTAACCTTATGTTTTTACACATGAATGCACTTTTAATTAAGACAATATCATCCTTTTAAAACAAATTCTTTCCAGAACCATTCACTTGAATAAAATAATTATTTAAAAAAATTTTAATAGCACTATCTGAAGGTCAACAGTTCCTCATAGATATGAATGCTAAGGCAAGCGTCTTGTTTATATTTTCCCTCTGGTAATGGAACCAGGGCAAATAAGACTCGAATTTGTAAATGTCCAATTTACATTTTGAAACAAGTTAGCAATACTCATTCCACTATATAAAGGGCATAATTACTAAATTTTAGAATTTTTTTTCAAATTCTGCTGAAATATATTCAGTAACATAAAATGACAGCAAATGATTAGGCTATGTCATACAAAAATATAATAAAATAGATATCAGATATTTGCTCTGTCTCTCTAGACTAGTCAATCAATAATCAAAAAAAAAAAAAAAAACTACACATATTCTTTATGGAAGGATTTCTCACTACAGTTTTATTTCCTTTTCATTGTAGTACCACTAAATAACCTGTTTAGAGAAGCAGTGGTAACAAATGAAACATTTTCTTACTTTTAAAATATATTCGTGAGAAAAATAGCATTTTAGGTATTAGTTTAAAATTGACCAACTTATGATTAGTGAAAAGAAATAACTGAAATAAAGAAGTCTTACAACAATCAGTGGAAGGATTCAAAGAAAGCTAGTGTACATATTTTTGGCCTATTTCATTTCAATTTTTTCTCTAACTTTGTTCTAAATATATTTGTTTCTCAAAATGCTACTAGACAAAAATAATTATATAAAAAATATCTATTAAAGTGTGAACTATATCTCTTTTAGGAATAGACAATTAAGATTAATAACACAGGAATTGTGAATTGAAGGTGTATTAAATATGTTTCATCAGGATACATACACAGAACCAATTTGACACTTTTTATGAACAGCTGATGTGAATTCAATTAAGTACACTGAGAAAAACTGTTTTGTTGTTGTTGTTGTTTTGTTTGTTTTTACTGAAACTTTTATAATTAACTCTACAAGCATTTCACATCTAGGTTTGATATAAAACAAAAATCCAGTGTTCTTTGAATTTAACTTATTATTCATATATTTAACTTTCAAAGAATATGTTTCCACAAGTGGTTAGGACATTACTTAAGTAGTATTCTTTTATTAATTAATATATTTCCTCAAATTTTTTTTACATTGATAGAGGCCTTAATGACTATAACATTTCTTCACCACTTGCTATTAATTGCTTTTTATAATACCCAAAGTAGAATTATTATGTGAAAATGTACAAAATTTTGATAACAAACATACTAATTTTCCAAGTGCTTTTCAAAGTAATGTGTTTGTTGGTTCTGTCACAGCAAGGAATAATAATGCATGCCTTGTAACATTCTTAGTTACATAAAGATTTTCATTTTGTTTTAACCATGCTTTTTTCAAATATAATACGTATATACAAATATACATATATACATATATATACAATCATCTTAACATTGTTTTGGCTTAAATATTTTTTCCAAGTTGATTAATTAGTATTAAAAAATATTTCTATTTTTAAGATTTTCCTGAGGATTTTTGACAAATTATTTTGGATTCCTGATTTTTAAGTTAACTGTTTACATTCTTTGTCTACTTTTTAAAGAACATATCATTTTCTTTTAAGTTAGGTTTTTAAGATGTTGTTTGCTAATGCTAATTCTATGTCATGTGTGTTTAAAATATATTTTCAAGTCTGGCTTATTGTCTTTTGGCTTATCTTCCTTTTTCCTGAGTAAAACATGCAATTATAAAATAATCAATATTTTAATTCATCATATGTTGTACTTTCTACATCTTATTTTATATATTCCATATTTTATTCATGAAAGTTTTAACTTTATAAATTTTGCCATTTTACTAGTTGATAGTAAGTTATTTTGTTTATTTATTTATATTTTGCAAAGTTATTTTATTTATTTATTTTTTTTTTTCCTTACTTATACATTTTTCAAATGGATATTTGTTGGGAGAGGCAGTCAAGTAAGCACAGTCTCTGGATCCCTGCCTGATCACAGAAGAATGTGGTTCGGGACAGGGGCATTTCCTTACAAAGAAATAAAGAAGCCTCATAGCCTGTGCTGGGCTTGTTTTTGGGAATACCCTTCTCTCTTACGGACTTGACATGTGCTTTTTCTCTTTATATGTGTGTATCATGGCACTCGGTCAGCCCCACAGCTCTAACTGTCTCCAATGTGGAGGGGTGCATGCAAACCCCTTATGCTAGGCAGTGGGAAGAGACCCTCTGCTCACGGGAGATAAACATTCATCGTCGCTGATCTCGTAGCTCTATGTGGGTAAAGATGGGAAACAGATGGGAATACCAGACCACCTGACCTGCCTCTTGAGAAACCTGTATGCAGGTCAGGAAGCAACAGTTAGAACTGGACATGGAACAACAGACTGGTTCCAAATAGGAAAAGACTGTATATTGTCATCCTGCTTATTTAACTTATATGCAGAGTACATCATGAGAAACGCTGGGCTGGAAGAAGCACAAGCTGGAATCAAGACTGCCAGGAGAAATATCAATAACCTCAGATATGCAGGTGACACCACCCTTATGGCAGAAAGTGAAGAACGAAAGAGCCTCTAGATGAAAATGCAAGAGGAGAGTGAAAAAGCTGGCTTAAAGCTCAACATTCAGAAAATGAAGATTATGGCATTCGGTCCCATCACTTCATGGCAAATAGATAGAGAAACAGTGGAATTTTGGGGGGTTCCAAAATCACTGCAGATGGTGATTGCAGCCATGAAATTAAAAGACGCTTACTCCTTGGAAGGAAACTTATGAGTGACCTAGACAACATATTAAAAAGCAGAGACATTACTTTGTCAACAAAGGTCTGTCTAGTCAAGGCAATGGTTTTTCCAGCAGTCATGTATGGATATGAGAGTTGGACTATAAAAAAAGCTGAGCTCAGAAGAATTGATGCTTTTGAACTGTGGTGTTGGAGAAGACTCTTGAGAGTCCCTTGGACTGTGAGAAGATCCAACCAGTCCATCCTAAGGGTAGATCAGTCCTACGTGTTCATTGGAAGGACTGATGTTTAAGCTGAAACTCCAATATTTTGGCCACCTGATGCAAAGAACTGACTCATTTGAAAAGACCCTGATGCTGGGAAAGATTGAGGGCATGAGGAGAAGGGGATGACAGAGGATGAGATGGCTGGATGGCATCACTGACTCAATGGACATGGTTTTGGGTGGACTCCGGGAGTTGGTTATGGACAGGGAGGCCTGGCATGCTGCGGATCACAGGGTCACAAAGAGCCGGACATGACTGAGTGACTGAACTGAACTGAACTTTCTACCTGAAAACCATCCTGCTGGTTGTGGTATTTATTTTAAATAACCACTTACTTGGCTTGTGATGATGACTAAGAGTCCCAGTATTCCAAGTTAAATGGATAATTGAAAGTGGGAGAAGGATTAAACAGCACTCCAAAAATCTCTTCAAATAAATATTCTTTATCAAATATCTCCCCCAATCATGTCTTCCTCTTCATGCTCAGAGCAGCAACGTTTTCTGTAACGTTTTCTAACCTGTAATGTTTTCTGCCTCACGGAAATGTTCCTTGTGCTGTCCAAGGAAGCTGTCATTAGCCACGCTTCGCTCCATAGCCCTTGAAATTGAAATTCAGCATGCATTACTGTACACATAATTGTAAATTGTCTTTTATTCAAAATAATTAAAATTAAATTTGTCACATTTTAGATAGCTTCCATAGTAGAAAGGAAAGTCATGGAGTTCTATTTGGGTATAGAGGGCTCAAACTCCATTTGTGTGATGTGACAAAATTCTCTGATACCTTGTCTTGCTTTAGAAAGTGAGACTACTTAAAAAATACTGTCTTCAACTTTGGGACTCTAGATGAAAATTCAAGTGGAAAAAGTTCCTACTAATATTCTTTCCCAAATAATATTAAAAAACTTACTGGATATATTGAGATAGTCATATAGATTCTTCTTTGCTTTATGTTAATGTGTTGGTAAATTTAGATAAATTTCCAAAGTAAGGCAGCCTTGGATTCAGGGTAGGGATTATTGTTTTTGTTCAGTCACACATTCGTGTCTGACTCTTTGGGACCCCATGGACTGCAACATGCCAGGCTTCCCTGTCCTTCACTGTCTCCCAGAGTTTGCTCAAACTCAGGTCCTTTAAGCCGGATATGCCATCCAACCATCTCATCCTCTGTTTCACCTTCTCCTGCTGCCCTCAATCTTTCCCATAATCAGGGTCATTTCCAATGAGTCAGCTCTTCACATCAGGTGGCCAAAGTATTGGAGTTTCAGCTTCAGCGTAAGTCCATCCGATGTATATCAGAGTTGATTTCATTTAGGATTGACTGGTTTGATCTTGCTGCCCAAGGGACTCTCAAGAGTCTTTACAACACTACAATTTCAAAGCATCAATTCTTTGGTGCTCAGCCTTCATGATAGTCCAATTCTCATATGTGCACATCACTACTAGAAAAACAATAACTTTGACTCTGACCTTGTTGACAAAGTGATGTTTCTGCTTTTTAATACATTGTCTAGGTTTATCATAGCTTTTCTTTCAAGGAGAAAGTCTCTTAATTTTGTGGCTTCAGTCACCATCCACAATGATTTTGGAGGCCAAGAAAATAAAATCTGCCACTGTTTCCATTTTCCATTTATTTGCTATGAAATGTTGGGACCAAAATGCCCAATACTTACATTTTTGAATGTTGAGTTTTAAGCCAGCTTTTTCACTCTCCTTTTTCACCTTCATCAAGAGGCTCTTTAGTTCCTCTTCGCTTCCTGCCATTAAGATGGTATCATCTGCATATCTGAGGTTGTTGCTATTTCTCCTGGAAATCTTGATTCCAGCTTATGATTCACCCAGAGTGGCATTTCATATGATGTATTCTTCATGTAAGATAATAAGCAGAGTGACAGTATACAGCCTTGATGTGCTCCTTTTCAATTTGGTCCTTTGTTCCATGTCTGTTTCTATCTGTTGCTTCATGTCCTGCCTACAGGTTTCTCAGAAGGCAGGTCAGGTGGTCTGGTATTTCCATCTCTTTAAGAACTTGCCACAGTTTTTTCTGATCCACATAGTCCAAGACTTTAGCATAATCAATGAAGGAGAAGTAGATTTTTTTCTGTAATTCCCTTGCTTTTTTATGATACAGTGGATGTGGCAATTTGATTTCCGGTTCCTCTGCCTTTTCTAAATCCAACTTGTACATCTAGATTTCTCGTTACATGTATTGTTGAAGCTTAGCTTCTAGGATTTTGAGCATTACCTTGCTAGCATGTGAAATGAGTGCAACTGTGCTGTAGTTTGAACATTCTTTGGTGTTACCCTTTTTTGAGATTGGAATGAAAACTGACCTTTTTCAGTCTTGTGACCATTGTTGAATTTTCCAAATTTCCTGGCATATTGAGTGAAGCACTTTAGAAGCATCATCTTTTAGGATTTGAAGTAGCTCAGGTGGAATTCCATCACCTCCACTAGCTTTGTTTCTAATAATGCTTCCTAAGGCCCAGGATGTCTGGCTCTAGTTGAATGACAACATCATTTTGGCTATCCCAGTCATGAAGATCTTTCTTGTATAGTTCTTCTGTGTATTCTTGCCACCTCTTCTTAATCTCATCCGCTTCTGTTAGGTCCATACCATTTTTGTCCTTTATTGTGCCCATCTTTGCATGAAATGCTCCCTTGACATCTCCAACTTTCTTGAAAAGATCTCTATTCTTTCTCATTCTATTGTTTTCCTCAATTTCTTTGCATTGTTCACTTAAGAAGGCTTTCTTAGCTCTCCTTACTATTCTCTGTACCTCTGCATTCAATTTTATATCTTTCCCTTCCACCTTTGCCAGGGATATTCCAGGTATAAGCACTAATTATTAATGATTTAAATGCAGTTATTTAAAGATTTGTGCATATATGCTGATGAGCAAAAATAATTTATTTTATTGTACTCCCCTTGACCACTTTAGAATTAAGAGTATACTAGCTTCATTAAATTTGTTGGGAAAAAATATACTTTATCTCTTTCTCTAAGATTTGATTAAAAAACATGTGGTCCTGATTTCTATTTGTTAGGAAAAAGTTTAAAGGGTTCCTTTACTACTCTACCTAGTGATTTCATTTAGATTTTTATACATGTTTGGCAATTCTATTAAATTCTATTTTTAAAGCAAACTATTCATTGGCATTAAATTATCTATATTTTTCTCTTGATTCTTCAACTTCTATGTTTCACGGGTGCCTCTACTTACAGTCACATCAGTGTATATAACGATAATACTTTGCAATTGCAGTGACTAATTACAAAACTTCTGTGATTTAACATTTACTTGATACAAAATGTTATCCTTATATTTTATATACCATCTTTTTTTGTTTAACAATGATTGAAAAACCTTTATATTAAAACTAGGAGTGAACAATAAATAAGTAACAATAGAAGGATTTGAGTGACAGTCTAGCATTTGTTTTAAAACTCTAAACTGTAAGCTCTGTTTCAAAAACAGACACTAATCCAAAGGCCAAAAGATGGACTTTATGAAGTTTAAGTACTGCTTAGAGGCAATCACATTTCTCTTAATCCTGAATTTACTAGTTCACCCTTTAAATTTAGATCATGTCAGTACACACTAGAACTTTTGTATTTGTCATTCCACTAGGGCAGCGGCCAAGAGGAGCTACCCCATACCCGAGGTTGGGGCAGCGGCTGAGAGGAGATACCCAATGTCCAAGGTCAGGGGCAGCGACTGGTGACGAACTACCCCACGTTCAAGGAGCGGCGGCTGTGCGGGCGCAGAAGGGCCGAGAGGAGCTACTCCACATTCAAGGTCAGGAGGGGTGGTCGTGAGGATACACCCATCATCCAAGGTAAGGAGCAGTGGCTGTGCTTTGCTGGAGCAGCCGTGAAGAGATACCCCACGTCCAAGTTAAGAGAAACCCAAGTGAGACGGTAGGCACTGAGAGAGGGCATCAGAGGGCAGACACACTAAAACTATAATCACAGAAAATGGGCCAACTTGATCACAGGACCACAGCCTTGTCTAACTCAATGAAACTAAGCCATGCCGTGTGGGGCCACTCAAGACAGACGGGTCACGGTGGAGAGGTCTGACAGAATGTGGTCGGCTGGAGAAGGGAATGGCAAAACACTTCAGTATTCTTGCCTTGAGAACCCCATGAACAGTATGAAAAGGCAAAATGATAGGACACTGAAAGAGATATTCCCCAGGTCGGTAGGTACCCAATATGCTACTGTGATCAGAGGAGAAATAACTCCAGAAAGAATGAAGGGATGGAGCCAAAGCAAAACAATATTCAGTTGTGGATGTGACTGGTGATGGAAGCAAGGTCCAATGCTGTAAAGAGCAATATTGCACAGGAACCTGGAATGTTAGGTCCATGAATCAAGGCAAATTGGAAGTGGTCAAACAGGAGATGGCAAGGGTGAATGTGGACATTCTAGGAATCAGCGAACTAAAATGGACTGTAATGGGTGAATTTAACTCAGATGACCATTATATCTACTACTGTGGGCAGGAATCCCTTCAAAGAAATGGAGTAGCCCTCATAGTCAACAAAAGAGTCCAAAATGCAGTACTTGGATGCAATCTCAAAAATGACAGAATGATCTCTGTACATTTCCAAGGCAAATCATTCAATATCACGGTAACCCAAGCCTATGCCCTAACCAGTAATGCTGAAGAAGCTGAAGTTGAAAGGTTCTATGAAGACCTACAAGACCTTTTAAAACTAACACCTAAAAAAGATGTCTTTTTCATTATAGGGGACTGGAATGCAAAAGTAGGAAGTCAAGAAACACCTGGAGTAACAGGCAAATTTGGACTTGGAATACAGAATGAAGCAGGGCAAAGGCTAATAGAGTTTTGCCAAGAGAACACACTGGTCATAGCAAACACCCCTTCCAACAACACAAGGGAAGACTCTACACATGGACATCACCAGATGGTCAATACTGAAATCAGACAGATTATATTCTTTGCAGCCAAAGATGGAAGAAGCTCTATACAGTCAACAAAAACAAGACTGAGAGCTGACTGTGGCTCAGATCATGAACTCCTTACTGCCAAATTCAGGTTTAATTGAAGAAAGCAGGGAAAACCACTAGACCATTCAGGTATGACCTAAATCAAATCCCTTATGCTTATAAAGTACAAATGAGAAATAAATTTAAGGGACTAGATCTGATAGACAGAGTGCCTGATGAACTATGGATGGAGGTTCATGACATTGTACAGGAAACAGTGATCAAGACCATCCCCATGGTAAAGAAATGCAAAAAAACAAAGTGGCTATCTGAGGAAGCCTTACAAATAGCTGTGAAACAAAGAGAAGTGAAACGCAAAGTAGAAAAGAAAAGATATTCTAATTTGAATGCAGAGTTCCAAAGAATAGCAAGGAGAGATAATAAAGCCTTCCCCAGTAATCAATGCAAAGAAATAGAGAAAAACAACAGAATGGGAAAGACTAGAGATCCCGTCAAGAAAATTAGAGATACCTAGGGAACATTTCATGCAAAAATGGGCTCAATAAAGGACAGAAATAGTATGGACCTAATAGAAGCAGAAGATATTAAAGAGGTGGCAAGAATACACAGAAGAATGTACAAAAAAGATCTTCATTACCCAGATAATCACGATGGTGTGATCACTCACCTAGAGACAGACATCCTGGAATGTGAAGTCAAGTGGGCCCTCGAAAGCATCACTATGAACAAAGGTAGTGGAGGAGATGGAATTCCAGTTGAGCTATTTCAAATCCTGAAAGGTGATGCTGTGAAAGTGCTGCACTCAATATGCCAGCAAATTTAGAAAACTCAGCAGTGGCCACAGGACTGGAAAAAGTCAGTTTTCATTCCAATCCCAAACAAAGGCAATGCCAAAGAATGCTCAAACTTCTGCACAATTGCACTCATCTCACACACTAGTAAAGTAATGCTCAAAATTCTCCAAGTCAGGCTTCAGCAATATGTGAACCAGAAAAATATCTATTTCTGCTTTCTTGACTATGCCAAAGCCTTTGACTGTGTGGATCACAATAAACTGTGGAAAATTCTGAAAGAGATGGGAATATCAGACCACCTGACCCACTTCTTGAGAAACCTGTACGCAGGTCAGGAAGCAATAATTAGAACTGGACATGGAACAACAGACTGGTTCCAAATAGGAAAAGGAGTATGTCAAGGCTGTATATTGTCACCCTGCTTATTTAACTTACATGCAGAGTACATCAAGAGAAACGCTGGGCTGGAAGAATCACAAACTGGAATCAAGATTGCTGGGAGAAGTAGCAATAACCTCAGATATGCAGATGACACCACCCTTATGGCAGAAAGTGAAAAGAAATGAAAAAGCCTCTTGATGAAAGTGAGAGAGGAGAGTGAAAAAGTTGGCTTAAAACTTAACATTCAGAAAACTAAGATCATGGCATCCGGTTCCATCACCTCATGGGAAATACATGGGGTGACAGTGGGAACAGTGTCAGACTTTATTTTTGGGCTCCAAAATCACTGCAGATGGTGATTGCAACCATGAAATTAAAAGCCACTTACTCCTTGGAAAGAAAGTTATGAACAACCTAGATAGCATATTAAAAAGCAGAGACATTACTTTGCCAACAAAGGTCCGTCTGGTCAAGGCTATGGTTTTTCCAGTGGTCATGTTTGGATGTGAGAATTGGACTCTGAAGAAAGCTGAGCACCGAAAAATTGATGCTTTTGAACTGCGGTGTTGGAGAAGACTCTTGAGAGTCCCTTGGACTGCGAGGAGATCTAACCAGTCCATCCTGAAGGAGATCCGTCCTGGTTGTTCATTGGAAGGACTGATGCTGAAGCTGAAACTCCAATATTTTGGCCACCTGATGCGAAGAGTTGACTCATTGAAAAAGACACTGATGTTGGGAGGGATTGGGGGCAGGAGGAGAAGGGTACGACAGAGGATGAGATGTCTGGATGGCATCACGACTCGATGGACGTGGGTTTCAATAAACTCCGGGAGTTTGTGATGGACAGGCGTGCTGAGATTCATGTGGTCACAAAGAGTCGGACAGGACTGGGCAACTGAACTGAACTGATTTAAACCCCAGAATGTATTGTGCTCTAAATTGTATATCCTTATGGTTGGCTAGGTTTTAGTTGTCTAAAATTATTGGTTCTGTCATTTTTTCTTTTGCCTATAACATATTTATTAAAGCTAGAATTTGTTAGAGAAACTTGCATTACATGTGATCGATCTTGTTCTCAGTCCTGAATTGAAATCATATATAAACTCTTCCATTGTTAATAATTCAACCATTATTTTAATAGGATTTACTTATGAGACGAAGTTGTCTAACCATTATTCTCACACTATCTAGAATTTTTTTTTTTAATTTTTGAGGTATTGTACTTAGTATAATTTCCTCACTTGTTATGCTCCAAGTATATATTGATATTTTCATGTTTAGGTGGGCATATGTAATGAAAAGACCTTGATGCTGGGAAAGATTGAAGGTAGGAAGCGAAGTGAACAACAGAGGATGAGATGGTTGGATTGCATCACAGGCTCAGTGGACATGTGTTTGGGTAAACTCCAGGAGTTGGTGATGGACAGGGAGGCCTGGTGTGCTGCAGTCCATGGGCTCAGAAAGAGTCAGACATGACTGAGTGATGAACTGAACTGATGTACACATACATAGACACATCATTGCAAGTTTTTGTAATTTAGTAATACTTGTCAGTTTTTAATAAAATTAAAATTTGTTTATTTGCAATCAAAAAATAAATATTTGATGTATTAAGATCACTTCTCAACTTGTCTATGCCATGAATACAAGATAGCTGATATATAAAAACCAGTGTGCATTAGCAAAAAAAAAAAAAAAAAAGATTTAAAATGCTATAAATAATGATGCATATTTGACTTGAAGATTTTAAGATCCTTATGTCTGTGTGCACTCTGTATCAGATAATGCCCTTTAGTCTAGAAACAGCATAAAGCCCATGTGTAGAAGGAAATAAAAGATCTCATTACTAGTTTCTTGCTTGTGGTTTCAGTAATCCCTGATACTTGTAGAGATCTTATGTAGGATTCTATAAGATACCACTGTATCATTATTACCTTTTTACTGGAGCTAACTGGAGTTAGTTTCTTTCCCTGGCACCCCAAAGCTTCCCAACTAAAACAATTAGCCATCAAAATAGAAGTAGAATTAAGACTAATAGTTTCATTAGTTTAAAATATTGGTTACAGGAATTAAATGATAGGACTTCCCTGATGTCTCAGGTGGTAAAATATCTGCCTACAATGCGGGAGACTCAGGTTTGATCCCTGGGTAGGGGAGATCCTCTGGAAAAGGAAATGGCGACACACTTCAGTACATTTGCCTGGAAAATCCCATGGATGGAGGAATGTGGTAGCTACAGTCCTTGGGGTCGCAAAGAAAAACACGACTGAGTGACTTCACTTTCACTAGTTCATTTCTAGTTCCCCATCTTTGTAAGAAAATACATGGGACTATAACTAATGAGGAAAGATGTGAAATTATGAAAAAAATTATATATATATATTAAAAGTAATTGTAGAAATATTGAAACAATGCATATTTGAGGCCAGTATGAAGCAATATCTAAAGGGCACTATTTCAGAAATAGAAGTTCTTTTATCTTATGAATTTGATGAAGGACAGGAATTTCCAGAAGGTAGTTTTTCATGATTCAGATTGCATAAGGTCTAGTAACAGAAAATGTCACGTCTCTGAGTGAGATTTTGCGGTTTCTCAGCAAAAGGCCTTTAAAGGACCAGAAACATACATATTGCTCCACTGGGGACCCGCAAATGCTTTCACTGCAGACTCATTGGCATAAAAAAAAGTGCTGTCCTCAGGAATATATAACTCCTCCACAATACAGGAGGGAAATGATGAGACAGGGCTCTGAATGATGAACTGCCTGAGAAGCCAAGACTCTGAACACCCACAGGCAGAGAAATGTATGATTAATCATGGTTCAGATAATAAGAGCTAATATTTATTGATTGCTTGATTTGTACATACAAAATCTTTTGTTATAATCATCTCTTCATTCACATATCAACTATATGAGACTAGAAAGTGTTATCACCTCTGAGAAACAAGATTGTAATAAGTGATGGGCTCAAGATCACCTAGTCTGATGATGGAAGACTTTGGATTTTCATCTAGGAGGTCTGGCTCCAGAGAGTGGTCACCAAATGTGATTCTGCTCTTTGACTGCTATGCCAAGAATAGACAGGTGAATATACAAGTAAGCGTGAAGAATAGCCTCAAAAGATGTGTATGTTCTCTAATTTTGTTGTACATATGCAGTTTTGTCCTTTACCTCAATGAGTCACACTGACATGATAATTAAGGCACTCAAATTTGCAATTGCATGTGCTTTACTCTATAATTTGATATATTCCTTTTGTAAAAATTTGTTGAGCACCTCATCAAAAGCTAATCACCAGGCAGGCTATAAGAAGATATAAAACAGAATGTATTCCTGAAGCTTCTAAGGAAAATAGGGTGAGATGGTTAATGGTCAATTGTAGAACCAAGCATCCTTGAAGGGCAGAGAGAACAGTTGCTAGAACCACATAGATATGAAGGACAGTATCTCAAGGAGACTGGTCAGCCAGGTTTCTGCAAGGACTGGGATTTTACTTGACATGTAAGGTGACTGCCTCTGTCTCTGACTTATAAATGGGAAACCCTTGTAAAGCAGCCATCAGATTCTTCATCTGCAATCACCCCATGACTCTTCAAACCTACAGAACAGCAAAAGTTAAAGTTCTAGAATTAAGTATTTGACTTTGTTTAATAGAGCTTCATGATCCTCTGACCTGAATTTTAAGGACAGAATTGAACTTGATATAGGTTCAAAAAACATCTGTCTAGTTTGGCACTGCTGACTTGTATGTTTGTTTATTTGTTTGTTTGTTTTTTCTTTATTCTTACCAATCATTATCTAACTTCCTAAACTTGTTCTAAAATGATACAATTATTAGAGGATGTCAAATTAATATTCAACAACCTATGATCCTATTTCTTTTCCCCAACAATATATTGCCTTTTTGCATTAGGCACAAAGTGTGGTGGTATCTAAGATTTATGTGTATAACACCTGGAGATTATCTTTATTTTTAATTTTTTTAATGTATCTGGTTTCCACTGCTAACAACTTAGTCCCGAATTATATGAGAATAGAAGTCATCTAAGCTTTCTAATTATTTTTGCTGGATAATTCTCCTCTGTGGTATCTAGGTGTTATTTTATACTATAAGATCAGTTATACTATAAGAAGTTAGGGATAGCATCCATAAAGGCATCAGTTGTGATCCTTTCCAGGAATACAACTGGTGGATTATCAATAAAGCAAAATCAAATATTAAATGACTATAAAAATGGGGTATGAACTTCTGAAATCAATGGAAAACTCATGAAATTCTGAGACCTGATCTAAATTGACTGACATCCTTGATATTCTATTATATAATTTGAGAGGAGGTAATCTATGAGATATTCCTTTAAGCTTTCATATTTTTTCTTCTAAGATGTGAGAGCTTTTTTTTGAACAGTTGTGCTCTGTAGATGAGGCTCTGAAATAAATCAAAATGTAATCAGACAAGTGATGACTACTCTTTTAAATTATGCAGAATCTTAACAGCTACAATAAATGGGGAGAACACTTATATGGAAAAAGTCACTGCCAGATATCAAATCCTCTGAGTTAATTATCCATACTCACTCCTATGGATGGGAACAATATTAGATACCCATCCAGCTCTGATTCTTCCTTTGTGACCACTCAAGTTTCCTAAAGAAGAAAATGTTAGCAGTCTTACATTTTAGTTATATTTTACCTCTATCATCCTTACTTACTTGAAATCCTCATTTCAGTGTGAGCTGGAGGCCCCTTGTCTCTTGAAACACCTGGTTAGAGCGAACACAAGCTCCTGACTCTAAGCCTTGAGCCATGTCCCCTGGCCCCACTTGCCTTCCTACTCCTTCCCTGTTTCCTTATTCTCAGGTCACTGTGAATCCTGTTCTTTTTTTTTTTTTTTCCTTTTCTATCCAATGGAGAAAGAAAGAGAGGGAGAGACCCTGCTTGGCTCCAGTCTTCATAATTGCATATTGAACATAGTAATTGACTCAATGGAATAAATGTATATTTGGAACCACATCCTTGATGTTAGGTATGATTAAAAATTCTGCAAATCACATGAAAATACCAGAAGTGTAGGTTGAAGGCAATTCAAGTCCTTTTATAAAATCTTTGTGTGTTTGTAAGTACATTTGCAAATAGGTGTTCAGTGTGCACATATGTGTGAAAATACACAGCAAAGGTCGTACCTTTAGCAGCCATAAAATCCATATGTTTTGGGGAACCAGAATTAAGAATGTGTTAAATAGTGATATTAAAAACTTCATGTGGTAGCAGTTCCTGACCTTCCTTTTCTGAACTTACTTTGACAGAAAGTGAACTTACTCTCTATGCTTGCTGATATATATTAGTATGGAGTCTTTAAAAATAAAGCCAATTAGAAGAAAAATTAACAGATGGCTGCTGAGTTAATATAATTTGAGACTTCTTGGATTGGACATAAGAATATTTTGGTGTCTTGGAGGAGTGATATTCGAAGTTCAGTGTCTACTTCCAAAAGTACACACACACACACACAAAATACTAGAACTTGTATTATTCTTTATTTTGTCTCATCAGTTTAGATCCACTTCTGTTAATAAAGCTTTATTACAGTTGTGTGGACATAACATTAATAAGTAAAGAACATGCATATATTAAGGAAATGTGCTTAATGTTATTATTATTATTATCATATTAAGTAGGATGTAAGAGGAAAAAATTAGTTACTGGTTGAAAGGCATTTTGCAGTTCAAAGCGTAAATGGAAGTCCTCAACCACCTTCAAAACTCCAAAATTGTTCTTAATGTGTCTGTCAACTTGACATAAACAATAGATTATTTACTTTGTAGGAGGGAAAGAAGAAAGCATGAGTGACTTCCTATTCCAAGTGAAAGTACAAATGTATTTCTATAGATGATTCCATTTAGTATTCTCTGTCTTAAAATGTGATTCTTGTTTTCTTCATGCAAAATTTATGATATGCACACACATGCATACACACACAAATGAAAGATTGTTTCACAAAAAGCAATGGCTATGGACAAATTCTCAGTAAATATCTATGTTGTGAACTGGCAAGTCCAATTTTATATAAAAGCTAAACATTTGTGAAATAGAAATTGCAGAGAAAATTCCACTATATGTTGTAATGAAAAATTGTGTCATACATTCATATTTAATATAGCTTACTTTTGAAAAATCCTTTGACTTTTTTGGAATATTTAAGTAACAAATGACTCTTTAGAATTATATGTGATAGATATTATGCCAGATATTTGTGCTTTTACTTTTATTTCTACACTTAAGTATGTTTAATACTGCATGTCACTGTTTTAAAGATTTTTAACTACAGTCAAAAAGTTAATTTTTGAATTTTAACATTTTAAAATTAAGCTTACAAAATGCTATTTATCAATAATTCATTTCCCTGAACATTATAGATGAATCATATTCAGATCTCAGGAGTGGTTAGATAAATATACTGAGATAGTTAGGTCACTATGTATTTAAGTCAACTAGTTTTTTAAAACTTCTATAATGAAATTGAAATTTCCCCTACTATGTTATAACATTTTAAAAGTATATTTAGCTACATTTTTACAAAGCACAGAAAGGAGAGCTATGGTAGCCAAATAGATAACATTTGAATTTAAGAATGATAATCTTCAGCTCAATACCTAACACATATATTTACTTAATGCCCTGAGAAATTTCTAGTTATTTTTAACTTTACTGCAAAAGCAGATTTCCTTATCAGTTTTACTAGTGTCAGTGTGTTGCTAATGAAGATTCTTCCTGCATGAAAAATTCTCCTTAAGAATATTTTAGGATATTTCAGAAAATTAAGTTTTTCTCCTGTACTATTAGAGTATAGCTGTGGCTCCATTTTTAAGAATTCCAAATAGGTAAAAATCTTCTGAATATATTCATAATACTTAATGCAGTTAGAAACAACAGATAAATGACTAATTGTGCTTATCCTTAAAAAGAATTATTCAGCTAATGGCATCTTTCCATTTCTATTTTTTCTTTTTTAATAAAAACTTAATTCTTACAAACTTTTTAGAGATAGAGCTATTAGAAGATAGAAACTATACCTGAATCAATAATAGATTAAATTACTGTTCTGATGCCTCTAATCATATCCTAGAGGCCTAAAAGTATTGATGCTATTTTCACAAAAATCTAATATATTCTAAAGAGAGTAGTTTCTTTGCTATAAATTTCAAATTCATTTTGTGCAATTATCCCACTGATATTTGACACTGTGTTTAGAGACATATTTATATTTAAATGTCTTTCTCTTTATTCATTATGAGCTTTTTGGAGGTAAAAAATTACACTTTCTTTACGTTGTAAAAAATAAGATTGATCTCTTTGGTACTACTTAATTGTTGATAATAATGCTAAAAACACGTATCTACATACCTCCAAGAATGCTTGGGTGATTAATGAGGTATATTTAAATCATTTGAGATTCAGAAATGAAACATACTATATAAATATAACATTTCATGCTATTATTATTAAAATTCAGGCAGTTCTGATTTAACCTCATAATCATTTTATAGGATTTATTGGCCAAGGAAACTACCTGGGTAAAATAAAAAATCATGTCAGTATTTGCAATGCTGAGCTTATTCAAAAACTTTCTTTGAGTCTATGTACACAAAAGAAATAGACACTAAGGGATAATTACATTGTAGGAGGCCGTCAATTTAGAGATTAAGAAACTAAGGTCGAAACCATACAAAACAGAACAAGAAACTGAGATATCATACTCAAGATGACAGCAGGTTCATCAGTTATTCCTCCCACCTCATAAGATCCAGCACACAGATTCCTCTGCTTCCTGGCTTTTCTTCAGTTGAAAAGATCTATTCATTACTGAAAAGCTCTTGTGTTAAAACAGGCTTTGCAATTTTTTTTTAAATTTGCTGCTAGATTGATTACCTTTAATTAACCTACTGCCTTATCAGAGAGAGGCATGAAATTGCTCTTTGCTCTTCTCAGCTTCTGGCAGGTTATCGAGCAACGTTCTGTCTGATTTGCTTTGCAGAGCAAACTGAAAATGACTGTCACTAAAACTTTCCTTTTCTGTCTAAACATCCCAAACAGTTGACAACATTTCCCCATCATGAGATCTCCCAACTTAGAACTTTTGTTTTAATTTGATTCTACTTTTGTTTGGATTTAACTTATCCTTCCTCCAAATTAAACAGCAGTCTTTAAAGGAGTTCACACCCAATGGGGAATATCAGTCTTTCATCTGTCGAAGAAAATGTTGTAACTCATGTTTATATTTAAATTTAGAAACAAACAAAACTTTACTAATATTTTGTAAATGGATTGGCCTTGACATCTGCACTTTGTATATGAAATTGTCAGTTTTTATTTACAATTTGGAGCTGGTTGAAAAGGATCATATCCTACAAGAGACTTCTCTGTCAATACTGGGAGATGTGGTACAAAGAATCCAGCAAAGATCATAAAAGACAAAAATGAACAATTGAGTGAATTGCTCAGTCTTGTCTGTCTCTGTGATCCCATGGACTATAGCCTGCCAGGCTGCTCTGTCCAAAGAATTTTCCAGGCAAGAATACAGGAGTGTGCTGCTATTTCCTATTCTAGGGGATCTTTCTGACCCAGGGATCCAACTCACATCTCCTGTGTCTCTTGCATTGGAAGGTGAATTCTTTACAAATGAGCCACCTGGGAAGCTAAATGAACAATTATATGCTAATAAATTGGAAAGGCCAGAAGCAATGTATACATTCTTAGAAACATATAGCGTAGGAAACTGAATCATGAAAAATAGAATATCTGCACAGACTAATTAATAGCAAGAAGATTGAATCAGTAATCAAAAACTTCATAACAAAGAGAAGTCTCAAACTAGATAGGCTTACTGGTGCATACATGTCCAGTTGCTTTAGTCATGTCCGACTCTTTGTGACCCCATGGACAAAGAAGCTTGCCAGGTTTCTCAGTTCATGGGATTCTCCAGGCAAGAATACTGGAGTGGGTTGCCATGCCCTTCTCCAGGGGATCTTCCCAACCCAAGGATCAAACCTGTGTTTCCTGCATTGCAGGAGATTTCTTTACCAACTGAGCCCATAGGGAAGCCAGCTTCACTGATGAATTTTACCAAACATGTAAAGAAGAATAAATCCCCACCATTATCAAACTCATCACAAAAGTTGAAGAGGAAGAAAACTTCCTAACTTATTTTTACCAGGCCAGCATCACCCCAATAAAAAGGCCAAATAAAAATATCAAAAGAAAAGAAAATTGCAAGCCAATAGCCCTGATGAACATAGATGAAAAAATCCTCAATAAAATGAAAAGGAAACCTATGTTTGAAATGGGAGAAAATATTTTCAAACCACACATTCAATAAGGAGTTAATATTCAAAATATACAAGGAATTCATATAACTCAAGAGAAACAAAAAATAACCCAATCAGAAAGAGGACAAAGAACTTTAAGAGACACTTTTCTAGAAAAGACATTCAGATAGTACACAGGCACATGCATAATACATACCTGTTTAATGTCACTAATCATCGAGGCAATGAAAATAGAAACCACACTGAGATATCTTCTCACTCTGCTTAGGGTATCTATTATCAAAATGATAAAAGAGTGAAAAAATGCTAACAAGGAGGCTTATAAAAGGGAACTCTTGTGCACTGTTGGTGGGAATGTAAATTAATATAGGCATAATGAAAAACAGAATAGAAGTTCCACAAGAAATTAGAAATAAAATTACCACATGATCTAAAATGCCACCACTGGGTATGTCTATCCAAAGAAAATGAAATCAATATCTGGAAAAGATGTCTTTTCTTTCATGTTCATTGCAACATTATTCACAATATCCAAAGTATAGACACAACCTATGTGTCTGTTGAGGAATAAATAAAGAAAATGTGATATACATATATACAATGGGATATTAGATAGCCTTTAGAAAGAAGGAAACACTTTCATTTGCAATAACAGGACAAACCTTGAGAATATCATACCAAGTGATAAAACAGACAGGGAAAGACAAATGTTACATGATGTCACTTTTATTTAGAATCCTTTAAAAAAAGAGTTCAGCTTACAGAAGCAGAGAGCGAAAAGTGGTTGCCAGGTGCTAGGATGGGGAAAATAGGGAGAGGTTGGTAATAAGATAGAAACTTGCAGTTATAGTTGACTAAGACCTGAGGCTAATGCATAACACATTTACTACACAGTTGGTAACACTGAACTACATAACTGAAATTTGTTAAGGAAAATAGAACTAAAGTATTCTCACCAAAACACAAAGGAGTATTAAATATGTGAAGTGATAGATGTAGTCACTCAATAGGAGAAATACTTGAACAATGTATGAATATATTAAACCATTACATAGTACATTTTAATATTTGTTTCAATTTTACTTGTCAATTTTATCTCAATAAAGCTGAAAAAACACTATAATCTTAATATTACAAATTACTTTTATATGTAATGCTATGCCATTTTTATATTTTATATGATAAAAATATTCATGGGCTACTTGAAATCAAATAAAATTATTTTTCTCTGAAAGTGTTTTATTTTTGTATCAGACTTTTTTAGTGTACTTTTAATTTGTTATTTTTTATCACTAAAATACTTATACATTTATTCACTTTTGTAAATATGCTTTCCAAAAGTGCTTTGCATTATACCAGTTCACGCTAATGTTCCTTCGAAGGGTAAGCAAAATGATGAATGATAACTTCGCAGCTGCTAAAAGGATGCTAACAGCAAGAAGATATTTTTGCAACTTATGATTATCCTCTAAGTAAAGTTACAAATACATATCATTTGTATTGCAAGCAATGCTTGATGTTATTTTTCTTAAAGAAAGAAACAGTATCATTTTATGTTAATTGTATGGAGAATCAATGGAATCATAAAATTTTTTACCTATTTGCAAAAATTTGGCACTGGTTGCAAAGATAGAATAAGAGTTAATATATAGTTTTAAAAGGGCAGTAAAATTACAAAATTATTCATTTATGTAATTCAATGGCTAAGAAGACAGAAAAGGAGTAGACAGATAAGAGAACAAGAAAATGAAAAGAAGGAAAAAACTTTATTTCTCTTTCTAAAATAATTAAGGATTCATTTAAGTATATAGTAAAATATGCCATTTGAAAGTATTTTTTGTTAATGTGTCTACTGGGATTTTGGCTTAAAATATGTTTACTTTTAACTACAATACAGAATATCACTAAATTTCTTCAATTATATGAGCATCAACTACCAATACAATTCTAACATAGATCTGAATTTTAGCTTTAAGCAGCTTGCTTGTTTGGTTGATTGTACTTTTCATTATACCATTCTCAGTCAAGTCTTCCTTTCAAGTTACAAAAACCTTCTGGTGGTTTCCCTCACAGCTTACATGATTGGTTTTCAACTGTTGCTTCAAGACCGATAGTTTCATGTAGTTGGTGCAAGAAATGTTCCTGCATAAGAGATGTTAATTTTAACCTGATTCATATTTCCACAATAATTAAGATATTAATATTTTAAGCATTTGCTTACATGCCTTTGTTTTATATTGAGTGACACTGATGTGGACTAGTGCATTGATTATGGTTGGAATTGTTGTGTATTTACTCAGTCATGTCTGACTCTTTGCGACCCCACAAAGAGCAGCACACCACGCTTTCCTGTCCTTCACCATGTCCTAGAATTTGCTCAAACTCATGTCCATTGAGTCGGCAATGTCATCCAACCATCTCATCCTCTGTCGTTCCCTTCTCCTCCTACCTTCTATCTTTCTCAGCATCAGGGTCTTTTCCAATGAGCCAGTTCTTCACATAAGGTGACCAAAGGATTAGAATTTCAGCTTCAGCATCAGTCTTTCAAATGAACATTCAGGATTGATTTTCTTTTATGATTGACTGATTTGATTTCCTTTCAGTCCAAGGGACTCTCAAGAGTCTTCTCCAGCACCACAGTTTGAAAGCATCAATTCTTTGATGACAGCCTTCTTTATGGTCCAAATCTCATATCCATACATGACTAACAGGAAAGACATAGCTTTGACCATATGGACTTCTGTCAGCAAAGTAATGTCTCTGCTTTTTAGTATGCTGTCATGGCTTTTTTTCCAAGGAACAAATGTCTTTTAATTTCATGGCTGCAGTAATGTTATTATATTGTTCACTATTGGGTTTGTTGTGGAGACATCAACGTTGTTATCAGTCAGTCTTTGTCCCTTCAGATGGTACAGAATTAAATTCTTTTGCCCATTTCACAGTTTTCTATTATCTCAAAACTTTTCTTTTTCTAACCAGGTCTGTTTCTCATTAAACATATCAACATAACAAAAACTTCATACAATGCACTGAGAAAAACACAATATTATGTTTGTAGTATTCTTATCCAAAATGCTCTATCTTGTTCCAATGACCAGAAAATAATAGACAACTACACCTTGAGGAACACTCTACAACATAACTGATTTACTTTTCCAAAGCATCAGTCACAGACAAGGAAACATTGGGGGAGGCTGGAGGAGGCTGAAGATAAACAGCTAACTATCACATAGAATTCTGGATAGGGACTTTGGATAGATAAAGGAGATTAATGGAAAAACTGATGAAATTTGAAAAAAAAAGTCTACATGTTACTTAATAATATCATAACAATGTTGCAATGTTAATTGTTAATAATTGTGCTATGAGCATGTAAATTGTTAATATTTAGGAAAAGTTATGAACAATCTAAATACCGTATTAAAAAGCAGAGACATTACTTTGCCAACAAAGGTCTGTCTAGGCAAGGCTATGATTTTTCCAGTGGTCATGTATGGATGTGAGAGTTGGACTGTGAAGAAAGCTGAGCACTGAAGAATTGATGCTTTTGAACTGTGGTGTTGAAGAAGATTCTTGAGAGTCCCTTGGACTGCAAGGAGATCCAACCAGTCCATCCTAGAGGAAATCAGTCCTTTGTGTTCATTGGAAGGACTGATGTTGAAGCTGAAACTCCAATACTTTGGCCACCTCATGCGAAGAGCTGACTCATTGGAAAAGACCCTGATGCTGGGAGGGATTGGGGGCAGGAGGAGAAGGGGATGACAGAGGATGAGATGGCTGGATGGCATCACCGACTCGATGGACATGAGTTTGAGTAAACTCTGGGAATTGGTGATGGACAGGGAGGCCTGGCGTGCTGCAGTCCATGGGGTCACAAAGAGTTGGACACGACTGAGTGACTAAACTGAACTGAACTGAAGCAAACATGATGAGAAATGTAAGGGAACTCTTGGTATTGTTCTTTCAATTTTTCTGTAGGCTTGTAATTAGTCTCATATTAAAAAATAATATACTGTTTAATGTGAACTACTTTAAAATATTCAACAATGAATGATATAGAACCACACAGACCAAAATTTTAATTTTTTTAATACTCCTGAGGCACTTAATACTGTGAGATGAGAAAGTGAAGTGTATTTACTATTTCTAAAATAACTGAGCAAAAAGAAATGAGCAAATTAAAATAAGAGGTTAAACTCAGCTCTGAGAATCAACAAGTGGGAGTGGCAAAGCTTTCATCTGCCGGTTTCTTCCCCTTTTCCAGAATAGCATTAGCTGTTTGGGCAGTTATGGCTATTTATATGGGGTTTTTTGAGTTATATTGATGTGTAACAGTATATAAGTTTTAGATTTACACGATGATTCATAATTATTAAAGGCTATACTCCATTTATAGGTATTGTAAAACATGGCTATATTCCCTGTGTTGTACTATATATACTTGTGGCTTATTTATTTTATACATAGTAGTTTGTACCTCTTAATCTCCTAAACCATGTTGCCCCTCCCACTCCCCTTTCCTTCCACACTGGTAACCATTAATTTATTCTCTATGGATTTGGATGTTTTTGCAGTTGTATTCATTAATTTGTTCAATTTTTTAGATTTCACATATAAATGACATTGTACAGTATTTATCTTTCTCTGTCAAAATTATTTCGCTTAACATAATACCCTCCAAGTCCATCCATGTTGTTGCAATAGCAAATTTTTATTCTTTTCTGTGGCTATGTAGTATTCCATTATATAGATAGATATAGATATCACACTTTCTTTATCCTTTCATCTGTTGATGGACACTTAGGTTTCCTCCATGTCTTGGTTATTATAAATAATGCTGCTGTGAACATTGGGGTGCATGCATCTTTTCAAATAAGTGACTTTATTTTTACTGGCTAAACACTCAGGTGTGGAATTTCTGGGTCATATGGTAGTTCTATTTTTATCTTTTTGAAAAACCTCCATATTGTTTTTTGGATTGGCTGCACCAATTCACATCCCCACCCACAGTGTACAAAAGTTCCCTTTTCTCCACATCTTTACCAAAATGTGTTATATGTGAAATTTTTGATGATAGCCATTCTAACATGTATAAAATGGTTTCTTATTGTAATTTTAATTTACATTTCTCTCATGATTAATGATGTTGAGCATCTTTTCATGTGCTTTATGGTTATCTATGTATCTTCTCTGGAAAAACGGCTATTCAGGTTGTCTGTCCATTTTTTAATCTTGTGGTTTGTTACTATTATGTTGAATTGAATGAGATGTTTCTATATTTTGGATATTAACTCCTATGGGTGATATCATTTACAAAAATTTTGTCCCATTGAGTAGGTTGTCATTTGTCATTTCACATAAATTTTAAAATTATTTTAGTTCTGAAAAAATTCCCTTGGTATTTTTATGGAAATTGCACTGAATCTGTATATTGCTTTATGTAGTGTGGTTACTTCAACAATAGTAATTCTTCTGATCTATGAACATGGTATATCTTTCCATCTGATTATGTCATCTTAAATATTTCATTTATGTCTTATAGTTTTCTGAGTACAGGTCTTTTACCTCCTTAGGTAAGTTTATTCCTAAGTATTCATTTTGATGTGATTATAAGTGGGATCATTTCCTTAATTTCTGTTTCTGATAGTACTGTATACTCTTTTAACAGTGAGCACTGTTCCCTCTAAAACTGTGAGTGGCATCTGAAGTTGTCACCTGCAAAGATAACAAAACTCTTTATGCTTCAAAAGAGTTAAAAATTCTCAACAAAATGAACAACTTAGGTTTTGATGAGCTGACAATATATTAAGGCAAATCCCAGAAAAAGGGACCCACAAAGTCAATAATATACAAAAAATGCTCAAACCCATTAGTAATTAGGAAAATGTAAATTAATAATTACCCACAATTTCACACCTATTAAATTGGCAACAATTTTAAAAATAGCAAGAACTAATGGTAAGGCGTGGGGCAAAGGAAGCTCTCATTCACTGCTGGGAGATTTGTAAATTGTCACAGCCCCTCTGGAGAGCAATTTCATACTCTCTAGTGCAGTAGCAGATGCACATGTATTATACTCAGCAGTTACATTTCCCCAAGAAACGGCCACATGTGCCCAAGGAGACATATACAAGAATGTTCCTGATAGCTTTATTTGTAATTTTAAAAAATTGAAAATAATATGAATATTTATTCAAGAGAATAAATCAAGAAGTTGCTTTAGTCACATAACACTGAAGCAAATACTCACTAAAATGACAAAACAAGAGTCTCTAGTAATAATATGGATAATTTATTTTAAAATATTGACTGAAAGAGCAAGTTCCAGGTGATCATAAAGTACAATATCTTTAATATAATTTTAATGCATGCAGAATAAATTACATGCTGTTTGACTACAACTCCATACAAAATAAAATATAAAAATTTGCAGAGTTTAAATGCCAAATGTGGAGTAGAGGTTATCTGTAAGCAAGAACATCAGAGATGAGTTCTGGGAGGAATAAATTCCAACTTCAATTCTATTTTATTTCTTAAACTTGGCGATAGATGTACAAGTGCAAATATATTGTTATACATATTTTCTCATGACAGAAATAGTTTACTAAGCAATAAATTGCTTATTGTACACTTTAACTACTGAAAATTTTGTGCTTCAATTTTGTACTTTTAGTTTTTAGCTCAGAATCTCCTAGCCTAAGTAGATAATAATTTCTGAACAGTTATGATTATCTAAAAGAAAGTTTCAGTGTATACATTTTGGATCAGACTTGCTGACTGTTAAATCCTTTAACCTAAGATCATTTTTTCAAATGGAGTAAGTAAAAATAAATATTTTTAGTCCCTTGCTGTTTGCTTTGCTCCATACCACATCTAAAAGTTTGCGGATACTGTTTCTCTTACCGTTGTTAAAGAGAGAGACACCCCTTTGAGAAAGAATTTCTTGATCCTACCCACACACACAAACAGTGAATTAGTTGTCACAAAGTTTCTGCCTGGAAAGTTGTTGCCTGACACTTTAGGGAGCCCGCAGGGTCCTCGGGGCCTCTGCAATTCTCAGTTATCACTCTAAGTGAGGCTGCCTTTACGTGTTAATTCTGGCTTCCAATTCCAGTTTACCTTATCAGTTGGACATCTATTATAATTATTCTCTGTTCTGTTTCTGTTAATGATTTATTCACCCTCATAGTTTTAACCAAAGTTGACAACTTTAACCACAGGACTGTTAAGGGTCCTCTTTGTAGTGTAGGTACCATCTGGCATACTCCACTGGTGGTGTGGTGGGCAGGCATTTCTCTTATTTCCAACTCCAAAAACATTTAATTATCAAGGGTCATCTGGAAAAGCAGTCTAGTGATCTAGTGCAATTGTTTCCCCTTTATATTCTAATGTCATCAATAAAACCCTCTAGACTGTTGGAGGCCAGTACCATGTCTGCTGTGAATATAGGCAGCCATTTAGTGATAATGGAGTTCAAAAAATGACAGTAAGTGGCACAGTAAGAAACATCCAGTGCTTTCTTCTATTGCATAGAAAAGGCTACAAAGAACAAGAGAAGAAAAGCAGTCTGATGGAACAGGCATATTTCCCTATCATTCAGGCTCCTGGAACCTGCTACTATTAATACTATGTTCTAGAGTAAGAATTCCGTATGGTCCTTCAAGACACTTTCTTTGTTATACTATTAAGGTTTCTAATCTTTGATTAAGTCCCGATTGCTCTAGAAAGTCTTCTGATATAACTAGTATAGGTGAGAAGTTTAGCACATTCATGAATCTTTTTTAAAAGATACAATAAAGCAAATTTTGAAAGTTAGGTTTTTAGCTTAATTATTTTCTTTGTGATCCTATATTTAGGCCTACTTTATCATACTTTGCAAGTTATTGGCTTTATATAAAATTATTCTCTGGACCTTCTCAAAAGTAGGGAAAAAAATGAAAAATTGACAACCTGAAATGGACATATATGGCTCTTTTTGGTCAGAATTCTTATCAAAATATAAACTGTGGTAGAAAGAAGTTGTTAAAACTACAGATATTTCACAGAAATTTTCAATCTGAGAAAGTAAATTTTAGACAGAGATTCTAGAATTGACTTTCTACCCCACACCATAGAAATGGCTTCTTGAAAAAGCTACTTCCTCTGCCATGAACATAAAGCTACAAATCATTTCATTCCCGCAGTTTCAGGTCTTTGTAAAACTTGGCATCAGCGTCAGCACAGGACCTATGTGGTACTTTAGTTCTTTCTCCGTTTATCCAATCAAAATTTCCCTTGGGTGCATAAAATTGGTGGAATCTAAATTTCAACTCTAGGCCTTAGTAGAAAGGAAAGGAAATGATTTTTTAAGTATAAGGGGGTGGTTTGGGGAGATTCTGTATTGGGAGGGCAAGTAAAATAAGGCCAAGTAAAAGGTAAAATGAGAGACCAAATGCTGGAGGCAATTTCAGTTGGTCATCAAAACAGATATCCACCAGAATTCCCACTTTGGACTGTTCAGTATCAAAACAGTAGTAACATACTCTTCAACATAATATATTGCAACTGCCTACATATAAACAAAATTAGATTTATTCCTTCCCCAAAGGGCAAAAGCCCAGTTTTATCCATCACTAAATACAGCTTTGAGTCTAGAGTTTCTAATTAATGGCCTTTCCTCTGTAATTTCTTCACAGACATATCTCAATAATCTCTTAACTGTGTACATAATAAAATTAACACCACAGCATATTAAATGAAAAGGAAAAGAGTATTTTGAAAAAAAAATTAACTAATACAACTAATATATTTCTATGACTTTTATTTCTTCAACTTTTCACAAGGTCAAAATTACTATTTTTACTAGCTTTTCTTTTTTTCTGGTTTAACATTTCCATTGCATTCAATGAGCACTTCTCTTGAACAGGACTACCTAGTTGGTTGGTTATCTAAACTTTCCTGAAGATTAAGAAACTCTCAACACTACTCTATGTATATTGCATTAACTTTAATCAAAACACATAGAATTTTTTGTAGGTGCCTTAGATCTTCTATGCTTACACCTTATTATACCAAGAGTCCTGTTCTTTGTTAATCAGGAACAGTTATTCAAGGCTTAATCTCTCTGTTCCTATTTTCCTGAGAAGCCCCAAATGGTAATTTGATGGTTAATTGTATGTGTCCACCTGATTGAGTTAAGAGATGCCCCAGTATCAGGTGACACTTTATTTCTGGGTGTGTCTATGAAGATATTTCTGGAAGAGATTGTAGATAGCAGATTGTTAGATTGTAGGATTTCTCAGTTTCCATAATCACATGGGCTAATTCCTGTAATAAATTTCTCTATATGCGTGTGTGCATGTGTGTGCAGATAAAGAGCTAAAGATATGGTGGTGGCTTGGTCTTTAAGTTGTGTCTGACTCTTGTGATCCCAAACACTGTAGACGGCCAGGATCCTCTGTCCATGGAACTTCCCAACAAAGACTATGAAATGGGTTGCCATTTTCTTCTCCAGGGGATCTTCCTGCCCTAGGGATCAAAACTGGATCTTCCGCATTGCATATGACCTCTTGCTTCTTTCACCAAAGAAGCCCGGATAAAGATACAAATAGATTGGCTTATATATATGTACACAGATCTGATGGATTCTGTACCTGGCTAATACAGCCATTTAGCAATCACAGCTTATAAATTCAATAGAAATATATTTTGAATCCTCTTTTGGAATGTTTTCAGTTTTTTCCTACTAGTATAAGACCTCTATAAGAGTGGAGCTTTAATGTCATATGCTAGAAAATCAATATTTTGAAAGGAAACCTGATTGAAAGTTGCTAATCTAGCTTGTAATCCTTGTTCCCTTGGGTTCATATTTCTAAACTCTGGGAGAAATAGCAGTACATATTGTTCTTATGTACTAAGCTAATATGCCATATTCCAAACCCAAAGTATTATCTCCTTTTTAACATCTTAACAGTATTCTATAGAACCTTCCACTATTCTTCCAGGTTAGCCATTTTTGAATGATATGAAATATGGTAAAGCCAATAACTTGATAAGCATGAGCTTATTTTCTCCCTTCTCTTTCTATAAGGGCAGTTTCTTTATCAAAGAAAAATTCTATGTGAGTGTGTTTGGATTTTTTTTCCTTTAACTGACAAGCCATGGCGGTGGTCTTGGACCACTGCTTTTCCCCTCTGTGAGTCAATACATAGTGTTGCTGTGTCTGTATATTTGCGTGTGTGTGTGTGTGTGTGTGTATCTGCTAATTTTTATTAATTCTAGTTTTTCATTAAATAAATTTGCCTTTCTTTTCTGTAATTCAGATTTTTCCTCACCTTTTTTTGGTATCTTTGAAAGTTACTGTCTTTTCGATATGCATAATTGTTGATGGTAAAATTTATACATGTGTTCAATACATATTTTCTTTTCCCCCATTAATCAGTTCATTAGAAATATTTTAAATTCAACTGTTTTGTGATGATATGAGTTTCAGAAAGGAAAGATAACATTAGAAGAATTATCAGAAGTTATTTAAAGCAGCTATAAAATGGTCTCCCTCTCTTTTCCAGTTGAGTCATACCTTCAAACTTATTCTTTGTAAGATTAGGGAGTACTGTTTTTTTTTTTTAATACTGGGGAAAAAAAGTCAGGCTCTCCCTTCCCCCCCACATATCTTGGACAAATCACATATGTTTAAAATTTGTTCTTGTATTTATTGGTTTTTCCAAAAGAAGGTATCGTCTCACACAGTATTTGTAATTAAAAGCAAATCATTTGTTTTAAAAAAAGGCAGTTTGCAAAAAGATGTTTTGGTCTTTTATAATTCTCATTAAAATAATATCTAACAAATTAAAAAAATATATATGAGCAGATGAGTATTAGTAAGGATGAAAATAGCAGCAGAACTATGGACAAGGAAGGAAAATTCACCTCTATAACCAATCCCTATACCAGTAAGGGAAAATAGGGCTCCTTCCAGGGTGGAATATATTCAATATCATTAACATGCCATTGGTAAGCAGGCTGTTCTCTCCAAGGTATGGTAACATGTGAAAGAGTCTGGATTGCTGATACCTAACAACAAGCAAATATCAAGTCACAGTGGTAGCCAATTCAGCCTTGGTTAAGGAAAAAAGAACATATTAGTGAACCCATGTATTGCTTCCATTCTAGGTATATCCAGTTTGTTCATTACGCTAGTAGTTGAAGAAAAGTCTTGCTAACATCTACAGGACAGATCATTCTGTCATTTGATTATTCAGAAATTTTTGCAGTGGGTAATATTTGATGAACATTCACTTGAAACAAGCATATTTTCAATCTGGGTCTGCAATGAAATGACTTCCCTTGTGGCTCAGCAGTAAAGAATCTGCCTTCAATGCAGGAGACTCGAGTTCTGCCAGAGTCCAGCCTCGGCAGGATCCAGGGGTACCCTCAGGATGAACAGCGTCGGCGAGAGAAAGAGAGAGAGAGAGAGCAGACTGGGGGTGTGTAGTAGAGTCTGGCAGATCTTTATTTTTTACCGTAGCTTCTATATTCTAAGTTAGTACATTTTTAAGGGGAAGATAGTTTAACATTACATCAGCTCATCCTTCAGGAAACCAGGGTGTTTTCTGCATACTTCTTTGTGAGAGTCTTGTACATTATCTTCTGGCCCTGGGGCCTATTGACATTTTATGACCTAGGTGAATGCAAAGCTGTTTTCCGTAATCTATTCTTTAATGAACACAAAGATCAGTCCTTTTGCAGATGTTATCAGTTAAATTTATCTAAAAGATTTACCACACAAAGACTCTGCCGCTCTGGTGAGGCAGCCCCTGTTTAGCATTCCTGGTTAAAATGAACAATTCTAAGGTCTTATTTTTCTAAATCTTTAACTATAACCATGTTTAGAATAATATTTTTATGTTCTCTAATAGGGCTTCCTCACCTCCCAAAGGGCTCTGTGCCTATTAGGGCCTTTGTGTGATTGGGTTCTTTATGCTATTTATGATTAAGGTGCTGTGAGCAGTCATGTGCATTAGTACGCATTCGCCAAGCAGGCTAGAATGCCAGCAAAGGGGTCTAAGTTGAAACACTCCTTTCATCCTGGATAATCTTATAGGATACCACCGTCCGGGGGACATATTGATTAAAGTTCTAAGTTGATTCTGTTTGGAAAGAGATCGGGGAAGGCCTTCTACCCATGTCACAGAAATTAGGGAGTAGTCTAATATAGCAGGCATCAGAAAGACAGAGATCATCTTTAAGGTGAGCGCGAAGCAGGTTTTTGAAATCCCTGAGGTCCTGATCTGCCTTGCTTGTCAGGTCTTTTCCCCAGGACCTTGTCATGGGTGGGATCTCGTGTGCTGGCTCCCGGCAGAGTTCCACCCCTGGGGCAGGCTACAGTCCACATAGTCACTGGGTCAGACATGACTTAGTGACTAAGCCACCACCACCACTACAATGAAAAGTTCTTCATCCATATACAGGCTTTTCCCAACTTTGGCCAAACTTCCTTGGTATCAATATTACAGTCTTGATTCTTCCAAGTTCCCAGATATGCTGTGAACCCAGTGATTAAATGCACATGGGATAAAGTAATTACATAATAAAGGCTGAATCAATAACAGAAGGGTTAAATGAACAATTGAATAAATAGAGCAATAAATTCTCCCAAATGTTTTACAAAATAGGAAGCATGTAATTCTAAATGCAACTGGTGGACTTGCCACAACTTGCTATTTAAGTTTAAATTTTTCTTTTCATAGTAACTTAGGCTCTTTATATTAAGTATACTTATATAACAGTATCCAGCATATATAGGTACAGTAAAAATAATTTGGGGAGAAAAGAAATTATAAACTAAATTTATACCTTTCTAATATTATATTACTAGCAAAAAGTGGGTTTACCAGTATTATGATTTATAATTTTAGAGACAAAATTTTTTGCCATGTTACAAAGGAAAATAATTGCTCTTAAGTTATATCAATAGTCTTAAAACCATAACATAATCAGAGGCTAACTTTTCAAATGACACCCGTCTTGAAATGGTTAATTTGTATCACTGTCTTCTATTGAAGCAGTGTATTTTAAATACAGTTTAAATATACTCATGATTCAATGCAATACACCATCTTTGCTTTAAAACAACCTTTTCTTTTTTTCTGACGAGCGTGATTCAGAGAATGGTACTCAGTGCCTGAAATAAGTATCATTTGAAGGGATAGTTATCATTAATAACGGCAGGTACTATTGTCCAGTTAAAAGAATTTCTTGCAAACTACTCATTAATTAAAGCTTATACAGAATTTCCTTTTCATAAAAAGTTTCAGTAACTCTTTGTATCTCTAGAATATTATTCATGTTGCATAATCTAGAATTAATTGAGTTGGAAACTAATTAGAGTAGATGAAATGCTACTGTAAATAATGACTAATCTTATTTATCATGACTGTCTTCACATTCAGCATCACCATAATTCACTCTTTTTAAGTTCACAAAGACAAATTATGTCTTTTTAAATATGTTTTTTTTTATTTTGTTATTTTTTGTTGTAAATGACTTAGCTGTGCTTTTAAGTGTGTATTACTTGTTAAAAGAAACAGTATTTGTGTGATTTCTCTGCTAATGTTAGTGATTTGTGGTAAGGGTTTAGCTATCTGCAGTAATTGAGTATAAATAAGCCAATATATCAAGAAAACACTAGATCAAATTAATCAATACTGAAACACAGGGAGACTATAGCATGAAATGATTTTGACTGACATCTAAGATAATTCATCTAAATTTGTTAGGCAAGTAAAGTTTGCAGTAAACAATTTTCTCCCATAAATGGAAAGATTAATGGCAGTGTTAACCGAGTCTCTTTCATATCCAGGATGAATCATTTTTTCCTTTGTTAAGAGTGCATTAATCATTGCAGTGAGGGTGTGCTAGAGTCTAATTAGTAACTAGATAATGCTTATAACGTGTTTTCCTCAGACTCATGCAGCTTAATTTTCTACCTTGATCCTTCCAGGTGTATGCCTCATTGTGAAAAGGTAAATGGGGCAAAGTAGATAAAAAAAGAAGCTGACAGCAAGTTAGCTATGACTATCAATGCTCAGCTAGTGATATATAACAAACTTATACACTTTATGCATATCATATCCTTGTAAGTCTGCCACACTAGACGGAATTGACTGTTTTGACAAAAATGATTAAGGTTAATACTATAACGAACCTTTTCAGGAGTAAGATTCTAACTTGTTAATTGCAGACATAAAGACACTATTATTTGTGCCAGTCAATGTGAACTTCTCTGGAATTCAGTTTTTAATTTTATTGGGAAAGAATAAACCCTGCATGATTTTCACTATAGAATTTCTTACTTATTAACCACTTTCATGAGTCAGTCTTCTGTTTTGTATTAGTTATATACTCTGTAAGTAAAATCTATGCTAACTCTGCATTCATTGTTATTTTGCACCTAGCATACATTAATAAATAAAGTAGCAAGCGTCGTGCCTTCTTCAGGGGGATAAACATGCCAATTACCAGAATTCATAAAGAACCAGGACTCTTAGTCTCTTCTTTATCCTGAGATAAGTATTACATTCACTACAAATTTAACTAGAAATAATAGCAGAGGGCAAGGGTTCTATTTTACAAATTTTCAATCTATTTTGAGACTGACAGGCATTACATTTCAGAGCTCATGTACACAGGTACACTACTGTCTTCCTTATCTAAAGCAGACTTTATACTAGATTCCAACATAAGATATTTTCTAAACTCATTATTATTGTGAATACAGGTTTATTTGTTTTAAATTTTTTAAACCTACCACAGGGAAATATTTTAACAAGAGCAGAAAGACATTTCAAGGAATTGAAGGACACTTCTCTTCCTCTGCCCATTTGGTATCAAGATGGGTTCAATAAACAATGGAAATCTGGGAAATTAATCTTACAGGGAAAGGGATATGCTTGTATTTCCCCAGGTGGGTCCAACAAACTTTTTCCTTGGAAAATTCGATCCAAGGGGGCCCCAGCATTCAAAATGGAGACAACAAGAACCCCAGGAGGAAGAAATTACAATATAGGCCATGGCGGCTCTAAAGATTTCCAGAAAGCACCCCCCTCGGCGACATCAACCCTATGATCTCCCCACTTGGGGACAAATAAAAACCCTTATTAATAAAGCTGAAGATTTGATTTCTCAACAGGAAATGCCTCAGAGTCCTGAAAACCTTCCCATCGCTATGCAGACCTGCAAGACCCCCGCTGGATTAACTAATTTACTTACCTAAGCCCCCTTTATTTCAGGTCATAAAATAGACAGAGAAAAGACCAATGGATTGTATCAACTGATGACTCTACCCACATGCCCCCTCCCTGGAACCCTCACACCCTGGGGAGAAGGGAAAACTAATTAACATTTCTTTAGGCTATGAAGTCCTTCCATTGCCTGGGCCCAGGAAAATTATGCATAAACGTTGGCGGACAAACTTGGGCTTTCGTCCTGCCTCCAAAAGAAGACTTGTGGACATTGCTGCCCTTTTTCTGCTGTGAACCATGTTTTCTACTAAAACTGTAGGGAAAGAGTTAGGGAAAGAATGAAAAACATTATGTATAAGGTTACTAACACTACGTTGAAATATTACCATGACAAAGGACTTCTTGGCTGGCTTGACAGTGGAATGACACCCTCCTCCTTCTCAAATCATCCTCAATAAACAAATTGGGCCTGAACTATAGACATATAAAACATATGGAAACTTGCTGCCCCAAAGAACTTGGGCCTTGGACTGGACATTTCACAGAGACCAGTCGTGGTCATAGAAACTATTTATTTTGCTATAATCAGTCATATTTTATACAGGCCTGTGTCCCACTTCCTTTTGTTACAGCCATAAGAAATTTACAACTTGATCTGTAACTTGTATTAATTGCCAATATTGTGTTACTCCTGTTTAATTCAATCATAGTATCTACTACTGGGAACAAATCAAATTTCATTCACATGATAATGCCTCTCTGAATGTACAATTACTGCAAAAGGAAATCTTTGAAACTTTTTCTAAACGTCTACCCTCTTCCACTAATTTAAAAAGTTTAGCTAAACAAATTATCCGGGCTAGACCCACAAGGATGGTTTCAAAGTATTACCCATAGCATCGGGTCTAAAACTGTAACTTTGGTAATTGTCTTGATAATTGTATTTGTTGTTCGTCACCTTTCTATAAGGTTGGTTAATACCAAACTCATTTGGTCAGGACCTTTTTTTAACAAATATAGTAAAATAGGGGGAATTGTCAGGAAGCATTTAACAAGAGGCTTCCTGTGTGCTGTGTTGGATCTATCAGGAACCCTCTGGCCCTTATTAATTCCTGAATATTCAGGAATTAAGAAGAGAGGCACGCATTTCCCGGGGCTGAGGAATCCAGGCATTTCTCATTACCGTGATAAGTACCCTCTTCCTTCTTATGAACTATATAGTAAAAGGTGATTGTTTGCAACTCTCTTTGATAGGATCGCGTTACACTATACATGCCCATGCCATGTTGATTAAAACACCTTTGCTCCATCAGAGCTTTGGTCCCCGTGTCTTTCTTTTTTTCTTTCTATTCTCCCCTTCTTTCTCTCTCTCTCTCGCTCTCTATTTCTGGCTAATGCTTTGGAGCGCGGAGGCCCGCTGAGCTCACTTTCTTGCCTGGGCTTCTAAGACCCTCTCGAGAAGGCGCACTGCGCCTTCACCTAATTGAGAGGGCGTCCGGTGCCTACGTGCAGCAGCGCGAGCCCTAAAAACAGGGCTCTGTTGGCTTTCCGCGTAAACCAGGGGATATCGGCCTCTTTCTCTCTCTTACTCTCCGGACCACCAGGTTCCAGTCCATTCAAGGACCAACACTCATGGATCCATCGTTAGGTTTCAGAGTAGCATTGCCTGCAATTCTGGAGAGTCGTGCAATGTACTGTTTCTTATTCTTCAAGACTCCAACTCTTGTTCTTCCCATTTTTTACTTACTGAGTAAAAATATCAGCTCTACAGTTAATTTCTTCCCTCTGGAAAGAGCCAGAATATCATGAAATGACTTTATGCATGAAAGACTCAGAAAGAGCCAGAATATCATGAAATGACTTTATCTTCTTTTATGATAATTTCAAAATTCATGTTTGTAATGCATTCTTCATTATAAAATATAGTTTCGAAGACATTATTTTAATTTGCTCTCACACTTGTTATATGACAAGGAAGGACAAGTATTACTAATTTGATTTTAATAGTACATGAGGTTCATAGGGCAAAATTAATGTTTTTCTTCTAAGCTGAATAGCTGGTAAATATGAGAGTCAAAATTTCAACCTAATTCTCCAAGTTTTCCACCTAGCTCTCTTCCTTTTATAAAATACAGAGTTTTGTTTGTTTGCTTTTGCTTTGGGTGATCATCACAAAATAGTTTCATCATTTAAAATTAAGCAATGTTTAAAATTTGAATTGGTAACCATTCATGTTATTGATATGATTAATAGTTTTTGCACACATACTCTTACAATAGGCATATGTATGCAAGCCCAGTTAGGCATATCTATACAACCTGCTGCCCCTGAATATATGTGTAAAATGTAAATGTATTTGTGCAGCTCAGTCATGTCTGAGTCTTTTCAACCCCATGGACTACAACCCTTTTTAGCCCTCCAGTCTCCTCTGCCTGTAGGATTTTCCAGTGGCTTGTCATCTGCTTCTCCAGGGGACCCTCCCAACCTAGGGATCGATCTCTACTCTCGTTCATCTCCTGCATTCACAGGTGAGTTCTTTACCACACTGGCACCACCTGGGAAGCCACCATATATGATAAACACAAAAAACAAGAGAAAATGAATAAATTTTAGTACTAATTATTTTCAAATTCCTTGCTAGAGGAGGATCTAAGAAGACAAAGGAAAAACTAAGCAAACAAACGAATAAACAAATATAACTACATAACTGTGTCTGTGTGTGTGCTCAGTCATGTCGGAATCTTTGCAACTGGACTGTAGCCCAACAGGTTCGTCTGTCCACGGGATTCTACAGGCAAGAATACTGGAGTGGGTTGCCATTTCCTTCTCCCAGGAATCTTCCCAATCCAGGGATCAAACCCACGTCTTCTGAGTCTGCTGCATTGCAGGCAGATTCTTTACCACTGAACCACCAGAGAAACCCAACTACATGACTACATGGCTTTAATGAAGATACATGAAATAACATTATCTATGTAACTAAAATAAAACTGTTTTTAACAACTTTTTAACATTAGTGTATGTAAATATATTTTGTTTCTTGATATTTTCTCAAAAGTCATCTCGGAAAAAGGACAATTATATGTAGTGTGTTAGTATGTGTAACTGGGAACATGTTAGGATTTGTCTTAGGGAACATCTGAGTGAATATCTCACCCCTATTGGCACCTAAACATGTGGCTTACAGGGAATCTCAGCACCCATATGTTCATAATTCTTTCAATCAGTTTTAGCATTGATAGATCCTTCATGTCTGTGTGATACTAAATGTTCATGAGCTGAGTGCTCTGTAGGTACTAGAAATATTGCATACAGCACAAATACACTTACTTCCCATTTTTCAGATACAGAAACTGAAGCTTAGAAAAGGAAATCAATGACCTAAAGTTCTACAACTTGGAATGTAGATGAACCCAGATTTCTCTAGCTCTAGAACTCTTGGACTTGCCCTGTGTCTTACCATGACATCACTGAAGTAATGTATTCTCTCTCCAGCTTCTTATTGCGTGATTGGTTTTGGGCAAATGTCTGAAGTTGGAAAAGTAAAATGTTACAAAACTACCTCTCTTTTGCAATTTTTTTTTTTTCTTTTCATTCTTGCTCCACTCTGATCCCTAAAGAGGTATTATGATTTAAAGGGAAAACTAATTTCAAGATGTTCTGGGAAGTGCAGAGCTGAAATTATGAGACGTTAATGTGGTTATTTAAGCAACAATTCTGCCCTTTTCCTCAGCTGCAAGTTTTTATACCAGAGAAACTGTGTATTGTTGACACATTTCCTAAGTCTTCGAGAATATTCGTGAAAAGTCTTTTACATTATAGAATACACTAGAATACCAAACAATGTAGCTACTAGGATATTATTCACATGATTTGTGACTCCTTTAGGAAATTGTTAAACCTATCCACAACCTAAAACAAAAGCATTAATGATATCACTTTACAGATGGAAAAGGCTAAGGCCCAGGGGAATCTAAAAATTGCTTGAAATTATAGTTACTGTTGACAGAACCAGAATTCAAATACTCATCTGCTTGATTTAGATACATATATTTTAACCACTTTGTTTCATTGTCAATGATTTAATTGTAGAATGTCAAGCCTGATTTGGTATTGTTTGCATTTGAAAATTTAATTTTCAGTAAAATAACTTGCTAACACATATATTCTCTTGGGCTCCAAAATCAATATGGATGCAACCAAAAACTTAAAAGACACTTGCACCTTGGAAGAAAAGCTATGACAAACCCAGACAGCATATTAAGATGCAGAGACATCACTTTGTCAACAAAGGTCTGTATAGTCAAAGCTATGGTTTTTCCAGTAGTCATGGACAGATGTGAGAGTTGGGCCATAAACAAGGCTGAACATTGGAGAATATTGGACAACATTAATTCTTTTAAAATTGTGGTGCTGGAGAAGACACTTGAGAGTCCCTTGGACAGCAAGGAGATCATATCAGTCAATCTTAAAGGAAACCAACTCTGAATATTCTTTGGAAGGACTGATGCTGAAGCTCTGATACTTCAGCCATCTGATGCATAGGGTAGACTCATTGGAAATAAGCCTGATGCTGGGAAAGACTGAGGGTAGGAGAAGCGGGTGATGGAGATGATTGGATGGCATCACTGACTCAGTGAACATGAGTCTGAGCAAACTCAGGCAGATAGTGAAGGGCAGGGAAACCTGGCATGCTGCAGTCCATGGGATCCCCCAAAATCAGACACGACTGAGTGACTGAACAACAACAAATCACATATATACTTTCTACCACTTTTATACAGCATATCTACAAATCAATATATCTTTCTACAACATATCTACACCATTTGTAGATATGCTATAACAACAGCATTGATAACAAAAGTTTGTTCCATTCTTAAAGTTCATTTTAAGTTCATAAACAAGTAAACCATTTCAGGAATGCTCTCTGGAAACGATCAAATCCTAACAAACAATTTAAAATATTTCAATAAAAATGTATGTGGGCAAAAGGACAAGAAAAATGACAAGTCAATTACTTAAATTCTTTAGCAGAAAGAAGTTAGAGAATTAAAAGCAGTTTTTAAGAAAGCTTCCTAAATGAGTGCACCCTCCCTCCCATATGAGACAGGAGATCAAAGACTTACGTTTTAGAAGATGTCAAAGCAATTGAAGGTAAGTTTAACAACAAAGAAATAAAATGTCAAAACTGGTAGAAGAAAAGTAAATCCTTTGGATTTCACTTTGGATGTGAAATGTCACTAAAGAATCCATGTGCTGTGCTTTGTCACTCAGTAGCACCCAGCTTTCTGCACCCCCATAGACTGTAACCCGCCAGGCTCCTCTGTTCATGGGGATTCTCCAGGCAGGAATACTGGAGTGGTTTGTCTTTCCCTTCTCCAGGGGATCTTCCCAACTCAGGGATGGAACCCAGGTCTCCTACATTGCAGGCAGATCTTTACTCTTTGAGCCACTCCCTGCTAATATCACCTTGCCTAGAAACTGTGATCAGAACATCCTTCATAAATGAGGGATGTTCACTTATGAGCTCAGATTCTGGTCTTCTCAACCTTTTGCCAGTTACTTCAGCAAAGTTTTTCTCTCATGCCATATCATGCAACTGAAAGGTCTTTCATCTTTCATTAATCACCCAACCACATACCTTGAAACCTCTTTAACTGCATTATGTGTGATAAAGAAACTTAGGTTTCTAGAAGAATTCTAGAAGAATTTCTTCTTGCATCAAATCCATTGCCTATACTATTCTTTCGGAATTTTTAAAATTATTATTCTAGTTGGTGCTATAAGTGGTTGCTTATTTAGTGTGCTACTCAGAAGAGGAAAATATATAGCTCTCTCTATATAGTATCTATAACAGATACTGTCTTTTTCTAAAGTCAACATTCCTGCTCAATAGTCAGGGAATAAGCAAAATTACAGGTAGAGATAAAAATCTCCTATATTCACTTAAAACCATCTCTTCCATATAATTAGTATTTCTCTCTTTCTCTTTTTGAGCACTGTATGGCTCATATAGTAAATCCAATGAATTAAATATTGCTTGACTTATAGAATCATAATGAAAGTTATTCTATAATAACATTACCATTTTCCAAATCAAAGTTTCTCTAGGGGCAACAAAGGATGATTTTCAGAGCTAGAATAAGAAGAGCCAAACAAGGTTTCAGAGTCACAGAAAAAGCTTTTATTTTTCAGATTGTTTTTATTTTTTTCCCTACTTTGTATTATGGGTAAAAACTTGACTCTCAAAAGTTTATGTATGTGTTCCTGTATTCTAAGTGGTATAATCCCATCAAAAGCTCAGTTTGTGTAACAACTTTTCAGTTGTTTTGCTTTTAATATATTCTAATAGCATGGCATATTATTCAGTTTGTCTCTTTTCTAATCTCCACATAACATATGAGCTGTTATTCATCTGTGAATAAACATATGCATATGAATTAAATTTTAAAGATACTCGAAGAGCTCTTTAATGCACTTGTATTATAAATTTGTGTTTAAGAAATTGGTATGTTAGAGTCTATTTAGTAGGTAAAAAAAAATGACATTTGAAAATTGCTTTCCAAAACTGCATCTTTTAATAAAGTATGTCAAACGCTATACCTGTGAATATCAATACTCATGCAGTTTATTTAGAGAAAGAAGTTAATTTCTCTGATCACTTTAATTGTCTGCAAAATGAAAAAGGATTTGACTTTCATGGGTGTTGTTAAGTTAAACTAAAGTTGGTAAAGAATTTTTAGATTCATTTTGTGTTATAGATTATAAAACCTGAGGATCACTGCAAGTGGGAGAGGAGAGAGTACATACTGGTGGTGAAAAAAATCAAGAAATGGATCATTCCTCCCCTGCGTAACATCATCAGCTACTTTTGTTTTAAACTAATGTGGTTTCAACTCCCATTTTTTCCATAATTCTCATTTTTTTAAGTTCTTTGATATTTGTCTTGCTCACTTGAGAAGAAATAGTTAAGTGGTCAGGAGGTGGAAAATTTAGAAAATGATTATATTTTCATATATTAGAAAGAATTTTAAGGCTTAGAAGATTGATATGTAGACATGTATGTAAGATATGTATATATCTTACATATCTTACATAAGATATGTAGATATGTAGATATGTAAGATAGATATGTAGACAATCTTACATATCTTACATAAGATATGTAGATATGTAAGACATATCTTACCTATGTAGATATGTAAGACATATCTTACATATGTAGATATGTAAGACAATCTGACATATCTTACATAAGATATGTAGATATGCAGATATGTAAGATAGATATGTAGACAATCAGGGAAACCTGAAATTCTCAAATAACTATATTTTGTTCATTTAAAGGTGTTGTCAATTTTCCTTCTCTTGGTGTTTTTTCTCATCAGTGAAGAAATTGAGAAAGTATGTGTGTTTCTGTGTACATGCGCACTGTAACTGTTTTGCTTGAAGGACTATGCAGTGTGCCTGATATGATCAAATCTTTAAAGCAATAAGTGCCTTGTAGAGAACGCAGACACTGGCCATTAAACACTGTTGTTTCTCAGTCACTCAGTCATGCCCAGCTCTTTGCAACCCCACGGACTGCACACACCAGGCTTCTCTGCCTTCACCATCTCCTGGAGCTTGCTCAAACTCATGTCCATTGAGTCAGTGATGCCATCCAACCATCTCATCCTCTGTTGTCCTCTTCTCCTCCTGCATCCAATTTTGCCCAGCATCAGGGTCTTTTCCACTGAGTCAGTTCTATGCATCAGGTGGCCAAAGTACTGGAGTTTCAGCTTCAGCATCAGTCCTTCAAATGAATATTCAGGACTGATCTCCTTTATGATGGACTGGTTGGAGCTCCTAGCAGTCCAAGGAACTCTCAACAGTTTTCTCCAACACCACATTTCAAAAGCATCAATGCTTCGGTGCTCAGCTTTATTTATGGTCTATCACTCAGGTCCACACATGACTAATGGAAAGGACATAGCTTCGACAATATGAACCTTTGTTGACAAAGTAATGTCTCTGCTTTTTAATATGCTGTATAGGTGTGATATAGCTTTACTTCCAAGGAGCAGTTCAGTTTAGTTCAGTTCGGTCGCTAAGTCATGTCCGACTCTTTGCAACCCTATGGACTGTAGCATGCCAGGCTTCACTGTCCATCACCAACTCCCAGGGTTTACTCAAACTCATGTCCATTGAATCGGTGATAACATCCAACCATCTCATCCTCTGTCGTATCCTTCTCCTCCTACCTTCAACTTTCCCAGCTTCAGGGTCTTTTCCAATGAGTCAGTTCTTCTCATCACATGGCCAAAGTATTGGAGCTTCAGCTTTAGCTGAAATATTCCAATGAATATTCAGGACTGATTTCCTTTAGGATGGACTGGTTGGATCTCCTTGTTGTCCAAGGGACTCTCAAGTCTTCTCCAACACCACTGTTTTAAAGCATCAATTCTTTGGTGCTCAGCTATCTTTATAGTCCAACTCTCACATCTATACATGACTACTGGAAAAACCAGAGCTTTGACTAGATGGATCTTTGTTGGCAAAGTAAAGCCTCTGCTTTTTAATATGTTGTCGAGGTTTGTCATAACTTTTCTTCCAAGGAGCAAGTATCTTTTAATTTCATGGCTGCAGTCCCCATCTGCAGTGATTTTGGATCCCAAAAGAATAAATTCTGTCACTAAATAAGCAGGGTGAAAATATACAGCATTTCCCTATTTGGAACCAGTCTGCTGTTCCACATCCAGTTCTAACTGTTGCTTCCTGACCTGCATACAGATTTCTCAAGAGGCAAGTCAGGTGGTCTGGTATTCCCATCTCTTTAAGAATTTTCCAGAGTCTGTTGTGGTCTACACAGTCAAAGACTTTGGCATATTAAATAAAGCAAGTAGATGTTTTCTGAAACTCTCTTCCTTTTTCGATGATCCAATGGATGTTGGCAATTTGATCTCTGGATCCTCTGCCTTTTCTAAATCCAGCTTCATTACTCGGAAGTTCACGGTTCATATACTGTTGAAGCCTAATTGGAGAATTATGGGCATTACTTTACTAGCGTGTGAGATGAGTGCAATTGTGTAGTAGTTTGAACATTCTTTGGCATTGCCTTTCTTTGGAATTAGAATGAAAACTGACCTTTTCCAGTCCTGTGGCCACTGCTGAATTTTCTAAATTTGCTGGCATATTGAGTGGAGCACTTTCACAGCATCTTCTTTTAAGATGTGAAATAGTTCAGCTGGAATTCCATCACCTCCACTAGCTTTGTTTGTAGTGATGCTTCCTAAGGCCCGCTTGACTTCACATACCAGGATGTCTGGCTCTAGGTGAGTGATCACATCATCGTAATTATCTGGGTCGTGAATATATTTTTTGTACAGTTCTTCTGTGTATTTTTGCCTCCTCTTCTTAATATCTTCTGCTTCTGTTAGGTCTGTACCATTTCTGTCTTTTATTGTGCCCATCTTTGCGTGAAATGTTCCCTTGGTATCATAATTTTCTTGAAGAGATTTCTAGTCTTTCCCATTCTATTGTTTTCCTCTATTTATTTTCATTGATCACTGAGGAAGGCTTTCTTATCTCTCCTGGCTATTCTTTAGAACTCTGAATTCAAATGGGTATATCTTTCCTTTTCTCCTTTGCCTTTTGCTTCTCTTCTATTCACAGGTATTTGTAAGGCCTCTTCAGAAAACCATTTTTTCCTTTTGGCATTTATTTTCCTTGGGGATGGTCTTGATCCCTGCATCCTGTACAATGTCATGAACATCCATCCATACTTTTTTTCTGGCACTCTGTCTATCAGATCTAATCCTTTGAATCTATTTTTCACTTCCACTGTATAATCATGAGTTTTGATTTAGTTCATACCTGAATGGTATAGTGTTTTTCCCTACTTTCTTCAATTTAACTCTGAATTGCCAATAAGGAGTTCATGATCTGAACCACAGTCAGCTCCTGTTTTTATTTTAGCTGACTGTATAGAACTTCTTCATCTTTGGCTGCAAAGAAAATAATCAATCTGATTTCAGTGTCTACCATTTTGTGATGTCCATGTGTAGTCTTCTCTTGTGTTGTTGGAAGGGGGTGTTTGCTATGACCGGTGCATTTTCTTGGCAAAACTCTGTTAGCTTTGCCCTGCTTCATTTTGTACTCCAAGGCCAAATTTGACTGTTACTCCAGGTATCTCTTGACTTCTTACTTTTGCATTCCAGTCCCCAATAATGAAAAGGTCATTGTTTTTGGATGTTAGTTCTAGAAGGTCTTATAGGTCTTCTTAGAACTGTTCAACTTCAGCTTCTTCAGCATTACTGGTTGGGGCATAGACTTGGATTACTGTGATACTGAATGGTTTGCCTTGGAAACAAGGAGAGATCATTCTATTGTTTTAGAGATTGCATCCAAGTACTGCATTCAAGCTCTTTTGTTGACCTGATGGCTTCTCCATTTCTTCTAAGGGATCTTATTCACAGTAGTAGATACAATGGTCATCTGAATTAAATTCACCCTTTCCAGTCCATTTTAGTTCACTGATTCCTAGAATGTTGATGTTCACTCTTGCCATCTCCTGTTTGACCACTTCCAATTTGCCTTGATTCATGGACCTGACTTTACAGGTTCCTATGCAATATTGCTCTTTGCAGCATCGAACTTTACTTGCACCACCCGACACATCCACATCTGGGGGATTTCCATTTCGCTCAGCCTCTTCATTTCTTCTGGTACTATTTCTCTGCTCTTCTCCAGTGGCATTTTGGGCACCTACCAACCTGGGGGTCTCATCTTCCTGTGTCATATCTTTTTTTTCTTTTCATACTGTTCATGGTGTTCTCAAGCAAGAATGCTGAAGTGGTTTGCTGAAGTCTCCTTCTCCAGTGGACCACATTTTTGTAACTCTTCACCATGACCCATCCATCTTGGGTGGGCTTACACACCATGGCTCATATTTTCACTGAGTTAGACAAGCTTGTGATCAACGTGCTCTGTTTGGTTAGTTTTCTGTGATCATGGTTTTCATTCTGTCTGCCCTCTGATGGATGGGGCTAAGAGGCTTGTGGAAGCTTCCTGGTGAAAGGGACTGGCTGTGGGTAAGCTAGGCCCTGCTCTGGTGAGTGGGGCCTTTCTCAGTAAATCTTTAATTCAATTTTCTGCTGATAGGTGGGGCCTCACCCACCATACTCACACCACAAAAACATATTAATTGTTTGGATGTGTAAAATGAAATATGGACTTCATTTTTAAAATACTGCTAAATCCTGTAAGATCTGTTTGTGTGAATTTTTAATTGAGTTATTTCCAATGAACACAGCAAAGATATAAGTGTTTGCCTATGTTCTTCTTTCCTTGCTGACATTATATTAACACTGGCCAAGAAGGTACTTTTACATCTTGATACTTATGCCAGGTGGACTACAGCCCTTGGGGTCACAATGAGTTGGACACGACTGAGCATGCAAAGCAAAAAAAATAATAATAATAATAATATGTACTATGCCATAAATTGACTACTTAGAAGCACTCTTAATATTCACTCAATTGTATAGTTAATAGATTGAAGTCCTTTGATGAATATTAGGATTAATCACCAATTTTTTTTATTACATTAGAGAAAATAGCTGTATGTAAGTAATTTATAAAATGAAAAAATTTCCTGCAGCCTGAAAAATAGCCTTTTTGGCCTTGGAAACAAAGATTTATAACACAGTGGAAAGAACTATCTCCTGCTACCCTGAATATCTTGTTTTATTTCAACAATTGGGCCTTATTGTAATTTTTTTTTTACACTGTTGACCTACATTCAATGAATCATTAGAACTTGACTTAATTTACAAAGAAAATATTTCTAGGAAAAAAGCTGCTTGATCCAAACTGACACTAAAAATTGCAAAATTGTGAAAGGGTAATGTTATAGTGAGTAATTTGGTGACTTCTTGAAGCACAGTGGGATTTGTATTATTCTGTTAGTGAATTAGATGGCAAAGTATTGAGTTCATTATTCAGTGTCACTGTAGCTATGTCAAAGTATACAATACACATCTACATTACTAAACTAAGCACCCATCATGATAAAAAAGCAGTGAAAAAGTAGAAATTACAGCAATTTTCTCACCCACCTCCCCCAAAATGAGAGACTGTAGCTAACATCCACTTCTAATTAATTATTAGTCAACTAAGAAAAGCCATGTATCAAAAAAAAAAAGGAAAAGTCATGCATCAATAATGAGTTGATTGAATCACTTTGATCAACAACTGAAAAATGTGTTCAGAAAAAAATCAACTGTTTAAGACAGGTTTTGAGGAAAACAGTTAAAAATTTGAGATCACTGAGAGATATATGTATAGTCAAAAAACAAAGCAAATTATTTGAGGTGGCTTTTCTTAGCTCTTGATGAGTTAACAATTTCTATCAATCCTTCTAAGTTGTTTGTTCAGGGAAATGATACTGAGTTTGAAGTGAATGAAAAATTAGCCTGCCCTGAAGAACTACAGTGGAGATAAGTTTCAAAGTTGAGAAAACACAATTTAGTACAACTTGAAGTGTAAACTACTAAGATGTGTTACAATGGATCATGGCAACAGTATGTGTAGCGCACACAGCAAGTTCCTACTCTGTAGCATAGGGAACTATCTTCAACATCCTGTGATAAACTATAATAGAAAAGAATAGAAAAATGAATGCACATATATATGCATACATACATACTGAGCCACTTCAGTTGCGTGTGACTCTGCAACCCTGTGGACTGTAGCCTGCTAGGCTCCTTTGTCCATGGGATTCTCTAGGCAAGAATACTGGAGCTGGTTGTCTTGCCCTCCTCCAGGGGATCTTCCTGACCCAGGGATCGAACTTGTGTCTCTTACATCTCCTGCATTGGCAGGCAGATTCTTCACCACTAGCGCCACTTGGGAAGCACTTAAATATGCATACTACTGCTGCTAAGTCACTTCAGTCGTGTCCGACTCTGTGCAGCCCCATCCCTGGGATTCTCCAGGCAAGAACACTGGAGTGGGTTGCCATTTCCTTCTCCAATGCATAAAAGTGAAAAGTGAAAGTGAAGTCGCTCAGTCATGTCCAAGTATTCATGACCCCATGGACTGCAGGCTACCAGGCTCCTCCATCCATGTGTGTGTGTGTGTGTGTGTGTGTGTGTGTGTGTGTGTGTGTAACTCAATCACTTTGCTGTACAGTACAAATAAACACAACACTGTAAATCAAGTATACTCAAAAAAATATGTGTAGAGCAGAAAAAGCTTTATTTGGACAAAATTACAAAGTTTTTGTAACAGCTCATGCAGCATAAAAAACAAACAAACAAACAACCCACTCAGCAGATGGGTGGAGGGCGTAAATAGACATTTATCCAGAGAAGACACACAGATAGCCAACAAACAAATGAAAAGATGCTCAATGTCACTAATTATTAAAGAAATGAAATAAAAAATACAGTGAAGTATCACCTCACACTTATCAGAAAGGCCGTTATCAAAAAATCTATAAAGAGTAAATGCTAGAGAAGATATGGTGAAAAGGGAGCCCTTTTTACACTGTTGGTGGGATTGTAAATTGATACAGCCTCTATGGAAAGCAGTATGGAGGTTCCTTATAAAACTAAAAACAGAGCTGTCACATGTCTTAGCAATCCAGGAGTGCCTGGGCGTATATGCAGAGAAAACTACAATTCAAAAAGACACATGTGCCCCAGTGTTCACTGCAACAGTGGGACATGGAAGGACATGGAAGCAACATAAATGTTCTTTGACAGAGGGATGAATAAAGAAGATGTGTGGTACATTAATCCAATAGAATATTGATCAGCCATAAAATGAATGAAATTATGCCATTTGCAGAGATGTAGGTGGATCTAGAAACTGTCATAGAGAGTGAAGGAAGTCAGAAAGAGAAGAACAAATGTCACATATTAACACATATATGTGGAATCTAGAAAAATGGTATAGATAATCTTATTTGAAAAGCAGAAGTAGAGACTCACATGTAGACAACAAATGTATGGATACCAAGGGGGAAGGGGGCATGAATCGAAAGATTGGGATTGAGATATATATATACACACATGTATATATGCATTATTGACACTGTGTATAAAGTAGGTGACTACTGAGAACCCGCTGCATAGCACCTGCTGAATGCTCTGTGGTGACCTTAATGGGGAGGGAATTCAAAAAGGAAGGGATATATGTAAACATACAGCTGTTTCAGTTTGCTATCCAGCAGAAACTAACACATTGCAAAGCAATTACACTCTAAGAAAAATTAATTAAAAAAGAATAATGTGAGCAATAAAGAGAGAAACCTAGAAAAAAGAACAAAATATTGTAAAGCTTTTGCAAATAGATAGTTATGAATTATATTTTTTCATCAACAGAGACTTTGATGATAACATTTAAATGTATTACATTGCTGTGGATGCAGTAATGTAAAAGTAAATTTCATTTGCTTTCAGAATTAAGCATTATCTTAATTTTTGGAATGGTATGCTAACTTGCCTTACTACACAGAAACCTTATGAGCTAGCTAAAAATCCTTGAGCTAAGAAAAAAGTCACAATTTTTAGAAAATAAATTCAGTTCAGTTCAGTCACTCAGTCATGTCCGACTCTTTGCAACCCCATGGACTGCAGCAGACCAGGCCCTTCTGTCCATCGCCAACTCCCAGAGTTTACTCAAACTCATGTCCATTGAATCCGTGATGCCATCCAACCATCTCATCCTCTGTCATCCTCTTCTCCTCCTGTCTTCAATCTTTCCCAGCATCAGGGTCTTTTCCAATGAACCAGTTCTTCGCATCAGGTGGCCAAAGTATTGGCGTTTCAGCTTCAACATCAGTCCTTCCAATGAATATTCAGGACTGATTTCCTTTAGGATGGACTCCTTGGATCTCCTTGTAGTCCAAGGGACTCTCAAGAGTCTTCTCCAACACCACAGTTCAAAAGCATCAATTCTTTGGTGCTCAGCTTTCTTTATAGTCCAACTCTCACATCCATACATGACTACTGAAAAAACCATACCTTTTACTAGACAGACCTTTGTTTTCAAACGGATGCCTCTGCTTTTTAATATGTTGTCTAGTTTGGTCATAACTTTCCTTCCAAGGAGCAAGCGTCTTTTAATTTCATGGCTGCAGTCACCATCTGCAGTGATTTTGGAGCTCCCCAAAATAAAGTCTCTCACTGTTTCCATTGTTTCCCCATCTATTCGCCATGAAGTGATGAGACCAGATGTCACAGTCCCTTGGACAGCAAGGAGATCCAACCAGAAAATAGATTGGGAAAAAAAAAACAACAACTGGAAACCAGCTTTTATTGCATGCTTCATGTTGAGCCAACGTAAAATTACAAAACAAAACAATTCTTACATGCAGGACTTATAATCGGAAAAGTAATTTCAGTGACAATTCATTTTCTTCTATATCTCAAGTAATGTCAAATGATGTTATTTACTTCTCATGTATCAAGTATTAAAACAAGAAATGAGATCTCTTTTGCCCCACCAATTTGCAGGAGATTTATTTTCTGTGTTCAAGCTATAATTTTAATACATTTTTTACATTTTGATGCAAGTACAAAGGAAATTTCCATATTTCAAAACCCATTTAACTGTGCAATGAAGAACTCCTCCCTGTTCGTCATTTGGAAGTGATTCATCTGCAGTGTAATGACATGATAAAAGTAAAGCATAAAAAGAAGAATCTAATGCAGGTATATGAATGTTTTTACATGAATATGCTTAATTAAAATATATGCTAGTAGATTGATATCAGTATATGACGGTGCTCTTCTATGTGAAAGACATTGTCAAAGGTGAAATACATAAAATCCCATTAAAGTCTGGTACTAACACATGAAAGTGAAAATGAAAGTGAAGTCGCTCGGTGTGTCTAACTCCTTGAGACCCCACGGACTGTAGCCTACCAGGCTCCTCCATCCATGGGATTCTCCAGGTAAGAATACTAGAGTGGGTTGCCATTTCCTTCTCCAGGGGATCTTCCTGACCCAGGGATCGAATCCGAGTCTCCCTCATTGCAGGCAGACGGTTTACCCTCTGAGCCACCAGGGAAGCCCAAAACATAGATATTTGCAATTGTTTTTGATTAAGTGAGAACAGTAGTTTTAAAAGCCAATTAAATGAAATGTTTTCCCTCAAAAAATTTTCATTCTTCTCCTTAAAAGGCTCAAAGTACAGAAACATTGCACTCCACTATCATTATAATTTGAATTTATTAAAAAATTTTGAATAATTATTTTGTGTCTTACATAAGTACTTACAAAATCATGGCCTGCATAGCTAAATAATGTACCAGCTTATCTGTTACAAAAATGTTTTTCAACTACTGTTCTATATCATAATTTTGGTGGTGGTTATATTATTATTTGTCAAGCTTGTTAAATTTTACACATGTCATTCATGGAGTTTTTGTATGTAAATTATTTCCCAAAAAAGTTGATTACATCGTAGGAGATATTTTACATGTATGTTTCCTGATGTTTCCTTTGTAGAAAGACTTTAAAATACAATTCAACTTATTTTATTGGCATCCTAATTTTTGCTATGTCTCTATATGTCAAGGCACATAGGAATGTATTAACACAAAGGATGAACTTTAATGTAGACTATGAAATTTAGTTGCTAATAATGTATCTATTTCTATTAAATGCAATGAAAAGTTGCATCCTAATAGTGAAATATTAATAGTGGGGGAAACTATGGAGGCATGAAGAAAGTTTAAGAAGTTTATGGAAATTTTCTAATATCTGCTCAAATTTTTTAATCTGAAATTATTCTACAATAAAATTCATATTAACCAAAGATTATACGCAAATGAATTAGCTCATTTGTTAAACATGTTAAAAAACGTTGTTTTTCCATAGACATTCTTGAGATCTGTTTTGTTATGCAAGTAAGTTAGATGGAATCCATTTAATCTGTTTGAGTCTTAAGATTTATTAGTGTGACTGAGCATTTGGTCTTCCGCTAGGGCTCAGCAGGTAAAAAATCCACCTGGATGCAGGAGACGCAGGTTCGATCCCTGGGTCAGGAAGATCTCCTAGAAGAGAAAATGGCTACCCACTCCAATATTCTTGCCTGGAGAATCCCATGGACAGAGGAGCCTAGCGGGCTACAGTCCACAGAGTCTCAAAGAGTCAGATACGACTGAGCGACTAAGCAAGCAAACCAGAGCAGCATTTATTCTATGGCTAAATATTCCTTACTATTAAGGTGAAAATTTGCATGCATGCTCAGTCACTCAATCCCGCGACCCCATGGACTGTAACCCACCAGACTCCTCTGTCCTTGGAATTTTCCAGGCAAGAATACTCGAGTGGGTTGCCATTTCGTCCTCTAGGGGATCTTCCCAACCCAAGGATCAAACCCACTCCTCTTTCAACTCCTGCATTGGCAGACAGATTCTTTACCACTGAGCTGTCTGGGAAGCCCCAAGGCAAGACATTACTGAATAGTTTATTCAATAACCTATGAATTATCTGACACTCCAATCTGGCTAGTGGTAACCGGCGCTATTCTTAGCTCTGTATAAATTGTTGCTATTCAGTTGCCAAGTCTTGTCCGACCCTGTGTGACCCCGTGGAGTGCAACACAACAGGCTTCCCTGTACTTCACTATCTCCCAAAGTTTGCTGAAACTCATGTCCACTGAGTGGGTGATGCCATCCAACCATCTCATTATCTGTCATCCCCTTCTCCTCCTGCCCTCAATCTTTCCCAGCATCAGGGTCTTTTCCACTGAGTCAGCTCTTCACATCAGGAAGCCAAAGTATTGTAACTTCAGCTTCAGCATCTGTCCTTCCAATGAATATTAGGGTTAATTTCCTTTCAGATGGACTGGTTGGATCTCCTTGCAGTCCAAGAGACTCTCAAGAGTCTTCTGCAACACCACAGTTCCAAAGCATCAATTCTGCAGTGCTCAACCTTCTTTATGGTCTAATATCCTTACATGAATACCGGAAAGATTATAGCTTTGACTAGACAGGCCTTCACCAGGCCCTATACCTTTTAATATTTTTCTATGTTCTTTTCTTGGATTCAGGTAGTTTCTTCTCATGTGCACTTGGATCAGTTCTCTGATGACTACTCAAAGAGACTCCAAGCAGGTCTCATCTGTTTCCCCAACTTCAGACGTACATCAGTCTCCAGTTGCATTATCTGTTCTCTCTGCAGCAGCCTGAAAATTTTCCCAGAACAAAAACCTGGTGCCATTATCAGGGTCACCTCATTGGTTTTCCATCTTCAACAATCATCATCTGTAATTGCCTGATGTCCAATATCTTGAAGTCATTTTGTCTCAGACATATTAAGTAGAAGATTAAATCCAGTGTTGTTTCTGCTATGGTCAGATGTGGAAGTGTGATTTTTTTATTTTTGTGATTTTTTTTATTAAGTGTCTGGAATTGTGTATAAATGTTGTAACAGCTGAGAGTGATGTTTTTAACTCCTTTTGCAGACTGTCTATACTTTTCTTTTGGAAGATACTAGATGTAGAGGCAGCTCAAGCTGGTCAAATCAAGAAATGAGTGAATGAGTGACTTCAAAGTTAGACCTTCCTGCCCTACTTTTTATTAGTCCTTACTCTTAGATTATATCCTACCATAATTTTTAACTGAAACCCAAGGTGTTCACCGGGGTTCTTCTTTACAGATCCACAAATAGCCAAGTTCTATGTCTCCAACCCCACCAGCATGCTCAAAGTTCAGCTGTTTGATCTGTTTTCTGCCTCTTTTACTTCTCTCCTCAGCATTTAACTCTTGTAGCATAATAGTCCAATCCCTTAGAAAGAAATGGCATGAACAATAGTGATCTCATGTGTATGCCCTTCCCACCTCTTTATGATATTGGACCTTCTAGTCAGTGTTCCTTGATTCTTTCCAAATGCTAATTTTATCTAGCTGTCATATCTCTTCCCAGAGAGATTTGTCTCATTTAAAACTATGCCATCGCAACCAGAAGTATCTCTCTCTCTTTTTTTTTAAGCATTTGTTGCTGCCATCTTCTAATTTTAATACTAATGCTATACTTTTGTCCAAATCTTTATCATCAGTTATGTGGACACTTAATACAGTCTAATGACTCAGCACTTTCTCATTTTATAATTTTTCATCTTATTATTCATACTCATTAGCTTTAAATCTTTCCAAATTTTTTTCAACTAAAATAACATTGCAAAATATATTCCATGACTGACTCCTTGTCCACGTCTCTTAACTACGTGCTTACTCCATTCAGAACACTTGTCCTACGTTCCACTAGGATGAACAATTTTTGGTTACTTAAAGAAGCCACAATCTTTCATCTCAACTTTGTTCATACTGCCACCTTAGCCTAGAGTTTCCTTTGCCTTCCACCCTCCATTATTTAACTTTACTCATTTCTATACTCAAATTAATTTTTACCTTCTATATGTATTTCCATCACTGACAACATTTTCATCATTTGTGCCAGTTAGCAACCAATAGGTTTACACTAGATATTTTAAATGCTAAGTACATTTATTTTATTATAAATAATTTTATATTTAATTAAATAATATTCAATACTATTGATAATATTTTATACAGATTTTAATATGAACATATGTGATTTATATTTAATATTATAAATTATATATTACATTATACATAATTAATTTGATTCAATTTTCTCCCTTCCTCCTTTCTTTTAGTGCATTCCTTAAGTACAAGACAGAAGTAAAGTTTTAAATTGGTGTCAGCTGTGCCTGTGTATCAAACAGAGAAGATACGATACCTTATTTGTGGGAGCCAGCCTCCAAGGTCTCCAAGATGAGTCCCAGTGACTTTTCCCCCAAGTGCTCACTTCCTTGTTTAATCCTGTCCCATTAAATTTAGGCTGGACTAAGTGGCCAGTTTCTAAAGAATAGAATGAAAAAGAACTGATTAGTGTGTGACTTGGAAACTAAGTCACAAAGGGCAGTTTGATGTTGTGCTGTCTCTCACATCACTTTCTCTGGCGTAAGCTGGCCCCACATTATGATTAGTGTGTGACTTGGAAACTAAGTCACAAAGGGCAGTTTGATGTTGTGCTGTCTCTCACATCACTTTCTCTGGCGTAAGCTGGCCCCACATTATGATTAGTGTGTGACTTGGAAACTAAGTCACAAAGGGCAGTTTGATGTTGTGCTGTCTCTCACATCACTTTCTCTGGTGTAAGCTGGCCCCACATTATGATCAACTCTCCGGAGAAACCCATCTGATGGACTGAAGCCATGAGTGTGAACTTGGATGTGAATTCTCCAGGCCAATGCAGCTTGCAAATGGCAAGAGCCCATCTCGGTGCCACTTTGACTGCAACCTCAGTCAAATGGACTGACAAGCCCACTGTCATCTTGACTGTAGCTTCAGGAAAAATACTAGATCAGGGCTCACCAGTTAAGATGCTGAGGTCGGATTACTGACCCCATGAAATTATGTGAGATAATAAATGTTTTTGTTGTTGTTTTAAATAACTAAGTTGGGGGTAATTTATTACATAGCAATAGACAGCAAATGTATTAGTCATATAAAACATAACTAACATTTATTCTTTGACACTTTCAGTAACCACTGGGAAATTGCCATGCCTATACTTTTGTGGAAGTGTCTGAAGCTTATAGTAGAGGTTAAGTATGCCCATCCTAGAATGTTTTCACCTTATTATAGTTGCTTCTATCAGTTGTTAAAAGAAACTATTGCATTAGAAGAGCTCTGGCAATTGAAGAAGAGAAGAGTTCAGAGGTATGTCACTGAACATGGAAGATACCACCATTTTAAAGTGGTATTTACTACACTGATAATTTATTACAGACAATCCTAGAATTTGCTTTTAAGATTCTTATACAATATACAGAAACCTAATTTTATTGAATATATATATCAAAAATATCAGGTTGCAACAGAATATTCTGATTTGCTGTAGAATTAAACATGTATAATGAGTTCTGTCTGCATACAGAATACACTTTATTTTCATAAATACATGAAAATTTAAAAAAGCATATTTATTAATCTCTCTAAGCTTTATAAATTTTAAGCATTTCATGTAAATTTGAACTAGCTTGAGTCATTCATTCATTTTTGGATGACCATTCACTTGCAAATTGAAAGACTGTCATGTAAATACATATAAAAGCTTTATAAATCAGAGGGAAGCAGGAGTGTATGAATATGCAAATTGCATAGGATCTTGAAACCGTTAGTATTCTACTAATCCAATTACCAGGAAGCTGATTGCCAATCTGATTCAAGTATGTAAGGATGGCTGCTTCATTAAAGCTAATGGCTCCCTCTGGCTAGAAATGATTGGGGTTACCAACTGTTAAATTTTGGTAGCCCAGTAAAAAATGTGTCAGAAGCCATTTGAACATAACAACTATATAGGATTCCAAGTATGAAGAAAAACCCTTATAACTAAGATTCTGAGAGGAAAGCTAGAAGGGGAGTAACACCCGACTCTTTCTACAGGACAATATGCAGCATCGTATATCGGCATATATGGATATTTCGGCAAAAGAAGGTAACAGGTGTGGTAGAAGAAAAGTTTCAGTTCTTTATGTTGTATAAAACTAAGAAAATTAAAACTGAATGAGAAAGTGGAGGTCCTTTACTCTGTTTTTTAGTGATTAACTTCCATTTTTCATGTCCCTGTAGTGGTACATTGACAATTTTAAAAGTACATAAAAGAATAAAAGAATAAAAATATGTCAAATAAAATTTGCATTCATGACTTCCCCAAATATTGTTTTAAAATTCATAAAGCATTCATTTAAATTCTTAGAAAATATTAACAAAATGTATATGTTTTATGAAGTGTCATTTTAGAAGATAATTCTGCTTATAGAGAAGTTCCTGAGTTTGGTGAATTAATAAAATCTGTATCCATCAATCTTGTTTCAGAAAGTGATTTGTTTCACTGAGAGTTAGTCTTTCGCTTAATTAACAGTGTCACATGAAGTCTAGGAGCCAAGCTTTAATTAATGTGATGGGAATCACATATTTAAAAAACTCATGGATAAAAATTGTTCTATTCCTAATACTGGCATCAATTTACTTCCTCCATTAGGTGCATAAAAAATAACAGAGAAACAAATAACCTCCCAGAGCAATAGCTCAGAGTTTAGTGTCTCCCATGGGATATGCAAAGCCAAGACCAAGATGTAAAGCAGTCTTGGGATGCTTCTTTTTGTGTAGTTGCTTTATTAGAGTCTTAGCTTCAAAAATTGTAAAAGAATAGCATGGCAGAAGGTGAAGAATCAATTTTAATCTTATAGAATGTAATGTATTTTTAAAACTTTTTTAAAAATTTCTTTTAAAATTAGCATTTGTTGATGAACAAGATGGAAAAAATGATAATTTTATACTCTAGTGAGCAGAACACTTAGAGGGTCCACTAGTTTCAGTGACAAGAAAATTGCTATGCCACTGACAAACACATTACTAGAAAAAGAGTTAAATTTTACATCAAGGCTCAAGTCAACAAACAAGTTTTAATGTTAGGCTTTGATTGAGAGATGAAACCATGAAAAATCAATAACCTTTTTGAAAGGCTAGAAGACATGATATTAAAGTGATGCCTGGTATAGAAATGAATCCTGAGAAGCTCATCTCACAAAGAAAAGATGTTGTGACATTTTTCACTGATATATTTTTCAGATTTGTGTGCAGTCTTTAAAAATAAGATGTCTGCAAAGAAGACTGAGGTTTGAAACTTTCTAATTTGAAATAATTACTTTTAATTTAATGTTGAATAGAATTTCTAGCAGGAATTTGCGTGCCAACTTATATTCCTATTCTCTAAAGCAGGAATATAGAATTTATTTCTTTTAAACTATGGTAAGCATCTTGATAAAATCGGTCTTATTTCTCTTATCTTTCCCTTAAGTAAGAAGGTTAGGGGCAAAATAAAATATATAATTACTCTATAAGCAAAGACTTAAGAAAAATAACTTAAATGGTAGTAGAATTCCCTCTGAAATAAAGAAATATGGCACAGACATTTTAGTTCATTTCTCTTCTAGCCAGGTAGAGATTGTTTTTCAATTGCTTGTTCAAAATGAAAGCTTGTGACCCAAACACCTGTGCCAGATTGGTATTTAAGGTCACTAATTTGCTGTGCATGACATTTCTTGGAACAGATGCAAGCAGACAGAAGTTACTAAAACGCACTGTTCTGATGGCTGATCAGAGGCTGATGTAGCCGAGAAACAGAGAAAGTGTGGCTTATAAGAGGATTACTCACGGCATCAACAGACCATGATGGAACCATGCTCAGCAAGTGTATAAAGAGTGAAAGTGAAAGTGTTTATCACTTGGTTGTGTTCAACTCCTTGGGACTCTAAGGGATGTAGCCTGCCAGGTTCCTCTGTCCATGGAATTCCCCAGGCGAAAATACAGGAGTGGGTAGCAATGCCCTTCTCCAGGGCCAGCAAATGCATAGATTGAGAATTTCATCAGTACTTGGGAATGCTAAATGTCTCTGTTACAACTGTGGAAGCAACATTCTCATGTATTATTGAGAGTTCATGAGGCAGTATACATTAAACCTGCCAAATAATATAACTTGGTATTACTTTATGAGATGCCATTTGTTCTTGATTTGCCTAAATGATATCAATGTTAATAACTTGCTTTAAGTATCTTGGCATTTATTTCTGCCAACATTTTGATTCTATATTCCCAAAAAAGGTGAAAGCTAAATTAGGTTAAACCAGTAGAGTTAGATGTAGATTACACATTCTATCCTTTAAAAGTCAGAAGTTTGGTATACCTATTATACCTTATGTTGAAGTTCTTAATACTTAGAATATTCAATCACATAGAGTCTCATGCATATCTGAATGCTTAAAAAACAGGCACCAACTTTTGCTTAGAGCAGGGGTTTCCAAAGAAGGCTGCATGCAACTGAATAAAAATATTAACACTTTTATTCATATTAATTTTTTATTACTAAAGACTGTAAGATAATAAGAAAAATACCAGGATGTGATAGTATTATACAAATTACAAGGTTCCTTTACTTATTTTAAACATCCTGTATTTAAGCAGTTCAGTTATCCAAAGAGAAAAGTGAGAATTTCACAACAGGCAAGACTGGTTAAGTTGATTTCATTTCAAATTATAATAATTCTAATGATGACAGATAAAAATCATACCACTAATACAAGCACAAATAGAGTATATGGTATATAATTTCAAGATACCAAATAAGTCTCATATTTCTTACCTGAGGTAATTTCCAGCTGTATCACATGGCTTTAAAAAAAAAAAAAGAAAAAGAAAAATTCACATCAGAGCTTACAGCTAGTAACTCAAAATGCTTTTTAAATTTGAACTTGAATGGCAACCTTGACTTCAGTGTTGGAGATAAAGGTGAAGATTATTTCTTGTCCAGAGAGAACTACATTGGGACAACGGTTAAGAAATTTTAAGAAAGCTGTAAGTTTTGAGATTTGTTTAATATTTATGATAAAGGTTGAGAAAAAGTGGGACTTTTCAGGGAGTCCTTACATTAATGAAGTACATTGGTGACTAGGAGAGCAAGGGATAACTGCCAGAAAGTTGGGGTTCTTCCTCTTGCTCTTCATGGAATTAGCTTTGCAGAAAATAAACACACATAGCTGTCAGCCCTCTGGTTTATATTCCCCCTTACTAGGGAGAAATTCTTTTTTTCATCATTAACAAGAAAACTACATGAAGTAGAGATTTCATATGTGACTGTGGGACTTCCCAGGTGGCACTAATGGTAAAGAATCAGTCTGTCAACTCAGGAGATTTAAGGGATGCAGGCTCAATCCCTGGGTCGGGAAGATCCCCTGGAAGAGGGCGTGGCAACCCACTCCAGTACCCTTGCCTGGAGAATCCCATGGACAGAGGATCCTGGAGAGCAACAGTCCATAGGGTCGCAAAGAGCTGGACACGACTGAGAGACTTCACACTCACGCACGCATGCAACTTTGTGAAACTACTGTGAATGTTGAACTTTACCCTGAATAACATTCAACTGGAAATGTATAGTAACTTCTTTTATTATGACTTTCATGTTATCAGTAAGATAGCAGAATATGAATATAGATATACAGAATATGAATATAAATATATAGAATATGAATGTAAACTTTATCATTGGAGAGCAAAAATCTTTTTCACATTTAAAGTGTTTTCTTTCTCCTTAGTTTTTCACAATCTATTCTGTATATACTTTATAATGCACATAATATATCAGTAGCATAATATATGCCTGCATAGTCTGTACTAAGTACATATATTTGGGTTATATGCTCAATAATTTTTATTGAGATATCAATCCATGCAATAAAATGTCTTGGAGACTTCTCATCTCCCAACTACAAGATGGCAGTTTGAAGGTACAGGATGGTGTTTAGAGTCTTTAACCACAAGGCTTTACCTACATTTTCAGCCTCATCTCCTTTTTTCCCTCATCCTTGCATTAGCATTGCAACCATGAAAACTCTTTCAGCAAAGTTTACCCTCACAACCCTATGCTTTTACAATGATGGATAACACTAAGATGCCTCAATGTGAATTTCATTATTTTTTTTTTATTGAAACTGGTCTATGGCCTTAAAAGTCTATTTTATAAGGACTGAACATTTATGAGAAATAATAGCATATTTGAAATAATCTTTTATTACCCTGTTGTCAAAACCTATAAACAAATATAAAATTCCCTAGGAAATAAACATTCAAAGAAAAATAATTTTAAAGTAATAAAAATTGAAAACTAATGAATGTAAAAAAAAACAATATCTTCACGCTTTATAAAGCAAAACAACAACAACAATAACAAAAATTTCATATTATATTTAGGAGCACAATGAAGTTCACATGTGACATGGATTGTTAATTGCCTGCAAATTTTATTTTCATCATTTGAGCAATAGATTCCCTTCTTTTTTAGTACATAACAGAGCTAGAGAGAACATGTCCCCGCCCTTTTGCAACTAGTTATGATGAGGATAAAGTTCTACTTAATAATTAAACAATTTATGCAATTTCTGAGTAATATCTTTAGAAGTAACCTCATGGTCCCTACTGAATGTCTCTCTGACTTCATGTGGGCAGTAATGTGAAGGTGGGTATTTTGTGCAAAGTTGAACTGGGGAGGCAAGTACAAACTCTAAGCAAGGAAGCCTGAGTCATCTCAAGAATGAATCCTTCTGTCCCCTTAAACCACATATCAGCTTGGACTGGGAAAGAAATAAATATTTTGTCCTTTTAGAGCCAAAGATTTGGTATAACTAGTGTAATGTATATCAAGATTCTTAATAACTAAAATATTCTATTTAAAAGAATCTTATGCACAACTATGGATAAGTTTTTCATTTCTTTACAAATAGTTCATTAGACATTCAATGGTTTATTTATACCTGGAAAGATAATAAACCTGTTCTAGCTTGCTCTATAATTTTTTTCCTTATCTGACTTTGGGAAATGGAGAAGATATATATATATACGTGTGTGTGTGTGTGTGTGTGTGTGTGTGTGTGTGTGTGTGTATCAGCATTTTATATGTATACATACAGCTGACCCAAACTGGATTCTGAATATTTCTGAATATTTCTTCTATACAGTTGTATTTTCACTATATATTTTTTAAAAAGTCCCAAATGCCTCAACTTGTAAACAACACATTATAAATTTCAAAGGTTAAACAAAAAGATTTTGCTAATCATGCTTTAAGAGAAAATGAAAATTCACCAGCTGCTTTCTAGCAGTGAGATGTTGGGCACATCGTATAATCTGTTTTCCAATGTTTAAAGTGACGGAAATTAAGAGTTCTCTAAAAAGCTATGCTTCTGTTGGTTTCTAATACAATCAGTATGTAAAAATTATATCTATTGTTTTGACTAGTTATTGCAGTAAAAATTCTTGGATCTTAAAACAGATGACCCTCTTAAAATGATAGAAATCTTAGAATAATGAAACTTTAATCAACTGTTAGCTTTTAAAATATTATCATATATTATTTGATAATAAATGAAATTAAATATTATAGTTTTCCAATACAAAAATACAGATTTAGAGTAAAAGTATTCTACTAAATCAGTAAATTCACTTTTATAGGAAAGGTATTTTTTTTCTAAGGCAGTGAAGTATAATTATCTTGATTTTCTTTAATCTTCCTTATACTCTAAGATAGATTTTTTAGCAGATCTTTAGATACTAAAAAAAAAAAAAAGATGTTGGCATCTCATTAATTTTTCAATACTAATGAATTACTTTAAGACTGAGAAGATACCTTTCACTGCAATTTCTTTAATTTCATGTATTAATTGAAAATGAAGGACTAGTACTCTTCTATTTTTATCCACTACCTGACGTATGCTAATTTAATCTTTCTAAATTGTAGGTAGGAAGCAGATTCTGTGAGCTCACTGCTACAGTGTGAACTTGAACAAGTGGGTGTCCAAGCTCCAGCTGGGAACATTATATATGAATCCTGAGTAATAAAGCATGGTGTCAAGTAAGACAAAACTGGTTAAAGCAATTTGGGATGAGAAGAGCAAATGTTAACCTGTAAACAAACACCTGTTTTGCAAATACATAGGCATGTGCTGCTTTATATTGTATTGTGTTCTTCTGCATTTTTTATCAATTCCTTAATCCCGGAGTGTATGCAGTATCATGTGAGGGTGTGCATGTGTGTGTGTTCATGCTCAAAATATGAGCTAGATATAGTAGAGTTTCATTCAAGACACATGAGATTTCTTCTTTACTATGAGATACTAATATACCATAAAGATATGTATTAGAATGTTCACAGCAACTTTATTCATAAAAGTAAAAAACTGGAATCAATACAAACCTTCATGAATGGACACTTTGTTGCAGGCACTCAATGGTGTATCATCAGAAAGAAACACATTTCGTTTATATATTGTATATATTTATTATTCATCTTTAATATATATATATAGATAGATAGATAGATATATCTTGGCTATAGCAAATAGTTCTGCTATAAACTATAACAAGTACATCTTTTCAAATTAGAGTCTTAGTTCTTTTTCTTTTTCAGATTATATCTCGGAGTGGAATTCTTGGACCATATGGTAGTTCTATTTTTATTTTTTGAGAAATCTCAATACTGTTTTCCATAGTGGGTGTACAAATTTGCATTTCCACCAGCAGTGGAGGTAAGTAAGTAAGTAAATGTTAGTCGCTCAGTCATGCCCGACTCTGCGATCCCATGGACTGCAGCCCACCAGGCTCCTATGTCCATGAGATTTTCCAGGCAAGGATACTGGAGTGGGTTGTCATTTCATTCTCCAGGGGATCTTCCCAACCCAGGGATCAAACCCAGGTCTCCTGTACTGCAGGCAGATTCTTTACCGACTGAGCTACAAGGGAAGCCCCTTTTCTCACATTTGTTGTGTTCTTTTTGATGCTAGCCATTCCAACAGGTGTGATGGGAGAGTGCACAGTGGTTTTGATTTGCTTTTCTCTGATGATTAGTAAAGTTGAGCATCTTTCCGTGTACCTGAGTGTCTTCTTTGGGAAAATTCCTAATCAGATCCTCTGCTCATCTTTTAATCAGATATTTTCATGTTTTGTTTGTTTGTTTTCTGATGTTCTGCTGTGCCAGCTTTTTGTGAAGTTGATAATGAGGTAGGCTACGCATGTGGACGTTGTCGCTGCTGTTCAGTCACTAAGCCACGTCTGACTCCTCTTTGTGGCCCCACTGACTGCAATGCACCAGTTCCCCTTTCCTTCACTAACTTCCGGAGTTTGCTCAAACTCATGTCCACTGAGTTGGTGATTGTATGAAACCATCTCATCCTATGCCATATTCTTCTCCTTTTGACTTCAATTTTTCTCAGCATCAGGGTCTTTTTGACAGTAAGTCAGCTCTTCACATCAGGTGGCCAAAGTATCGGCACTTCAACTTCATCATCAGTCCTTCCAATGAATGTTCAGTGCTGATTTCCTTTAGAATTGACTGGTTTAATCCCCTTGCTATCGACGGGACTCTCAAGAGTCTTTTCACACATTATAGCTTGAAAGTATCAATTCTTTGGTACTCAGCCTTCTCTATGGTCCAACTCTCATATCCATGCATGATACTAGAAAAGTCATAGATTTGGATATACAGAACTTTGTTGGCAAAGTGATGTCTACTTTTTAATATGCTCTCTAGGTTTGTCATAGCTTTCGTTCCAAGGAGCAGCTGTGTTTCAATTGTATGGCTGAAGGCACAATCCACAATGATTTTTGAGCCCAAGAATATAAAATCTGTCACTGCTTCTACTTTTCCCCCTTCTATTCGCCATGAAGTGATGGACCAGATGCCATTATCTTCCTGTTTTAAAATTTGAGATTTAAGCAACATTTTCACTCTCCTCTTTTACTCTCATCAAGAGGCTCTTTAGTTCCTCAAGTGTAAGGACAGAGAATATATAGGAAATTTCTGTACCTTCCTCAGCTGTATCTGCTGTAAATCAAAAACTGCTCTGAAGTGTTAGTCGCTCACTTGTGTTGCACCCTGTGATCCCATGGACTGTAGCCCACCAGGCTCCTCTGTCCTTGGACTTCTCCAGGCAAGAATACTAAAGTGGGTAGACATTCCCTTCTCCAGTGTATCTTTCTGACCTAGGGATTGAACCTGGGCCTCCTATAGTGCAGGCAGATTCTGTGCTATCTGAGCCACAAGGGAAGCTTTAAATGTAAGATATTAAAAAAAAAAAAAAAAAAAAGCAACTTACAAGTAAAGTGTGAGATCTTATAACCTTAATATAAAAAGACATTTTACCTTAAATATGTAAGGTCAAATATTCACATTTTGTGGAATAGATAGTCATGAACAAAATAATTCAGTTCAGTTCAGTCACTCAGTCGTGTCCGACTTTGTGACCCCACGGACTAGAGCACACCAGGCCTCCCTGTACATTACCAACTCCTGGAGTCCACCCAAACCGATATGTCCATTGAGTCGGTGACGCCATCCAACCATCTCATCCTCTGTCGTCCCCGTCTCCTCCTGCTCTCAATCTTTCCCAGCATCAGGGTCTTTTCCAATAAGTCAGCTCTCTACATCAGGTGGCCAAAGTATTGGAGTTTCAGCTTCAGCATCAGTCCTTCCAATGAACACCCAGGACTGATCTCCTTTAGGATGGACTGGTTGGATCTCCTTGCAGTCCAAGGGGCTCTCAAGAGTCTTCTCCAGCACCACAGTTCAAAAGCATTGACCCTTCTGTGCTCAGCTTTCTTTATAGTCCACCTCTCACATTCATACATGACTACTGGAAAAACCATAACCTTGACTAGATGGACCTTTGTTGGCAAAGTAATGTCTCTGCTTTTTAATATGCTGTCTAGGTTGGTCACAGCTTTCCTTCCAAGGAGTAAGCGTCTTTTAATTTCATGGCTGCAGTCACCATCTGCAGTGATTTTGAAGCCCAGAAAAATTAAGTCAGCCACGGTTTCCACTGTTTCCCCATCTATTTGCCATGAAGTGATGGAACCAGATGCCATGATCTTAGTTTTCTGAATGTTGAACTTTAAGACAACTATTTCACTCTTCTCTTGCAAAATAATTACTGACCAATTTTAAATAACATGAAGTACTTACAGTTCATATCTTATTACACAGACTGCTGCTGCTGCTAAGTCTAGTTTTCAATAAATATATTTATTTATGACTCTATAAAAGAATAAGTAAACCTTTTATTTTATTCTCACTTCAGTACCTCAGTCAAAATAACTATTGTGTGAGTTCTTACCTCAAAATAGTTGTTCTTCAGACATTTTCCTTAGTATTGAAAAACTATGTGTATTCCAAGATCCAGAAAAAAAAAAAATCTCTTGATGGGAAATACAGCTGAAATCAGGTTGTTGTTATTGTTATATAGTTGCTAAGTCATGTCAGACTCCTTGATGACTTCATTTACTGATATCAAGGAAATATTTCATGCAAAGATGGGCACAATGAAGGACGAAATTGTTTGGACCTAACAGAAGCAGAAGATATTAAGAAGGGGTGGCAGGAATATACAAAGATCAATACCAAAAAGATCTTCATGACTCAGATAACCACTTTGGTGTGATCACACACCTAGAGCCAGACATTCTGGATTGTGAAGTCAAGTGGGCTTTAGGAAGCATCACTGTGAACAAAGCTAGTGGAGGTGATGGAATTTCAGTTGAGCTATTTCAAATCCTAAAAGATGATGCTGTGAAAGTGTTGCAAATTTAGAAAACTCAGCAGACCACAGTACTGAAAATGCGGGCCATAAAAAAAGCAATAGAATTCCATAAAAACATCTAATTCTGCTTTCCTGATTATGCCAAGCTTTTGACTGATCACAACAAACTGTGGAAATTTCTTAAAGAGATGTGAATACCAGACCACCTTACCTGCCTCCCAAGAAATTTGTATGCAGATTAAGAGACAACCGTTAGAACAGACATGGAACAACAGCCTGGTTCCAAATTGGGAAAGGAGTACATCAGGGTTGTGTATCACCACTCTGATTATTTAACTTATATGCAGAGGACATCATGCAAAATGCCAGGCTGGATGAAGCACAAGCTAGGATCAAGGTTGCCAGGAGAAATATCAATAACCTCAGATACGCAGATGACACCACCCTTATGGCACAAAGTGAAGAGGAACTAAAGAGACTTTTGATGAAATGGAAAGAGGAGAAAGAAAAGCTGGCTTAAAACTGAACATTCAAAAAACTAAGATCATGGCAAACCGGTCCCATCACTCCATGGCAAATAGATGGGGAAACAATGGAAACAGTGACAGACTATATTTCTTGTGTTCCAAAATCACTGCAGATGGTGACTGCAGCCATGAAATTAAAAGACGCTTGCTCCTTGGAAGAAAAGTTATCACCAACCTAGATAGCATATTAAAAAGCAGAGACATCACTTTGCCAGCAAAGGTCTGTCTAGTCAAAGCTATGGTTTTTCCAGTAGTCATGTATGGATGTGAAAGTTGGACCATAAAGAAAGCTGAGAGCCAAAGGATTGAGGCTTTTGAACTGCGATGTTGGAGAAGACTCTTGAGAGTCTGTTGGACTGCAAGGAGATCCAAGCAGTCTATCCTAAAGGAGATCAGTCCTGAGTATTCATTGGAAGAACTGATGCTGAAGCTGAAACTCCATTACTTTGGCCACCTGATGCGAAGAACTGACTCATTGGAAAAGACCCTGAAGCTGGGAAAGATTGAGGGCAGGAGGAGAAGGGGATGACAGAGGATGAGATGGTTGCATGGCATCACTGACTTGATGGACATGAGTTTGAGTAAACTTTGGGAGTTGGTGATGGATCAGGAATTCTAGTGTGTTGAAATCCTTGGGGTCACAAAGAGTTGAACATGACTAAGTGACTGAGCTGAACCAGGCTCCTCTGGCCACGGGATTTTCCAAGGAAGAATACTGGGGTTGGTTGCTGTCTCTTTATCCAGGGGGTCTTCCCAACCCAGGGATTGAAACACAGTTCCTGCATTGGCAGGCTGATTCTTTGCTGCTGAGTCAGTGGAGAAGCCCTGAAATTAGTTTAGGTTTATATTAATTACATCCCTAACTTGCTTTAATTTTCATATTTCAAGTGAGAAGCCTAGTGTTTACCAATTCTTCCCAAACATTTTAATGAAAAAAAAGGTTATGAAAATTTTATGTGGTATATTCCTTTTCATTTAAGAAACTTGTTTGTACTCACAAGGTATAAATCATATGGTCTTCTGCAAAGAAGATCATGAGTACTCTTGAGGAAAGATTAACTGGAATATAAAATACTTTCTCAAGGGATTTATATTCAAAACTAGTCACTAATATCAATATTATTTTTCTATATTGTCTTGCCCTTTCCTCCTTTCCTATGTAAGAAATTTAGTTAAAAGTTATTTTAATTTACATTGTGGTATAATTTTCTTGAAATAATTACTTTCTACCAATAAGAATGTTGATGCAAACAAGACCCAGTGGGTTGCTGTGATATTTTCCTTAATAAAACAACAAAAATTGATGTTCTCACAAATACTCCATAACTGAAATGTCTATGGTTGAAATACAATTTGTTAGAGAAAAAGATTTTCAAATTGTGTTTGACTAGACCAATACTTGTGAAAACAGAGGGCCTGCTCCTAAAGAAATTATTAAAAGGTGAAACATTTCATTTTGTTTCTAGCTTTTTCTTATAGCCACCATATTCTTTCTGCCTTTAATTTTGTTTTCTTATAACGCTTTTTATTAAATACCATAGGCTGCATATACATTTAATCATCAGCCTTGGGAAATATAAATTATAATTCTTATTTTACTTAAAGAATTGGCTTTATATGGAAGGGATCGAATTGATAGAGTTTATAGAGCAGAAAAACCCTGAGCTCATCCTCCCTATGGGCAAACCAAAATTAAAGCTACTTATCAAGCAACTACCTATGAGAATTACCTGAAGATAAGCAGGAAGATTTTCCATGATTAAAAATATATAAAAGTAGCCATAATGAGGTGGGTAAGAGTGTCAAAGATGTGGTCTTGTCAAGAGACCTGCCTCAGACTGGTGACTAATAAGTGCCATGACCACAGAGGTCCTCCACCAGGAGCAAGGAGAGAGAGTCCCACACCAGCTTCCCCAGCCTGAATATTTATCAACAGGAAGAAGAGCCCCCAGAAAGTCAGACTTTGAAAACCACTGGGGCTCACATTTGGAAGAAATAGAGATCTATATGAAATAGAGACTTTGCTCTTAAAATTTGCATGCAAAATCTCACATGCTCTGAGTTCTGACACAAAGGAAGTTGTCTGAAAGACATCTGTGTCAGACCCACTGACTGATCGTGGAGCCTCTCCCACAGAGGCCAGAGGCAGCTGGAATTCTCCTTGGGAACTAAGATACTAGAAGCAAACATTTTGGACAGGAGATATGACAAACCTAGTATGTATAAAACAAACACAGAGATCAGGCAAAATGAGAAGACAGAAGAATATGTTTCAAATGAAGGAAAAGACAAAAATCTAAGAAAAATGACTAAGTTAAATAGAGATAAGCAAGCCAATGAAGAGTTCAAGGTATTGATGATAAAGATGCTTACCAATCTTGCCAGAATAATAGATGAACTCAGTGAGAACCTCCGTGAAGAGTTAGAAAATATAAAACAGAACAAATCAGAGCTGAAGGATATAATAACTGAAATAAAATCACAAAATCAAGAGTAGATTAGATGATATAGAAAATGGATCAGCAAAACTGAAGAGAGAGCAGTGGAAATCACTTAAACTAAACAGAGAAAAAAAAATTTAAATAAGGACAGCTTCAGAAATTTCTAGGACAACAATGTACTAACATTCACATTATAGAGGTCCAAGAAAAAAGAGAGAGAGAAAAGCATAGAACTTACTTCTTAGAAGAAATAATAGTAGAAATCTTCCTTAAGCTGGGGAAGGAAACTGACATCCAGGTCCAGGAAGCACAAACAAAATGAACCCAAAGAAAGCCTCATCAAGACACACTACAATTAAAACAACAAAAATCAAAGAAAAAGAGAGAATCTCTAAAGTAACAAGAGCAACTAGTTACATACAACAGAACTTCCATAAAGCTATTAGCTGACTTTTTAGCAGAAATTTTGCAGGTCAGAAGGGAATGACACAATATATTCAACACATTGAAAGGAAAATCCTACAACCAAGAACACTCTATCCAACAAGATTTTCATTCAGCTTTGAAAGAGAGATTGAAAGTTTTACAGACAAGCAAGAACTAAAAGAGTTCACCATGAAATCAGTCTGATGAGAAATGTTAAAGGGGCTGCTAAGTAGAAAAAAAAAGGCTACAACTATAAATAAGAAAATTATGACAGGAAAAAAATTTTAGTGGAAAATTCAAACATACAGTAAAGGTAGTGAATCAATCACTTATAAAGCTAGTAAGAAGGTTAAAAGACAAAAGTGATAAAAATCATCTATTTCTACAATAATTAAAGAGTACACAAAATTTTTTAAAATGAAGTATGACATCAAAACATATTTCTTTCAATATTTTCCTCTTTGTTTTTCTACACTGCTTTTTAAAATTAATTTATTTATTTTAATTGGAGGCTAATTACTTTACAATATTGTAGTGGTTTTTACCATACATTGACATGAATCATCCATGGGTGTACATGTGTCCCCCATCCTGAACCCCCCTCCCACCTCCCTCCCCATCCCATCCCTCAGGGTCATCCCAGTGCACCAGCCCTGAGCACCCTGTATCATGCATTGAACCTGGGCTGGCGATCTATCTCACATATGGTAATATACATGTTTCAGTGCTATTCTCTCAAATCATCCCACCCTCGCCTTCTCCCACAGAGTCCAAAAGTCTATTTTTTATCTCTATGTCTCTTTTGCTGTCTCGTATATAGGGTCATCATTACCATCTTTCTAAATTCCATATATATGCGTTAATATACTGTATTGGTGTTTTTCTTTCTGACTTAATTCACTCTGTATAAAAGGCTCCAGTTCCATCCACCTCATTAGAACTGATTCAAACACATTCTTTTTAATGGCTGAGTAATATTCCATTGTGTATATGTACCACAGTTTTCTTATCCATCTGTCTGCTGATGGACATCTAGGTTGCTTCCATGTCCTAGCTATTGTAAACAGTGCTGAGATGAACATTGGGGTACACGTGTATCTTTCAATTCTGGTTTCCTTGGTGTGTATGCCCAGCAGCAGGATTGCTGGGTCGTATGCCAGTTCTAATTCCAGTTTTTTAAGGAATCTCCACACTGTTCTCCATAGTGGCTGTATTAGTTTGCATCCCCATCAACAGTGTAAGAGGGTTCCCTTTTCTCCACACCCTCTCCAGCATTTATTGCTTGTAGACTTTTGGATAGCAGCCATGCTGACGGGTGTGAGAAGGTACTTCATTGTGGTTTTGATTTGCATTTCTCTGATAATGAGCGATGTTGAGCATCTTTTCATGAGTTTGTTAGCCATCTGTATGTCTTCTTTGGAGAAATGTCTGTTTAGTTCTTTGGCCCATTTTTTGATTGGGTCATGTGTTTTTCTGGGATTGAGCGGCATGAGCTGCTTGTATATTTTTGAGATTAATTCTTTGTCAGTTGCTTCATTTGCTACTATTGCCTTCCATTCTGAAGGCTGGCTTTTCACCTTGCTCATAGTTTCCTTTGTTGTGCAAAAACTTTTAAGTTTAATTAGGTCCCATTCATTTATTTTTGCTTTAATGTCCATTACTCTGGGAGGTGGGTCATAGAGGATCTTGCCGTGATTTATGTCGGAGAGTGTTTTGCCTATATTTTCCTCTAGGAGTTTTATAGTTTCTGGTCTTACATTTAGATTTTTAATCCATAAGAGATTATTATCAGCAACTATATGACAGTAAAATGGACAACTTGGAAGAAATGGATGAATTCTTCGAAAAGTATAACCTTCCAAAACTGAACCAGGAAGAAATAGAAAATGTTAACAAACCCATCACAAGCATGGAAATTGAAACTGTAATCAAAAATCTTCCAACAAACAAAAGCCCAGGCTGAACAGATGAATTCTACCAAAAATTTAGAGAAGAGTTAACACCTATCCTACTCAAACTCTTCCAAAAAATCGCAGAGGAAGGTAAACTGCCAAACTCAAACTATGAGGCCACCATCACCCTAACACCAAAACTAGACAAAGATGCCACAAAAAAAGTAAACTACAGGCCAATATAACTAATGAACATAGAAGCAAAAATCTTCAACAAAATTCTAGCTAAGAAAATCCAACAACATGTATTAAAAAGACCATGCTTCATGACCAAGTGGGCTTTATCCCAAGGATGCAAGGATTCTTAAATATTCACAAATCAATCAAAGTGATACACCACATCAATAAATTGAAAGATAAAAGCCATATGATTATCTCAGTAGATGTAGAGACAGCCTTTGACAAAATTCAACATCCATTTATGATAAAAAAAAGAAAACCTTCCTGAAAGCAGGCATAGAGGGAACATACCTCAGCATAATAAAAGCTATATATAATAAACCCACAGCAAACATTATCCTCAATGGTGAAAAATTGAAAGTATTTCCCCGAAAGTCAGGAACAAGACAAGGGTACCCATTCTAACCACTCTATTCAACATAGTTTTGGAAGTTTTAGCTACAGCAATCAGAGAAGGAAAAGAAATAAAAGAAATCCAGATTAGAAAAGAAGAAGTAAAACCCTCACTGTTTGCCGATGCCATGATCTTCTACATAGAAAACACTAAAGACACCACCAGAAAATTACTAGAGCTAACCAATGGATATAGTAAAGTTGCAGGATATAAAACACAGAAACCCCTTGCATTCCTATACACTAAAAATGGAAAGAGAAATTAAGGAAACAATTCCATCGTACATTGCTTTTCTTTCATTTTTGTTGGTTTGGTTTTGTTTTATTTGCTTGATTTGTTTAACTTTACCCTACTTATTTTCTAAGCATTGTAGAACTATGGTTTGGTGTTTGATTTTAGAGATTTCTCAGGTATCATATTTTCAAATGTTTATTCTGTTTTCTCATTTCTTTTTTGCTCTGGTTTTAAATTTATATATATATATATATATATATATATATATATATATATATATATATGTATTACACTCTTAGAAATTATCTCATAGTTCTTCATATGTATGTTGTTTTCATTCTTTTTCTTTTGAATTTTAATTTCTGAAGTCACTTTTGACCTATCTTTCACAACACTGATTCTGTTTTTGCCACATCAAGTCTACTGGTAGATTTATAGAAGATATTCTATACTTAAGTCATACTGGGTTTTTTCCCACATCACTTTCTTTATTCTTGCTTAAATTTTTATCTCTCTTCTCATGTTTGTTCTTGCATGTTATCTAATTTTGTCCATTAGAGTCCTTAACAAATTAACCATAATTATTTTAAATGATTTGCTTGATGATTTCAACATATGTGTCACATCTTTGTTTGGCTTCAATGATTTTTTTTACCATTTCAGAATGCATCCTCCTTGCCTACAGGACTTGTTATTGAAAGGCAACAGTGGTGGCTAGTGTCAATAAAGGAAGTGGGTGTTTAGTGAGAGATTCTACATTAGGGCTTCCCTGGTGGCTCAGATGGTAAAGAATCCGCCTGTAATGTGGGAAACTGGGGTTCAGTCCATGGGTTGGGAAGATACCCTGGAAAAGGGAATGGCAACCCACTCCAGTATTCTTGCCTGGAGAATCCCACGGACAATAAAGCCTGGTGGGATACAGTGCATGGGATTGCAAAGAGTCATACATGGCTGAGTGACTAGTGCTAACGCAACATTAGTTTAGCTAGAAATCGAGTGCTTCTTAATGTTTTCTGTAGCTATAGGTGTCAGATGCTTCAAATTTCTCTGGTGTCTTTATTTTTGTCTCACCTTCACTTTGGGCTTTTCTAAGAACTCCTCTTTGTCTCCTTCAGCAATAATCTTTGATACTATACTGGAGTCATGCTAGAAATGTATGGGTAAAGATATTTCTAAAATCTAATGAAATCTCATTTTTTGATAGCATTTGTCAGAGGACTGTGACTTTCCCAACATTTTCCCCCAACATTATTACTGCCCACCCCTCCTCCCCTCAGTCTTTCATGGACATGATTCTTCTCAATCCATTTCAGTGATGTTCTGACCCCTATCGATCGTTTCCCAGCTTAGCTGACACAGAAAGGCTGCAGAAGGCTGAAGTGAAAGGAACGCCCTTCCCCTGACAGGGGTAATGCTGTGGCAATCTTCTCCCCTCGAGAGTAGGACTTTATTACGGAGATGGCTCAGGGAATTATTTCCACTGATGACTCTTCCTCGCCCCCGGCATGTGTGTGTGAGTCCCTCAGTCCTGTCCAGCTCTTTGTAGCCCCATGGGCTGTAGCCCGCCAGGCTCTTCTGTCCATGGAGTTCTCCAAGCAAAAATACTGGAAAGGGTAACCATTCCTTTCTCCAGAGGCTCTTCCTGACCCAGAGATTGAACCCAGGTCTCCTGCTGTGCAGGCTGATTCTTTACTAAGTCACCAGGAAAGCCTTCCCAAGTGGTGCTATTGATAAAGAACCCACCTGCCAATGCAGGAGACATAAGAAATGTGGGTTCGATTCCAGGATTTGGAAGATCTCTGGGAAGAGGGAATGGTACCCACTCCAGTGTTCTTGCCTGGAGAATCCCATGGACAGTGGCCCCTGGAGGGCTATAGTCCATGGGGTTGCAAAGATTCAGACGTGACCTAGCACACACGCACACATGCATACCCTGACATAGTTACAGGGTATCCTCCTCATGTGTTTCTTTTGAGAAGCTGCTGTGATTCCCTGGAGGTTAAACATGCACAAAAGCTTAACCTTGGCTTCACCTCTAAGAGTTCTTTACTTCCAAGTTAAAATTCACACTCAGACTAAAGTGACTTGTCAAAACAGCTTCTGCTCCAGGTAACCAAATCTTGCCTGTGTCTCTTTGAATGAGCACATCTCTACAGATTTTGGTGTGGTGGTTTGCCCTCTGATTGGTTCAAGTAGAATCCTTGGTTTTTAGCTTTTTTTTTTTTTTTTTTTTTTTTGGTCTTTTTCTTGTTATAAGGACAGAAGTGATGGCTGCCAAGCTCTTTACACATCAGCTCTGATACTAGAAATCCTCTTTAAAGAGTTTTAATTGTTCCCATTTTTAGGATCAGACTGTGGCTGTAGATCATACTGAACTCATTTAGTGGTGACCCTATATTCTTCACTGAAAATATTTTGATGTACAGAGTTAAATATCTTCTTTATGAAAGAAAAGCATTTTGTAAAACTATTTTCCTAATTTAACTGTTGTCTATGGATCAGCAAATTCTGATTCTCTAATCGTAGTTTTAAGTGAAATGGACATATGCTGCATATCTTCATTGAGTAGGTCAAATTGTTGAAAAATGTTTAGACTTATGTAGTTTATTTTTGTTTCCAGTTCCACAGCCCAAATCCTGGCCACAGAAGATTGATACAGATGATTGTGTCGTGACTTTTGCCAGATTGCTAAAGGTACTACAGACTCAGGTATTTCTCTTTTCTGCTCCATATATATCTTATAAAATGTTAGATTAATAAAATTCTACTTAGAAGCTAGAGAAAGGAAGGCAGATTTCATAACTATAGAAGAACTATTTTTTAATGCTAATGATGATAGGTATTTCTCTCCTACAGACATATTTAGTGATAAATATAAATATTTTTGTATTTTGGGTTTCTTGGGTCAAAAAATCCATGTTATCCATTTTATCTTATTTAGTCACGAATCAGAATTAAGGTTAAGGAAATTTTCTTGGAGGTGAATAGCTGAGCAAATTTGAGAATTAGCTAAATAAGAAAGAATAACAGACTTCTGTGTAGAAAGGATGGTTTGTAAACAGAGAAGAAAAAAATTAGAATAGTAAGGAATCTAGAAAGGCTTGATGTTTCCTAAGAACAACAGGAAAACTGTTGCTAAAGCATGCAAGAGATAAGAAAGAAAGGATTATAGTTGGAGATCTATCATGAAAGTTCTAAAAAGCAATGTTAAGAAGTTTGGATTCAATTCTATTGGCAACGAAGAGCTTGTGCCAAGGTGATATAACAGATGATGAGGGTTGAAAGGATCATAGTGGAAACAGGAAAAGAGAGAAAGAACAAGAGAGTCAAGAAAATACTGAGACAAAATTTGAATGATTTTCTGTTTCAGTGTAAAAGCTGAGGGAAAGGTAGAAATCAAGATTCCCGCTTGGATTTCTAGGTGTGGTGATTAAATGGATGGTACTAATATCTCCAGAGAAAGGGAAAAACATTGAGAGGAAAGCCATACTTGAATTGGGGTGAAAATGGGAAAGAAGGAATAAGCTCAAGTTGATATTCTATAATATGAATTGGGAATGTGTTACTTGTGGCATATTTGCAGTCAATAACATAGCATTTATAGAATAAACTTGTGTGAGTGATTCTTGAGAGGAAAGAGCTAAGGTAGGCACTCCAGAAAATATCAGAATTTAATTAATAGAAAAAGAGGAGACAAGGTAAAGGAAGGAATGAAAGTGAAAGTGAAAGTGTTAGTCGCTCAGTCCTGACTCTTTGCAACCCCATGGACTGTAGCCCGCCAGGCTCCTCTGTACATGGAATTTTCCAGGCAAGAATACTGGAGTGGGCTGCTATTCCCTTCTCCAGGGGATCGTCCCAACCCAGGAATGAACCCTGCATTGCAGGCAGATTCTTCACTGTCTGAGCCACCAGGGAATTCTAGTGTCTGAATGGAAGATGAAGCAGGTAAGTGACATCACAGAATTCAACAGGCAAATTATTTTAAGGAGAAATATATGGTCAGTGATACTAGAAATACTAAAAATCATTGAATCAGTAACAGAGTACAGTCTATTGTTCTTAGACATACAGAATTTGTCAGTTGAATTGTTTTTTTTTTTTTTCAGAGTAATTTTAGCAGGCATATATAGATGTTAGTGCAACAAGAAATGAATGAAAAATCATGAAAATACATACCAATAGACTGAAGAAATGTAGCTGCAAAATTAAAAGAGATAGGGAAAGATATCTGAACCTGAAGAGGGAAATGTGAGTGAGAGTGTGTGTGCTGTCATGAGAAAGACTTGGGCATGTTTGCAGTCTAGGGGTACAGAGTTACTATCATAAGTAAGAATGCAGATGCAGAAGAGACAGCAGAATCCTAGGTGTAAAAATGGGCTAGAAGGGCACTTTCATTCCTGTGACTTCAGATAATTGATTAGTTCTGTGTGCAGATAACTGTGAGAGAACTGCAGAAACCATCAGTTCAGTTCAGTCTCTCAGCTGTGTCCCTTTTCTACCCCATGGACTGCAGCATGCCAGGCTTCCCAGTCCATCACCACCTCCTGGAGCTTACTCAAACTCATGTCTATTGAGTCGGTGATGCCATCCAACCATCTCATCCTCTGTCATCCCCTTCTCCTTCTGCCTTTGATCATTCCCAGCATCAGAGTCTTTGCATCAGGTGGCCAAAGTATTGGAGTTTCAGCTTCAGCATCAGTCTTCCCAATGAATATTTGGGACTGATTTCCTTTAGGATGGACTGCTTGGATCTCCTTGCAGTCCAAGGAACTCTCAAGAGTCTTTTCCAACACCACAGTTCAAAAGCATCAATTCTTCAGTGCTCAGCTTTCTTTATAGTCCAACTCTCACATCCATACATGACTACTAGAAAAACCAAAGCTTTGACTACACGGACCTTTGTTGGCAAAGTAATGCCTCTGCTTTTTAATATGCTGTCTAGGTTGGTCATAGCTTTTCTTCCAAGGAGTAAGCGTCTTTTAATTTCATGGCTACAGTCACCATTCACAGTGATTTTGGAGCTCCCCCAAAATAAAATCTGTCACTGTTTCCATTGCTTCTCCATCTATTTGCCATGAAGTGATGGGACCAAAACCAAACTTCATGATTTTACTATTCTTGTTCTAAGTGACACTGTCACATTAGACATTTAGTTTGTCCAGTTTCTTAAAGTGTATGCATTGAAGTAAATGTTTATCTACAATATTCATGAAAACTCAGGGTTTTGCAGTGGCCTAACATTCTGAAAACAAGCACATATTTAAAAAAATAAATAAATAACATCCCCAAATATAAACAAACCTGTGCCCTCTTGTGCAGCCTACTAAAAATAAAACCTGTATCATTTGGAGCTTTACAAACCGTTTGAGAATTGCATTATCTTAGGTAAGACTGTGACCACATGCTCATCTTTTAATGAGAAAATATAGTAAATTGTAAGATAGAAAATAAAGAAAAAAGACAGAAAATAAGACAGGTTTGCACATTTGCCTTCCTGTTCCTTATCTGCCTCATTTTCCTTCCTGCATCTTTACTGAGCTCAGGAAACAGGCAGCAGCTGCTCTGGAAGTGCTATGCCAGCTTGCGCACAGGCACTTCTTACCCATCGTGAGTGAAATTGACTAGAATCACACCTTCTTCATCAATTTCCCACTCAGTAGAAATCAGGTCTTCCACTCAAGGGGGCTGCACCCCATGTGCCCTGCAGCTGGCAGTCCCGTGGAGCTGAGCTGGAGGAAAGAAAGATGACCTGCTGCCAGCGAGCGAATGCAATCTGGGTGGGTGTGCTCACCTGACTCTCTGATTGGAGTCAGCCTCTTCCACACAGAGAGCGGAGGAGGCTCCAGTTGAGCTGAAGGAAATGAAGAGTTTCTGGTTTTAATGCTCAAGTTCCTCTCTAACTCATAACTGGTGAACGAGCATCCTGCGCAGCAGTCCTGTGTTCCACGGGCAGCAATTATATAAGAGCAGCTTTCCAAACTTGGCCGTCCTGTGATTGGCTGGCATAGAGTCTGCTAGTGTGGGAAGAAGCTTTCACACAGATGTTAGCCAGCAAATAGACGGATGGAAGTGGTGGGGGCTTGCTGGGTTCACAACCAGAGAGGACAAAGATTTAAATTTAAAATCCTTAAACGAAGGCACAAGATGATTCATGCTGAAAATATGTTTTCTTTGTGTGACCTATGAAATTTCTAAATGGGTGTATTTCAACTGAAAGCACAAAATGGTTTATCTTGGTAACCAGCCTCGTGTAATCTCACAGTAATTTGAATTGGAATTTCTTATAAGACTTATTATAAAGCAGATTCCTAGACCATACCATGTGAGTCTAATCAGTAATTATGGATGAGGCACAAGAATTAGTCATTTATAACAACTTCCCAGGTAATTAATGTGTACAATACAGTTTAAGAGCTACCAGCATATACTGACCTTGATAAATGACAAAAAAAATAATGATGAAAAAAGAATCCAAAGGCTCTTTCAATTTAAATGGTATCATTTTAAAACTAGTACCACTTAAATAATCCCAACAGTGAGAAAAATAGACAATGGAAGCTATATGGATAAAGAGTAAGTAGTTATCATTTGGATAGCAGAATTCATGTTTCTCTTTATACAGATGGGACAACTGAGTTAAGCATTTGAAGACTTTTAGTAATTGCTATTAGAGCTAGAGAGCAAACAAGCCTACTATAAAAGAAGGCTCAGAGGACTGCTGAAATCATGATAATCCAATCTATTATAGAACTTAAGTTGTATATAACATCAGCAAACAAATGAAAATATACGCCACAATAGGTGCTTCTGTTCTTTATTGAGTCAGTGGTTCAGTTCAGTTCAGTTGCTCAGTCGTGTCTGACTCTTTGTGACCCCATGGGCTGCAGCATGCCAGGCCTCCCTGTCCATCACCAACTCCTGGAGTTTACTCAGACTCATGTCCATTGAGTTGGTGATGCCATCCAACCATCTCATCCTCTGTCATCCCCTTCTCCTCCCACCTCCGATCATTCCCAGCATCAGAGTCTTTTCAAATGAGTCAGTTCTTCACATCAGGTGGCCAAAGTAGTTTCTTCCAAGGAGCAAGTGTCTTTTAATTTCATGGCTGCAGTCTCCATCTGGAGTGACTTTAGAGCCCAAAAAATAGTCTGTCACTGTTTCCGTTGTTTCTCCATCTATTTGCTATGAAATGATGGAACCAGATGCCATGATCTTAGTTTTCTGAATGTTGAGTTTTAAGCCAACTTTTTCACTCTCCTCTTTCACTTTCATCAAGAGGCGCTTTAGTCGGTGGTATTGCTCATTAATTACAGCAATCACACTTCTGTCCCCACTCCTAAATCAAGTTCTGATGGTGTCTCAGAATCTATGTCAACAAATCTCTCCATTTTTCTAACCTCCAAATTACAATCACACTGAATAAATAATCTCATAAAACTTTTTTCTTTTAGTTTAGGGACATTTATTAGGTAAAAGACACTAGTTAATCTTCAAAGGCTGAATTCTACGCAATGTACAGACACATACACTAATTAATAGGCCTTTATTGACTTAGTTTTTAAAAGTCCAATATAGATTAATATCTTACTTTATCTAACAGTAAAAATTACTTTTGTTTTTATTATGGTCTTAGAAATAGAAATTCATGGTTTTCATAAGCAATTTACTTATATAAAAATATGTAATCAAGGAAATAATGATGTTATCCAAAATATCTTCATTCCTTTAATTAGTTCTTAGAAAATTAGTTCACTGAAAAAAAATTATTCAGCAAAACCAAGCATAAATTTATAGTCTAATCAGTTTAAAAAACAGTCTTTGAAATTTAATTAACCTAGCTAGAACAAAAAATAGTATGCATGATTAGAATCTACCTTTAAAATGTTCAGATGTCTGTTGCCTTATTAATCAAGCATTCTTGGTGAGTGTACCCCCACTTCTGTTATATACACTGCCAAAGGAAGAGTTTACATCCTGAAATAAACATTGTAATGTTTTTTTCTGAACTTTCTGTATCCATGAACAGGAAAATGAAGTGTAGCCAATCAATTAGTAATACCTCTTTGTTTTTTAAGGGGCATTTTATTGATATCTGGCTTTACAAATATTAGCATGTCATATACTGAACAGTTTCACTGTGGAAAAGAAAGGATAGGAGTGATTTTTATAAACTGCTTTTGCGTTTTGTGTAACCACTGGCATTAGGGAGGGCTTGTCAGGAGTTGCAGTGGAAAAGAAACTGCCTGCCAGTGTAGGAGACACAGGAGGCTTGGGTTCAACCCCTGGGTCAAAAAGATCCCCTGGAGGAGGAAATGGCAACCTACTCCAGTATCCTTGCCTGGAGAATCCCATGGACACAGGAGCCTGAATCTACAGTTCATTGGGCCGCAAGAGTAGAACAAGGCTGGGCTGAGCACACATGCAATGTGCAAAGGCATTAGGAACAGAATACACGGACTCAAGTGAAAAGAAGTGACAAAGAGATTGTCTTAAATCTTTTTTAACCCTTAGATACCTAATCCAAAAACAGCTGTACTTCAAGATGCTATTCTATATCCCAGGCTCTGTAATTATCTCTTGTAACGTTTTCACTAACCTCAACTATACCCAGTTCATCCTGGTAACTTGTTGCCCCAGTCCTGTCTTGTATTCACAATCTTTCATCATTTACTAAATCACATTGTGATTACTCATTTTCTACTAGTCTTTTAGTTTCTTGAGACTATGGACAAAGTTTGTCTGTTTCTTATCCTCAAAATTGAGGTTGTATTTTGTATAAATCAGGCAGTCAAAAAAGTTTCATTGAAGGAATAATAAAAGTTATTTGAAAGATGTCTTAAGTATTAAAGTGATACATGATGTCTTTGGAAAAATATAGATCGTCTCCTGTAAATCTGTCTTTCCTCTTGAAGCTTTAGAAAGCAGAACCCTATTTAGGGATTAGGAGTAGAGAGCTGTTAACTCATACTGCTTACTGCTTCAATCATGAGACAAGTAATCTTTTCAAGCTATGCTCAAAGTGAATTGTGTTGAATTTATTTAAATCTGGATCAGCTACATTTAACATTGGATTTTCAAAGCTTGCTGTTCACTGTCTAACTGGAAGGGATTAAGGATGAATCTTTTTAATTAAAAACAAATACCAACTAAGATAATGTAGTTGATTTACTTCATTGATATATCTTGAGTTTTTTTTTTTATTTGCATCAATAGGAGACAAGAATTAAATTAAAATAAAATCATACCCTTAGAGAAATCTTGGATGTGTGCATGCATGCAAAGTCACTTCAGTCATGTCCAACTCTCTGTGACCCTATGGACTGTAGGCCCACCAGGCTCCTCTCTTCATGGAACTCTCCAGGCAAGGATACTGGAGTAGTTTGCATGCCCTCCTCATGACCCAGGGATCAATCAGCTGTCTCTCATGTCTCCTGTGTTGGCAGGCAGGTTCTTTACAACTAGCACCTCCTGGGAAGCCCGAAATCTTGGATACATAATATATATTTTACTATATGCAATGCAGTCCAGTTCACTAGTGTTATCTGTGCCTCGCAACAAAGTACTCACTATGAGCTGAAAGATTATCTTGAGTTCTTTTAACTGAATGCCTGTGTACTATGTGCTCACTCTTATCCGACTCTTTGCAACCCCATGAACTGCAGCCCTCCAGGGTCCTCTGTCCATGAGATTTTCCAGGCAAGAATTTTGGCATGAGTTGCCATGCCCTCCTCCAGGGGATCTTCCTGACCCAGGGATTGAACCTGAGTCTCTTGTGTCTCCTACATTGGCAGGTGAATTCTTTATCACTGTGCTACATGGGAAGGCATACAAAATAGAAACGATAAAAATACATTTAAATTGATGGCAATTGACTTGAGCTTTGTGGTTTATTCCATGTTAGTTTACAAAATGCATTTATTTTCCATTCTAGTGCTATGTTTATTTCTATTAATACTGATAGCCAACAATCACCACACTTAAAAATAACTGTTATGTCAAATTTTCTAATCTGTACTTTTTTTTAGCTCCAACTCATCTCTGTGTCACTTAAAATTCTTATAATGCTTTCATCTTTCTAAGTTGTATAGCCATTCCTCAGGCTGGTATTTTCATTTTTCCAATCTTACCCATCATACATTAAATTTATAGGAAAGAATTTATAGTTTCTTATAGAAAAACTATAGTGATAAAAGAAATCAGCTGTTCATTTCCCAAGATAATCTAGAGCAAAAGAAGAGGAATGTGGTGTGTCTTCAGGGAGACTATTCTATTTTAGAAAATTCACTTGCAATACAACACTACTTTCAGATACTCTAAGATCGTCCTCTTTCATAGATTGTGATCAAAGACTGAAAACAGGAATAATTAAGTGTATATACATGTATTCTACTGAAAGAATAATTCATAAAGAGACAGTTTACCTTCAAAGAGAAAAATGTATCAAGGTCTAAGATGACCACTTCATCACGAGAGGGTGAAAATAAATGATATGGCAAATGTTGAGATGAGAGACACAAGTCTCTATCTTATCATTATTTGGGGATGTACATTTACTTGGGCAGGGACTTTGAAAACAGAAACACAAAAACTTTTGCCGTATCTCTGTAATAGGTATAAAATGGCAAGTAAAAGCTTGGTGGTTATGGATTGGAAATGGAAAAAGATCCTATTTTTTAAAAAAGAGCAAGGAGAAATGTTTCTTAATTACACTATATTTTGAAGCAATGGCTGTAACATACAAAATAAATTCTAATTTAATTAGAATTCTAATTAAACATTTCTTTATACCTGTAGAAACAGTCATAGAGGTCTTAAAGTTATCTATTATTAGATAACATGGGATAACAGGGAATATAACATATAATATCTTAACAAATACTGCTTCAGTAATCTCTGGGGCTTGAAAATACCAAAATTTATTCCCTCATTTTTTTTTTTAATTTTCTCACCAATTTTCAAAGAAATCTATATTCCATAAGGAATTCTAAAATTTGAAGGTATCAAAAGCAAAGGAGTATCAAAGATATGAGGTGAATAATTGAATTCTTTATGGATGCCAAGAGATTTGTATACTGTGATATGACTAACATAACAGATTAGAAAGTTGTTAGATCAAAATATATGAGTTATATTTTCTGATATTCATTAAAATTACATAAAATTTAATTAGAAGTGTGCATGTATATTTATTAGAAGTGCACATATGCATAATATACATAATAAAATCTACACAGCGATAGTATGTGTATACATTATATGCATTTACATATAATGCATATTAAAATAATGACTATATTTTTATACATTAAAAGAACATAACTTTTAGATCTGATAGACAATTGAAATCACTGCCCCCAATATTAGAGAGAGGTGAATACAGGGAATCACAATATGCTGGAGCACAAGCTCGTGAGCAGAAACCTCTGAGGGAACCAGGGCTGGTGTAGGAAAACCTAAACTGTATCTGACAAACGGAAGGAGGCTCTGTGTGGACAAGTGTGAGGGTGAAAAACTCCAGAGGAAGCTGCTCAGAGAGGCCGCCATGATTTTGTGTTTTGTCTCTAGGAGCTAGACCTGGATCTCAATGTAAATATCAGACAAAAATCCCTTCATGATTCCAGCAAGGGGAGGGAAAAGTAACTATTTTAAATATTTTACTAGAGATTGTGTTAGTCACTCAGTCATGTCTGACTCTTTGCAGCCCTATGACTATAGCCCGCTAGGCTCCTCTGTCCATGGAATTCTCTAGGTAAGAATACTGCAGTGGGTTGTTATTTCCTTCTCCAGGGGATCTCCCCATCCTTGCATTGCAGGCAGATACTTTACTGTCTGAGCCACCAGAGATTAACCCAGTAGTTTTATTTGTTTTAAATAGTCCAACTGACCTAGAGGGAGGGAAATAGCCAATTCTAGCCAATTCTAGCATCCATGAAGAGAAGGTAAATACCCAGCTCCAGACTCTTCCAGCCATCCCATCCCACCCAAGTTGGACCAGGTGAGGAGAGTTCTATGAAGTTCACAGTCTAGGCACAGGATCACTAGACTGAGACCAAGTCATAGAATTCTAGGAAAATCCCCTTCCACCACATCCTACCACTGTCACTAAAGTCCAATTTATGATAGTTCCTTTTATCAGTACTTAATGTCTAGCTATCAAGAGCAAAGTTTCAAGACATAGCAAAAGGCAAAAGCATAATTTAAAAAGTCACAGCAAGCCTCAGAACCAGATATAGCAAGGATTTTGGAATCATCAGACTGGGAGTTTAAAACAGCTATGATTCACTGCTGAAGGCTCTGATGAGTAAAAGAAATACTGTGTAAGAACAGATGGGTGATGAGAGGAGAAATAGATTTTATTTTTTTAATTAAAAAGAAATGCTGAAGATTAAAAAAAAAAAAAAACTATTACATAAATGAAGAATGCTTTTAAATGGGCTCAGTAATAGATTGTACCTGGTTAGGAAAAACATCTCTGAGCTTGAGAATGTGTTATTTCAAATGTTCAAAACAAAAAAGAAAAAAGAAAAAAATTGTACAGAATATCCAAGAATACTGGGGCAGTTATAAAAAGTGTAGCATAAATATAATGGGAATATCAAAGGGGAAGGAAGATAGGAATATAAGAGATACTTGAAGCAACAATGATTAAACATTTCCCCAAGTTGAAATCACAGTTCCAGAAAGCTCAGAAAACAACTACCAGAATAAATACCCAAAATAGCTATTTTATATGGAAATTAGGCACATTATATTTAACTTACAGAAAAATCAAAGGCAAAAAATGTTTGAAAGGAGCTAAAGAAAGAAAACGCAGTACACTCTTACCTACAGAAAAGCAAAGAGGAGAATTACCTCTGACCTTTCCTCAGAAGCCATGCAAGCATGAAGAAAGTGGAGTGAAATATTTGAGTGCTGAGAGAAAAAGACCACTAGCTTAAAATTTTGTACCCTTCAGAAGAGAAGGAGGGACTTTGCTAGTGGTGCAGAGGGAGCCCCTCTCCTTCATGCTTCCTTAAGCTCCTAAATCTTTTTTACCACACAGTTGTCTTTAACTGCAAAAACACAGAATTTTGCTCCTCAACTTACCTTACCTATGAATAAACCTCAAGATCACATGGTTCTTGATTTTGCTCTGAATTAAAGATTCTACTAACCAAGTGTTCCTGGGAATATTTATGCCATTCATATTGAAAATACTGCTTCAAAAATGAAATTTAGTTTACTCGTCTTCAGAAGACCCACCGTCCCGCTCAACCACTTCCCCTCCGGCTTCTCTCACTTTTTTCCTTCTTCCTTTCCTTCAGTTATCTTGTCTGCAAAATGTACCATGTCAGATGCTGTGCTCAATGCTGTAAATACAAAGATGAGTAAAAATATCAATCCTTTAAGGGTAAAGTTCACAGTTCAGTATAGGGATTTCTTGAGGGAAAAGGTTTTTATTTATATGGGTTACTGCACTACCACTTCATAAACAAATGGCAACCCAACTTTCTTCATAGAGATGATATCTGATCTGAAGGATTTTTATGTTTTCAATTGATTATAATCATTGATTATAAATATACAAATAATTAAATTGGGAAAATATCATTCATTAACTGATTACTAATATTCCTTCAACTAAATGTATTTTCCTCTTTTGAGATCACGATAAAAATAATCAACCTGTGGTTAGAATCAAGTATAGAATTGTGGGAGGTTTTCAGGTTTGATAAAGTTTTATGAAGATTTGAAGTCATAATTACAATGTTACTTGTAGGCTCACAAGATTCCCAGGAATACATGAATTGTACCAATTATCTCTAATAGGAATGGCAGAGGAAGAAGCATGGAGTGGCTCAGAAATCATTTATATTGCATGAATAAAGTGTTCCTTTGGCTCACATCACCAGGTTTTGTTATTATATAATCAGTTACAAAATGAGATGAAAATAGAAATTGTCACTTATAGAAACTCCCTT